>NC_052319.1:22516105-23116105 GCF_016432855.1 Salvelinus namaycush | reverse complement strand
ACACACTGAATAAAATGGTGTCAGTGCTCAAGTGTTTTCAGTTTTGTTCTTGCTCTCTGAGCATTGCAGGCCTGCTCTCCAGTGTGGATGTTAGCAGCAGGGGTGGCACCACGATACCCGACATCCTCGCTCTGCTTAGAGGGATCAATAAAGCTATTGCAGTATTGGTATTGATCAAACAGGAGTCAAAGCGTGATCTCTATTATACTGTACTTGATCATTCATGCTCTACCCTCATTACTGTTTAGTGTTAACCAAACAAACAAGTTTCAGTGCTCAAAGCGGTCTAAAGGCAAGTGATTTATGAGAAAATTATACTCTGAGATGGCTTAAAAACACAAAGGCCATTCAACTGAAAAGTTTATCCTCCTTAATGGAATTACCATACTATACTCGATATTGTGCATTTATGGCTGCTGCGCAGAGTTACACATCCACAGATAAATGCATTCAAAAAGCCCTTTCTAATGTAACAAGGTACTATGTGGCTATCTCTACTGGGCCTCATAGACGTCAGGACCTCCCTGCTTCCACTGGAGGCCAAGGGTGCAGATATGTGAAGCCTATAGAGCTAAATATTTGAAGGGCCAGAACTATCTTGTCTATCTCATATGTCTGATTACATACTACCTAGTAGCGAGTTGTGTTGTCATGCTACTGGAGAACATATTATGTTGGAGAATAGTACGTATAAGAACAATTTCTTACAAATAACTGAATCGAACAAAGAAATCAGAGGTATGTATAGATAGTAAGGATCGGTTGAAGGATTTGATTGGAAGCATACTATCCTATATAACTGAAACAATAATTTAAATACTTTTCAAATAACATACGAATGTCCCTCACATCAAGTTTATATTTTGAGACATGCATTTGTAAACATACATCACTTGTATTTCAATTTCAACATCATTCTTTAGTCTTCATATTTAATATTTAATGTATAAAATATTTAATAATTACATTTAATTTAAGAAAATACAACATTAAATAATATGTTTTAAGTGCCAAGCTACATAGACAGACAATTTGCGATTTTTGTAACTGCATTTAAAATAGGATCTCCCACTGTAGTCCTATTTCTATACTGAGGGTGGCAAAATAATACCAAGTACAGATAATAACATACATACAAATACATTTTTTTTTTTAGATTACCTATACTGAAAAAACCTATACTGTCATATACTATATACTGAAATTACCTATACTGTCATATACTATATACTGAAAAAACATATACTATCATATACTATATACTGAAATAACCTATACTGTCATATACTATATACTGCAAAAAATCTATACTGTCAAATACTATATACTGAAAAAATCTATACTGTCATATACTATAATCAGAAAAAAACCTATACTGTCATATACTATATACTGAAAAAAATATGTGTGATAGATTCCACCCATCCCAAATAGTTCAGTTCAAGCCATTCATGAAAGTATAGTTATGTAGAGTGGAGACATTGGAAAGCACATCACATTTCAATTGGAAGAAAAGCAGAAACATAAAAAAAGGTGAAAAAGACAAAACAGACAAATCTTTCCTTGTGTGAATCCCACTTATTGTATTATTGTCTCGTTATATCATGGTAAGATGTATGGGATATTCACTATAGGATTAACCTCTCTAGTCTATCATTAAAACATTTTGACAAAGAGGTGTCTATACCCCGGGTTTACTTAGTGTAATGGTTGTGATTACAAAATGTGTAATTCATGAAATATTCACAAAAATGCATTGATTAACATAATATATTTAATAGAGAAATGTATATTTCATAAAGAGTGAATAACTTAAGATAATTATAACTAATGGCTGGCACGAAATCTAAAAGAAAGAAACACTGCAGGAGCTACGATTACCAAACCAACCAATGGATACCTTGTCATGCATTGCCATATTTGAGTACATACAAAATAAAGCTACATGATCTCTTGGTTATAGCCAAATGCTACCATAACCTGTCCATTTGGGAAAACGTGTTCCCAACCTTTTCTCCTCCCCTTTGACCTCTTCAGGACGACACAATGGCACTATGTGCAAAAGACCACTGGGTATTACAATATGAATGGCACATGCAGAGTCTGCAATTCATGTTCACTATATATGTGACAGGTGGAGTCTTCAAAGGGCTGGGCAGACCACACCGACAAGGCACAACAAGCCCAGCTACCATGGGGAAGGTAAACCTTCGAAACAGCTATGAGGGAATAGTAAAAAGGGTGTTGATGGCAATATCAATATCAATCAGGCATTCCCATTGAATTCATGTGGGTGTTTTTGTGTTCTGGTATTCTTGTACCACCATTGATTAGAATCGAAAGGATTAAGCTTATCCTTGATCAATTAATCTTTGTATTAATCCTTGATCAATCTTCAATGTTCTGTCTTTATGAATATTAACAACATGATATAAACTTTATGCCCAGATCATCTTCTACGAAGACAAGGACTATGGTGGCCGTCACTTTGAATGCAATGGTGACTGCACAGACATGCTCGGCCTTCTCAGCCGGTGTAACTCCATCAAGGTGACATGTGGATGCTTCATGATCTATGAGAAGCCCAACTACACTGGCCACCAGTACTACCTGTGTCGAGGAGAGTATCCTGACTACAATCGTTGGATGGGCACAAATGACAACATCAACTCATGCCACATCCTCTCCTCGGTGAGCTCTCTGTTTGTATGACTGCCATTACAAAAATTAAGTTAATAAATGTGTATTCATAAACAGTTTATCAAAAGTTCATGAATATACAGTATATTGCTCCAGTTAACCGTTTCCTGAAATAAAAGCAAAACATTTACTTGTATTCTATGTTTATTTCACTTTCACATAGTACAAATAGTACATTCGCTATAAAAGTATGTTCAGATGTATATATAGTGGAATCTATATATATTTCACTCTCAAAAAGTACACTTGGAGCATTCTAATTTGGGGCATAAATTATGCAAATGATAAAGTGTGGAACTCTACATAAACATGCTCCTGAGATATCATTGCTAAATTCTTGAAGGGTTTTAATCTTGTGATTAAAAGTCACGTAATACATTTGTAACAAGTTGGTGCAGGTGTGTGTGTGTGTAGGGGTGGGGGTGTGTAACCATAATGATTTGTAATGCTCCTCTGATTATCAGATAAAGATAGAAGTTCTAAGATGGCACAATTCTAATGTTTTTTTCACCTTCTCAAATCAATAACAGGTGCCTGGATCCTACAACATGCGTCTCTTTGAGAGAATAGAGTATGGTGGCCAGATAATGGATCTGATGGATGACTGTCCCAGCGTCATGGATCGTTTCCACATCAATGACATTTTCTCTTGCAATGTGAAAGGAGGAAACTGGCTGTTCTACGAGCACCCAAACTACAGGGGAAGGATGTACCTTATAAAGCCTGGGTATTACAGGAGATTCAGCGAATGGGGCGGCAGGAGTGCCAGAGTGGGTTCTATTCGACGAATCATGGACTACTAAACATACCCTCCTATCAATGAATTGGACGTTGTGGCTAGCATCTCTGCAGATAGCTAGGGCTCATGGTGGGACAATAACTCAATCACTCAAGTCAAGAGATTGTATACCCCACTCTCGCTGCACGTTAATGGATAATCTAATTTCCTGTTATTGGTATAAAACACAAACATAAAAGTATAGAGAAGGTGAAAAGAAGAGAAGAGAAGATGTCGAACAAACCTCAACGACATGATGGGATAAAGAAGTTCCAAGGAGAGACAACTGATTACAAAGCCTATGGGCAAAAATTATACTTTTAAATTGGAATATCTTCTGACAAAAACAAAGAGGACCACACTTCACAATTTTAAAATATTGTATTGTTATGGCATGTTCAGCTGATCAGGTTCTTCATTTTTTTGAATATTTTCACTTTGATGTAATATTGACACTTGTATATGATGGACCAATACTTATCAATGATGATCACTGACTATATCATTTGATCACATTCAGTCTGCAAATGGTAGCAAGTCTCTGGCTCTGTTCTTGACCAATGACTCAGTGTTACAATAAACAAATGGAAACATGGAACTCTGATATTCTAGTAATTAACTATTCAATAATCCCACCACAATTACCAGATGGCATATCACACAATTAAAATATCTGCCAGATATGAGTTTATTATAGAGATGCATATTCTGATCACTCTATTGATTGGCTATTTATCTTACTGATATATTTGTCAGGGACCATGCAAAACAATTGGTTCACCAGATTTGAGCTACCTAGCTTATTTTCATTTGCAGCCCCTATGCATTGTAACCTTGACTTTATGAAACAGTGAATTATAAAGCAAAGGTGTCCATGCATGGCTTCTCAATATCAAGGACAGGTAAGACCATGTTGGTAAAGGTAGATCTATGTCTTATGTGGGCCTTGTTCATCGCTCTGATTAGATGCAGTATACAACACATATGCTACTGTAAATTGATAATTACCATGTATTTATTTGACAAAGATTGAATTATATGAATAAACTAGGCTAAGTGGATTCTTAAAAAGTTCAAAGAAATACTACTAGTTTTTCATTTCATGGCCGTGTATTGGCACTCTAACATGTAGCTGGCTACCACTGTATAATGAATATGGTGTTGATAGGTTTTGCTGATGCTGTGCAGTGTACTGTATCAGTCTGGTATACAGTAGTGTTTTCTGAGAATTGTGATGAACATGGGGGAGAGAACAATAACTGGTTACGCACGGCCATCTATACATAAACAGATTTCTTTCACACACCTCCACCATTGACACACTATGACTGAGGGATATATTTGAATGACAATACTTTGTGCTGTGCAATCACACAGCTGCCCTGTGTGTGGGATTTAAAAAAATAAAAGACAGTGCTGGATTGAGGGACATTGAGCATTGAGCCGTCACCCCCATCCACCGCCAACATGACTATGGGAAAGGTAAGGAAGAAGGCCATGGTTTTACAACTTTTCAGATTTGTATGCATTAAAACGGAACAGTTTCACAGTAATATTTTATAGTATTTAATAAATGTTACATGTACAGTTTCTACAAATACATAAAATAATGCTACTAGTTTAGCAGACAGATCTCATGCAGTTCAGCAACAGTAGTCCTGTAGATCTAGGGATAATGATGTTCTGTGATGTGGTTGGTTGCAGATCATCTTTTACGAAGACAGGAACTTCCAGGGTCCCTCTCATGAGTGCAGCAGCGACTGTGCCGACCTGCACTCCTACTTCAACCGCTGCAACTCCATCAAAGTTGAGAGCGGATGTTTCATGGTCTACGAGCGCCCCAACTACATGGGAAACCAGTACTTTGTGAGGAGGGGCGAGTACCCAGATAACCAGCGAATGATTGGCATCAATGACTGCATCAGGTCCTGCCGTATGATCCCCATGGTGAGTGAGGTTCGAAATACAAGTAATGCAAATACAAGTAAAACAAATACAAGTAAAACAAATACAAGTAAAACAAATACAAGTAGCACAAATACAAGTAATACATCTAGAGCCAACATGTTGTACGGTGGGTTGAAGGAAAGTAACAGTTTATCAATGAATTATGCAAATATATGGCATACATTTTGTTTTATAGCAGAGCCAAAGTCATAACCAGATACATTTGAATTCTGTAATTGTATTTAACTATGTAATAACTATGCGGTAACTATGTAATAACTATGCAGTTATTGTCTAATAACTATGTAACACCTGTTTGATCCCGTTACAGCACCGTGGCCAGTACAGAATGAGAATGTACGATCGTCCTGACATGGGCGGCCAGATGAACGAGCTGAGCGACGACTGCCCCAACGTCCAGGACCGTTTCCGTATGTCCGACGTCAACTCCTGCAACGTGATGGATGGGCACTGGCTGATGTACGACCAGCCCAACTACAAGGGAAGGCAGTACTATGTGAGGCCCGGCGAGTACAGGAGGTTCAACGACTGGGGAGGATTGAGCCCCAAGATCGGCTCCCTCAGAAGGATCACTGACTTCAACTGAACTAGAGCTCCAATTTGAACTATCAACTGTCACTCTAGTCCACAATAAACTTTGATTCGTAATAAAAAAAACTCAGTTTTATGTCTTCCACTTCTCTTTGAGAAGGTTATTGGTATCTTCTCAGAACTCAACCCCATTGCTAGAAACCCTCACTGATAATTCATGCAAAGTTTGTTGATTTCAATAAACCTCTTCATGCAGTCCAAATACGCTTCTTGATACAGCATTTGAGATATATTATTTATCTTGTTCTACAGTAGGCTGTAGATATCTAAACCCTACACAAATCAGTACAGCACCACAGCCATGAATGTTCCTTGTTACATATCAAAACACCTAATCATTACTAGAATATATTTTTTTCATATCAAAAAGTAGAGATTAATCACCAAACCCCACATTATACGTGAGAAAATA
This sequence comes from Salvelinus namaycush, assembly GCF_016432855.1. NCBI lineage: Eukaryota > Metazoa > Chordata > Actinopteri > Salmoniformes > Salmonidae > Salvelinus > Salvelinus namaycush. The sequence continues at coordinate 23,109,656 of NC_052319.1, read as the reverse complement.
CATTTTGTTACAGCTATCGCTCTTACTTTGGCCTCGTGTGTTTTGGCCTGTTAAGCAGATAAAGCATGAATCCGCTCTCTCGCTGTTTGGTGCCCCATAATGGATTAGCCAGCTGTACATGTATTGTGGCTGAATTTATCCATACCATGATCCTAACTGTATACAATAGTGCTGACTGGGGAACGTAGTGAATTTGAGGCATCCCATCAATAATGATGAGTGCCCCTGTAAATCCTACATTCATATAGTTGCATTGATATTGGCCTCCTGGAATTGAAACTTTAACTGTGCCTAAATCATATACAATTATTATTACGGATCATAAAAATGTATTGATGAACATCATGTAAATATGTTTACTAATTGTACAAAACATAATTCAAATACCTGTTAATCACTTCCTTTGCTTTCTCTGTACCTGCTACAGTTAAACGAGAAGAATAAGATTTTTACAAGGTCGTTTTGGTCTTACTTATTCCTTTGATCTTATTTATATGTCATATTTCATTATATATGAATGCAGCTTGTTTACAAGAACGCACCTATCAAATAATAGAAATATACAAATATATGACAAAATTGATAATAAAGTTATAACAAAACCAAGGAAAGGAAAACAATAAGGATACTGGATAGATGCTGAGTTTAATGAGCTATGTACTATAACCAACAATATTTCTAAAATACAATTATTTCAATATTTCTAAGGGCAATATTTGTTAAGCTGCATTTTGTCTTGGTCAGTGTGTGTTAAACGCCTTGAGAATTCCTTAACATGCTTTATAAACCTAACTGATTCTCTGCTCCACTTACCACAGTCTTCGTAGTGGTATCACATCATGTCACAACTTGACACACTTTACTTTACCCCCCTCAACATAAAGTCATCTTGTGTTTAACAGCCAAGTAATAAAGCAATAAGATGTGGGGTAAGACAAGACAAATTCTGATAACAGATAACATTCACAATGTTCATGTAAAAGTTCCAAGAGTAAAGTCATGAAGTCATTTACAGGTCACATGATCATCTATGTTCAACAGGCACCACTAATGTCCTGGGATGCTTCATGAAGTGGGATGGAAAAGTTACTACTTCGTTGTTCAGTGCATGAACCCAGTCTCTGAATGATACAGCAGTTCTGTATGGGCACATGAACTAACTATAGACAACAACAAAACATGGCCAATAACTAGACACTCTTCTAGTCTCTGGGGGTTGTGAGGTACAACTGGACCCTTCGTAGTGGGCAAAACAGGTTGAAATGACATTACAACTAGATTACAACTAGTCCAATGGCTGCATTTCAACCAGCTTTGGCCACTGGGTTTACACTAAAGCCAGTCATTTGTTATACCCTATTTCACATCCCCATTCACATTACAAGACAGTTCTTATATATAGTTGTGAAGTACAAGCCTCTAACATTCACCAATTCCATGGTAGAACCTTCAGGCCTTCTATGGAACAACAATGAGCATTTATGGACTATGTTTTTGACTATTAAATGTGTTTTGATGTTTTGATCTGGATGTCACAAGTACTTTGTGATTAAGGTGTTTCTTAAACGTATTGTGACGAAAATGTGGCTTTTCAGTTAGTTTTCCATCAGCCTGTCAAAATAATAAGTAGTTTTATACATCGCCTGTCATAAAAAACAAACTACATTATATCAACTTTTGCTTCCCGGCTTCATTACTTGGCTGTTATTGACATAAGCCTACAGCAAAGCCAACTACCGTTGACTAGAGACCTATGTAATGTTCATGAAATTACATTTTGCTTTCCAGCACAGTGTCATTGTTTACTTTTATGCTTAAATTGAAACACAGAGGTGATTGGTATTTCTGAGGATAAAGGAATGACACAAACAAATGGCTTGTTTACTGTATAAATGCAAGCTGCAATTAGTCAAGGATGGTCATGGGAAGAGCGTAGCTAAGCAGGGCCAGTAAGAAAGAGGTTTTGGACTGTCCTTGCCAGTGGATATGGTAAGTTATGTTATGGTATGAAAACAATTGCTAGAATGTGGAAAAAATGGGTTAAAACTCACTTTTGAATTGTTTTAAGTACAGGGAGGAGAGGTGTACTAGTAATAGTAAAGGTGGTGGTAGTGTTTGGTAATAATGTAGTTATAGTAATATTCTGTTCCTAATCATTTTGGGGTTGTGATTAATGTACAGTAAGTAGCCCATGACACATTGAATATTCACACATTATGTACTGTAAATAGTCTGTGTGTTACACGCAGGATGCAATCTTCCTAAATGTACTCATTTGCATAAAATGGGTTGCAAATGCAGATGAGAAGAGAGAGTGAATGGCTACCTCTTTGGGCAACATATTTAATGCTAAAGGGCTGTTCCATATTGTTCTGAACCTATTGTCCATTGGATGTGTGGATACCATACTAGTCTTTTCTTTTGTCTATGCATGTCAAAGCACCAAACCAGTAATTATTTATCCTTTTTCCCCAAATACAAATCCATATTTCTCACCCAATGTTGTGCTACAACAAAAAGGTACACATGTGCCAGTACCCTGAATTATAACTATGTGAGCATTTGAATAACAATACTTTGTTTGTCAAGAGGTAGTATAAAAAGCTCTGAAAACATGTGGAATCTCTCCAACGGAGACCATGGGCAAGGTAGGGCTTTTTCCCTGTGCTAATGAACTGTAAACTCTGACCGTTTTACTCTCTTCTCTGCTCTATAATGTGTTCAGTATATTTTCCCACCCCCCATAGCAGCCCAAAGTGAAACTTATCATTGGATTTTCTTGATTTGCAGATTACATTTTACGAGGACAGGAACTTCCAAGGTCGTAGTTATGAGTGCAGCAATGACTGCACAGACCTGCACTCCTACTTCAGCCGCTGTAACTCCATCAGGGTGGAGAGTGGCTGTTTTATGATCTATGAGCGCCCCAACTACATGGGTCACCAGTATTACATGAGAAGGGGAGAATATCCTGATTATCAGCGTTGGATGGGCTTCAGTAGCTGTATCCGATCATGCCGTATGATTCCAATGGTAAGTTCTGACCGGATATGTGAAAGCTTTACTGAAGCAACAAAAGGAACCTGAAGATTACTTTCAAAACAAGAGAGTTGGAGCAAGAATAAGAACATCATTTATCACTCTCAATTTATCTCTGTTTATGCTTTAGATTTATGAACTTCCTGGAATTATCCAGGAAATGTTTTTTCATATTTAACGGTGTCTTGCCATTATAATGTCCATCTACTCTCTGTTCGGTATCCACTGGTTGCCATTTTGATTGTTCTGCTTGTTGTTCCACAGTACCGGGGTTCATATAGGATGCGAATCTACGAGAAGGCCGACTTCAGCGGTCACATGATGGAGTTCATGGATGACTGTCCCTGTGTGTCTGATCGTTTCCACCACCGCCACGTCTACTCCTGTAATATCATGAACGGCTTCTGGATCTTCTACGAGTATCCCAACTACCGGGGCCGACAGTACTTCCTAAGAGCCGGAGAGTACAGAAGATACCGTGAATGGTGCGCCACCTGCGCCATTGTAGGCTCCTTTAGACGGGTCACTGACTTTTAGCCATCCTGCTCAAGCACTTGCTGTAAATACATGCTTAGTTATTAAAATGGTTAAATTTTTAACCCCTTTGTGTATGAATGATCTTTGACTTGTTTAAATATTAATTATTTAAATAACTAATATTCATTAAATGTTCACTGTGTTTTTGTGGTTTCTCATAAGTTAGTATAAAATGACATTACCATATTCAATAATTATTCAATCAAAGTCAGGTCATTACTTGTGCAAACAATGATCAAATACCACTTAATTCTCTCTACAGACTTGACCAATTAGAGTGTTTTCAGACTACTAGACTTTTGGACACTAAAATCAAATGGCCTTAGCTACCATAAGTGGCTATCTACGGAGGCAGGCAGGACAACATCATGTTTAGAATGAAACACCATTAAGAAGAAAATAAGCATAACTCAGAACATATTGAATCTAAAGTTGAACACCACAGCATTAAGAAAATATGAAGAAATAAGTATTTCATTACTCATTACAAGTAGTACAATTCCTAAGCAATAATTTGTAAAGCATTTAAACATATTTAGAAACATTTATAATGGCTTCTTCATGTATATTTACATTCAAATACAGACTTCCAGTACAGTATAAAATGAATCATGCATTTCACATACAAATAAGCCTACACTTCTGCGAAAATATAGAGAATAATCTTGAACAACAGTAAATATTTGATGTCCTGCAAAAGATTTTGTGACACAGTTATGTATAAAAAGGCCTAACAAAAAATAAAAACCATCATTATCATTAACATGAGTTGAGTTATTACTTGATATCAGTTGAGTAATCACTTCAATCAGAACTAAATAATATCATATGAATCCTCAACCATTATTGATCCTGTCACTGGTGGACTAAAATGTTTGATGCATCGTAAAAGTGTTTGCCAAATGTTAGAACATTTATATGAGGTAATTGTAAGATAAATAACTTTTATTCTGGTCTCAACAAAATTAGAAATCGGTATTATATAACTTTAGTAATCAGTATTGAATGAATTATTGGATTAAATACAAATACGCATGTGCATAGCCACATATATAGGTGATTCTCCAGAAGTGGTGCAAATTGCATCTACTGTATATGCATATGTATATATATTAAAAGTCTGTAAATATTATTTTTGTTGTCTCTTGGTGTCTTTCCTATATATAACTCTTATTTTATTTTGTATTTATTTAATGTCATGTTATGTTGTTCTTCTCTATTATAGTTCAGTACTTTTGTCATGTATTTGTATGTTTTATGTGGACCCCAGAAAGAGTGCTGCATGTGCAGTAGCTAATGGGGATCCTAACAAATTAATAAACCAATAAACTACAGTACTCTACTGTACAGTACTGTACTGTGCTCTACTGTACTCTATTGTACTGTACCCTACTCTACTCTATTGTACTCTGCTTTTGTGTACTCTACTGTACTGTGCTCTACTATACTGTACTGTACCCTACTCTACTGAACTCTACTGTGCTGTGCTCTACTATACTATACTGTACTGTACCTGAGTTTATTCTACTTGAGTTTCTTACAATTGAGGAAAGGGCCCATGGACTCTTGATCTAGAACACTCACGACTACATCAATTCAGTCTTTAAATTGTCATGGTCTCAACTCACTGGGTCTTGCTTATAGGGACCAATGTCCGGGTATAAATCTTGGTCTTGGCTGGATAATACCATTGTCTTTGGTTGACAAACGATAGGCAACCCAATTTGAAGAAGCCAGTCTTTGGTCATTGGCTGGTAGCCTAGCGGTTAAGAGAGTTGGGCCAGAAACTGAAACGTTGCTGGTTCAAATCCCCGAGCCGATTAGGTGCACAATCTTTCGATGTGCCCTTGAGCAAGGCACTTTACCCTAACTGCTTCTGTAAATTGCTCTGGATAAGAGTGTCTGCTAAATTACTAAAATGTAAATATTTAATCACTCCCAACCCATAGGAATTCTCACCCAGTTGATTACTTTTAAATAGTGGAAGCCCTCTATGGTAATGTCTATACTAAGACTATCTATCTAGAGTCCTTCATTTATCTCTATGACTGACATGACACAGAAACACATGTTATTTTGCCAAATAAAGATAGGTAAAGTGATAATTTAAACATCTAACAACATAATTGATAAGATGCATAAGTAATTCAATCAATCAACAAGTTTCAGATTCATACAGTCAACACTGAACATTTTACAGAGAACAATATAGATGATATTTCTCTATATTCAATTTAAAGGTTTTGAATATCTAAATGATCACCCTGTGCACAGTTCTCCCTTTTTTGCAACTTTTCCCACTGTTTCGGTAGTAAACATGTGAGTGGGGTGGATTAGGAATTCAGGAAAATATTTCAAATTTGAAAAACAAACAAAGTGTGTGAATAGTATATACACTGACTATACAAAACTTCAAGAACACCTGCTCTTTCCATGACATAGAATAACCAGGTGGATCCAGGTAAAAGCTATGATCCCTTATTGATGTCACTTGTTAAATCCACTTCAATCAGTGTTGACATGGATTGAGACATGGATTGTGTGTGAGCCATTCAGAGGGTGAATTTAAAGACAAAAGATTTACAGTAGGTGCCTTTGAACGGGGTATGGTAGTAGGTGCCAGGCGCACCGGTTTCTGGTAAGAACTGCATCTCTGCTTGGTTTTTCACGTTCAACAGTTTCAATTTTTTAATCAAGAATGGTCCACCACCCAAAGAACATCCAACCAACTTGACACAACTGTGGGAAGCATTGGAGTCAACATGGGCCAGCATCCCTGTGAGGGTGGTGTGTAACTCAATATTTGGAAGGTGTGGAGTACGATTGCGTCATCTGTGGATCTGTTGGGGCGGTATGCGAATTAGAATGTGTTTAGGGTTTCCGGCATGATTGTGTTGATGTGAGCCATGACCAGCCTTTTCAAGCATTTCATGGCTAGCGACGTGAGTGCGACAGGGCGGTAATCATTTAGGCAGGTTACCTTCGCTTTCTTGGGCACAAGGACTATGATATCTGTTTGAAACATTTAGGTATTACAAACTCGGTCAGGGAGAGGTTGAAAATATCAGTGAAGACACTTGCCAGTTTTTCCGCACATGCTTTGAGTACACGACCTGGTAATCTGTCTGGCCCTGCAGCTTTGTGAATGTTGACCTGTTTAAATATCTTGCTCACATCAGCTAAGGAGAGCAGAATCACACAGTCGTCCGGAACAGCTGGTGCTCTCATGCATGCTTCAGTGTTGCTACCCTTTAAGTGAGCATAAAAGGCATTTAGCTCGTCTGGTAGGCTCGCATCACTGGGCAGCTTGCGTCTGGGTTTCCCTTTGTAGTCCGTAATATTTTTCAAGCCCTGCCATATCCGACGAGCGTCAGAGCCGTTGTAGTAGCATTCAATCTTAGTTCAGTATTGACGCTTTGCCTGTTTGAGGGTTCGTCTGAGGGCATAGAGGGATTTCTTATAAGCGTCAGGATAAGTGTCCCGCTCCTTGAAAGCGGCAGCTCTAGCCTTTAGCTCGGTGCGGATGTTGCCTGTAATCCATGGCTTCTGGTTGGGAAATGTACGTACGGTCACTGTGGGGACGATGTTGTTGATGCACTTATTGATTAAGCCGGTGACTGAGGTGGAATTCTCCTCAATGCCATTGAATGAATCCCGGAACATATTCCAGTCGGTGCTAGCAAAACAGTCCTGTAGCGTAGCATCCGCGTCATCTGACCACTTCCGTATTGAGCGAGTCACTGGTACTTTCTGCTTTAGTTTTTGCTTGTAAGCAGGAATCAGGAGGATATAATTATGGTCTGATTTGCCAAATGAAGGGTGAGGGAGAGCTTTGCATGCATCTCTGTGTGTGGAGTAAAGGTGGTCTAGAAGTTTTTTTCCTCTGGTTGCAGATGTGACATGCTGGTAGAAATGAGGTAAATTGGATTTAAGTTTCCCTGCATTAAAGGCCACTTCTGGATGAGCATTTTCTTGTTTTCTTATGGCCTTATACAGCTCGTTGAGTGCATTCTTTGTGCAAGCATTGGTTTGTGGTGGTAAATAGATGACTACGAATAATATAGATGAGAACTCTCTCCGTAGATAGTGTGGTCTACAGCTTATCATGAGGTATTCTACCTCAGGGGAGCAATACCTCGAGACTTCTTTAATATTAGACATCGCGCTCCAGCAGTTATTGACAAATAGACACACACTCCGGCCCCTCGTCTTACCAGATGTAGTTGCTCTGTCCTGCCGATGCACAGAGATGCCAGCTCTATATTATCCGTGTCGTCGTTCAGCCATGTCTCGGTGAAACATAAGATATTACAGCTTTTAATGTCCCGTTGGTAGGGTAGTCTTAATTGTAGATCGTCCAGTTTATTTTCAAATGATTGCACGTTGGCCAATAATACGCAGGGAAGTGGTGGTTTACCTACTCGTCTGGTAAATTCTTACAAGTCACCCTGCCCTCCTCCCCCTTTTCCTTAATCTTTTCTTCACGCTGATTATGGGGGATTTAGGCCTTGTCTTGACAATGCAGTACATCCTTCACATCGGACTCATTAAAGAAAACATCTTTGTCCAGTTCGAGGTGAGTAATCGCTGTTCTGATGTCCAGAAGCTTTTTTCGGTCATAAGAGACGGTAGCAGCAACATTATGTACGCATGTTTTCATCAAATTGACGGTTTTAAGTCTGTGCATGATGACGTAGTGAACATAAAAATTACTTTTGTGGTTAAATTCCTATGAGCTGAATAAAAAATATGAGTTAAATGGGTTTCCATCACAGGAGGTTGGTGACACCTTAATTGGGGAGGACGGGCTCGTGGTAAAGGCTGGAGCGGTATAAGTGAAATGGTATCAACATGGTTTCCATGTGTTTGATGCCATTCCATTCACTCCGTTCCAGCCATTTTTATGAGCCGTCCTCCCCTCAGCAGTATCCACTGGTTTCCATCGCATTTTCAACTCTACTGATGATTTTGTCAGAGGAAATGTTGTGTTGTATAGCGAATGTGCCCACTGTAGTCTTGGCATGTGCACTTTAGCCAACAGCTGGCAGATACAGTGAGGGTATAGCCTACATGACGAGAGTGAGATAATTTGTATTTGTCAAATGGCACCAGAATAAGAACCTTGATATTTATTGGAAAGCACCAAGCTCATCACTGTGCACTTTCACCACCCTGTGAAGTTTGTCATAACTTATTTCATCTGTAGCCTAATAAACTGCATGCTTTCCTGAGTCATAGCAGGAGGACCACACAACATATCACTGCGTGACACCAAGTTTACTTCGATACGATGGTTATTATATCAATATTTCCGCATGAAGGCGTTTCCACCTCTATTTCTTGCATGATAAATTTGACCAACCCAAAAATATCCCACCTTGTCTAGCTTATTTTGTTTTGTCAACATTTGGAAAGTTTACCAGAAAATGTGCTGTTTACATCAGGCCTGTCGTGACAGTTTCTATCCAACATGTACTTTATGGCATAAAAAGGCTGGATGAAAACCTTGTTAGTGAAAACTCCACATTTAACAGAACAATCATACATTCACATGCAAGCCTCACATAAACGCCAGCCCCTTTCAGACCCAATTACATTTTTGGACTGAAGGAAATACATGCACTTGTGACTTGAAGGTGTAACTGTTGTCATTGTAAATCAATGATCACCCATCAAAACCAATTCATATCTTAATTTCATTAAACTAAAATTCTTCAATTTATTTATCTGTACATGATAGGTGAGAATTATCTGTTAATTCAATGATTAGAATATGTCGTTCTGGTATTTTAAACACAGACTGTCTGAGCTTGGTGCCGACCTGACTAGAGATTTGGGAGAGAACAGGACAAGGTCTCAAGAACAAGGTCACTAATCTCTGTCGGCTGGGTAGCAGGACATGTGTGTGCGCCTGTTTGTGTGTATGTGTGTGCGTATGGTTGTGTGAATTTGTGGGCGTGAGAAGTCAGTATAAAATGTATTGTTTTGTATTCTTGACTTTAGAACGTTCCCGTGAATAAACCTTTTTGACTATTTTAGCTGGGCCTCCGTCTGTTTCATTCGACCAGGATCTTACAAATTCTGGTTTGCAGACTGAGTAATATAACTAAAATGGGTTATGTACCTGGAGAACATCATTCTCTTATCAGTACACTATCCAGTGGATAAACTCAAACGATCAATGACAAATATATTATTATTTCAAGTACATAACATCATAATAAAAGTGCTTTTCAAACATGACCAGTATACTCTATCTAGATTGAGGACATCATAAACTCACTTCTTCTTTCACTATAACTGTAATATTGGTCTCTGTGTGTTCAACAGAGATGTGTTCTGAAAATCGACCTCATCTCAGTTCTCTACTGTACATCCTCGATTACTGGACCATACTGTATGCAAAGAACATTCTTACTGATAAGCGTACACAAAAGTGATGCTTATAATGAAACAGACAACACAGGTCATCACTGCCAGAAATGTATGGATGAAAACCATTGTTACACTTCATAGGCCCTGATCAGCGAAAGCGTCATACTGCTCAATCATCAGCTTTGGACAATTTGAATAACAACACATCATGGCCCCCTGGTTTTTGTATAAAATGACTGCAGAATGATGGTAGAAGCACAAGCTGATCCACTGTCAACCACCAACCACCAACATGGGCAAGGTAATCTGATCTGACTCACAGTAGCTACATGTAGGCTACAGTTTTACAAAAGTGAAATGTACATCCTATATTCTGTAAATATAATAGTTCAGTAACATTATTTAGTTATCTGTTATAAGAATCAGTTCTTATGGGAATTCAGTAATTCAACATTACCCAGAGTCTAAAAATGCAATTAGCCTATATGCTTGATGATTTTTTTGCCTTTTCAGGAATTGTTATACAGTTTGTCTCTCTTTTCCTATAGATTATCTTCTACGAGGAGAGGAACTTCCAGGGCCGCAACTATGAGTGCATGAGCGACTGCCCTGACATGTCCTCCTACATGTCCCGCTGCCAGTCCTGCAGGGTGGAGAGCGGCTGCTTCATGGTGTATGAGCGCAACAACTTCATGGGCCAGCAGTTCTTCATGAGGAGGGGAGAGTACCCTGACATGCAGCGCATGATGAGCATGGGCATGATGTTCGACAACATCCGGTCCTGCAGAATGATCCCCATGGTAAGACACCTTATCTCATAGATGATACCTTATAGTGTAATTGCCTATTTGAAGATATACAACATTCAAAGTACATAAGTGTCCTAAAATAATGTTTTTCTTTTTATTGCATTTCAGCACAGAGGATCCTTCAAGATGAGGATCTACGAGAGGGAGAACTTCGGAGGTCAGATGATGGAGCTGATGGACGACTGTGACTCCATCATGGATCGTTTCCGCATGTCTGACTGCCAGTCCTGCAACGTGATGGACGGCCACTGGCTGATGTACGAGCAGCCCCACTTCAGAGGAAGGATGATGTACATGAGGCCTGGAGAGTACAGGAACTTCAGGGAGATGAGCATGGGAATGGGAGGCATGAGCCAGGGATCCATGAGATTCATGAGCATGAAGCGTATCAATGATATGTGCAATTAAATGTCTTTAATTGTTCATGGGAATAAAATAATTGAAGATCTTTCATAACTCAATTGTCTTTCTGATTTTCATACCAGTATTCATCTTAAAGCAAAATAAATTGCACGCAATATTTAAAATATCACTGAAGCTTTGTAAATATTCCCACAATGATTACATGGGCATGGACATGTACATGTACAGTATAAGTATCTAGTAGGGTACACATGGTACAACATCTTCAAGCAAACCTTTTAAATTGTGCAAGCTGCCTCCAAGTTTCAGGTCATACCTGAATGCTTTTGTAAAGTTTATTAGTTATTTACTGTAGTTCATAGATCATTTTTCAAATCAGTAAGAAATAGTTATAATAGAATGTTTGAAATGATGTGCTTGTCATTTAACTGGTTGCCTGAGCTTACATGGCTGCACTAGTATCCATTTCAGTAGTAATCAATAACATTACAATCATATATAAACTCACTATTTTGCAAGCACCAATATAACAATCACATAATTTCAAACATTTTGTTATAACTGTTTAGCTATTTATCTGATCTATAAACTAATAATTAACATTAACATAGATCCCTTTACCTTAATATACATTTTATTGGAACAACTGGAAAATTATTTAATTAACTACATTCCATATAATTATATATTTAAATATATATAAATACATTTTGAATATGTTAAAGCCTCGTGTTATGGACAGGGAATGTAGAGGAGACAGTGAGTAAGAGAGGGGAATGACCAAGATGGGGTTCGTAACCCCGTTGCCAGTGGGTATTGTGGTCCTGAGTCGGCAGCTCTACCACTAGACCAGACTCTGGGCTGATCCATACAATTCTAAAGGGAGGAAAATATTCCTATAAGGATGACCTAATTTGCATATTTCCCAGAGTGCTTATTTCACACATCACATGGGAAGATGATGTTATAATGTCTCATCAGGAGGCCCACAACTGTGGATGTAGATGGTCTTCATATCAAACAAATAGCATACCATATTTATGGACTATGTTACCAAGGGATAGTGTACATAAAGGTCCAAATCCTAACCTCAGGTCCATGTGCTAAACTCAAACTTTTTTGTAAATCATGCTTGGAGGTCAAATTAACATTATGGAACTCAATTACCAAAGCACTGTGGGCCCATATTAAATACAGAACATTTTGATGTATGTAAGCTGTCAGTCAGACTCCACAAAAGTGAAACCGAAACTCAACTCTATGGTTAAATTAAGGTATTAATTAGGAATGGTTAAGGTAAGTTTTAAGGTTTTGGATAGGGTTAAAACAGAAAATAACTGGGATAAAAATGAGTGCCTAGCACTGGGACTTAACCTATGATCCTTGGAGACGTAGCTCACGGTTTAAGCTCTTCTTCTAACTCCATCCACAACACCCTAGCAAGCAAAGAACCTACTAGATCATAATAGGCGCACATGTTTCCCCTAGTGGACTGTATAAAATTGCAATGGAAATAATCGTAATCTGGAGCCTGCAGTTATGAACCCGGGATTGATATTCCATATGAGAATGGCCTGAGGTTCTGTTAGGATTTCAGCCAAAGAAAATAGCAGGGGTCCAAGCACTGAACCTTGAAGAACACCAAATTCAACTTTGATTTGTTATCTATCTGCACAAATACATATCCGTTTGATTAGTAAACTATACAGTAAACCAGTTGAGAACATATCCTCAAATGCCAAACAAGTTTTCAAGTCTGTTTAGGATAATAACAAGTGTTGGGCTGCTGATTGGCAAAAAAAACTAATGTGAGATTAAGGTGTATTTATGTTTAATTTCAAAATGGGCATAGAGGGAGGTTGAAGACAAATAAGGGAAATGTGCTCAGAACTCTTCTAGTTTTATGTGTGTGTGACCGACTGGGTACCATTCACTTCTAGTTTTATGTGTGGTTCATGATGATGAAGAACCAAATTTGAAGAGCAACATTCTAAAAAAAGAGCTAATATTATGTAGAGCAAGGTATAAAGTGTGGTATCTAAATGTTTTATACAGTATACAGAAACTACAGTAATTCAGTTTAGTTAATTGTTTTAACTGTTATGCTGTGCAGAATTGTGCTTGATTTTCATTGAATGAGTAGGTATTCTCTCTGTCACTCATATTGAGGTATTGAGAGTTGCTGGTGAGTGTTGTGATTTTATGGTTTTACTTTAGTAGTAAAGTATTTTAGGTGTGTGAAGTAAGCATTCTTACGTCTTCAGATAATGGCTTGAAAAACATTTAAAAAATGATTGGATGATGACTATGACCAGTAGTTTTCTCTCTACAGTATGAAACATAAAACTATTAGATGTCTCAATTCAACAAATTTGCTGAAACTTTGCAAGGTGTAAAGAGTACAGTATGTTTTCATACTTATTGAGTGAACACTAGAGAAGACAATAAGATGGCGGTTGGACCTAACTTTTATTAATTTCAATGTTAGGCTCATTTTCATGTTGACAATGTATTGCCTCTCAGTTTGGGTGAGCAACAACACGTCTGATGGAGCCAATCCTGGAATTGATGGCTCCCCAGTCACTGTATCTCCTGTACTCGCCAGGCATCAGGAGATACTGCCTGCCTCTGTAGTTGGGATGCTCATAGAAGAGCCAATACCCCTCCATAACATTGCAAGAGTGGATATCATTGTAATGGAATCGATCGTAGAGGGAGGGGCAGTCATCGGCAAACTCCAGCATCTGACCGCCAAAGTCAGAGCGCTCGTAGATTCTCATCTTGTGAGCTCCCTGATTCTGAGAACAAGGAGGATAAGATGGGTACGTTCATTTAGCCACTTTACTATTAAGTTTCAAGTTTCATGTTTATTTGCCATGTGTATTACTACCTACATCAACGATGGGTTAACTTGTATACCAGGAAAGAGGAATATGGGCTCACTTGAGGGATCATGCGGCAGGATTTCACGCAATCATTAAAGCCCATCCAGCGCTGGTAGTCGGGATACTCTCCCCTTCTCAGGAAGTACTGGTAGCCCATGTAGTTTGGCCGCTCATAGACCATCCAGCTACCACTCTCCACTTGGATGGAGTTACAGTGGCTGAAATGGGTGTGCAGGTCGGCACAGTCGGTGTTGCACTCATAGGAGCGACCCTGGAAGTTCTTGTCCTCGTAGAAGATGATCTAAAAATACGAATGGAAGTAAACATGCATACAATGGAAAGAACATTGAGTTTTGTGCCATGCAAAGGATCAAACAACTGAGTGTTTATCTCGCAGCCAGGTGTTCATTGTTCTTTGTTCTGTCAGACAAACAATGAGCAAGAAGGTGTGACAGGACAAAAGATGTGCAGCGAAACAACATGCCTTACCTTTCCCATTGTGTTAGCTAAATGTGATCACACTGCAACACTGACTAAGCGAGCCATGGTCCTTTTATATCCTATAGGAATAGAGACATTGTTATGTTAATCAATTGACTTTAGATGTCAGCCTTTTTGAAAATACAGCATGGCTGCCAAATTACAAAAGATAGTTGTTTTTCTTTGTCAGCAGGTTGAATTGCCTTTTTGTTACGTACACAAAGGCTTCAATGGTGCTAATTAACTTATCATGTACTCTGCACATGTTTATCAGTGGAAAACCAAAATCTGATAGCTAAAAGAACGGATGACAGAATATTCAACCCAAAACTGATGACAAATTCCCAAATACCCAAATTCAAAACGTATTTATCAAGCATTTATTTGATCTTTAAAAGTAAGCTCTCATATATACACATTCATTGATTGTTATGAATCACCTTCACTGTGGTGAATATTAAATATGATCGGATGCGCACAAATATTACCATTATTGTTTGACATATACTACTTTCTACATCGCTACCCTACTTATAAATATAATTCATGAACATTTCAAACACACAGCAAACTATAATAAAAGTATGATGGATAATAAGAAAATGTGGGATTTGACTCCCCTTGCCTGGTGGTTTCAGTACTGTTTCTGTGGTCAGGTTTTGGAATATGTCCAGCCAAACTTGTGCTCGTGCCACCTGTGGTCTCAGTTGACCCACAGCCAAGTGAGTGGCTGCTGGTTTGGACAACAACTCAGGTCATGTGATTGACTGTATTGCGTTTTACAATATACCACCCAGTGGCCAACGGGAGAGTGACCTTGAATATTTACAGTGGGACTCATTTTGACTGTAATGAATGGCTGCTTCCCAGTTCTGCAGCCATTTCCATAAGTGCCTAATGCTACCTGAATGGCATGACTGTGAATTGGAACAGGCCAAACTATTAAAAGGTACTGTGTACCAACATGCTCACCAGTAATGTATTCAAATAGCAAACTGCTTCCACAACACCTTGCTCTTCCTCTCTGTAACAACTCTGCTAGTTGATAGACAATCACAACTTGGTATGAACTTACTTTGAGGTTAAACATACAATTTGAGAGATTGCAGTTCCATTCTTTTTGTTAATCAAACATTAATGTATATAACTACATAAATAAACCAAATGAGGCTATTGTTTTCAAGGTAAGGAAACATAGTGACGACTACAGCTGCAGATCCTAGGCCAAATACCCCAGGTTATTTGTCAATGTCAAATCTTCTGACAGTTGACAGCCTTATTCTAGCTAGATAACCAAGTTTATTGCTATTTTTAGGAAACATGTTTCTGTACAGGTTGCTATATGAGCTTCCTAATGAACAATATTAAAATGCTTCATGACATAGTACTGTATATAAAGAATCTGTTTGTTATTCATTAAATCTAATTAGTATATTTAGTGTTATTTAGTATTAGTCAACACTTTGTTTAATTAATAGAATGTATACACATCTACATTATGATATATACATTTTATTTTTTAAAATAAATATGATATACATTTCTAATATAAAATAATATTTTAGTATAAAATGTAAATACAAAATATTATCGAAATCATAATGTGGGCCTCCGAGTCTTTGGATGAGTCTGACATCTATAAGGATTGGTTAAATGGTTAAACTAATAAACCTCCCACTGTACATGATTAAGATACAGTTATTTGACTGAATCACTTTTCTTGGGCCTTCATCTGTACCCATAATCCAGAACTCTGCTATTATACTGTGGAGGTGCTGCCCTCTCCTGGGTTTGCTGTGACTTGTGGATGGCAGTATTTGTGGAGCATACATTGTACAGCCTTGGAGGTGTATTACAGTAAGTTGCCACTTCAATAAAAAATAATAATGTACTGTTTCTTAGCTGTTTAAACATTCCAAAGAGGAATTCCCAACAAATATCCACAATTCCTGTTTTTCCTTTACGGTATGAATAATAAGAGCAGATGCAGCTGAAGCATGAGCTGTATACTGATGCTGATACAAAGTATTTTCTACAAATTGTTGACTTACTACTAGAATAGACAGTACTTACTAACATTTAATTCAACATTTATTAACCTTATGTAATGATCAGTGGTTTTAACAGATTCTAATTCCATTAACTCCACATCAAGTTTTGAAATGGTATGCATCGTAACAACCTCATCACCTGGGGAGGACATGTCCTGGTGTACTGCTCCTGTTGCACTGGGAAAACGAACCATATGAAAATGCAGATTTATGTTCTGATTGCACCTTTACCTCGAACCAAGGACTAAAATGAAAATTAAAGAGACTTCAATTTAAAAGGTAAGTGATTTTATTTATACTCAAATTTTAGACATTGGTGCGTTTAATAACAAGAATCCATGATACGCCTCATGCTGTTGAACCTCATGGGGTTGGAGCCCATGTGCATGCTCAACTCTCTCATGTTCCTGTACTCTCCAGGCCTCATGTACATCTGCCTGCCTCTGTAGTGGGGCTGCTCATACATCAGCCAGTGGCCGTCCATCACGTTGCAGGACTGCATGTCGTTCATGCGGAAACGATCGGTCATGGACTCACAGTCATCGCTCAGCTCGTGCATCTGACCTCCGAAGTTCTCCTTCTCGTACATCCTCATCCTAAAGTTTCCTCTGTGCTGTAAACGGATATGGGAAAAGTGTTTTACCAAATTGTGCGAAATATACGTTCACATTGCTTTTGCTGGAGCTGTCCATATGGCCTATGGGAGTCAAAATGAACAGGTGAATTAAATTTACCATGGGGATGTTACGGCAAGACCTGATGCAATCGTTCATGCCCATACGCTGGTAGTCACCATACTCTCCCCTTCTCACAAAGTACTGGTTTCCCATGAAGTTGGAATGATCATAGACCATGAAGCAGCCGCTCTCAACTCTGCAGGAGTTGCACCTGCTCAGGTAGGAGGTCAGCTCAGGGCAGTCGCTGGAGGTCTCATAGGAACGACCCTGGAAGTTCCTGTCCTCGTAGAAGATGATCTAAAAACACAAAACAAAACCATAATTTACAAAAACAAATTGTAGTTCTAACAGTACAATTGATTGATTGTTATAAACAAATTCGAAAAAGCTTAAAAGTCAAATTCCGCCAAAGCTCCCCACACCTTTCCCATAGACATGGTTGCGGTTACTGTATTGGTCTCAGTATTGTACAATTTTTTGTATGTTCCCCTATCGCTTTTATACTTGAGCCGACAGCCAAAGAATATGTGGCTCCATTGTTCAAATCCCTGACAGAGCAATATGGCACAGAGGCCCACCCTGTACAGTTCAATTCAAAGTGGCCATTAAAGGGTCATTATTTGCGGCTGTGTGCATTTGTGAGGAAAGCCCATCTCTTTATTGTTTCTGTTGAATAACAGTATGAAGGCGAATTCTTCATATCGAGACTTTTCAGAGATATCAAGAAACCTAACTGACATTTGTTCATGGTTATGACGATTTAAATCTTAATATTTAAAAAAGCACAAAAAAATAGTAGCATCATGATTCAAACATTAGTCTATTAGAAAAAGATAACACATTACTGAATTTTTTTATTCATATTAACTGGTCTTGCCCAATGTTAATACATGTGGATTAATTTCTTTTTTATCCTAATGTTATAAAATGGTTGTTGATATTTTCTATCCTCCAACAAAACTTCTGCATAAAATGTATCAATTGATACATTGTATAACTGGAATCCAAAACATTATAGTTACGGTTTGTATAGTGGTTAATACCCTCTAAGGAAAAAAGGTTTCCAAAAGTGTTTGGCTGTCCCCATAAAAGCTCAGTTTTTGGTTCCAGATAGAACCCATGTTTTTCTGTGGAAAGGGTTCTACATGGAACCCATAAGGGTTCTACCTAGAACCAAAATAGTTTTATATGGAAACAAAAAGGGTTCTTCAAAGGCTTTTCCTATGGGGACAGCTGAAGAACCATTTTAGGTTCTTGATAGGACCTTTGTTTCTAAGAGTGTATGTTTCCACTGAAATTTACCTGGTATTTATTTGGAAATAATTCGGTACCAATGGACACTTTCTTCTACTTACCTCAAATAACTCAATAGTTGGTAACTGCCTAGCACCTAATAATGCTCAGCGATGCTTGTAATAATAGGCCTTGGCCTGTTCCGACAATATTAACAGACCTTGGAACAGTCATGCCGTTTGGTTTGCATTATGCACCGGATTTGGTCTGTTCCCAATTCACAGTCATGCCTTTTGGGTTGCATTATGCACCGGATTTGGTCTGTTCCCAATTCACAGTCATGCCGTTTGGGTTGCATTATGCACCGGATTTGGTCTGTTCCAATTCACAGTCATGCCGTTTGGGTTGCATTATGCACCGGATTTGGTCTGTTCCAATTCACAGTCATGCCGTTTGGGTTGCATTATGCACCGGATTTGGTCTGTTCCCAATTCACAGTCATGCCGTTTGGGTTGCATTATGCACCGGATTTGGTCTGTTCCCAATTCACAGTCATGCCGTTTGGGTTGCATTATGCATCGGATTTGGTCTGTTCCAATTCACAGTCATGCCATTTGGGTTGCATTATGCACCGGATTTGGTCTGTTCCCAATTCACAGTCATGCCGTTTGGGTTGCATTATGCACCGGATTTGGTCTGTTCCAATTCACAGTCATGCCATTTGGGTTGCATTATGCACCGGATTTGGTCTGTTCCAATTCACAGTCATGCTGTTTGGGTTGCATTACCCTCCAGCGATGACTTGTTTCAAGGTTCACCTTCCAACAGGACAACGACCTGAAGCACACAGCCAAGACAACGCAGGAGTGGCTTCGGGGACAAGTCTCTGAATGTCCTTGAGTGGCCCAGCCAGAGCCCGGACTTGAACCCGATCGAACACCTCTGGAGAGACCTGAAAATAGCTGTGCAGCAACACTCCCCATCCAACCTGACAGAGTTTGAGAGGATATGCAGAGAAGAATGTGAGAAACTCCCCAAATACAGATGTGCCAAGCTTGTAGCGTCATACCCAAGAAGACTCAATGCTGTAATCGCTGCCAAACGTGCTTCAACAAAGTACTGAGTAAAGTGTCTGAATACTTACATACATTATATCACATTTTGTTTCTTCATAAATTAGCAAAAATTTATAAAAACCTGCTTTTGCTTTGTCAATATGGGGTATTGTGTGTAGATTGATGATGGGGGAAAAAAACGATTTAATCAATTTTAGAATAAGGCTGTAACATAACAAAATGTGGGAAAAAAGTCAAGGGGTCTGAATACTTTCTGAAGGCACTGTATCTTAGAAAATTACTATCTCACAATGGTTTTGTAAACATGCAGTTGTGTGCGTTAGATACAGGAAAACAGGACAAATTACACCCACAAAAAAGGTGTGAAGTGTTAGAAAAATTCAGGTTCATGCATTCAGATGAGTTTTAAATATAAAAAACCTTTATTGTTTGAGCCTTCAGCAAAACAAATTCATTAATTCATTTATAAAAAAAGAAAAACTTGCAAGGGGAAAAGAGGATACCCTCCATTATTTTTGTTGTTGTAGATTTGTAGATACTCTAAGGCATGCTAACCTTTAATCACACATTCATTTTGCCATTAAACACAATTATATAGTTACTCTGTTATTTAATCAGTGCAATAAATATGCAATTTCTCAGAAACATTAAGATACATTGATGTCATATGTCAAATTGTGTTCAGTGTGTTCTGTCCCTACAGGATCATGTTTTGGGTCAGACTCTGCGTCATGGTTCACTCCAGACCTGACTGCCCTTGACCAGCACAAAAACTTCCTGTGCACTAGCATTGCATAGTCCCAGCGATATGCAACTTTTCAGGGAAGTCAGGAACCAATACACGCAGCCAGTTAGGAAAGCAAAGGCTAGCTTATTCAAACAGAAATTTGCATCCTGTAGCTCTAACTCCAAAACGTTTTGGGACACTGTAAAGTCCATGGAGCACTTCCTCCCAGCTGCCCACTGCACTGAGGATAGGAAACACTGTCACCACCGATAAATCCACGATAATCGAAAATTGCAATAAGCATTAATTTCTCTACGGCTGGCCATGCTTTCCTCCTGGCTACCCCAACCCTGGCCAACAGCTCCGCACCCCCCGCAGCCACTTGCCCAAGCCTCCCCAGCTTCTCCTTCACCCAAATCCAGACAGCAGATGTTCTGAAAGAGCTGCAAAACCTGGACCCGTACAAATCAGCTGGGCTAGACAATCTGGACCCTCTCTTTCTAAAATTATCCGCCGCCATTGTTGCAACCCCTATTACCAGTCTGTTCAACCTCTCTTTGGTATTGTCCGAGATCCCTAAAGATTGGAAATCTGCCGCGGTCATCCCCCTCTTCAAAGGGGGTGACACTCTAGAGCCAAACTGTTACAGACCTAAATCCATCCTGCCCTGCCTTTCTAAAGTCTTCAAAAGCCAAGTTAATTAACAGATCACTGACCATTTTGAATCCCACCGTACCTTCTCCTCTGTGCAATCCGGTTTCCGAGCTGGTCACGGGTGCACCTCAGCCACGCTCAATGTACTAAACGATATCATAACCACCATCGATAAAAGACAGTACTGAGCAGCCGTCTTCATCGACCTGGCCAAGGCTTTCAACTCTGTCAATCACCGTATTCTTATCGGCAGACTCAACAGCTTTGGTTTCTCAAATGAATGCCTCGCCTGGTTCACCAACTACTTCTCAGATAGAGTTCAGTGTGTCAAATCGGAAGGCCTGTTGTCCGGACCTCTGGCAGTCTCTATGGGGGTACCACAGGGTTCATTTCTCGGGCCGACTCTTTTCTCTGTATACAGTTGAAGTCGGAAGTTTACATACAGTTAGGTTGGAGTCATTAAAACTAGTTTTTCAACCCCTCCACAAATTACTTGTTAACAAACTATAGATTTGGCAAGTCGGTTAGGACATCTACTTTGTGCATGACACAAGTAATTTTTCCAACAATTGTTTATAGACAGACTATTTCACTTATAACTCACTGTATCACAATTCCAGTGGATCAGAAGTTTACATACATTAAGTTGACTGTGCCTTTAAACAGCTTGGAAAATTCCCGAAAATGATGTCATGGCTTTAGAAGCTTCTGATAGGCTAATTGACATCATATGAGTCAATTGGAGGTGTACCTGAGGATGTATTTCGAGGCCTACTAACTCTTTGCCTCTTTGCTTGACATCATGGGAAAAACTAATGAAATCAGCCAAGACTTCATTAATAGACTAAAAAACATTGTAGACCTCCACCAGTTTGGTTCATCCCTAGGAGCTATTCCCAAACGCCTGAAGGTACCACACTCATCTGTACAAACAATAGTACGCAAGTATTAAAACAATGGGACCTTTCAGCCATCATACCGCTCAGGAAGAGACGCATTCTGTCTCCTAGAGTTGAACGTACTTTGGTGCGAAAAGTGCAAATCAATCCCAGAACAACAGCAAAGGACATTGTGAAGATGCTGGAGGAAACAGGTACAAAAGTATCTATATCCAGAGTAAAACGAGTCCTATATCGACATAACCTGAAAGGCCGCTAAGCAAGGAAGAAGCCACTGCTCCAAAACCGCTATTTAAAAGCCAGACTACGGTTTGCAACTGCACATGGGGACAAAGATCATACTTTTTGGAGAAATGTCCTCTGGTCTGATGAAACAAAAATACAACTGTTTGGCCATAATGACCATTGTTATGTTTAGAGGAAAAAGGGGGAGGCTTGCAAGCCGAAGAACACCATCCCAACCGTGAAGCACGGGGGTGGCAGCATCATGTTGTGGGGGTGCTTTGCTGCAGGAGGGTCTGGTGCACTTCACAAAATAGATGGTATCATGAGGATTTAAAATTATGTGGATATATTGAAGCAACATCTCAAGACATCAGTCAGGAAGTTAAGGCTTGGTCGCAAATGGGTCTTCCAAATGGACATTGACCACAAGCATACTTCCAAAGTTGAGGCAAAATGGCTTAAGGACAACAAAGTCAAGGTTTTGGAGTGGCCATCACAAAGCCCTGACCTCAATCCTATAGAAAATTTGTGGGCAGAACTGAAAAAGCATGTACGCGCAATGAGGCCTATAAACCTGACTCAGTTACACCAGCTCTGTCAGGAGGAAAGGGCCAAAATTCACCCAACTTATTGTGAGAAGCTTGTGGAAGGCTGCCCGAAACATTTGACCCAAGTTAAACAATTTAAAGGCAATGCTACCAAATATTAACTGAGTGTATGTAAACCTCTGACCCACTGGGACTGTGTTGAAAGAAAAAAAAGCTGAAATAAATCATTCTCTCTACTATTATTCTGACATTTCACATTCTTAAAAAAAGTGGTGATCCTAACTGGCCTAAGACAGGGGCTTTTTACTAGGATTAAATGTCAGGAATTGTGAAAAACTGAGTTTAAATGTATTTGGCTAAGGTGTATGTAAACTTCCGACTTCAACTGTATATCAACGATGTCGCTCTTGCTGCGGGTGATTCCCTGATCCACCTCTACGCAGACGACACCATTCTGCGTACATCTGGCCCTTCTTTGGACACTGTGTTAACAAACCTCCAAACGAGCTTCAATGCCATAGAACACTCCTTCCGTGGCCTCCAACTGCTCTTAAACGCTAGTAAAACTAAATGCATGCTTTTCAACTGATCGCTGCCTGGACCTGCCCGCCGACTAGCATCACTACTCTGGACGGTTCTGACTTAGAATATGTGGACAACTACAAGTACCTAGGTGTCTGGCTAGACTGTAAACTCTCCTTCGAGACTCATATTAAACATCTCCAATCCAAAATTAAATCTAGAATCAGCTTCCTATTTCGCAACAAAGCCTCCTTCACTCACGCTGCCAAACATACCCTCGTAGAACTGACTATCCTACCGATCCTTGACTTTGGCGATGTCACTTACAAAATAGCCTCCAACACTCTACTCAGCAAACTGGATGCAGTCTATCACAGTGCCATCCGTTTTGTCACCAAAGCCACATATACCACCCACCACTGCGACCTGTATGCTCTATTCGGCTGGCCCTCGCTACATATTTGTCGCCAGACCCACTGGCTCCAGGTCATCTATAAGTCTTTGCTAGGTAAAGCTCCGCCTTATCTCAGCTCACTGGACACGATAACAACACCCACCCATAGCACGCGCTCCAGCAGGTATATCTCACAGGTCATCCCCAAAGCCAACACCACATTTGGCCGCCTTTCCTTCCAGTTCTCTGCTGCCAATGACTGGAACGAATCGCAAAAATTGTTGAAGTTGGAGACTCATATCTCCCTCACTAACTTTAAACATCAGCTATCTGAGCAGCTTACCGATCGCTGCAGCTGTACACAGCCCATCTGTAAATTGCCCATCCAATCTACCTACCTCATCCCCATATTGTTTTTATTTACTTTTTTGCTCTATTGCACGCCAGTATTTCTACTTGCACATCATCATTTGCACGTCTATCACTCCAGTGTTAATTTGCTAAATTGTAATTACTTCGCTACTATGGCCTATTTATTGCCTTACCTCCTCACACCATTTGCACACACTGTATATACTGTAGACATTTAAAAACATTTGTTTTATTGTGTTATTGACTGTACGTTTGTTTATTCCATGTGTAACTCTGTGCTGTTGTTTGTGTTGCACTGCTTTGCTTTATCTTGGCCAGATCACAGTTGTAAATGAGAACTTATTCTCAACTGGCCTACCTGGTTAAATAAAGGTGAAATAAATAAATAAAATAAAATGAGGCAAAAGCTATGCATTGATAGTTATATTACCACGTCCAACACTTTCCCCTACTCTTTGTTTTTTTATCTAATCATGGGACTCTAGTTCTACTAAATTGGGCTCCAGTAGTAGAGTGATACTATGGTGTACCCTGCCTAATTTGGTGATTTTATTCAAAAGTAAAAAGAGTATAGGATCATTGGAGTTTCAACCACTCATGGAAAATTACACTTAAATATTTGAATCATGACAGAGCAGGACTGGACTGGTGAAAATGTGTTGTGTTGGGTAACATTAGATTTTTGCAGAACAAGACAAAAAACTTGATATTAAATAAGAAAAACAAATTTTTATTTAAAAATCAACCGTTTCATTGAACAAGTGGTCGGTCCTGTGAATTTAACAGGAGTCGGTGATCCTTCTGATGGAACTGAACTTCATTCCATTGTGTCCCTGCATCTCCCTGAGATTTCTGTGCTCTCCAGGCCTCATGTATACCTGCCTGCCTTTGTAATGGGGCTGCTCGTACATCAGCCAGTGGCCGTCCATCACGTTGCAGGACTGGCAGTCAGACATACGGTAACGCTCCTGTATGGAGTCACAGTCGTCCATCATCTCGTGCATCTGACCTCCGAAGTTCTCCTTCTCGTAGATCCTCATCTTGTAGTTTCCTCTGTGCTGTTAACATACATTTTGAACATGGGATAAGTTGATTAAAAACAAACTGTTGTGAGAGATGTGTTGTAGTGGTTCATACCATGGGGACGTTACGGCAGGATCGGAGGCAGTCATTGAAACCCATCATACGCTGGTAGTCAGGGTACTCGCCCCTCCTCATGAAGTACTGGTTTCCCATGAAGTTGGGGCGATCGTAGACCATGAAGCAACCACTCTCAACCCTGCAGGAGTGGCACCTGCTCAGGTGGGAGGACATGTCAGGGCAGTCCTGGCTGGTCTCATAGGAACGACCCTGGAAGTTCTTGTCCTCGTAGAAGATGATCTGCAACAAACACTCTTGCAATTAGCCAGAGCAATATGTGACCAGAATGTGTTCAGAACCTTCTAGAACTTTACCTTTTTTGTTGGTTACAATACAATGGCACACTGTACTGCATTATTGCACTTTGTATAGTGTTATTTCTGTAAATACTCTACATATTGCTAATAAACTTACTGTATATACAGCATTAATCAGATAATTTGACCTCTAAACTGAAAATAACTGGTGAACTCACCTTTCCGTGCATGTTAACGGTTCTTTAGAGCAATGCTATAGCTATGCTAGTGTGCAGCTTGTTTTATACCTGATGTGACATCCAAAGAATCTCTGGTTCCATTGTATTAAACACATGAGTCAGCTGCATGCATTGCTCCAACTCTTTGTCTCCACAGACGGGAAAGGGTTATTATGTACAGTCAAACGGGGGGCAAAATTAGAATTTTCTGCCTTAAAAGCAATGTTGAAGGTCATTTAGATTAAAGTGTCCCTGGAAGTATTACTGAACAAAAATATAAACCCAACATTTAAAGTTTTGGTCCCATGTTTCATGAGCTAAAATAAAATATCCCAGAAATGTTCCATATGCACAAAAAACGTATTTCTCTCCAATTTTGCGCACAAATCTATTTACATCCCTGTTAGTAAGCATTTCTCCTTTGCCAAGACAATCCATCCACCTGACAGGTGTTGCATATCAAGACACTGATTAAACAGCATGAGCATTACACAGGTGCATCTTGTGCTGGGGACAATAAAAGGCCACTCTAAAATGTGCAGTGTTGTCACTCAACACAATGCCACATATGTCTCATGTTTTGAGGAGCATGCAATTGCGATGATGACTGCAGGAATGTCCAACAGAGCTGTTGCCAGAGATGTAATGTTAATTTCTCTACAAAAAGCCACCTCCAACGTAGTTTTAGAGAATTTGGTGGGGGTGGCTGAGGAGTATTTCTGTCTGTAATTAAGCCCTTTTGGTGAGAATTGGTTGGTTGAACATGGCTCCCAAGTGGGTGAGCCTATGCCCTCCCAGGCCCACCCATGGCTGCGTCCCTGGCCAATGCACTGTTTATACAGTATATACAGTACCAGTCAAAAGTACCAGCCAAAAGTTTGGACACACATACTTATTATTATACATTGTAGAATAATAGGGAAGACATCAAAACTATACAATAACACATGGAATCATGAAGTAACCAAAAAAGAGTTAAGCAAATCAAAATATATTTTAAATTTCTGATTCCTCTAGGTAGCCACCCTTTGCCTTGATGACAGCGTTGCACACTCTTGGTATTCTCTCAACCAGCTTCATGAGGTAGTCACCTGGAATGCATTTCAATTAACAGGTGTGCCTTGTTAAAAGTTAATTTGGGGAAAAACCATCAAGCTGGCATGAAACTGGATCTCATGAGGACCGCCACAGGAAGGGAAGACCCAGAGTTACCTCTGCTGCAGAGGATACGTTCAATATAGTTACCAGCCACAGAATTTGCAGCCCAAATAAATGCTTCACAGAGTTCAAGTAACAGACACATCTCAACGTCAACTGTTCAGAGGAGACTGCGTGAATCAGGCCTTCATGGTCGAATTGCTGCAAAGAAACCATTACTAAAGGACACCAATAATAAGAAGAGACTTGCTTGGGCCAAGAAACTCGAGCAATGGACATTAGACCAGTGGAAATCTGTCCTTTGATCTGATGAGTCCAAATTTGAGATTTTTGGTTCCTACCGCCGTGTCTTTGTGAGACGCAGAGTAGGTGAATGGATGATCTCCGCATGTGAGGTTCCCACTGTGAAGCATGGAGGAGGAGGTGTGATGGTGTGGGTGTGCTTTGGTGGTGAGACTGTCAGTGATCTATTTCGAATTCAAGGCACACGTATCCAGCATGGCTACCACATCCCATCTGGTTGATAGTCCCATCTGCGCTTAGTGGGACTATCATTTGTTTTTCAACAGGACAATGACCCAACACACACCTCCAGGCTGTGTAAGGATTAATTGACCAAGGAGAGTGACGGAGTGCTGCATCAGATGACCTGGCCTCCACAATCACCCGACCTTAACCCAATTGAGATGGTTTGGGATGAGTAGGACCGCATAGTGAAGGAAAAGCAGTCAACAAGTGCTCAGCATATGTGGGAACTCCTTCAAGACTGTTGGAAAAGCATTCCTCACGAAGCTGGTTGAGCGAATGCCAAGAATGTGCAAAGCTGTCATCAAGGCAAAGGGTGGCTACTTTGAAGAATATGAAATATATATGCTTAACGCTTTTTTGGTTACTACATGATTCCATATGTGTTATTTCATAGTTTTGATGTCTTCGCTATTATTCTACAATGTAGAAAATAGTAAAAATAAAGAAAAACCTTTGAATGAGTAGGTGTGCCCAAACTTTTGACTGGTACTGTATATACAGTGCATTCAAGTATTCAAACCCCTTGACTTTTCCACATTTTGTTACATTTAGAGACTTGTCCGGAAGCCACTCCTGCGTTGTCTTGGCTGTGTGCTTAGGGTCGTTGTCCTGTTGGAAGGTGGAAATTCGCCCCAGTCTGAGGTCCTGAGCGCTCTGGAGCAGGCTTTCATCAAAGATCTCTCTGTACTTTGCTCTGTTCATCTTTCACTCGATCCTGACTAGTCTCCCAGTCCCTGCCGTGAAAAACATCCCCACAGCTTGATGCTGTCAGCACCATGCATCACTGTAGGGATGGTATTGGCCAGGTGATGAGCGGTGTCTGGTTTCCTCCAGACGTGACGCCTGACATTCAGGCCAACGAGTTCAATCTTGGTTTCATCAGACCAGAGAATCTTGTTTCTCATGGTCTGAGAGTCCTTTATGTGCCTTTTGGCAAACTCCAAGCGGGCTGTCATGTGCCTTTTACTGAGGAGTGGCTTCTGTCTGGCCACTCTACCATAAAGGCCTGATTGGTGGAGTGCTGCAGAGATGGTTGTCCTTCTGGAAGGTTCTCCCATCTCCACAGAGGAACTCTGGAGCTCTGTCACACTGACGATCGGGTTCTTGGTCATCTCCCAGACCAAGGCCCTTCTCCCCCGATTGCTCAGTCTAGGAATAATCTTGGTGGTTCCAAACTTCTTCCATTTAAGAAAAAATGTATTTAGTCAATTTTAGAATAATGCTGTAACGTAACAAAATTTGGAAAATGCGGACACAAATAGAAGCTCTAACAAGGATTATATTGAAAACACATTTTTTATTGAAAATGTTACAGAAGGGGATATTTTCCATAAACAATTATTATCCTACAACTTGCAACATGAGCCTCAATATAAATCACATCAGTATTGCTAATATTACATATTTTCATAATAATAATAATACAAATAATAATAATAACGAATCTAGCGCCACACTCTTACCAACTGAGCCACACAATGCCAATAATATGGCTGTGGAGGGTAATTTAAGTCTCTTAATTAAAATAAAAAAATTCAACAGAAAAATATATAATTTATTTTGTCTTGATTTGACTATTTTTCTCTGCTGGTTATTTGGAAAAAAGCTGTATGTGCAATTACCATTTACACTATCTTACTCTGTTTATTGACAATTACCATGGCACCTTTATAATTGAAGTTGTATAATGATGTAAAGAAAAGATTAAGTAAACTGTAGCAATATGTTTTAGTGTTTATTAGAGACTGGCTCATGTTGGAGACAAAGGTTGATTGGATGTTTGTGCAGAAGCGCAATGTGTATGATTAGCTAAGTTTGTTCGCTCTACAAGTTGACTAATGCATTAGTGTTAATGTTACGAGAGAGCTTCTTGGTATGTCCTGTGTTGGTTGTCGAGAGAGAGAGAGAGAGAGAGAGAGAGAGAGAGAGAGAGAGAGAGAGAGAGAGAGAGAGAGAGAGAGAGAGAGAGAGAGAGAGAGAGAGAGAGATTCTTGGTATGTTTTGTAAAGTATTTTGTAGCTGGTCCTGCTGATGTTTGTGTATGCCATAGGACTGCGTTTTTGATTAGTGAAATTGTTCACTTCAAGTTTGTATTATTATGTTTCATTTGTTCCCAGGGGGAAAGGGGAAGGCACCTTGGGAGTGCTTAGGCAAGAGGCCTGCGGGCATACATATACCTGTAGTATGTACTATGTCTATGCACACTAGGTAAGACCTGGGCGGACCATCCCCTGTATTTTGGTTAGTGCACCAGTTGGTGGTAGTTAGGTAAATTGTGGGTAGGTAGGAGAGGGGGCTCATTAACTTTTACTTTCTTTGCTTTGGTTCCGTCCAGCCCCTTTTTCCCAAATTACCGTGTGAAGGAAGAAATAAATTCCCTGTTAATGGTATTATATTCTGCCTCTGTCATCCTTACCCGCACCTGCAGTCACATACCTCTTTCACTCCACGTGGGAGTTGAGTGTAGCAGGGTGTTGCGTTCCCTCCAAGAGGAGTGTGTAACAGTTAACATCAAAATCCATCTTTATCGTCTATTTGAAATGCTTTATGACAGTCAATAAGTAATACCCATAACAACATTTAGTTGGCTTTATGGTATAGGGTACAAGTTCCGACTTCAACTGTAAGTTTATATACACTTAGGTTGGAGTCATTAAAACTTGTTTTTCAACCACTCCACAAATTTCTTGTTTACAAACTATAGTTTTGGCAAGTCGGTTAGGACATCTACTTTGTGCATGACACAAGTAATTTTTCCAACAGTTGTTTACAGAGAAATTATTTCACTTATATTTCACTGTATCACAATTCCAGTGGGTCAGAAGTTTACATACAGTAAGTTGACTGTGCCTTTAAACAGCTTGGAAAATTCCAGAATATGATGTCATGGCTTTAGAAGCTTCTGATAGGCTAATTGACATCATTTGAGTCAATTAGAGGTGTACCTGTGGATGTATTTCAAGGACTACCTTCAAACTCAGTGCCTCTTTGCTTGACATCATGGGAAAATCAAAAGAAATCAGCCAAAAAATTGTAGACCTCCACAAGTCTGGTTCATCCTTGGGAGCAATTTCCCAAAGCCTGAAGGTACCACGTTCATCTGTACAAACAATAGTACGCAAGTATAAACACCATGGGACCACGCAGCCGTCATACCACTCAGAAAGGAGACGCGTTATGTCTCCTAGAGATGAACGTACTTTGGTGTGAAAAGTGCAAATCAATCCCAGAACAACAGCAAAGGACCTTGTGAAGATGCTGGAGGAAACAGGTACAAAAGTATCTATATCCAGAGTAAAACGAGTCCTATATCGACATAACCTGAAAGGCCGCTCAGCAAGGAAGAAGCCACTGCTCAAAAACCGCCATAAAAAAGCCAGACAACGGTTTGCAACTGCACATGGGGACAAAGATCGTACTTTTTGAAGAAATGTCCTCTGGTCTGATGAAACAAAAATTTAACTGTTTGCCCATAATGACCATCGTTATGTTTAGAGGAAAGAGGGGGATGCTTGCAAGCCGAAGAACACCATCCCAACCGTAAAGCATGGGGTGGCAGCATCATGTTGTGGGGGTGCTTTGCTGCAGTAGGATCTGGTGCACTTCACAAAATAGATGGCATCATGAGGAATTAAAATTATGTGGATATATTGAAGCAACATCTCAAGACATCAGTCAGGAAGTTAAAGCTTGGTCACAAATGGGTCTTCAAAATGGACAATGACCCCAAGCATACTTCCAAAGTTGTGGCAAAATGGCTTAACGACAACAAAGTCAAGGTATTGGAGTGGCCATCACAAAGCCCTGACCTCAATCCTATAGAACATTTGTGGGCAGAACTGAAAAGGCGTGTGTGATGCAAGGAGGCCTACAAACCTGACTCAGTTACACCAGCTCTGTCAGAAGGAATGGGTCAAAGATCACCCAACTTATTGTGGGAAGCTTGTGGAAGACTACCCGAAACGTTTGACTGAAGTTAAACAATTTAAAGGCAATGCTACCAAATACAAAGAGTGTATGTAAACTTCTGACCCACTGGGAATGTGATGAAAAAAAAGCTGAAATAAATCATTCTCTCCGCTATTATTCTGACATTTCACATTCTTAAAATAAAGTGGTGATCCTAACTGACCTAAGACAGGGAATTTTTACTAGGATTAAATGTCAGGAATTGTGAAAAACGGAGTTTAAATGTATTTGGCTAAGGTGTATGTAAACTTCCGACTTCAACTGTAATTGTTATTCAAATCTTTCTAGTAACAATGCCAGGAAAACAACTATTTGAAACAGATGTGTCTGAATGATGATGATGAATGTGCCTTTAACATCAGTGGGTATGCCATATCTAGTGACCTGTGTCAATTATATAATATAATAAATGATATTTCTACAGATGTAATTACAAAACACCAAAATATTGAAATGATGCAGCACACTCAATTGCTACGGATTACCAATCACTGTTTATTTGGTCAATACAACATTTCTAGCACATATCAGTGATACGCCTCATGCTCATGAACCTCATGCCACCGCTCATGCCTCCCATTCCCATGCCCATATCCCTGAAGTTCCTGTACTCTCCAGGCCTCATGTACATCTGCCTGCCTCTGAAGTGGGGCTGCTCATACATCAGCCAGTGGCCGTCCATCACGTTGCAGGACTGGCAGTCAGACATACGGTAACGCTCCTGTATGGAGTCACAGTCGTCCATCATCTCGTGCATCTGACCTCCGAAGTTCTCCCTCTCGTAGATCCTCATCCTGAAGTTTCCACGGTGCTGTTATTTGGGAAATACAAATATTTGAAATAATTACTGACTACACCATACTGTTGATAAACTCACAGGGCCAATATGATTTGTGTGATTATGGACTTCACACAGCTACTTCTAGTGGGATTGTTACAGCAGCCTGAATATCATATGGCTTACCATGGGGATCATGCGGCAGGACCTGATACCATCGGTAATTCCCATCATACTCTGGTAGTCTGAGTACTCTCCCTTCCTCATGAAGAACTGGTTTCCCATGTAGTTGGGGCGCTCGTACACCATGAAGCAGCCGCTCTGAACTCTGCAGGATTGGCAGCTGCTCATGTAGGAAGACATGTCAGGGCAGTCGGAGCTGCACTCATAAGAGCGGCCCTGGAAGTTCCTCTCCTCGTAGAAGGTGGCCTGAAAACACAAGGTATTTATTTATTATTTCTCAATGTATAATTCAATAAATACAACAAATATAAGAGGCTTTAAGTTTTGAATGTAAAGATGTAAGGATAATATAGAGATTAATGTATTTGAAATCATTTTCTAATAATGCTTACTCTTCCCATGTTCATGCCGGTGGTGGTCATTGTTGTTCACTGAGTTGCTGTGCTGTTGCTAAACTGATGTCCTGTCTGTGTTAACCCTTACTTTTATATCTGACCAAACCCAAAGAATCTGTGGGCCCCATTGTGTAAACCCCTGACCCAGCAACACAGCATAGAGGCCTATAGAGTGCTGAAGTACCATAGTCATGTTTCCACGTGACTGGGTCCCTAGAAGACTTAAAAAGCCTTTTTTTCATTGTGGAACAGGTCCCACAAAACCTTTAATAGAAACAATAGACTGTGGCAGTGACACCCATTGCATACATACAGTGTATTCGGAAAGTTTTTAGACCCCTTGACTTTTTCCACATTTTGTTACGTTACAGCCTTATTCTAAAATGGGTTGAATAGTTTTTACTCATCAGTCTACACAATACCCCATAATGACAAAGCAAAAACATTTTTTTGTATGCAAATGTATATACAGTGGGGAGAACAAGTATTTGATACACTGCCGATTTTTCAGGTTTTCCTACTTACAAAGCATGTAGAGGTCTGTAATTTTTATCATAGGTACACTTCAACTGTGAGAGACGGAATCTAAAACAAAAATCCCGAAAATCACATTGTATGATTTTTAAGTAATTAATTTGTATTTGATCATATTGTTCTTATTTTCCTCAATTGATCACCTACCAACAGAGATGCTTGTCTTCTGGCAGTACTACCAGTAGAGCTGGTATGTGTCTCTATGGGCCTTACTAAATGGACTGTTTGAAAATGTGAATATTTTTTATATTTTTTTAATAAATGTGAATCACATTTTTATTTGGCGTACCCCCGACAACATTGTACCCCAGTTTGGGAATACCTGCTCCAGATGGTGGAGCTGTAGAACCTTTTGAGGATCTGAGGACCCATGCCAAATCTTTTCAGTCTCCTGAGGGGGAATAGGCTTTGTTGTGCCCACTTCATGACTGTCTTAGTGTTTTTGGACCATGATAGTTTGTTGGTGATGTGGACACCAAGGAACTTGAAGCTCTCAACCTGCTCCACTACAGCCCCGTCAATGAGAATGGGGGCATGCTCGGTCCTCCTTTTCCTGTAGTCCACAATCATCTCCTTTGTCTTGATCACATTGAGGGAGATGTTGTTGTACTGGCACCACATGGC
This sequence comes from Salvelinus namaycush, assembly GCF_016432855.1. Classification (NCBI taxonomy): domain Eukaryota; kingdom Metazoa; phylum Chordata; class Actinopteri; order Salmoniformes; family Salmonidae; genus Salvelinus; species Salvelinus namaycush. The sequence continues at coordinate 23,076,006 of NC_052319.1, read as the reverse complement.
CAGGTCTCTGACCGCCTACCTATAGGCTGTCTCATCGTTGTCGGTGATCAGGCCTACCACTGTTGTGTCATCGGCAAACTTGATGATGGCGTTGGAGTCGTGCCTGGCTATGCGGTCATGAGTGAACAGAGGGTTCAGTAGGGGACTGAGTACGCACCCCTGAGGGGCCCCCGTGTTGAGGATCAGCGTGGCGGATGTGTTGTTACCTACCCTTACCACCTGGGGCGGCCCGTCAGGAAGTACAGGATCCAGTTGCAGTGGGAGGTGTTTAGTCCCAGGGTCCTTAGCTTAGTGATGAGCTTTGTGGGCACCATGGTGTTGAACGCTGAGCTGTAGTCAATGAACAGCATTCTCACATAGGTGTTCCTTTTGTCCAGGTGGGAAAGGGCTGTGTTGAGTGCAATAGAGATTGCATCATCAGTGGATCTGTTGGGGCGGTTTACAAATTGGAGTGGGTTTAGGGTTTTTGGGATAATTGTGTTGATGTGAGCCTTTCAAAGGACTTCATGGCTACAGACGTGAGTGCTACGGGTAGGTAGTCATTTAGGCTGGTTACCTTAGTGTTCTTGGGCGCAGGGACTATTGTGGTCTGCTTGAAACATGTTGCTATTACAGATTCAGACAGGGAGAGGTTGAATATGTCAGTGAAGACACTTGCCAGTTGGTCAGCGCATGCTCGGAGTACACCTGGTAATCTGTCTGGCCCTGTGGCCCTGTGAATGTTGACCTTTTTAACGGTCTTACTCATATTGGCTATGGAGAGCGTGATCACACAGTTGTCTGGAACAGCTGATCCTCTCATGCATGTTTCAGTGTTACTTGCCTCGAAGTGAGCATAGAAGTAATTTAGCTCGTCTGATAGGCTTGTGTCACTGGGCAGCTCGTGGCTGTGCTTCCCTTTGTAGTCTGTAATGGTTTGCAAGCCCTGCCACATCCGACGAGCTTCGGAGCCGGTGTAGTACGATTCAATCTTAGTCCTATTTTGACACTTGCCTATTAGATGGTTTGTCAGAGGACATGGCGGGATTTCTTCTAAGCTTCCGGGTTATTGTCTGGCTCCTTGAAAGCGGCTGCTCTACCCTTTAGCTCAGTGCGAATGTTGCCTGTAATCCATTGCTTTTGGTTGGGGTATGTACATACGGTCACTGTTGGGATGACGTCATCAATGCACTTATTGATGAAGCCAGTGACTGAGGTGGTATACTCCTCAATGCCATCGGAAGAATCCCGGAACATATTACAGTCTGTGCTAGCAAAACCGTCCTGTAGTTTGGCATCTGCGTCATCTGACCACTTCTTTATTGACCGAGTCACTGGTGCTTCCTGCTTTTGTTTTTGCTTTTAAGCAGGAATCAGGAGTATAGAATTATGGTCAGATTTGCCAAATGGAAGGCGAGGGAGAGCTTTGTACGTGTCTCTGTGTGTGGAGTACAGGTGTTCTAGAGTTTTTTTCCCCTCTGGTTGCACATTTAACATGCTGATAGAAATTAGGTAAAACGGATTTGAGTTTCCCTGCATTGATGTCCCCTGCCACTAGGAGCGCCACCTCTGGATGAGTGTTTTCCTGTTTGCTTATGGCCGTATACAGTTCATTGAGTGCGGTCTTAGTGCCAGTATCGGTTTGTGGTGGTAAATAGACAGCTACGAAGAATATAGATGTAAACTCTCTTGGTAAATAGTGTGGTCTACAGCTTATCATGAGATACTGTACCTCAGGTGAGCAAAACCTCAAGACTTCCTTAGATTTCGTGCACCAGCTGTTGTTTACAAATATACATAGGCCGCCACCCCTTGTCTTACCAGAGACCGCTGTTCTATCCTGCAGACAAAGTGTAAAATGCGCCAGCTGTATGTTATTCATGTTGTCGTTCAGCCACCACTCGGTGAAACATAAGATATTACAGTTTTTGATGTCCCGTTAGTAGGATATACGTGATCGTAGTTCATCTATTTTATTATCCATTGATTGTACATTTGCTAATAGGACTGATGGTAAAGGGAAATTAACCACTCGCCGTCAGATCCTTACAAGGCACCCAGACCTTCGTCCCCGATATCTCTGTCTCTTTTCCTGCGAATGACGGGGATGAGGGCCTTGTCGGGAGTCTGAAGTAAATCGTTCCCATCCAACTCGTTAATGTTTTGGTACTACTATTGGAGAGCCCTTCTTTGTCTACACCCATTCAGCATTGTTCTCACCCTCTTAAGCCTTAGCCCCACAAATCTCAAAGGGTTGATCCAACCGTTCTGTATTAACTTGCCAGCTACTTCCAGACATCTAAGAGAGAGAGAACAGCTCTCTAAGCAATACCCTCCCTATCGTGTATCTGTGGTTTTGTGTTCAGAGCGCACACTGGATGCTCTGGCCAATAAGTAGGGTTTTTCCGAAAGCTCTGACCTACAGTCAAGCACCCAAGCTAACTGGCTAACACTGGCTAGCTACTTCCAGACACATAATGAGAGAACACCCTACTCTGACCATTTTACTCACCCTAGCAGAGCTAGTTAGGCTTTTTTCATGTTATCCAGAGCGTTGGTGACTGTAACTGTGCTGCTGGCAACAATTTAATTATGCTTTGTTGCCAGATAGCTAGCTAACAGTACACTTTAACTTGAAATGAAAATACGTTAGAGTGGAGTCTTTTGTTAAGAAATGTAGCTAGCTAGCTAACTAAACAATGGCCCATAATCACAACTCATGACATTACTACCCTGCATGAATCTGCAGGTAGCTAACCAACCAGGTTATATGGCTATAACTAGTCAAGCAAATGTGTCTGAGATACGAAGAATAAGATCATACACATAACGTTAGCTAGTGACCCAGCCAGCTAATGTTAGCCAGTTAACAGTACACTTGAAATGAAACCACATTCTGTCAAAATTAGAAACATGTAATATCTGAAGATCTAACCGGTATACATCATGGTTGGACATGTCTCCTGTCTGATGCCATGCATGGGTGCCTTAGTGTGATGATGTAATCTAGACTGGTGTTTTCTCCATCTCCTTAGCTATCATACTCGAATTCTACTGATTTCAAAATTCGGTCCTCCAGAAAGTGGAGAGCTTACACATAACGTTAGCTAGCGAGCCAGCATAGCTAACGTTAGCTAGCTAACAGTACACTTTAACTTGACATTAGGTTTATGCAGTTTTACTACGCGATACATTTAAAAAAAAAGCCTTGTTCGACACGATTACCTAAAAATACTGACCAGCTCCAATAGACAGACGCGTGCTATATGGTAGACCAATCAAAACTCATCTCTCGGCATTTCCAGCCCACTCATTATCTCAGCCAATTATGGCTAGCGGGAAGGTTGCTCCCTTTTTCTGTGGCTAAACCAACTAGGCTTGATATTTTAAGAATTATATTAGTATTTACAGATGGCATACAAGTTTGATATTACGGCATATGAAAGTTTACATGTTCGAGAAGGCATTTCTGCCAAAAAAACGCATTTTGATAAAAAAATATGTTTTACTTTCAAGCAGCTCTCCTGTGAAGTCATGACTTGCGACATACGCCTAGTTTCCCGAATCAGGTCACAATTGGTTACAGGACCGTAAAACGGCAGCCATATCCTCCAGCGCCATTATCCTGAGCTCATTTTCGAGTCTCATAGCAAAAGGTCTGTATACTTATGTAAATAAGTTATTTCTGTTTTTGCACAAATTTCTAAAAACCTGTTTTCGCTTTGCCAGTATGGGGTATTGTGTGTAGATTGATGAGGATTTTCTTTTTAAATCAATTTTAGAATAAGGCTGTAATGTAACAAAATGTGGAAAAGGTCAAGGGGTCTGAATACTTTCCGAATGCACTGTATATCCATATGTGGGTGGTGGAGTCAACAAATCAGTTAACCACTTTGAATTCTATTTCAACATATGATTCTTATTCCCTCATGATCTCATTCATTCAGTGAAGTCAGTTAAATTCAACTTTTGTGTTAACCATAAAATGGAATCTTCTCACTCCATAAATTATCCAACTTTAATTTGATGTCAATATTATTTGTTTCTGGATCACATATGAATCCCATGTCCACCATGACAACATCAGCTATTCTATGATAATCTCCCTGTTCCATAATGGTTCAGAAAAGTTTAACATTTATTTGATGAGAATCAAATGAACAGAGAATCAACAACCTTTTTTGACAACAGTGTTTCAAAATGTTCATGATCAGTTACTACTCAGTTAGTCTATCCAGATTGTGGCTAACTGGGTTAGAAAACAGCATATTGGGTAAAAGTATGATTTGCTAGGTACATCACAACCACAATTTATTTACATTCCCTGAGTCTATGGTAGCCCTAATTCCTCATGCTTTTACAGGTTAAGAGTTATATTTCACTTATTGAGGAGATGCAATGTACATTATAAGTTGCCTGATTAGAATGAGGACTACAACACACATAACTAGCTAGCTACATGAATTAGACAAATCAATATTTTTTTGCAGAGTTGTGCCATCAAGTTATGTGTCATTTGACAACTTGGGACTGAGAATGTGCCATACTGTATGCTGGCGAGTTGGATGTCAAAGACCACTGTTTTTATAACGTCAAAAACTCTTAATAAAACCCTAATGTGATGGTAGTTACATAATCACTAAATGAGCAGTTGTTAGCAACACCTGCCACTGGCTGTTTTAGCTAACCATTGGGCTTGTTTGACATAGCAGCCAACAGTGCAGGCGACTGCCAACTGACTGATCTACAAAGAAACCTGCATCATAAATGACTACTCATTATTATTTGTAGATCAGTCAGTCAGTCACAATTTACCAATGATACATTAAGGTTTTGATCCTCTCTAACACGGCCAATGTCTTCACTCTAAAACTAGCTAGATAACATTATAAGGCTGGTTTTGACACCTGATTTCTCAGATGTTTTTCAAAATACATAGAGGAGAATGTGTAAATTGTGTTATTTACTTAGCAAGAGCTAATACAAGGACAATTGGAAAATCAGAAACAGGTTCATCGTTTAAAAAAAAAATTATTCATTAAAAAAATCAACAATAATATTATGGAGCTGTGCGTGTTCAAATATTTGTGGGTGAACACGGAGTACGAGAGGTGAAAGGTGTCTGGGATGATAGTGTGATGTGTGCCATGACCACTTTCAAACATTTCATGGTTGCAGATGAAAGATGTTGGGATTACAGAATGGGACAAGGAGATGTTGTGGCTCAGTTGGTCCCGTGTGGCTCAGTTGGTAGAGCATGGTGCTTGCAACGCCAGGGTTGTGGGTTCAATTCCCACGGGGGGACCAGGGTTCAATTCCCATGGGGGGACCAGGATGAATATGTATGAACTTTCCAATTTGTAAGTCGCTCTGGATAAGAGCGTCTGCTAAATGACTTAAATGTAAATGTAAATGTAATGTTGAAAATGTCTGTGAAGAAACATGCCAGCTGGTCTGCGTATGCTCTGAGAACACACCCTGGTATTCAGTCTGGCCCTGCGGCCTTGCGAGTGTTAACCTGTTCTAAAGTCTTACTCACATCGGCCACAGAGAGAGAGATCACACAGTTGTCAGGGACAGCAGGGGCTCTCATGCCTGGCTCAGTGTTGTTTGCCTCGAAGCAAGCATAGAAGGCATTCAGCTCGTTTGGGACATTTGCGTCACTGGGCAACTCATGGCTCGGTTTCCCTTTGTAATCCGTAATAGTCTGCAAACCCTGCCACATCCGACGAGCATCGGAGCAGGTCTAGTAGGATTCTATCTTAGTCCTATATTGACCTTTTTCATGTTTGATGGCTTGTCGGAGGTAGTAGCGGGCTTTCTTGTGAGCGTCCATGTCCCGTTCCTTGAAAGCGGTAGCCTGCCTGTAAACCATTACTTTTGGTTAAATATGTACAGTCACTGTGGGGACGACGTCGTCAATGTAATTATAGTGAGAAGCTAGTCAGCTAATTAGCTACTAGCTATTTAGTCATTGTTAGCCACTGCTAGCAGTCTTTACCTTTAGCACAGACACCAGAGGCTTTAGCCAGGATAGCCTGGATAGTATCTGCCAGTCTGCACAGCACAATATCAGCCCTGAGCATATCGGACTGCTTTTTTCCCCACTACATCACCGGATTCATGCCGCAAGCTCTGGACCATTACACCGGATCACCGCAGCTAGCTGCTATTGAGTGGCTATCGTGGCTAACGCCCTTGTCCACCAGTTAGCCTAAAGCTAGGCCCATTCCCCCGGCTAGCAAACGAGGTACACCAACTACAAAACCTTTCTTGCCAATTGGCCTGGACCCTTTGTCGACACGGAGCACCGCCAATCCATCACGACTAGTCTGCTGACGTATTTTGGCAGATGTGCTCTCAACCGGCCTCTGCGTCGTGGATGTCAGTGAGGACCCAGCTACAAGCCCCTACAAGGTCCCTGAAAATCTCATCCACAAAGGCTTGGAAGACTGACAGAGCATTCATCAACCCGTACGGCATGACGAGGTACTCATAATGCCCTGAGGTGGTACTGAATGCTGTCTTCCACTCGTCTCCCTCCCGGATACGCACCAGGTTGTAAGCGCTCCTGAGATCTAGTTTAGTGAAGAAGTGCGCCCCGTGCATTGACTCAATCGCTGTGGCTATGAGAGGTAGCGGGTAACTGTACTTCACAGTGATCTGGTGAAGGGCTTGATAGTCAATACACGGGCGCAGACCTCCCTCCTTCTTCTTCACAAAAAAGAAACTCGAGGAGGCGGGTGAAGTGGAGGACCGAATGTACCCCTGACGCAGAGATTCGGAGACATATGTCTCCATAGCCGCCATTTCCGCCCGTGACAGGGGATACACGTGACTCCTGGGAAGTGCGGCGTCTACCTGAAGGTTTATTGCACAACCCCCCGACGATGCGGTGGTAATTGAGTCGCCTACTTCTTAGAGAAGGCGAGAGCCAAATCGGAATATTCGGGGGGAATGCGCACGGTGGAGACCTGGTCTGGACTTTCCACCGTAGTCGCACCAATGGAAACCCCCAAACACCTCCCCGAGCACTCTCGCGACCACCCCGTGAGAGCCCTCCGTTGCCATGAAACAGTGGGGTCATGACAGGCTAACCAGGGAAGGCCTAGCACCACGGGAAACGCAGTAGAGTCAATGAGGAAGAGACTGATTCTCTCCCTGTGACCCCCCTGCCTCACCATGACCAAAGGAGTAATGGGCTACCTGATAACGCCGGACCCTAATGGTCGACTGTCCAACGAGTGAACTGGAAAGGGCCTAACCTCTGGAACAATGGGGATCCCTAAACTATGGGCGAATGCTCTGTCGATAAAATTCCCAGTTGCGCCTGAATCGACGAGCGCCTTATGCTGGGAATACGGGGAAAACTCAGGAAAGTTGGCTAGCAGAAACAGGTGGGCAACAGAGGGCTCTGGGTGAGAATGTTGCAAGCTCACCTGGGATGACGCCAGAGCGCTCTGCCTGCTGCCTCGACCCCCAGAGGAACCAACCCGACACCGACCGGCAGTGTGACCTCTGCGGCCACAGATGGTGCACATGAAGGCCCCTCCTCCGGCCTCCCTGAGCGCAGCACCCCCTAGCTCCATAGGCACCGGAGCGGTGGTGCTGTGAGATGGAACCGACAGAGCCGCGTCTGAACGTCCGCGGGTGACCAGCAGGTTATCCAGCCGGATGGACAGGTCCACCAGCTGATCAAAGGTGAGGGTGGTGTCCCTGCAGGCCAACTCCCAACGGACATCCTCGCGCAAGCTGCAGCGATAGTGGTCGATCAGGGCCCTGTTGTTCCATCCCGCTCCGGCGGCCAGGGTCCGGAAGTCCAGGGCGAACTCCTGGGCACTGCTCATCCCCTGCCTCAGGTGGAAGAGACGTTCACCCGCCGCTCTACCCTCGGGCGGGTGGTCGAAGACTGCCAGGATGCGGCGGGTGTACTCCTCGAAGTGGTCCAGCGCCTCATCTCCTTCTACCCACACGGCGTTAGCCCACTCCAGGGCTTTCCCAGAGAGGCACGAGTCGAGGGCGGTCACCCTCTCACGTCCCAAAGGAGCCAGGTGGACGGTCCTCAGATACAGGTCCAGCTGCAGCAGGAACCCCTGGCAGCGTGCCGCTGTCCCATCAAACTCCCTGGGAAGGGCGAGAATCCCACTGGGACCGGGTGCAGGGGAGGCGAGTAGTGGAGACCCCTGTTGTGCTGGTGGGGGCGCTGGAGGGACTCCCTGTCTCTCCCAGCGGTCCATAGTCTGGACGACGCGGTCCATGACAGCGCCGAGATGGTGAAGCATCGTGCATTTGGGCCAGGGTGTATATTAAAGTTCTCCTGTTATCACCCATCTCTGATCTCCTGTGCCTGACTTCCCGGCAAGCAGTCACTCACCCCCACAATGGGGGCACCCGCTCATGCTGACTCTATTGATAGGTGTGGAATTCTGTAACGGGGTGAGTGACTGGTTGCCGGGAAGTCAGGCGCAGGAGAGCAGAGATGGGTGATAACAGGAGAACATTAAGAACATTGCCCAAAGGCATAGGCGAGTTAGCACATAGCACAACTACGGTAACATGAACAAAACAAACAAACCTAGGTTTGAAACAAACCTATCGCAAGCCAGCCTGTAGCGTAACACCCTACACAAAGAACAATTCCACACACAGACATGGGGGAAGCAGAGGGTAATATACATTTAGTCTGATGAGGGAATGTGAACCAGGTGTGCGGCGAAACAAGACAAAACAAATGGAAAATGAAAGGTGGAGCGGCGATGGCTAGAAAACCGGTGACGTCGACCGCCGAACGCTGCCCGAACAAGGAGAGGGACCAACTTCGGCGGAAGACGTGACGGTTTTGTTGCACTACTTTGCTTTATCTTGGCCAGGTTGCAGTTGTAAATGAGAACTTGTTCTCAACTGGCCTACCTGGTTAAATAAATGAAATGCACATTTTTATATTTGGTAACACTTGCTTATTTACCATCGACTCCAACCCCATTTGATACATTGAACGTATGTGGGTAAAGTAGTGTCTACATAGGGGTACAGGTTGTGAACACACACAAAAGCTCTGACAAAGGCCTTGAGGCCGATACGTAAAGCTTAATAAAGAGTAGTGATACTAGCAAGAGCAGTGTGCGGGATTCTTCTTTTTTCTCATCTTATTCAACTGTTACCATGCACCTGCAACAAAGATAGCTCAGATGTGCGAGTGCCTTTTAAATTTAGATTATTATAATATACAACAGTAAATAAACGAGTTGTAAAAATGATTTGCTTAACAATGTACACGTGTATTGGCATTCTTCCAATACAAGTGCACATTAATACATATGTATTTAGGTAATCATTTAGGTACACATTGTTACCTAGTACAACTTGTTTGCTGCATGTCTATTTACACCTTGACCGTGGTTTTATAGATATGAGATTTGTAAACAAATGCAAATGAATTGTTGCTAACCTTCCTCCCACCCTATAATTATTATTTTAGATAACTCTGTTATCTCTTAAAAATGTTTTATGTGAGTTTATTTGAAAATCATAAAAATTGTACATTGCAAAATAATATGGCAGGATCAAGTAATATTTTCTAAATTAAAGATTTTAAATATCACTAGATATTATTTTACATCAGTATACATCTATTGTGAACAAACAGATATCTACACAGAAATTTGAAATGCTAAAGATGTAGGAGAGTGAAATAATGAAATGTTTAAACATGATGTGCTCTGAGTAAAACAATCACAAAAATAAGAAAATGTAGCAGTTTTAAAATGTTGAAATAAATTTAATCAACAATTTCCGTACAACCTTTGAGAAAATTACATAGTCATGTTATCCATGATACGCCTCATGCTCATGAACCTCATGCCACCGCTCATGCCTCCCATTCCCATGCCCATATCCCTGAAGTTCCTGTACTCTCCAGGCCTCATGTACATCTGCCTGCCTCTGAAGTGGGGCTGCTCATACATCAGCCAGTGGCCGTCCATCACGTTGCAGGACTGGCAGTCAGACATACGATAACGCTCCTGTATGGAGTCACAGTCGTCCATCATCTCGTGCATCTGACCTCCGAAGTTCTCCCTCTCGTAGATCCTCATCCTGAAGTTTCCACGGTGCTGTTATTTGGGAAATACAAATATTTGAAATAATTACTGACTACACCAGACTGTTGATAAGCTCACAGGGCCAATATGATTTGTGTGATTATGGACTTCACACAGCTACTTCTAGTGGGACTGTTACAGCAGCCTGAATATCATATGGCTTACCATGGGGATCATGCGGCAGGACCTGATACCATCGGTAATTCCCATCATACTCTGGTAGTCTGAGTACTCTCCCCTCCTCATGAAGAACTGGTTTCCCATGTAGTTGGGGCGCTCGTACACCATGAAGCAGCCGCTCTGAACCCTGCAGGATTGGCACCTGCTCATGTAGGAAGACATGTCAGGGCAGTCGGAGCTGCACTCATAAGAGCGGCCCTGGAAGTTCCTGTCCTCATAGAAGGTGGCCTGAAAATAAAAGGGAATCATATCTTTGAATTAAACAATTGTAGGAAACAAGCATTTTAGAGGAATTTGCAGCGCTATTTAGTCCCACTGGTAACCAGGTTATTGGGATAAGTAAAATGATCATGTTGTAGTTAGGGGTGCGTAGAGCACAAGAGCCCTTTTATATAACAATCTCTGAAATTTAAAGTAAAAATAATTCTAAGAAGTCTTGCCAGTGCTTACCCTGCCCATGTTCATGCTGGTGTTGGACATATTTGCTCACTGTGCTGCTGGTTGCTGCTCCTGAACTGACTTTCTACCTGGTTTAACCCTTTCTTTTATACCTGACCAAACCTAAAGAATCCCTAGCTCCATTGTTCAAACCCCTGCATCAGCATCATGCTCTAGAGGCCTACTGAGGCTACTGAGTTGACGTCCACATTTTCAGGGACTGGATCCCTTAGTCTTTAGAAAGGCTATTTCTAAATCGACTGTTTCTCAAACAAAGTAACAAAACCGTTTGAGAGTTTACAACAGTTAGTAACAGCCTTGAAATGGAAGGTTCTCCATACACTGTGCAATACTTTTTTGAAAAGGTTTGAAAGATGCCTTTTTTAAATGCTGGTATAATGACTCAATGTTATAGTAGAGGAAATCACACATATGGTTTTAAGAGTGAAAATCTTTTATGTTAAACTATGTATTATTACTCATCTTTTGTTCAGTGTGCTGACTTAACGTAGACAGACATTCCTAACCAGTGAATACATAATCAATTGTGAGTAGTTACTTAACTAACCTTTGTGGTTCATAACCATGATACTAGAGAAACTGTTACAAAACTTTAAATAGCATTGTGTATTATAAAAAAATATTTCAAATAAATCAATCATCTTAAATTTTTTTAATTCCTCTTAAGGAGATTGAATGGGATCTTATTAAGCACTTTTTTAAAAACTATTTTGTAATTGTTAACATATCATACATATTGCATCCCCCCCAAAATTCAAATAATGGATGATGATGTTCCCTATTTTCAGCGATACGTTTTGACTCGTGAGTGCTACTGGCTGAAATTATACCGTACCTTTCTGGCATCACTTTAAGTAACACCAAAAAAAGTAAATTAGGTAACACTTAGGTAAGGGTCTGTAAAGGGTTTACACCCCCTAATGTCGATGTCCAGGCCCCCTAGAAATCTAATTAGCTCAATAAAAAATCCCAATACAAGCCTGTCAGTTTAAGCTACAGATATCTGTTTTTTTGCATTGGATGCGTCTCAAATAACCACATCCCCTACGTATGTCACTCTTCCGCATCTGTAGTGAAAGGTGACAGAGCTAGAGTGGTGTTTGTCAGACCTTGAGACATTCCAAAAATCAGTCTTCTCACAAAATTTTCTGTAGCATCCGAACGGTTCGGCCTAAAAACTATTATGACCCCTCTATGGAAAGATGAGATTCTATGACCCCCACAGGCCTCACTCGTCTGAAGGTCCCCCGGTACCAGTTGAAAAAATGAATGGAAGTATATATGGAGTCTGTTTAGTGCCAAAAATAAGGTGTTAAATAAAGTTTCCTTATCTTTCTTATATCTCTCAGATATAGGACAGAGACTTCAGAACAAACTTCCTTTTGGGGGGACTATCTGTTGTTTCATGTAGTGAATCTGTTATTCAATGCGTTTGTATGGGCTAATAGCAGTAAGGCCACATATTTGTTTTCATCAAATATTTTTTACATATTTTTTTGATACTTAAAGTGGTCTTAAAATTCCAAATCAAATAGCTAAATGATCCTTGGTCTGACGTTCTTAAAAAAATCCATATAGCTCAGTAGAACCCCCACCCCAAACACACACATTTCAGTTCAGATTAATCAATCTGAACACACACACACACACATTATTTAGCTCACCATTTTGTTCTTCGAATCAAATACAGTTTGATTTGTCACATTCTCCGAATACAATAGGTATAGACGCCCACTGGACTGACGGTCGAGTCTGGAGTGAGTGGCGCCTCCGGACTGACGGGCGGCTCTGGCAGCTCCGGACTGACAGGCGGCTCCGGCAGCTCCGGCAGCTCCGGACTGACGGGCGGCTCTGGCAGCTCCGGACTGACGGGCGGCTCTCACAGCTCCGGACTGACGGGCGGCTCTGGCAGCTCCGGACTGACGGGCGGCCCTGGCAGCTCCGGACTGGAGGGAGAACCTGGAGGGAGGAGACGGAGAGACAGCCTGGTGCGTGGGGCTGCCACAGGGCCCACCAGGCTGGGGAGACCTACAGGAGGCCTGGTGCGTGGAGGAGGAACCGGATGGACCGGGCTGTGGGGGAGCACTGGAGCTCTGGTGCACAGCCTTGGCACCACTCCTCCAGGCTGGATGACCACTTTAGCCCGGACCCTCCAGAGTGCAGGCACAGGTTGAACCGGGCTGTGGGGGAGCACTGGAGATCTGGTGCATACCACTCGCACCTCTCCCTTAAGCTCAATGCCCACATTCGCCCGGCAAGGGCGGAGCGCAGGCATAGGGCGAACTGCACCCTCCCAGCGCCCCGGAGACACAGTACAAAGAGCCGGCGCAGGATACCCTGGGTCGAAACGGCGTACCGGAGACCAAACACGCTGAGCTGGCACAATCCGCCCTGGCTGGATGCCCACTCTCGCATGGCACTTGCGGGGGGCTGGCCTATAGCTCTCCGGGCTATGAGCGCGTACTGGCGACACCGTGCGCTTCACCGCATAACACGGTGCCTGACCAGTACTACGCTGCTACCAGTAAGCACGGGGAGTTGGCTCAGGTCTATCGCCTGACTCCGCCAATCTCCCCGTGTTACCCCCAATTTTTTTGGGGGGGGCTGCCTCTCGTGCCTGTTGCGCTGCCGTACTAACTCCTCATAGTGTTGCCGCTCAGCCTTAGCTGCCTCCAATTCCTCCTGCGGACGGCGATACTCCACAGCCTGTGCCCAGGGTCCCTTGCCTTCCAGTATCTCCTCCCATGTCCATTTCTCCAGATAGCGCTGCTCCTCCTTACCACGCTGCTTGGTCCTTTTTTGGTGGGTGGTTCTGTAACGATTGTCGTCTGGAGAAGGAGAAGAGGACCAAGGTGCAGCGTGGTAAGTATTCATAATACGTTTAATAAATATGAACACTCGAACAAAAACAACAAAACGACAAACGAACAGTTCTGCAAGGTGCAACACTAAACAGAAAATAACCACCCACAACTAACAGTGGGTTCTCAATCAGAGACAACGATAGACAGCTGCCTCTGATTGGGAGCCATACCAGGCCAAAACATAGATATACAAGACCTAGACATACAAACATAGAATGCCCACCCACATCACACCCTGACCAAACAAAAAATAGAAACATACAAAGCAATCTACGGTCAGGGCGTGACAGTGAGTTTGCATAGTCAGTGCAAGAGAGTCATTGCAAAAAGGGTTAATGCAATAGTCCGGGTAGTGTTAGGGTTCGTTCCTTACGTCCTTCTTTGTCAATCATTGGTTCCTTGGTGAAATTAGCATTATGACAATATCTGTAATTAAATCATTCAAAAACCTTTATTAATGCAATTGCAGACAGAAGTTGACAAACAGGAACATAGCACGCATGTTTCTGAGTAAGTTCTGCCTCAAACAAAAGGTCTCAAGTTGTTTTATTAAACCGAAGTCCCGCCTTAGTGATGTCACTAACTAGTCATTACCTTTTTACTCCTGAGACCAAAACCCTATATTAACAATGGCTTTTAGTGTTATCTTAAACTTTGCAGTAAACGTCCACTCCCCAAAGCTGATTTCTCGTGGAATGTTTGACTAGCCTTATCTCCTCCACTCCCCTGCAGAGCTCCTTCTTCACAGTCACACATTACTCAGAGGGGCCTCTTCATAATGAAATAGAGAGAACTAAAAACAATTGTGGAATACTAAACCTCTACAATGAATTTGTATTGTTAATCTGTAGTCTATGACCCTATAAATGTAAGGAGGGAGGGGTCTTCCCCTTTTATTAATATAACATAAGGATAATCAATTATTCTAATACACCAAACATTTGTACAGCCCCAATCATGACCCCTAGGTAAATCCTGACAGTAGCCATTTGATTAACTGTTCAGCAGTCTTATGGCTTTGGGGTAGAAGCTGTTCAGGTGCTTTATGGTCCCAGACCTGGCGCTTCAGTAATGTTTGCCGTGCGGTAGCACCTTGAACAGTCTATGGCTTGGATGGCTGGGGTCTTTGACAATTTTCCAGGCCTTCCTCTGACACCGCCTGGTAAAGAGGTCCTGGACGACAAGGGGGATCGGCCCCGTCTGCACCACCCTCTGTAGCACCTTGCGATCGATGGCGGTGCAGTTCCCATAGCAAGTGGTGATGCAGCCAGTCAATATGCTCTCAATGTTGCAGCTGTAAAACTTATTTTCAACCTGAGGGGTAAGAGGTGCGGTCGTGACTTCTTCACACCTGTGCTGGTATGAGAGGATCATGTTAAGTCCTTGGGGATGTGGACACAGAGGACCTTGAAACTCTCAACCTGCTCCAGTACAGCTCTGTCGATGTGGATGGGGGTGTGCTCGGTGCGCTGCGTTCCCTGTAGTCCATGATCAGGTCCTCTGTCTTGCTTACATTGATGGAAAGATTGTTGTCCTGGCACTACACTGCCAGGTCTCATCGTTGTTGGTGATCAGGCCTAACACCATCGTGTCGTCCGCAAACTTGTTGATGTTGTTGGAGTTGTGTGGCCACACAGTCATGGGTGAACAGCGAGTACAGGAAGACACTAAGCACACACAACTGAGGGGCCCCAGTGTTGAGGCTCAGCTTAGCTGATGTGTTGTTACTTACCCTCACTACCTGTGGGTGGCCTGTCAGAATGTCCAGGATCCAGTTGCAGATGGAGTTGTTCAGTCCCATTGTCTCGAGCTTGGTGATTAATCTGGTGGGGACTGTAGTGTTGAACTTTGAGCTGTTGTCAATTAACAGAATCTTCACATACGGTAGGTATTCCTTTTGTCCAGGTGGGAGAGAGCAGTGTGGAGTGCAATAGAGATTGCGTCGTTGTGGATCTGTTGGGGCTGTATGCAAATTGTATTGGGACCAGGGTGTCTGGGATGATGGTATCGATGTGCCATGACCATCCTTCGATGCATTTTATAGTTACAGGTGTGAATGCAACAGGATGATAGTCATTTAGGCAGGTTACCGTTGAGTTCTTAGGAACATGGACAATGGTGGTATGCTTGAAACATGTTGGGATTACAGACTGAAACAAGGAGATGTTGGAAATGTCAGTGAAGACATTTGCCAGCTGGTCTGCGCATGATCACACAGTCGTCTGGGACAGCAGGGGCTCTCATGCCTTGTTCAGTGTTGTTTGCCTCAATGTGATCATAGAAGGCCTTCAGCTCGTCTGGGAGGTTTGTGTCACTGGGTTTCCCTTTGTAAGAATATTTTAAGATAATACACAACGCAGAGGACTAACGGTCAAGAGGGAATTAACAATAAATGAAAATAGTGTTTTTTCTGTAATAGGGAATTAATGATCAATGGGTCAGAGACATGGGAGGAATTTGTCTAGGCATTGAGCCTGAAACAGGATACTTGTTATTTGGCCATTGGCCCAGTTTTATTTCAAGGAAATCTAATTGGTCAACCACAGGCTAGGGTTGGGTTATAAAACTACATCCTGTCTCTTTGTTCTGTGGAGAGAATCATTGAGGACAGGGGAGAATGAACACCGCTCAGGTGTGAGTACCTCTCAGCATAACATCCATGAATTGTCCTCTTTGAATAAACCTATTTTTCTCCCCCTGATTTGCTCTGGGGTCTGTGTTATTGAAGAGTAACATCAACTGCTAACACCTTTGTAATCCGTAATAGTTTGCAAACCCTGTGACATCCGATGAGCGTTGGAGCCAGTGCAGTAGGATTCAATATTAGTCCTACAGTATATTGACATGTATCATGTTTGATGGCCTGTCGGAGATCGTAGCGAGCTTTCTTGCATGCGTCCATGTCCGTATCCTGTTCCTTAAATGCGGTAACTCTAGTCTTTAGACCGGTGTGGATACTACCTGTAACCCATGGCTTTTTTTCCTTCTGATAAATCCCTGAACAATATTCAAGTCTGTGCTAGCAAAGCAATCTTGTAGCTTAGCGTCCGCTTCATCGGACCACTTTCATAATGAGTCAGTCACTAGTACTTTCTGTTTGAATACTGCATGTCTTCCCAGTAGCCTACTTGGTGTATGAACTACTGACTGCTCATAACGTGCATATAATTGTTGACACATCAACCAGGATCAAGGGGCAGGGCAATTTGTGACTTGTTTTAGTAGTCAGTGGCTGTATTGGAGAAGGAGGAGTGGTTTAACCTCTTTTCTGAGTGTATATAACCAGTTTCTCAGGCTCCATCTCAGTGTGCTTCATTCTATAGCTAGAGGACTTCTGATATCTCCAGAAGTGATACGTGTATTTTTTGTCTTCATCTGTTGTCTAGTACTGTATTTTTGCTAGCTAGCCATCTACTTTAGGCGCTGCCAATCATTGCAGTAGCCACTTGGTGTGTGAACTGCTGACTGCTCATAACTTCCAAATTATTTTTGACACATCAACCTGGATCAAGGGGCAGGGCAATTTGTGATTTGTTTTGGTAATCAGTGGCTGTATTGGAGAGTGAGTGTTTTTTTCCTCTCATTGGCAATCAGCAATTAGTACAGGGAGGTGTGCACTTTACCTCTGCTAGGCAATTAACAGTTAGTGTTAGTACTTCAGTCTCCCATGGTTCCTCAGCAGCCGCTGTAAGCGGCGGTCATGCCAGTAGCAGTCTTGTCTGCGAAACTAAGACAGTTCTACCAAGTTGTTCTGCAGAGTTCATGGAGGAAGGCTCCACACCATTCTCTCACTTGAGTATCTACTTATTTTCTGATGATCTAATTTTGCTCTTTTTTAGCTTTGGAAACTATGAGTGTGTTTTCTATACCTGTTCGCTCCTCTCCCTGTAGGCTTTACAGACGGTCCCCACCCCTTGGCTGCAACCCTTCTAATTTTGTGTACTCTGCGCACACAACCCATGTGGAATCCGGGTCTCTGGAAGTGTTTGGAACTGCCGATCTGCGAAGAACGCCGAGTTCATTTCAGCCTATGCTGCTCTTCAGTCCCTTGACCTTTTGGCCCTGACAGACATGGATCACCCCAGAAATCACTGCTACTCCAGCTGCCTTCTTCATCTGACGATTGTCGAGGTGGTGGTACAGGTCTACTAATTTCTCTTAACTGGAGATTTTCTCTTTTCTCCCCCTTTTACCTGTCCATTTGCTCATTTGAATTCCATGCTGTCACTTGAACACTCAAGCTTAACATTGTCATTTATCGCCCACCAGGTGCGCTTGGAGAGTTTCTCAATGAGCTTGACACCTTGAGAAGATCATTTCCTGATGATGGTTCACCGCTTTTCGTACTGGGCGACTAACCTCCTGACGTCTGCCTTCGATTCATTTCTATCCAACTCTCTCGTACCCCTCCTTGCCTCTTTTGACCTCACTCTTTCCCAATCCCCTCCAACTCACAAGGCAGGCAATACCCTTGACGTAATCTTTACTAGACTCTGTTTGCCTACTAATCTCAGTGCAACCCCCCTCCAGGTCTTTGATCACTTCTTTGTTTCCTTTTCTGTCTTCCCTTCCTCCAACCCTAGCCACTCAGCCCCTACCCAGATGGTCATGCACCATCACAATCTTCACTCTCTCACTACTCTCTACTATCCTATCATCTCTCCCTTTGGCTAAATCCTCCTCCCTCCTTTCTCCTGATTTTGCCCCTTCGATCCTACTCCTCCCTTCTGCATCCCATGACTCGCACTGCCCCCTTTCCACCCGGCTGGCTCTGCCCTGTGGCTGAGTGACTCATTGCGAGCTTACAGAACAGGGCTGCTGGCAGCTGAGCAAAAATTGAGAAACTAAACTTCCAGAGGACCAATAATCCTTTCACTCCCTCTCTACCTTCTCTTCCTCTGTATCCATTGCTAAAGCCACATTCTATCACTCGAGTCAGGCGTTAAGGCAGGTTACTCAAATGAGACTGCGCTTTTCTGTGTTACGGAGGCTCTCCGCACTGCCAAAGCTGACTCTCTCTCTGTTCTCATCCTCCTAGTTCTATCCACTGCCTTTGACACCGGGAACCATCAGATCCTCCTCTCCACCCTCTCAGGGCTGGGTGTCTCAGGCTCTGCACTTTCTTGGATCGCATCCTACTTGGCAGGCTGCTCCTACCAGGTGACATGGAGAGAATCTGTGTTTGGACCACACACTCACTACTGGTGTCCCACAGGGCTTGGTTCTAGGTGCTCTCCTCTTCTCTCTATACACCAAGCGACTCGGCTCTGTCATATCCTTACATGGTCTCTATCATTGCTATGCAGATGACACTCAACTATACCCCCTTTCACCCATAGAGGGGGGTAGGATAGAACTAGTGGGATTTGACACTCACATCTTGTTGTAAATCAAGGGAGAAGATCCAGACCTGTGCTCTCAAAATTCACCAAAGGAATGTGCTTTGTCTCAACAGACCTTTTTCCAGCTGAAACTCTAACACATTCAAAATTGAATATTGGAACAATATTTAGAATGTAGGGAATGGTCAGAGGTGATCTATAGAACACTCATTTTGTTTTATTTTGTGATGTCATAAAAACATGTATTGTCACATCAACTCCCTCGCCGGTACTCGATGTTGCCGGTTTACTAATCACTGGCTCTGACAACCATTGAGACTCACCTGGACTCCATCACTTCACTAATTACCTCCCCTATTTCTGTCACTCCCAGGCAGTTTTGTATCACAGCGAGATATGGATGAGTTTTCACTTCCTACGGCTTCTACAGTCTGTAGAACTTTGTCTGATGACTCTACTGTGAAGGGGGGCTGGATGAGAGGAGAATTAGTCAGGTCTGCCATGAGGTGACCATTCTTTGACCATGCGCGTTCACATGAGAGGGAGCTCCGGTCCATCGCTCATCTGAAGTCAATGTAATTCTCCAGTTGGAACGTTATTCAAGATTTATGTTAAAAACATTCTAAAGATTGATTCAATACATCGTTTGACATGTTTCTACGGACTGTTACGGAACTTTTGGACATTTCGTCAGGTTTTAGGGAACGCGCTTCCCTGACGTTGAATTTGTATACCAAACACGCAACAAAAATAGCTATTTGGACATAAATGATGGACATTACCGAAAAAAAACGGAACATTTCTTGTGGAAGTGGGAGTCCTGGGAGTGCATTCCGACAAAGATCAGCAAAGGTAAGTGAAGATTTTTAATGCTTTTTATGAGTTTTGTTGACTGCACAATTTGGGTGGGTAACTGTATGGCTTGCTTTTGTGGCTGAACGCTGTTTTCAGATTATTGAATATTGTGTTTTGCCGTAAAGCTTTTTGAAATCTGACAGCGGTTGCATTAAGAACAAGTGTATCTTTAATTCTATGTAAAACATGTATCTTTCATCAAAATCAGTATTTATGTTATTTGACGTGGCTCTGCAATTTCTCCGGATATTTTGGAGGCATTTCTGAACATGTCGCCAATGTAAACGGAGGTTTTTGGATATAAATATGAACTTAATCGAACAATACATATACACTGCTCAAAAAAATAAAGGGAACACTTAAACAACACAATGTAACTCCAAGTCAATCACACTTCTATGAAATCAAACTGTCCACTTAGGAAGCAACACTGATTGACAATAAATTTCACATGCTGTTGTGCAAATGGAATAGACAAAAGGTGGAAATTATAGGCAATTAGTAAGACACCCCCAAAAAAGGAATGGTTCTGCAGGTGGTGACCACACACCACTTCTCAGTTCCTATGCTTCCTGGCTGATGTTTTGGTCACTTTTGAATGCTGGCGGTGCTTTCACTCTAGTGGTAGCATGAGACGGAGTCTACAACCCACACAAGTGGCTCAGGTAGTGGAGTTCATCCAGGATGGCACATCAATGCGAGCTGTGGCAAAAAGGTTTGCTGTGTCTGTCAGCGTAGTGTCCAGAGCATGGAGGCGCTACCAGGAGACAGGCCAGTACATCAGGAGACGTGGAGGAGGCCGTAGGAGGGCAACAACCCAGCAGCAGGACCGCTACCTCCGCCTTTGTGCAAGGAAGTGCACTGCCAGAGCCCTGCAAAATGACCTCCAGCAGGCCACAAATGTGCATGTGTCAGCATATGGTCTCACAAGGGGTCTGAGGATCTCATCTCGGTATCTAATGGCAGTCAGGCTACCTCTGGCGAGCACATGGAGGGCTGTGCGGCCCCACAAAGAAATGCCACCCCACACCATGACTGACCCACCGCCAAACCGGTCATGCTGGAGGATGTTGCAGGCAGCAGAACGTTCTCCACGGCGTCTCCAGACTCTGTCACGTCTGTCACATGTGCTCATGTGCTCAGTGTGAACCTGCTTTCATCTGTGAAGAGCACAGGGCGCCAGTGGCGAATTTGCCAATCTTGGTGTTCTCTGGCAAATGCCAAACGTCCTACACGGTGCTGGGCTGTAAGCACAACCCCCACCTGTGGACGTCGGGCCCTCATACCACCCTCATGGAGTCTGTTTCTGACTGTTTGAGCAGACACATGCACATTTGTGGCCTGCTGGAGGTCATTTTGCAGGGCTCTGGCAGTGCACCTCCTTGCACAAAGGCGGAGGTAGCGGTCCTGCTGCTGGGTTGTTGCCCTCCTACGGCCTCCTCCACGTCTCCTGATGTACTGGCCTTTCTCCTGGTAGCGCCTCCATGCTCTGGACACTACGCTGACAGACACAGCAAACCTTTTTGCCACAGCTCGCATTGATGTGCCATCCTGGATGAACTGCACTACCTGAGCCACTTGTGTGGGTTGTAGACTCCGTCTCATGCTACCACTAGAGTGAAAGCACCGCCAGCATTCAAAAGTGACCAAAACATCAGCCAGGAAGCATAGGAACTGAGAAGTGGTGTGTGGTCACCACCTGCAGAACCATTCCTTTTTTGGGGGTGTCTTATTAATTGCCTATAATTTCCACCTTTTGTCTATTCCATTTGCACAACAGCATGTGAAATTTATTGTCAATCAGTGTTGCTTCCTAAGTGGACAGTTTGATTTCACAGAAGTGTGATTGACTTGGAGTTACATTGTGTTGTTTAAGTGTTCCCTTTATTTTTTTGAGCAGTGTATGTATTGTGTAATATGAAGTCCTATGAGTGTCATCTGATGAAGATCATCAAAGGTTAGTGATTAATTTTATCTCTATTTCTACTTTGGTGGGATTAACAACAAGATTACCTTTAAAATGGTATGAGATACATGTATGTTTGAGGAATTTTAATTATGAGATTTCGGTTGTTTGATTTTGGCGCCCTGCACTTTTACTGTGTAACGGCAGCCTTCCCTCTCTTCACGAGAAGAGAGGGTGTAACAGGGATCAGACCAACACGCAGCGTAGCCAGTGCTCAACATGTTTAATAAAACGATAAACAGTGAACACTTAACACGATACAAAATAACAAATGTGGCAAACCGATACAGCCCTATCTGGTGCAGAGAAAACACAAAGACAGGAAACAACCACCCACAAACCCCAACACAAAACAAGCCACCTATATATGATTCCCAATCAGAGACAACACAAAACACCTGCCTCTGATTGAGAACCATATTAGGCCAAACATAGAAACAGACAAACTAGACACACAACATAGAATGCCCACCCAGCTCACGTCCTGACCAACACCTAAAACAAGCAAAACACACAAGAACTATGGTCAGAACATGACACACTGGCTGTTGTCATATCGATCCCGTTAACGGGATTGCAGCCATAAGGAGTTAACTTCTTGTCAATATGGGGGCGCTGTTTCCACTTTGGAAAAAATCGTGCCCAAATTAAACTGCCTCGTACTCTATTCTAGATCGTACAATATGCATATTATTACTATTGGATAGAACACACTCTCAAGTTTCTAAAACTGTTTGAATTATATCTGTGAGTAAAACAGAACTCATTTTGCAGCAAACTTCCAGACAAGAAGTGAAAAATCGGAAAACGATGCTCTGTTCCAGGGCCTGCCTATTGAATTGCCTTATATTTATACATATGCATGCACTGCATACGCCTTCCACTAGATGTCAACAGGCAGTGGAAGGTGGAATGGGGTGTCTAGCTTGATCTGAGGTCGAACAAGAGCTCTTGGAATGACGTGTCCAGAATTTCCTTTCTCTACCTAGGCGCGGGAAGCACCTCCATATTGTCTTATGATAAGCGTTCGGTATACACGGCTAATATCTCCGGCTTTGTTTTTATTTGATACATATTAGAAAAACATCAAGTAGGTTTTTTCAACCAAGTTTCATCAGTTTATTCAACGTTTAATGGGACTTTTGGAGTTTTCCGTTCTCTGCGTCGAGAGAAATTGGGAACGTCATCAACATTGGCTAGCCTTGTGGAGCGAATTCGACATTCTAAAACCAAACAACGATTTATTCTGGACAAAGGACTCCTTGTACAAGATTCTGATGGAAGCTCAGCAAAAGTAAGAACAATTTATGATGTTATTTCGTATTTCTGTGGAAAATGTTGAGTCCTATTATCCGCGTTTTGGCGGGCGCTGTCTCGCTATAACGTAAGCTGTTTGTTATGGTAAAGTTATTTTTAAAAATCTAACACGGCGGTTGCATTAAGAACTAGTGTATCTTTCATTTGCTGTCCAACATGTATTTTTTAGTAAAGTTTATGATGAGTTCTTTGGTCAGATTAGGTGTGTCCAAAATAGCTCCGGACAATTTGGTGAATCGATGCTACATATTCACAATGTATAACCACGGTTTGCAGCTCTAAATATGCACATTTTCGAACAAAACATAAGTGTATTGTATAACCTGATGTTATAAGACTGTCATCTGATGAAGTTGGTCAAGGTTAGTGATTAATTTTATATCTTTTGCTGGTTTTTGCGATCGCTACCTTTTGCTGCTAATAAATGCATTTGTGTGTTTGGCTATTGTGGTAAGCTAATATAATGCTATATTGTGTTTTCGCTGTAAAACACTTAAAAAATCGGAAATATTGGCTGGATTCACAAGATGTTTATCTTTCATTTGCTGTACACCATGTATTTTTCATAAATGTTTTATGATGAGTATTTAGGTATTTCACGTTGCTCTCTGTAATTATTCTGGCTGCTTTGGTGATATTTTTGATGGTAGCAGCAATGTAAAACTATGATTTATACCTCAAATATGCACATTTTCGAACAAAACATAAATTTATTGTATAACATGTTATAAGACTGTCATCTGATGAAGTTGTTTCTTGGTTAGTGACTAATTATATCTCTATTTGGTCGGTTTTGTGATAGCTACCTATGCGGTAGAAAAATGGTGAAAATATGCGGTTGAGTCTTTTGCTATTGTGGTTAGCTAATAGAAATACATATTGTGTTTTCGCTGTAAAACATAAAAAAAATCGGAAATGATGGCTGGATTCACAAGATGTTTATCTTTCATTTGCTGTATTGGACTTGTGATTTCATGAAAATTATATTATATGATATCCCTGTCGCGCTAGGCTATGCTAGTCAGCTTTTTTGATGAGGATGCTCCCGGATCCGGGATGGGTAGCAATGAAAGGTTAAATTCGCTTTCGAAGAAGGACCATCCTGTTACTCTGCTCAAACCATCATATTACGCTACTATCATCAACCTATTGGGGAACCATCGATACGGCTGGCTAGCCTATCTTCAAAGAAGCATCTTCAAGAGCGAATGGAAGGAAAATCAACTCTGTAGTTCTGTTCAGGCCTACACAACAAGTCACTGGTTACCAGACAACTATGAAGGACAACAGTAGAAGAGTTGTTGGAACCATTTCGGACAATCAGATCCTTACAAGCGTGCCGCCTTTCCAAGGCTGCCCCGTTCACTAAGAGATCCCAGGCGAACCAAAGCATTTCAGGTAAATACATTATTTGTTGCTCAAAGCGGGTGGAGGTTCGTGTGTAAAGTATATGGTTATTGTAGGTGAGAGTAGTTTCTGAATGAGGCAATGTTAAGTGTCTCTGTCCCTCTCTCCATCAACAAGTATCCATGTTGTCATTCCGCTAGGGCAGTGGTTCTCAAGCCTGGGGACCCGCAGGGGTGCACATTTTTGTTTTTGCCCTAGCACTACACACCTGAGTCAAATCAAAGCCTTTTGATGAGTTGATAATTTGAATCTGTGTAGTGCTAGGGCAAAAACAAAAATGTGCACCACTTTGGGTCCCCAGGACCAGGATGGAGAACCAGTGCACTAAGGACCTGTTTTCAGCGTATTAAGCTTCCAGTCAATCGGTGCAAAGTGTGTGTGTTTATCCTGTGTTCCCATTTAATTAGCTAGTAAAAAATTATTAAACCAACGTGTAGAACTGAATCATAAGTAAGGCTTGGGTTTTTGCAGATGCAAGGTGTTAAGCAGAGCGACACGGGAACCCAAGAGCAGACTCAGATGAGGAAACAGAGATGAATGAACCAAAATATTTATTGTTACACAGGGAGATATGGAGTGCAGATCCGGGGAGCTCGGGTGAGTTGCAGAAAAAACAGATGTGGAGACTGAGGTTGGAGTTAGCTGAGTAGAACAGGGTGAACAGGTCCTGAGGGGAATCCAAGGTAGTGGTGGTGAGTAAAATCCAGAGCAAGGTAGTTGGGTGGTGAGATGTGGAACTGGAGCCAGAGACAGAGCGGTAAACTGCAATGAGAGGATAAACGGTGTCAGGCATGGAAACAGGCACAACAGAGTAACAGGATCTTGAATAATCATAAATGGCTAGAATCATGAACTGACTGAGCAGAGATTACAATCTGGCAGAGTGGAAGTGGCAGGACTGAGTATTTGTAGAGGTCTTGATTATGGAATGAGTTGCAGCTGGTAGGGATCTGCTCTGACTCCAGCACACCTGTCTCCAAACACAATAACACAGAGAGAGAGAGGAAGAGAGTGTACAGAGGGAGTAACTGCAGGTCAAGAAGACACCGGATGAAAACCAGAGGGCGTAGCAGGAGCAGATATGACACAAGGAGGTTACGACTGTTCAGAATGGTGACATGATACAAGGTTATGTTAATAAGTTGATTGTTTATAGATGTGATAGGTTAGATGGTTACTCTTTAAAGAACCACTCTCTTGGTGCCACAGATCCTAATGACTTAATTGTTACATGATTAATTTAATCAGGTAACAAATATACAGGTAGTCAATTAGATAAATAACAGTCTTCATATAATGTTAAAGTCAAGTCACGACAAGGTACTTGTCATCTCCCGTCTGGATTACTGCAACTTGCTGTTGGCTGGGCTCTCCGATTGTGCAATCAAGTAAATGAGTTGTGAAAATGTAAGATTTGTAAACAAATGCAAATTAATTTGTGCTAGCCTTCATTTCACCATATAAGTATTGTTTTAGATGACTCTTATCTTACTTTGTAAATACTTAATTGTGCATTGCAAAATAACATTGCAGGATCGAGTAATCTATTCTAAATTAAAGATCTGAGATATCATTGGATATCACTTTCCATCCAGCATGCATCTATTGTACACAATCATATCTATACAGAACCATTTAAATGTTAAATGTAGGGAGTGAAATAGTGAAATGCTTAAAGCTGAATTGCCCTGAGTAAAAGAAAGAGAAAAAAAATACGAGCATTGTTAACATTTTAAAATGAATTTAATCAACAATTTTTATTCACCATTTGAGGAAATTACATAGACATGCTGTCCATGATACACCTCATGCTCATGAAGCTCATGCTTCCCATTCCCATGCCCATATCTCTGAAGCTCCTGTGCTCTCCGGGCCTCATGTACATCTGCCTGCCTCTATAGTGGGACTGCTCGTACATCAGCCAAGGTTCGATAAAGACCCAATCCCTTTGTCCCTCAGTCTTCCCACTCTTTCATTCAAACCCAACCCCCTTCCTTTGTGTAACCAGCCGTCATATAGGGTTAGCCCACTAAGGGCTTTTCATGACATGATTAGTAAACGATGTATGATCTTTCCTGTGTATATACAGTTGAAGTCGGAAGTTTACATACACTTAGGTTGGAGTCATTAAAACTTGTTTTTCAACCACTCCACAAATGTCTTGTTAACAAAATATAGTTTTGGCAAGTCGGTTAGGACATCTACTTTGAGCATGACACAAGTAATTTTTCCAACAATTGTTTACAGACAGATTATTTCACTTATAATTCACTTTATCACAATTCCAGTTGGTCAGAAGTTTACATACACTAAGTTGACTGTGCCTTTAAACAGTTTGGAAAATTCCAGAAAATGACATCATGGCTTTAGAAGCTTCTGATAGGCTAATTGACATAATTTGAGTCAATTGGAGGTGTACCTGTGGATGTATTTCAAGGCCTACCTTCAAACTCAGTGCCTCTTTGCTTGACATCATGGAAAAATCAAAAGAAATCAGCCAAGACCTCAGAAAAAGTCTGGTTCATCCTTGGGAGCAATTTCCAAACACCTGAAGGTACCATGTTCATCTGTCCAAACAATAGTCTGCAAATATAAACACCATGAGACCACGCAGCCATCATACCGCTCAGAAAGGAGAGGCGTTCTGTTTCCTGGAGATGAACGTACTTTGGTGCGAAAAGTGCAAATCAATCCCAAAACTACAGCAAAGGACCTTGTGAAGATCCTGGAGGAAACAGGTACAAAAGTATCTACATCCAGAGTAAAACGAGTCCTATATCGACCTAACCTGAAAGTCCGCTCAGCAAGGAAGAAGCCACTGCTCCAAAACCGCCATAAAAAAGCCAGACTACGGTTTGCAACTGCACATGGGGACAAAGATCATACTTTTTGGAGAAATGTCATCTGGTCTGATGAAACAAAAATTGAACTGTTTGGCCATAATGACCATCGTTATGCTTGGAGGAAAAAGGGGGAGGCTTGCAAGCCGAAGAACACCATCCCAACCGTGAAGCATGGGGGTGGCAGCATCATGTTGTGGGGTTGCTTTGCTGCAGGAGGGACTGGTGCACTTCACAAAATAGATGACTTCATGAGTAATTAAAAGTATGTGGATATATTGAAGCAACATCTCAAGACATCAATCAGGAAGTTAAAGCTTGGTCGCAAATGGGTCTTCCAAATGGACATTGACCCCAAGCATACTTCCAAAGTTGTGGCAAAATGGCTTAAGGACAACAAAGTCAAGGTATTGGAGTGGCCACTACACAGTCCTGACCTCAATCCTATAGAAAATTTGTGGGCTGAACTGAAAAAGTGTGTGCGAGCAAGGAGTCCTACAAACCTGATTCAGTTACACCAGCTCTGTCAGGAGGAATGGGCCAAAATTCACCCAACTTATTGTGGGAAGCTTGTGGAAGGCTACCCGAAACGTTTGACCCAAGTAGTGGTCGATCAGGGCCCTGTCGTTTCATCCCGCTCCGGCGGCCAGGGTCCGGAAGTCCAGGGCGAACTCCTGGGCGCTCCTCGTCCCCTGCCTCAGGTGGAAGAGACGTTCACCCGCCGCTCTACACTCGGGCGGGTGGTCGAAGACTGCCAGGATGCGGCGAGCAAACACCTCGAAGTGGTCCAGCGCCGCATCTCCTTCTACCCACACGGCGTTTGCCCACTCCAGGGCTTTCCCCGAGAGGCACGAGACGAGGGCGGACACCCTCTCACGTCCTAAAAGAGCCGGGTGGAGTAACTGGTTGCCGGGAAGTCAGTCGCAGGAGAGCAGAGATTGGTGATAACAGGAGAACATTAATATATACCCTGGCCCGAAGGCACAGGCGAGGCAGCACAAAGCACAACCACGGTGTCATGACGTTGGCCTGGGGGTAGGTTTATGACAGTCATAAATACCTCTGCCCCCCTTTTTCCCTCTCTCTACCCTACTGATGTGAAACTTGAAAATCCCTTTGTTAACATAGAGATTCTGGGAACATCAGAAAGGTGGGGGGAAACAACTATATTCTGGTAATCCGACCAATTGAACATATGCGGTGGTACCTAATGTATATTATGTCAGTTCGGTTGTCATCTGGCACATTCTCATCAATGATAGAATGACAAACTCTACAGTGGAAAGTCTACACATCAGAGTTATCGGATTCACATGGAATTGTTGTTCAATTCAAATGTTTAAATATGAAATTATTTGTGATGGGATGAAATGTGATTTTAGCTTCTAAATTGTGAGAATTGGGTTTTCAAGAGTGAATTAGGCCCGACTCAGTGGCCCGCCCACGTGAAGAGACATAGGTTGTAAATTATGAAACACACCCAATTTCTCCCTCCACTATATAAGCCTTTGACGAAAACTGAACCTCCGGTTCCAAGTACCTGTGGTCTGCAGCCTTTGCGTTAAAAGGGACTAACATGTCAACTACAGAACTAAGCCAACCTCAGCGTGAGCTTTGGTTGCGAATGTTATGAACTTTGCACTCTTATTCACTCCAGAAGTGATACCTCCTAGCTGTGAGTTTGCAACAGCAGCTACAAACGCGGGCTAGGAAAGAACAGAGTATCCCGTCTACCACACAACGACGTTACTACAACGTATTCAATTTACCAGCAGAGACATTCTTCAAGGACAAAGGACTCGGTTGGGCAACACGGCCTTCCATCTACCACCAACCTACCGATCGCAGCTCAGGGTAAATATCGATTGCATTTTACTTTTCCAAATGGGCGGTAATTTAGAATGCATAGGATACTGTATTTATGATAGCATGGCTTCTTTCTATGTTCCTCAAGTCTTCCCGCTCTTTCACTCAAACCCAGCCCCCTTTTCTTTTGTGTAACCAGCTGTCATATCTGTTCCGCCCGCTAGGGATGTTTTCCTTTATGACGTAATTTGTAATCAAGGTATATGTAATTCTGTGTGATTGGTTAGGTATTTAGTAAATAAATAATTAAACCCTATTTTGTATTGCTGATTCAACTTGTTAGCCAGGGTTCGTGAAGATAACCAGGAATTTATAACTTTCAGATGACGATTAATATTGACTGCTATTGATGTAAAATATTATTAGGTCTTTTAAGAGTTTATTCGGAAGATAACAGCTCTATAAATATTCTTTCGTGGTGCTCCGACTTTCTAGTTAATTACATTTACATGATTAGCTCAATCAGGTAATAGTTATTACGGAGAAAGGATTTTATAGAATAACATGTCATATCACTTAATCCGGCATAGCCAAAGACACGACAACGGTAACATGAACAAAACAAACAAACCTAGGTTTGAAACAAACCTAGCGCAAGCCAGTGTAACGTCCTGACCAGAGTTCTTATGTGTTGTGCTTGTTTTAGTGTTGGTCAGGACGTGAGCTGGTTGGGCATTCTATGTTGTGTGTCTAGTTTGTCTGTTTCTGTGTTCAGCCTAATATGGTTCTCAATCAGAGGCAGCTGTCAATCGTTGTCCCTGATTGAGAATCATATATAGGTGGCTTGTTTTGTGTTGGGGATTTGTGGGTGGTTGTCTCCTGTGTCAGTGTTTGTGCCACACGGGACTGTGACGGTTAGTACGTTTGTTGTTTTGTATTCTTGTCTAGTTTTCATGTCATTAAATTATGGAAACTTACCACGCTGCACATTGGTCCTCCGATCCTTCTCGCCTCTCCTCGTCTGAGGAGGAGGAAGAGCTAGACTGCCGTTACAGAACCACCCACCTAACTCGGACCAAGCAGCGTGGCTACGGGCAGCAGCAGCGGCCCACTACACAGGACTCCTGGACATGGGAGGAAATTATGAACGGTAAAGGACCCTGGGCTAAGGTTGGAAAGGATCGCCTCCCATGGGAACAGCTGGAGGCAGCTAGGAGAGCAGAGGCAACCGGAGAGAGGAACCGGCGTTATGAAGGTACGCGGCTAGCACGGAAACCCGAGAAGAAATCCCAAACATTTCTTGGGGGGGGGGCTAAAGGGTAGTGTGGCGAAGGCAGGTAGGAAACCTGCGCCAACTTCCCATGCTTACTGTGGAGAGCGGGAGTACGGGCAGACACCGTGTTATGCGGAAGAGCGCACGGTGTCTCCTGTACGTGTGCATAGCCCGGTGCGGGTTATTCCACCTCCCCGCACTGGCCGGGCTAGATTGAGCATTGAGCCAAGTGCCATGAAGCCGGCTCAACATATCTGGCCTCCAGTACGTCTCCTCGGGCCGGTGTACATGGCACCAGCCTTACGCATGGTGTCCCCGGTTCGCCAACACAGCCCAGTGCGGGTTATTCCACCTCCCCGCACTGGACGGGTACGAGGAGCATTCAACCAGGTAAGGTTGGGCAGGCTCGGTGCTCAAGGGAGCCAGTACGCCTGCACGGTCCGGTATATCCGGCGCCACCTTCCCACCCCAGCCCAGTACCACCAGTGCCTACACCACGCACCAGGTTTCCAGTGCGTTTCCAGAGCCCTGTTCCTCCTCCACGCACTCTCCCTGTGGTGCGTGTCTCCAGCCCAGTACCTCCAGTTCCGGTACCACTCACCAGGCCTATAGTGCACCTCGAGAGTCCAGTGTGCCCTGTTCGTTCCTGCTCCCCGCACTAGCCTTGAGGTGCGTGTCTCCAGTCCGGTACCACCAGTTCCGGCACCACGCACCAGGCCTACTGTGCGCCTCAGCAGGTCAGAGTCGGCCGTCTGCCCAACGCCGCCTGCACTGCTCGTCTGCCCAGCGCAGTCTGAGCTGCTTGCCTGCCCAGCGCCGTCTGAGCCATCCGTCTGCCCAGCGCCGTCTGAGCCATCCGTCTGCCCAGCGCCGTCTGAGCCATCCGTCTGCCCAGCGCCATCTGAGCCATCCGTCTGCCCAGCGACATCTGAGCCGCCCGTCTGTCCCGAGCCGTCAGAGCCGCCCGTCTGTCCCGAGCCGTCAGAGCCGCCCGTCAGTCAGGAGCCGCTAGAGCCGCCCGTCAGTCAGGAGCCGCCAGAGCCGCCAGCCAGTCAGGAGCCGCCAGAGCCGCCAGCCAGTCAGGAGCTGCCAGAGCCGCCAGCCAGTCAGGAGCTGCCAGAGCCGCCAGCCAGTCAGGAGCTGCCAGAGCCGCCAGCCAGTCATGAGCTGCCAGAGCCGCCAGCCAGTCATGAGCTGCCAGAGCCGCCAGCCAGTCAGGAGCTGCCAAAGCCGCCAGCCAGTCAGGAGCTGCCAGAGCTGCCTTCCAGTCATGAGCTGCCCTCCAGTCATGAGCTGCCCTCCAGTCATGAGCTGTTTTCCAGTCATGAGCTGCCCTCCAATCATGAGCTGCCCTCCAGTCATGAGCTGCCCTCCTGTCATGAGCTGCCCTCCAGTCATGAGCTGCCCTCCAGTCATGAGCTGCCCTCCAGTCATGAGCTGCCCTTCAGTCATGAGCTGCCCTCCAGTCATGAGCTGCCCTTCAGTCATGAGCTGCCCTTCAGTCATGAGCTGCCCTTCAGTCATGAGCTGCCACTCAGTCCGGAGCTACCACTCAGTCCGGAGCTGCCACTCAGTCCGGAGTTGCCCCTAGTCCGGAGCTGCCCTTCAGTCCGGAGTTGCCCCTCTGTCCTGAGCTGCCCCTCTGTCCTGAGCTGCCTCTCTGTCCTGAGCTACCTCTCTGTCCTGAGCTACCTCTCTGTCCTGAGCTGTCTTCTATATCTACGGGGGACCTTTGTGAAGGTTCCTAGACCAGGGACGGGGGCGAGGGTCGCCACTCAAAGGACGCTAAGGAGGGGGACAAAGACAATGGTGGAGTGGTGTCCTCGTCCTGCGCCGGAGCCGCCACCGTGGACAGATGCCCACCCAGACCCTCCTCTTGAGTTTTAGGGGTGCGTTCGGAGTCCGCACCTCAGGAGGGGGGTACTGTAACGTCCTGACCAGAGTTCTTATGTGTTGTGCTTGTTTTAGTGTTGGTCAGGACGTGAGCTGGGTGGGCATTCTATGTTGTGTGTCTAGTTTGTCTGTTTCTGTGTTCAGCCTAATATGGTTCTCAATCAGAGCCAGCTGTCAATCGTTGTCCCTGATTGAGAATCATATATAGGTGGCTTGTTTTGTGTTGGGGATTTGTGGGTGGTTGTCTCCTGTGTCAGTGTTTGTGCCACACGGGACTGTGACGGTTAGTACGTTTGTTGTTTTGTATTCTTGTCTAGTTTTCATGTCATTAAATTATGGAAACTTACCACGCTGCACATTGGTCCTCCGATCCTTCTCGCCTCTCCTCGTCTGAGGAGGAGGAAGAGCTAGACTGCCGTTACAGCCAGCCTATAGCGTAACACCCTACACAAAGAACAATTCCACACACAGACATGGGGGAAGCAGAGGGTAATATACATTTAGTCTGATGAGGGAATGTGAACCAGGTGTGCGGGGAAACAAGACAAAACAAATGGAAAATGAAAGGTGGAGCGGCGATGGCTAGAAGACAGGAGACGTCGACCGCCGAACGCTGCCCGAACAAGGAGAGGGACCGACTTCGGCTGAAGTCGTGACAGTTTTGTTGCACTGCTTTGCTTTATCTTGGCCAGGTCGCAGTTGTAAATGAGAACTTGTTCTCAACTGGCCTACATGGTTAAATAAATGAAATGCACATTTTTATATTTGGTAACACTTGCTTATTTACCATCGACTCCAACCCCATTTGATACATTGAACGTATGTGGGTAAAGTAGTGTCTACGTAGGGGTACAGGTTGTGAACACACACAAAAGCTCTGACAAAGGCCTTGAGGCCGATACGTAAAGCTTAATAAAGAGTAGTGATACTAGCAAGAGCAGTGTGTGGGTTTCTTCTTTTTTCTCATCTTATTCAACTGTTACCATGCACCTGCAACAAAGATAGCTCAGATGTGCGAGTGCCTTTTAAATTTAGATTATTATAACATACAACAGTAAATAATTGAGTTGTAAAAATAATTTGCTTAACAATGTACACTTGTATTGGCATTCTTCCAATACAAGTGCACATTAATACATATGTATTTAGGTAATCATTTAGGTACACATTGTTACCTAGTACAACTTGTTTGCTGCATGTCTATTTACACCTTGACCGTGGTTTTATAGATATGAGATTTGTAAACAAATGCAAATGAATTGTTGCTAACCTTCCTCCCACCCTATAATTATTATTTTAGATAACTCTGTTATCTCTTAAAAATGTTTTATGTGAGTTTATTTGAAAATCATAAAAATTGTACATTGCAAAATAATATGGCAGGATCAAGTAATATTTTCTAAATTAAAGATTTTAAATATCACTAGATATTATTTTACATCAGTATACATCTATTGTGAACAAACAGATATCTACACAGAAATTTGAAATGCTAAAGATGTAGGAGAGTGAAATAATGAAATGTTTAAACATGATGTGCTCTGAGTAAAACAATCACAAAAATAAGAAAATGTAGCAGTTTTAAAATGTTGAAATAAATTTAATCAACAATTTCCGTACAACCTTTGAGAAAATTACATAGTCATGTTATCCATGATACGCCTCATGCTCATGAACCTCATGCCACCGCTCATGCCTCCCATTCCCATGCCCATATCTCTGAAGTTCCTGTACTCTCCAGGCCTCATGTACATCTGCCTGCCTCTGAAGTGGGGCTGCTCATACATCAGCCAGTGGCCGTCCATCACGTTGCAGGACTGGCAGTCAGACATACGATAACGCTCCTGTATGGAGTCACAGTCGTCCATCATCTCGTGCATCTGACCTCCGAAGTTCTCCCTCTCGTAGATCCTCATCCTGAAGTTTCCACGGTGCTGTTATTTGGGAAATACAAATATTTGAAATAATTACTGACTACACCAGACTGTTGATAAGCTCACAGGGCCAATATGATTTGTGTGATTATGGACTTCACACAGCTACTTCTAGTGGGACTGTTACAGCAGCCTGAATATCATATGGCTTACCATGGGGATCATGCGGCAGGACCTGATACCATCGGTAATTCCCATCATACTCTGATAGTCTGAGTACTCTCCCCTCCTCATGAAGAACTGGTTTCCCATGTAGTTGGGGCGCTCGTACACCATGAAGCAGCCGCTCTGAACCCTGCAGGATTGGCACCTGCTCATGTAGGAAGACATGTCAGGGCAGTCGGAGCTGCACTCATAAGAGCGGCCCTGGAAGTTCCTGTCCTCATAGAAGGTGGCCTGAAAATAAAAGGGAATCATATCTTTGAATTAAACAATTGTAGGAAACAAGCATTTTAGAGGAATTTGCAGCGCTATTTAGTCCCACTGGTAACCAGGTTATTGGGATAAGTAAAATGATCATGTTGTAGTTAGGGGTGCGTAGAGCACAAGAGCCCTTTTATATAACAATCTCTGAAATTTAAAGTAAAAATAATTCTAAGAAGTCTTGCCAGTGCTTACCCCGCCCATGTTCATGCTGGTGTTGGACATATTTGCTCACTGTGCTGCTGGTTGCTGCTCCTGAACTGACTTTCTACCTGGTTTAACCCTTTCTTTTATACCTGACCAAACCTAAAGAATCCCTAGCTCCATTGTTCAAACCCCTGCATCAGCATCATGCTCTAGAGGCCTACTGAGGCTACTGAGTTGACGTCCACATTTTCAGGGACTGGATCCCTTAGTCTTTAGAAAGGCTATTTCTAAATCGACTGTTTCTCAAACAAAGTAACAAAACCGTTTGAGAGTTTACAACAGTTAGTAACAGCCTTGAAATGGAAGGTTCTCCATACACTGTGCAATACTTTTTTGAAAAGGTTTGAAAGATGCCTTTTTTAAATGCTGGTATAATGACTCAATGTTATAGTAGAGGAAATCACACATATGGTTTTAAGAGTGAACATCTTTTAGGTTAAACTATGTATTATTACTCATCTTTTGTTCAGTGTGCTGACTTAACGTAGACAGACATTCCTAACCAGTGAATACATAATCAATTGTGAGTAGTTACTTAACTAACCTTTGTGGTTCATAACCATGATACTAGAGAAACTGTTACAAAACTTTAAATAGCATTGTGTATTATAAAAAAATATTTCAAATAAATCAATCATCTTAAATTTTTTAAATTCCTCTTAAGGAGATTGAATGGGATCTTATTAAGCACTTTTTTAAAAACTATTTTGTAATTGTTAACATATCATACATATTGCATCCCCCCCAAAATTCAAATAATGGATGATGATGTTCCCTATTTTCAGCGATACGTTTTGACTCGTGAGTGCTACTGGCTGAAATTATACCGTACCTTTCTGGCATCACTTTAAGTAACACCAAAAAAAGTAAATTAGGTAACACTTAGGTAAGGGTCTGTAAAGGGTTTACACCCCCTAATGTCGATGTCCAGGCCCCCTAGAAATCTAATTAGCTCAATAAAAAATCCCAATACAAGCCTGTCAGTTTAAGCTACAGATATCTGTTTTTTTGCATTGGATGCGTCTCAAATAACCACATCCCCTACGTATGTCACTCTTCCGCATCTGTAGTGAAAGGTGACAGAGCTAGAGTGGTGTTTGTCAGACCTTGAGACATTCCAAAAATCAGTCTTCTCACAAAATTTTCTGTAGCATCCGAACGGTTCGGCCTAAAAACTATTATGACCCCTCTATGGAAAGATGAGATTCTATGACCCCCACAGGCCTCACTCGTCTGAAGGTCCCCCGGTACCAGTTGAAAAAATGAATGGAAGTATATATGGAGTCTGTTTAGTGCCAAAAATAAGGTGTTAAATAAAGTTTCCTTATCTTTCTTATATCTCTCAGATATAGGACAGAGACTTCAGAACAAACTTCCTTTTGGGGGGACTATCTGTTGTTTCATGTAGTGAATCTGTTATTCAATGCGTTTGTATGGGCTAATAGCAGTAAGGCCACATATTTGTTTTCATCAAATATTTTTTACATATTTTTTTGATACTTAAAGTGGTCTTAAAATTCCAAATCAAATAGCTAAATGATCCTTGGTCTGACGTTCTTAAAAAAATCCATATAGCTCAGTAGAACCCCCACCCCAAACACACACATTTCAGTTCAGATTAATCAATCTGAACACACACACACACACATTATTTAGCTCACCATTTTGTTCTTCGAATCAAATACAGTTTGATTTGTCACATTCTCCGAATACAATAGGTATAGACGCCCACTGGACTGACGGTCGAGTCTGGAGTGAGTGGCGCCTCCGGACTGACGGGCGGCTCTGGCAGCTCCGGACTGACAGGCGGCTCCGGCAGCTCCGGACAGGAGGGCGGCTCCGGCAGCTCCGGACTGACGGGCGGCTCTGGCAGCTCCGGACTGACGGGCGGCTCTCACAGCTCCGGACTGACGGGCGGCTCTGGCAGCTCCGGACTGACGGGCGGCCCTGGCAGCTCCGGACTGGAGGGAGAACCTGGAGGGAGGAGACGGAGAGACAGCCTGGTGCGTGGGGCTGCCACAGGGCCCACCAGGCTGGGGAGACCTACAGGAGGCCTGGTGCGTGGAGGAGGAACCGGATGGACCGGGCTGTGGGGGAGCACTGGAGCTCTGGTGCACAGCCTTGGCACCACTCCTCCAGGCTGGATGACCACTTTAGCCCGGACCCTCCAGAGTGCAGGCACAGGTTGAACCGGGCTGTGGGGGAGCACTGGAGATCTGGTGCATACCACTCGCACCTCTCCCTTAAGCTCAATGCCCACATTCGCCCGGCAAGGGCGGAGCGCAGGCATAGGGCGAACTGCACCCTCCCAGCGCCCCGGAGACACAGTACAAAGAGCCGGCGCAGGATACCCTGGGTCGAAACGGCGTACCGGAGACCAAACACGCTGAGCTGGCACAATCCGCCCTGGCTGGATGCCCACTCTCGCATGGCACTTGCGGGGGGCTGGCCTATAGCTCTCCGGGCTATGAGCGCGTACTGGCGACACCGTGCGCTTCACCGCATAACACGGTGCCTGACCAGTACTACGCTGCTACCAGTAAGCACGGGGAGTTGGCTCAGGTCTATCGCCTGACTCCGCCAATCTCCCCGTGTTACCCCCAATTTTTTTGGGGGGGGCTGCCTCTCGTGCCTGTTGCGCTGCCGTACTAACTCCTCATAGTGTTGCCGCTCAGCCTTAGCTGCCTCCAATTCCTCCTGCGGACGGCGATACTCCACAGCCTGTGCCCAGGGTCCCTTGCCTTCCAGTATCTCCTCCCATGTCCATTTCTCCAGATAGCGCTGCTCCTCCTTACCACGCTGCTTGGTCCTTTTTTGGTGGGTGGTTCTGTAACGATTGTCGTCTGGAGAAGGAGAAGAGGACCAAGGTGCAGCGTGGTAAGTATTCATAATACGTTTAATAAATATGAACACTCGAACAAAAACAACAAAACGACAAACGAACAGT
This sequence comes from Salvelinus namaycush, assembly GCF_016432855.1. Lineage (NCBI taxonomy): Eukaryota > Metazoa > Chordata > Actinopteri > Salmoniformes > Salmonidae > Salvelinus > Salvelinus namaycush. The sequence continues at coordinate 23,038,214 of NC_052319.1, read as the reverse complement.
TCTGCAAGGTGCAACACTAAACAGAAAATAACCACCCACAACTAACAGTGGGTTCTCAATCAGAGACAACGATAGACAGCTGCCTCTGATTGGGAGCCATACCAGGCCAAAACATAGATATACAAGACCTAGACATACAAACATAGAATGCCCACCCACATCACACCCTGACCAAACAAAAAATAGAAACATACAAAGCAATCTACGGTCAGGGCGTGACAGTGAGTTTGCATAGTCAGTGCAAGAGAGTCATTGCAAAAAGGGTTAATGCAATAGTCCGGGTAGTGTTAGGGTTCGTTCCTTACGTCCTTCTTTGTCAATCATTGGTTCCTTGGTGAAATTAGCATTATGACAATATCTGTAATTAAATCATTCAAAAACCTTTATTAATGCAATTGCAGACAGAAGTTGACAAACAGGAACATAGCACGCATGTTTCTGAGTAAGTTCTGCCTCAAACAAAAGGTCTCAAGTTGTTTTATTAAACCGAAGTCCCGCCTTAGTGATGTCACTAACTAGTCATTACCTTTTTACTCCTGAGACCAAAACCCTATATTAACAATGGCTTTTAGTGTTATCTTAAACTTTGCAGTAAACGTCCACTCCCCAAAGCTGATTTCTCGTGGAATGTTTGACTAGCCTTATCTCCTCCACTCCCCTGCAGAGCTCCTTCTTCACAGTCACACATTACTCAGAGGGGCCTCTTCATAATGAAATAGAGAGAACTAAAAACAATTGTGGAATACTAAACCTCTACAATGAATTTGTATTGTTAATCTGTAGTCTATGACCCTATAAATGTAAGGAGGGAGGGGTCTTCCCCTTTTATTAATATAACATAAGGATAATCAATTATTCTAATACACCAAACATTTGTACAGCCCCAATCATGACCCCTAGGTAAATCCTGACAGTAGCCATTTGATTAACTGTTCAGCAGTCTTATGGCTTTGGGGTAGAAGCTGTTCAGGTGCTTTATGGTCCCAGACCTGGCGCTTCAGTAATGTTTGCCGTGCGGTAGCACCTTGAACAGTCTATGGCTTGGATGGCTGGGGTCTTTGACAATTTTCCAGGCCTTCCTCTGACACCGCCTGGTAAAGAGGTCCTGGACGACAAGGGGGATCGGCCCCGTCTGCACCACCCTCTGTAGCACCTTGCGATCGATGGCGGTGCAGTTCCCATAGCAAGTGGTGATGCAGCCAGTCAATATGCTCTCAATGTTGCAGCTGTAAAACTTATTTTCAACCTGAGGGGTAAGAGGTGCGGTCGTGACTTCTTCACACCTGTGCTGGTATGAGAGGATCATGTTAAGTCCTTGGGGATGTGGACACAGAGGACCTTGAAACTCTCAACCTGCTCCAGTACAGCTCTGTCGATGTGGATGGGGGTGTGCTCGGTGCGCTGCGTTCCCTGTAGTCCATGATCAGGTCCTCTGTCTTGCTTACATTGATGGAAAGATTGTTGTCCTGGCACTACACTGCCAGGTCTCATCGTTGTTGGTGATCAGGCCTAACACCATCGTGTCGTCCGCAAACTTGTTGATGTTGTTGGAGTTGTGTGGCCACACAGTCATGGGTGAACAGCGAGTACAGGAAGACACTAAGCACACACAACTGAGGGGCCCCAGTGTTGAGGCTCAGCTTAGCTGATGTGTTGTTACTTACCCTCACTACCTGTGGGTGGCCTGTCAGAATGTCCAGGATCCATTTGCAGATGGAGTTGTTCAGTCCCATTGTCTCGAGCTTGGTGATTAATCTGGTGGGGACTGTAGTGTTGAACTTTGAGCTGTTGTCAATTAACAGAATCTTCACATACGGTAGGTATTCCTTTTGTCCAGGTGGGAGAGAGCAGTGTGGAGTGCAATAGAGATTGCGTCGTTGTGGATCTGTTGGGGCTGTATGCAAATTGTATTGGGACCAGGGTGTCTGGGATGATGGTATCGATGTGCCATGACCATCCTTCGATGCATTTTATAGTTACAGGTGTGAATGCAACAGGATGATAGTCATTTAGGCAGGTTACCGTTGAGTTCTTAGGAACATGGACAATGGTGGTATGCTTGAAACATGTTGGGATTACAGACTGAAACAAGGAGATGTTGGAAATGTCAGTGAAGACATTTGCCAGCTGGTCTGCGCATGATCACACAGTCGTCTGGGACAGCAGGGGCTCTCATGCCTTGTTCAGTGTTGTTTGCCTCAATGTGATCATAGAAGGCCTTCAGCTCGTCTGGGAGGTTTGTGTCACTGGGTTTCCCTTTGTAAGAATATTTTAAGATAATACACAACGCAGAGGACTAACGGTCAAGAGGGAATTAACAATAAATGAAAATAGTGTTTTTTCTGTAATAGGGAATTAATGATCAATGGGTCAGAGACATGGGAGGAATTTGTCTAGGCATTGAGCCTGAAACAGGATACTTGTTATTTGGCCATTGGCCCAGTTTTATTTCAAGGAAATCTAATTGGTCAACCACAGGCTAGGGTTGGGTTATAAAACTACATCCTGTCTCTTTGTTCTGTGGAGAGAATCATTGAGGACAGGGGAGAATGAACACCGCTCAGGTGTGAGTACCTCTCAGCATAACATCCATGAATTGTCCTCTTTGAATAAACCTATTTTTCTCCCCCTGATTTGCTCTGGGGTCTGTGTTATTGAAGAGTAACATCAACTGCTAACACCTTTGTAATCCGTAATAGTTTGCAAACCCTGTGACATCCGATGAGCGTTGGAGCCAGTGCAGTAGGATTCAATATTAGTCCTACAGTATATTGACATGTATCATGTTTGATGGCCTGTCGGAGATCGTAGCGAGCTTTCTTGCATGCGTCCATGTCCGTATCCTGTTCCTTAAATGCGGTAACTCTAGTCTTTAGACCGGTGTGGATACTACCTGTAACCCATGGCTTTTTTTCCTTCTGATAAATCCCTGAACAATATTCAAGTCTGTGCTAGCAAAGCAATCTTGTAGCTTAGCGTCCGCTTCATCGGACCACTTTCATAATGAGTCAGTCACTAGTACTTTCTGTTTGAATACTGCATGTCTTCCCAGTAGCCTACTTGGTGTATGAACTACTGACTGCTCATAACGTGCATATAATTGTTGACACATCAACCAGGATCAAGGGGCAGGGCAATTTGTGACTTGTTTTAGTAGTCAGTGGCTGTATTGGAGAAGGAGGAGTGGTTTAACCTCTTTTCTGAGTGTATATAACCAGTTTCTCAGGCTCCATCTCAGTGTGCTTCATTCTATAGCTAGAGGACTTCTGATATCTCCAGAAGTGATACGTGTATTTTTTGTCTTCATCTGTTGTCTAGTACTGTATTTTTGCTAGCTAGCCATCTACTTTAGGCGCTGCCAATCATTGCAGTAGCCACTTGGTGTGTGAACTGCTGACTGCTCATAACTTCCAAATTATTTTTGACACATCAACCTGGATCAAGGGGCAGGGCAATTTGTGATTTGTTTTGGTAATCAGTGGCTGTATTGGAGAGTGAGTGTTTTTTTCCTCTCATTGGCAATCAGCAATTAGTACAGGGAGGTGTGCACTTTACCTCTGCTAGGCAATTAACAGTTAGTGTTAGTACTTCAGTCTCCCATGGTTCCTCAGCAGCCGCTGTAAGCGGCGGTCATGCCAGTAGCAGTCTTGTCTGCGAAACTAAGACAGTTCTACCAAGTTGTTCTGCAGAGTTCATGGAGGAAGGCTCCACACCATTCTCTCACTTGAGTATCTACTTATTTTCTGATGATCTAATTTTGCTCTTTTTTAGCTTTGGAAACTATGAGTGTGTTTTCTATACCTGTTCGCTCCTCTCCCTGTAGGCTTTACAGACGGTCCCCACCCCTTGGCTGCAACCCTTCTAATTTTGTGTACTCTGCGCACACAACCCATGTGGAATCCGGGTCTCTGGAAGTGTTTGGAACTGCCGATCTGCGAAGAACGCCGAGTTCATTTCAGCCTATGCTGCTCTTCAGTCCCTTGACCTTTTGGCCCTGACAGACATGGATCACCCCAGAAATCACTGCTACTCCAGCTGCCTTCTTCATCTGACGATTGTCGAGGTGGTGGTACAGGTCTACTAATTTCTCTTAACTGGAGATTTTCTCTTTTCTCCCCCTTTTACCTGTCCATTTGCTCATTTGAATTCCATGCTGTCACTTGAACACTCAAGCTTAACATTGTCATTTATCGCCCACCAGGTGCGCTTGGAGAGTTTCTCAATGAGCTTGACACCTTGAGAAGATCATTTCCTGATGATGGTTCACCGCTTTTCGTACTGGGCGACTAACCTCCTGACGTCTGCCTTCGATTCATTTCTATCCAACTCTCTCGTACCCCTCCTTGCCTCTTTTGACCTCACTCTTTCCCAATCCCCTCCAACTCACAAGGCAGGCAATACCCTTGACGTAATCTTTACTAGACTCTGTTTGCCTACTAATCTCAGTGCAACCCCCCTCCAGGTCTTTGATCACTTCTTTGTTTCCTTTTCTGTCTTCCCTTCCTCCAACCCTAGCCACTCAGCCCCTACCCAGATGGTCATGCACCATCACAATCTTCACTCTCTCACTACTCTCTACTATCCTATCATCTCTCCCTTTGGCTAAATCCTCCTCCCTCCTTTCTCCTGATTTTGCCCCTTCGATCCTACTCCTCCCTTCTGCATCCCATGACTCGCACTGCCCCCTTTCCACCCGGCTGGCTCTGCCCTGTGGCTGAGTGACTCATTGCGAGCTTACAGAACAGGGCTGCTGGCAGCTGAGCAAAAATTGAGAAACTAAACTTCCAGAGGACCAATAATCCTTTCACTCCCTCTCTACCTTCTCTTCCTCTGTATCCATTGCTAAAGCCACATTCTATCACTCGAGTCAGGCGTTAAGGCAGGTTACTCAAATGAGACTGCGCTTTTCTGTGTTACGGAGGCTCTCCGCACTGCCAAAGCTGACTCTCTCTCTGTTCTCATCCTCCTAGTTCTATCCACTGCCTTTGACACCGGGAACCATCAGATCCTCCTCTCCACCCTCTCAGGGCTGGGTGTCTCAGGCTCTGCACTTTCTTGGATCGCATCCTACTTGGCAGGCTGCTCCTACCAGGTGACATGGAGAGAATCTGTGTTTGGACCACACACTCACTACTGGTGTCCCACAGGGCTTGGTTCTAGGTGCTCTCCTCTTCTCTCTATACACCAAGCGACTCGGCTCTGTCATATCCTTACATGGTCTCTATCATTGCTATGCAGATGACACTCAACTATACCCCCTTTCACCCATAGAGGGGGGTAGGATAGAACTAGTGGGATTTGACACTCACATCTTGTTGTAAATCAAGGGAGAAGATCCAGACCTGTGCTCTCAAAATTCACCAAAGGAATGTGCTTTGTCTCAACAGACCTTTTTCCAGCTGAAACTCTAACACATTCAAAATTGAATATTGGAACAATATTTAGAATGTAGGGAATGGTCAGAGGTGATCTATAGAACACTCATTTTGTTTTATTTTGTGATGTCATAAAAACATGTATTGTCACATCAACTCCCTCGCCGGTACTCGATGTTGCCGGTTTACTAATCACTGGCTCTGACAACCATTGAGACTCACCTGGACTCCATCACTTCACTAATTACCTCCCCTATTTCTGTCACTCCCAGGCAGTTTTGTATCACAGCGAGATATGGATGAGTTTTCACTTCCTACGGCTTCTACAGTCTGTAGAACTTTGTCTGATGACTCTACTGTGAAGGGGGGCTGGATGAGAGGAGAATTAGTCAGGTCTGCCATGAGGTGACCATTCTTTGACCATGCGCGTTCACATGAGAGGGAGCTCCGGTCCATCGCTCATCTGAAGTCAATGTAATTCTCCAGTTGGAACGTTATTCAAGATTTATGTTAAAAACATTCTAAAGATTGATTCAATACATCGTTTGACATGTTTCTACGGACTGTTACGGAACTTTTGGACATTTCGTCAGGTTTTAGGGAACGCGCTTCCCTGACGTTGAATTTGTATACCAAACACGCAACAAAAATAGCTATTTGGACATAAATGATGGACATTACCGAAAAAAAACGGAACATTTCTTGTGGAAGTGGGAGTCCTGGGAGTGCATTCCGACAAAGATCAGCAAAGGTAAGTGAAGATTTTTAATGCTTTTTATGAGTTTTGTTGACTGCACAATTTGGGTGGGTAACTGTATGGCTTGCTTTTGTGGCTGAACGCTGTTTTCAGATTATTGAATATTGTGTTTTGCCGTAAAGCTTTTTGAAATCTGACAGCGGTTGCATTAAGAACAAGTGTATCTTTAATTCTATGTAAAACATGTATCTTTCATCAAAATCAGTATTTATGTTATTTGACGTGGCTCTGCAATTTCTCCGGATATTTTGGAGGCATTTCTGAACATGTCGCCAATGTAAACGGAGGTTTTTGGATATAAATATGAACTTAATCGAACAATACATATACACTGCTCAAAAAAATAAAGGGAACACTTAAACAACACAATGTAACTCCAAGTCAATCACACTTCTATGAAATCAAACTGTCCACTTAGGAAGCAACACTGATTGACAATAAATTTCACATGCTGTTGTGCAAATGGAATAGACAAAAGGTGGAAATTATAGGCAATTAGTAAGACACCCCCAAAAAAGGAATGGTTCTGCAGGTGGTGACCACACACCACTTCTCAGTTCCTATGCTTCCTGGCTGATGTTTTGGTCACTTTTGAATGCTGGCGGTGCTTTCACTCTAGTGGTAGCATGAGACGGAGTCTACAACCCACACAAGTGGCTCAGGTAGTGGAGTTCATCCAGGATGGCACATCAATGCGAGCTGTGGCAAAAAGGTTTGCTGTGTCTGTCAGCGTAGTGTCCAGAGCATGGAGGCGCTACCAGGAGACAGGCCAGTACATCAGGAGACGTGGAGGAGGCCGTAGGAGGGCAACAACCCAGCAGCAGGACCGCTACCTCCGCCTTTGTGCAAGGAAGTGCACTGCCAGAGCCCTGCAAAATGACCTCCAGCAGGCCACAAATGTGCATGTGTCAGCATATGGTCTCACAAGGGGTCTGAGGATCTCATCTCGGTATCTAATGGCAGTCAGGCTACCTCTGGCGAGCACATGGAGGGCTGTGCGGCCCCACAAAGAAATGCCACCCCACACCATGACTGACCCACCGCCAAACCGGTCATGCTGGAGGATGTTGCAGGCAGCAGAACGTTCTCCACGGCGTCTCCAGACTCTGTCACGTCTGTCACATGTGCTCATGTGCTCAGTGTGAACCTGCTTTCATCTGTGAAGAGCACAGGGCGCCAGTGGCGAATTTGCCAATCTTGGTGTTCTCTGGCAAATGCCAAACGTCCTACACGGTGCTGGGCTGTAAGCACAACCCCCACCTGTGGACGTCGGGCCCTCATACCACCCTCATGGAGTCTGTTTCTGACTGTTTGAGCAGACACATGCACATTTGTGGCCTGCTGGAGGTCATTTTGCAGGGCTCTGGCAGTGCACCTCCTTGCACAAAGGCGGAGGTAGCGGTCCTGCTGCTGGGTTGTTGCCCTCCTACGGCCTCCTCCACGTCTCCTGATGTACTGGCCTTTCTCCTGGTAGCGCCTCCATGCTCTGGACACTACGCTGACAGACACAGCAAACCTTTTTGCCACAGCTCGCATTGATGTGCCATCCTGGATGAACTGCACTACCTGAGCCACTTGTGTGGGTTGTAGACTCCGTCTCATGCTACCACTAGAGTGAAAGCACCGCCAGCATTCAAAAGTGACCAAAACATCAGCCAGGAAGCATAGGAACTGAGAAGTGGTGTGTGGTCACCACCTGCAGAACCATTCCTTTTTTGGGGGTGTCTTATTAATTGCCTATAATTTCCACCTTTTGTCTATTCCATTTGCACAACAGCATGTGAAATTTATTGTCAATCAGTGTTGCTTCCTAAGTGGACAGTTTGATTTCACAGAAGTGTGATTGACTTGGAGTTACATTGTGTTGTTTAAGTGTTCCCTTTATTTTTTTGAGCAGTGTATGTATTGTGTAATATGAAGTCCTATGAGTGTCATCTGATGAAGATCATCAAAGGTTAGTGATTAATTTTATCTCTATTTCTACTTTGGTGGGATTAACAACAAGATTACCTTTAAAATGGTATGAGATACATGTATGTTTGAGGAATTTTAATTATGAGATTTCGGTTGTTTGATTTTGGCGCCCTGCACTTTTACTGTGTAACGGCAGCCTTCCCTCTCTTCACGAGAAGAGAGGGTGTAACAGGGATCAGACCAACACGCAGCGTAGCCAGTGCTCAACATGTTTAATAAAACGATAAACAGTGAACACTTAACACGATACAAAATAACAAATGTGGCAAACCGATACAGCCCTATCTGGTGCAGAGAAAACACAAAGACAGGAAACAACCACCCACAAACCCCAACACAAAACAAGCCACCTATATATGATTCCCAATCAGAGACAACACAAAACACCTGCCTCTGATTGAGAACCATATTAGGCCAAACATAGAAACAGACAAACTAGACACACAACATAGAATGCCCACCCAGCTCACGTCCTGACCAACACCTAAAACAAGCAAAACACACAAGAACTATGGTCAGAACATGACACACTGGCTGTTGTCATATCGATCCCGTTAACGGGATTGCAGCCATAAGGAGTTAACTTCTTGTCAATATGGGGGCGCTGTTTCCACTTTGGAAAAAATCGTGCCCAAATTAAACTGCCTCGTACTCTATTCTAGATCGTACAATATGCATATTATTACTATTGGATAGAACACACTCTCAAGTTTCTAAAACTGTTTGAATTATATCTGTGAGTAAAACAGAACTCATTTTGCAGCAAACTTCCAGACAAGAAGTGAAAAATCGGAAAACGATGCTCTGTTCCAGGGCCTGCCTATTGAATTGCCTTATATTTATACATATGCATGCACTGCATACGCCTTCCACTAGATGTCAACAGGCAGTGGAAGGTGGAATGGGGTGTCTAGCTTGATCTGAGGTCGAACAAGAGCTCTTGGAATGACGTGTCCAGAATTTCCTTTCTCTACCTAGGCGCGGGAAGCACCTCCATATTGTCTTATGATAAGCGTTCGGTATACACGGCTAATATCTCCGGCTTTGTTTTTATTTGATACATATTAGAAAAACATCAAGTAGGTTTTTTCAACCAAGTTTCATCAGTTTATTCAACGTTTAATGGGACTTTTGGAGTTTTCCGTTCTCTGCGTCGAGAGAAATTGGGAACGTCATCAACATTGGCTAGCCTTGTGGAGCGAATTCGACATTCTAAAACCAAACAACGATTTATTCTGGACAAAGGACTCCTTGTACAAGATTCTGATGGAAGCTCAGCAAAAGTAAGAACAATTTATGATGTTATTTCGTATTTCTGTGGAAAATGTTGAGTCCTATTATCCGCGTTTTGGCGGGCGCTGTCTCGCTATAACGTAAGCTGTTTGTTATGGTAAAGTTATTTTTAAAAATCTAACACGGCGGTTGCATTAAGAACTAGTGTATCTTTCATTTGCTGTCCAACATGTATTTTTTAGTAAAGTTTATGATGAGTTCTTTGGTCAGATTAGGTGTGTCCAAAATAGCTCCGGACAATTTGGTGAATCGATGCTACATATTCACAATGTATAACCACGGTTTGCAGCTCTAAATATGCACATTTTCGAACAAAACATAAGTGTATTGTATAACCTGATGTTATAAGACTGTCATCTGATGAAGTTGGTCAAGGTTAGTGATTAATTTTATATCTTTTGCTGGTTTTTGCGATCGCTACCTTTTGCTGCTAATAAATGCATTTGTGTGTTTGGCTATTGTGGTAAGCTAATATAATGCTATATTGTGTTTTCGCTGTAAAACACTTAAAAAATCGGAAATATTGGCTGGATTCACAAGATGTTTATCTTTCATTTGCTGTACACCATGTATTTTTCATAAATGTTTTATGATGAGTATTTAGGTATTTCACGTTGCTCTCTGTAATTATTCTGGCTGCTTTGGTGATATTTTTGATGGTAGCAGCAATGTAAAACTATGATTTATACCTCAAATATGCACATTTTCGAACAAAACATAAATTTATTGTATAACATGTTATAAGACTGTCATCTGATGAAGTTGTTTCTTGGTTAGTGACTAATTATATCTCTATTTGGTCGGTTTTGTGATAGCTACCTATGCGGTAGAAAAATGGTGAAAATATGCGGTTGAGTCTTTTGCTATTGTGGTTAGCTAATAGAAATACATATTGTGTTTTCGCTGTAAAACATAAAAAAAATCGGAAATGATGGCTGGATTCACAAGATGTTTATCTTTCATTTGCTGTATTGGACTTGTGATTTCATGAAAATTATATTATATGATATCCCTGTCGCGCTAGGCTATGCTAGTCAGCTTTTTTGATGAGGATGCTCCCGGATCCGGGATGGGTAGCAATGAAAGGTTAAATTCGCTTTCGAAGAAGGACCATCCTGTTACTCTGCTCAAACCATCATATTACGCTACTATCATCAACCTATTGGGGAACCATCGATACGGCTGGCTAGCCTATCTTCAAAGAAGCATCTTCAAGAGCGAATGGAAGGAAAATCAACTCTGTAGTTCTGTTCAGGCCTACACAACAAGTCACTGGTTACCAGACAACTATGAAGGACAACAGTAGAAGAGTTGTTGGAACCATTTCGGACAATCAGATCCTTACAAGCGTGCCGCCTTTCCAAGGCTGCCCCGTTCACTAAGAGATCCCAGGCGAACCAAAGCATTTCAGGTAAATACATTATTTGTTGCTCAAAGCGGGTGGAGGTTCGTGTGTAAAGTATATGGTTATTGTAGGTGAGAGTAGTTTCTGAATGAGGCAATGTTAAGTGTCTCTGTCCCTCTCTCCATCAACAAGTATCCATGTTGTCATTCCGCTAGGGCAGTGGTTCTCAAGCCTGGGGACCCGCAGGGGTGCACATTTTTGTTTTTGCCCTAGCACTACACACCTGAGTCAAATCAAAGCCTTTTGATGAGTTGATAATTTGAATCTGTGTAGTGCTAGGGCAAAAACAAAAATGTGCACCACTTTGGGTCCCCAGGACCAGGATGGAGAACCAGTGCACTAAGGACCTGTTTTCAGCGTATTAAGCTTCCAGTCAATCGGTGCAAAGTGTGTGTGTTTATCCTGTGTTCCCATTTAATTAGCTAGTAAAAAATTATTAAACCAACGTGTAGAACTGAATCATAAGTAAGGCTTGGGTTTTTGCAGATGCAAGGTGTTAAGCAGAGCGACACGGGAACCCAAGAGCAGACTCAGATGAGGAAACAGAGATGAATGAACCAAAATATTTATTGTTACACAGGGAGATATGGAGTGCAGATCCGGGGAGCTCGGGTGAGTTGCAGAAAAAACAGATGTGGAGACTGAGGTTGGAGTTAGCTGAGTAGAACAGGGTGAACAGGTCCTGAGGGGAATCCAAGGTAGTGGTGGTGAGTAAAATCCAGAGCAAGGTAGTTGGGTGGTGAGATGTGGAACTGGAGCCAGAGACAGAGCGGTAAACTGCAATGAGAGGATAAACGGTGTCAGGCATGGAAACAGGCACAACAGAGTAACAGGATCTTGAATAATCATAAATGGCTAGAATCATGAACTGACTGAGCAGAGATTACAATCTGGCAGAGTGGAAGTGGCAGGACTGAGTATTTGTAGAGGTCTTGATTATGGAATGAGTTGCAGCTGGTAGGGATCTGCTCTGACTCCAGCACACCTGTCTCCAAACACAATAACACAGAGAGAGAGAGGAAGAGAGTGTACAGAGGGAGTAACTGCAGGTCAAGAAGACACCGGATGAAAACCAGAGGGCGTAGCAGGAGCAGATATGACACAAGGAGGTTACGACTGTTCAGAATGGTGACATGATACAAGGTTATGTTAATAAGTTGATTGTTTATAGATGTGATAGGTTAGATGGTTACTCTTTAAAGAACCACTCTCTTGGTGCCACAGATCCTAATGACTTAATTGTTACATGATTAATTTAATCAGGTAACAAATATACAGGTAGTCAATTAGATAAATAACAGTCTTCATATAATGTTAAAGTCAAGTCACGACAAGGTACTTGTCATCTCCCGTCTGGATTACTGCAACTTGCTGTTGGCTGGGCTCTCCGATTGTGCAATCAAGTAAATGAGTTGTGAAAATGTAAGATTTGTAAACAAATGCAAATTAATTTGTGCTAGCCTTCATTTCACCATATAAGTATTGTTTTAGATGACTCTTATCTTACTTTGTAAATACTTAATTGTGCATTGCAAAATAACATTGCAGGATCGAGTAATCTATTCTAAATTAAAGATCTGAGATATCATTGGATATCACTTTCCATCCAGCATGCATCTATTGTACACAATCATATCTATACAGAACCATTTAAATGTTAAATGTAGGGAGTGAAATAGTGAAATGCTTAAAGCTGAATTGCCCTGAGTAAAAGAAAGAGAAAAAAAATACGAGCATTGTTAACATTTTAAAATGAATTTAATCAACAATTTTTATTCACCATTTGAGGAAATTACATAGACATGCTGTCCATGATACACCTCATGCTCATGAAGCTCATGCTTCCCATTCCCATGCCCATATCTCTGAAGCTCCTGTGCTCTCCGGGCCTCATGTACATCTGCCTGCCTCTATAGTGGGACTGCTCGTACATCAGCCAAGGTTCGATAAAGACCCAATCCCTTTGTCCCTCAGTCTTCCCACTCTTTCATTCAAACCCAACCCCCTTCCTTTGTGTAACCAGCCGTCATATAGGGTTAGCCCACTAAGGGCTTTTCATGACATGATTAGTAAACGATGTATGATCTTTCCTGTGTATATACAGTTGAAGTCGGAAGTTTACATACACTTAGGTTGGAGTCATTAAAACTTGTTTTTCAACCACTCCACAAATGTCTTGTTAACAAAATATAGTTTTGGCAAGTCGGTTAGGACATCTACTTTGAGCATGACACAAGTAATTTTTCCAACAATTGTTTACAGACAGATTATTTCACTTATAATTCACTTTATCACAATTCCAGTTGGTCAGAAGTTTACATACACTAAGTTGACTGTGCCTTTAAACAGTTTGGAAAATTCCAGAAAATGACATCATGGCTTTAGAAGCTTCTGATAGGCTAATTGACATAATTTGAGTCAATTGGAGGTGTACCTGTGGATGTATTTCAAGGCCTACCTTCAAACTCAGTGCCTCTTTGCTTGACATCATGGAAAAATCAAAAGAAATCAGCCAAGACCTCAGAAAAAGTCTGGTTCATCCTTGGGAGCAATTTCCAAACACCTGAAGGTACCATGTTCATCTGTCCAAACAATAGTCTGCAAATATAAACACCATGAGACCACGCAGCCATCATACCGCTCAGAAAGGAGAGGCGTTCTGTTTCCTGGAGATGAACGTACTTTGGTGCGAAAAGTGCAAATCAATCCCAAAACTACAGCAAAGGACCTTGTGAAGATCCTGGAGGAAACAGGTACAAAAGTATCTACATCCAGAGTAAAACGAGTCCTATATCGACCTAACCTGAAAGTCCGCTCAGCAAGGAAGAAGCCACTGCTCCAAAACCGCCATAAAAAAGCCAGACTACGGTTTGCAACTGCACATGGGGACAAAGATCATACTTTTTGGAGAAATGTCATCTGGTCTGATGAAACAAAAATTGAACTGTTTGGCCATAATGACCATCGTTATGCTTGGAGGAAAAAGGGGGAGGCTTGCAAGCCGAAGAACACCATCCCAACCGTGAAGCATGGGGGTGGCAGCATCATGTTGTGGGGTTGCTTTGCTGCAGGAGGGACTGGTGCACTTCACAAAATAGATGACTTCATGAGTAATTAAAAGTATGTGGATATATTGAAGCAACATCTCAAGACATCAGTCAGGAAGTTAAAGCTTGGTCGCAAATGGGTCTTCCAAATGGACATTGACCCCAAGCATACTTCCAAAGTTGTGGCAAAATGGCTTAAGGACAACAAAGTCAAGGTATTGGAGTGGCCACTACACAGTCCTGACCTCAATCCTATAGAAAATTTGTGGGCTGAACTGAAAAAGTGTGTGCGAGCAAGGAGTCCTACAAACCTGATTCAGTTACACCAGCTCTGTCAGGAGGAATGGGCCAAAATTCACCCAACTTATTGTGGGAAGCTTGTGGAAGGCTACCCGAAACGTTTGACCCAAGTAGTGGTCGATCAGGGCCCTGTCGTTTCATCCCGCTCCGGCGGCCAGGGTCCGGAAGTCCAGGGCGAACTCCTGGGCGCTCCTCGTCCCCTGCCTCAGGTGGAAGAGACGTTCACCCGCCGCTCTACACTCGGGCGGGTGGTCGAAGACTGCCAGGATGCGGCGAGCAAACACCTCGAAGTGGTCCAGCGCCGCATCTCCTTCTACCCACACGGCGTTTGCCCACTCCAGGGCTTTCCCCGAGAGGCACGAGACGAGGGCGGACACCCTCTCACGTCCTAAAAGAGCCGGGTGGAGTAACTGGTTGCCGGGAAGTCAGTCGCAGGAGAGCAGAGATTGGTGATAACAGGAGAACATTAATATATACCCTGGCCCGAAGGCACAGGCGAGGCAGCACAAAGCACAACCACGGTGTCATGACGTTGGCCTGGGGGTAGGTTTATGACAGTCATAAATACCTCTGCCCCCCTTTTTCCCTCTCTCTACCCTACTGATGTGAAACTTGAAAATCCCTTTGTTAACATAGAGATTCTGGGAACATCAGAAAGGTGGGGGGAAACAACTATATTCTGGTAATCCGACCAATTGAACATATGCGGTGGTACCTAATGTATATTATGTCAGTTCGGTTGTCATCTGGCACATTCTCATCAATGATAGAATGACAAACTCTACAGTGGAAAGTCTACACATCAGAGTTATCGGATTCACATGGAATTGTTGTTCAATTCAAATGTTTAAATATGAAATTATTTGTGATGGGATGAAATGTGATTTTAGCTTCTAAATTGTGAGAATTGGGTTTTCAAGAGTGAATTAGGCCCGACTCAGTGGCCCGCCCACGTGAAGAGACATAGGTTGTAAATTATGAAACACACCCAATTTCTCCCTCCACTATATAAGCCTTTGACGAAAACTGAACCTCCGGTTCCAAGTACCTGTGGTCTGCAGCCTTTGCGTTAAAAGGGACTAACATGTCAACTACAGAACTAAGCCAACCTCAGCGTGAGCTTTGGTTGCGAATGTTATGAACTTTGCACTCTTATTCACTCCAGAAGTGATACCTCCTAGCTGTGAGTTTGCAACAGCAGCTACAAACGCGGGCTAGGAAAGAACAGAGTATCCCGTCTACCACACAACGACGTTACTACAACGTATTCAATTTACCAGCAGAGACATTCTTCAAGGACAAAGGACTCGGTTGGGCAACACGGCCTTCCATCTACCACCAACCTACCGATCGCAGCTCAGAGTAAATATCGATTGCATTTTCCTTTTCCAAATGGGCGGTAATTTAGAATGCATAGGATACTGTATTTATGATAGCATGGCTTCTTTCTATGTTCCTCAAGTCTTCCCGCTCTTTCACTCAAACCCAGCCCCCTTTTCTTTTGTGTAACCAGCTGTCATATCTGTTCCGCCCGCTAGGGATGTTTTCCTTTATGACGTAATTTGTAATCAAGGTATATGTAATTCTGTGTGATTGGTTAGGTATTTAGTAAATAAATAATTAAACCCTATTTTGTATTGCTGATTCAACTTGTTAGCCAGGGTTCGTGAAGATAACCAGGAATTTATAACTTTCAGATGACGATTAATATTGACTGCTATTGATGTAAAATATTATTAGGTCTTTTAAGAGTTTATTCGGAAGATAACAGCTCTATAAATATTCTTTCGTGGTGCTCCGACTTTCTAGTTAATTACATTTACATGATTAGCTCAATCAGGTAATAGTTATTACGGAGAAAGGATTTTATAGAATAACATGTCATATCACTTAATCCGGCATAGCCAAAGACACGACAACGGTAACATGAACAAAACAAACAAACCTAGGTTTGAAACAAACCTAGCGCAAGCCAGTGTAACGTCCTGACCAGAGTTCTTATGTGTTGTGCTTGTTTTAGTGTTGGTCAGGACGTGAGCTGGTTGGGCATTCTATGTTGTGTGTCTAGTTTGTCTGTTTCTGTGTTCAGCCTAATATGGTTCTCAATCAGAGGCAGCTGTCAATCGTTGTCCCTGATTGAGAATCATATATAGGTGGCTTGTTTTGTGTTGGGGATTTGTGGGTGGTTGTCTCCTGTGTCAGTGTTTGTGCCACACGGGACTGTGACGGTTAGTACGTTTGTTGTTTTGTATTCTTGTCTAGTTTTCATGTCATTAAATTATGGAAACTTACCACGCTGCACATTGGTCCTCCGATCCTTCTCGCCTCTCCTCGTCTGAGGAGGAGGAAGAGCTAGACTGCCGTTACAGAACCACCCACCTAACTCGGACCAAGCAGCGTGGCTACGGGCAGCAGCAGCGGCCCACTACACAGGACTCCTGGACATGGGAGGAAATTATGAACGGTAAAGGACCCTGGGCTAAGGTTGGAAAGGATCGCCTCCCATGGGAACAGCTGGAGGCAGCTAGGAGAGCAGAGGCAACCGGAGAGAGGAACCGGCGTTATGAAGGTACGCGGCTAGCACGGAAACCCGAGAAGAAATCCCAAACATTTCTTGGGGGGGGGTAAAGGGTAGTGTGGCGAAGGCAGGTAGGAAACCTGCGCCCACTTCCCATGCTTACTGTGGAGAGCGGGAGTACGGGCAGACACCGTGTTATGCGGAAGAGCGCACGGTGTCTCCTGTACGTGTGCATAGCCCGGTGCGGGTTATTCCACCTCCCCGCACTGGCCGGGCTAGATTGAGCATTGAGCCAAGTGCCATGAAGCCGGCTCAACATATCTGGCCTCCAGTACGTCTCCTCGGGCCGGTGTACATGGCACCAGCCTTACGCATGGTGTCCCCGGTTCGCCAACACAGCCCAGTGCGGGTTATTCCACCTCCCCGCACTGGACGGGTACGAGGAGCATTCAACCAGGTAAGGTTGGGCAGGCTCGGTGCTCAAGGGAGCCAGTACGCCTGCACGGTCCGGTATATCCGGGGCCACCTTCCCACCCCAGCCCAGTACCACCAGTGCCTACACCACGCACCAGGTTTCCAGTGCGTTTCCAGAGCCCTGTTCCTCCTCCACGCACTCTCCCTGTGGTGCGTGTCTCCAGCCCAGTACCTCCAGTTCCGGTACCACTCACCAGGCCTATAGTGCACCTCGAGAGTCCAGTGTGCCCTGTTCGTTCCTGCTCCCCGCACTAGCCTTGAGGTGCGTGTCTCCAGTCCGGTACCACCAGTTCCGGCACCACGCACCAGGCCTACTGTGCGCCTCAGCAGGTCAGAGTCGGCCGTCTGCCCAACGCCGCCTGCACTGCTCGTCTGCCCAGCGCAGTCTGAGCTGCTTGCCTGCCCAGCGCCGTCTGAGCCATCCGTCTGCCCAGCGCCGTCTGAGCCATCCGTCTGCCCAGCGCCGTCTGAGCCATCCGTCTGCCCAGCGCCATCTGAGCCATCCGTCTGCCCAGCGACATCTGAGCCGCCCGTCTGTCCCGAGCCGTCAGAGCCGCCCGTCTGTCCCGAGCCGTCAGAGCCGCCCGTCAGTCAGGAGCCGCTAGAGCCGTCCGTCAGTCAGGAGCCGCCAGAGCCGCCAGCCAGTCAGGAGCCGCCAGAGCCGCCAGCCAGTCAGGAGCCGCCAGAGCCGCCAGCCAGTCAGGAGCCGCCAGAGCCGCCAGCCAGTCAGGAGCTGCCAGAGCCGCCAGCCAGTCAGGAGCTGCCAGAGCCGCCAGCCAGTCAGGAGCTGCCAAAGCCGCCAGCCAGTCAGGAGCTGCCAGAGCTGCCTTCCAGTCATGAGCTGTTTTCCAGTCATGAGCTGCCCTCCAATCATGAGCTGCCCTCCAGTCATGAGCTGCCCTCCTGTCATGAGCTGCCCTCCAGTCATGAGCTGCCCTCCAGTCATGAGCTGCCCTCCAGTCATGAGCTGCCCTTCAGTCATGAGCTGCCCTCCAGTCATGAGCTGCCCTTCAGTCATGAGCTGCCCTTCAGTCATGAGCTGCCCTTCAGTCATGAGCTGCCCTTCAGTCATGAGCTGCCACTCAGTCCGGAGCTGCCACTCAGTCCGGAGCTGCCACTCAGTCCGGAGTTGCCCCTAGTCCGGAGCTGCCCTTCAGTCCGGAGTTGCCCCTCTGTCCTGAGCTGCCCCTCTGTCCTGAGCTGCCTCTCTGTCCTGAGCTACCTCTCTGTCCTGAGCTGTCTTCTATATCTAGGGGGGACCTTTGTGAAGGTTCCTAGACCAGGGACGGGGGCGAGGGTCGCCACTCAAAGGACGCTAAGGAGGGGGACAAAGACAATGGTGGAGTGGTGTCCTCGTCCTGCGCCGGAGCCGCCACCGCGGACAGATGCCCACCCAGACCCTCCTCTTGAGTTTTAGGGGTGCGTTCGGAGTCCGCACCTCAGGAGGGGGGTACTGTAACGTCCTGACCAGAGTTCTTATGTGTTGTGCTTGTTTTAGTGTTGGTCAGGACGTGAGCTGGGTGGGCATTCTATGTTGTGTGTCTAGTTTGTCTGTTTCTGTGTTCAGCCTAATATGGTTCTCAATCAGAGGCAGCTGTCAATCGTTGTCCCTGATTGAGAATCATATATAGGTGGCTTGTTTTGTGTTGGGGATTTGTGGGTGGTTGTCTCCTGTGTCAGTGTTTGTGCCACAGGGGACTGTGACGGTTAGTACGTTTGTTGTTTTGTATTCTTGTCTAGTTTTCATGTCATTAAATTATGGAAACTTACCACGCTGCACATTGGTCCTCCGATCCTTCTCGCCTCTCCTCGTCTGAGGAGGAGGAAGAGCTAGACTGCCGTTACAGCCAGCCTATAGCGTAACACCCTACACAAAGAACAATTCCACACACAGACATGGGGGAAGCAGAGGGTAATATACATTTAGTCTGATGAGGGAATGTGAACCAGGTGTGCGGGGAAACAAGACAAAACAAATGGAAAATGAAAGGTGGAGCGGCGATGGCTAGAAGACAGGAGACGTCGACCGCCGAACGCTGCCCGAACAAGGAGAGGGACCGACTTCGGCTGAAGTCGTGACAGTTTTGTTGCACTGCTTTGCTTTATCTTGGCCAGGTCGCAGTTGTAAATGAGAACTTGTTCTCAACTGGCCTACCTGGTTAAATAAATGAAATGCACATTTTTATATTTGGTAACACTTGCTTATTTACCATCGACTCCAACCCCATTTGATACATTGAACGTATGTGGGTAAAGTAGTGTCTACGTAGGGGTACAGGTTGTGAACACACACAAAAGCTCTGACAAAGGCCTTGAGGCCGATACGTAAAGCTTAATAAAGAGTAGTGATACTAGCAAGAGCAGTGTGTGGGTTTCTTCTTTTTTCTCATCTTATTCAACTGTTACCATGCACCTGCAACAAAGATAGCTCAGATGTGCGAGTGCCTTTTAAATTTAGATTATTATAACATACAACAGTAAATAATTGAGTTGTAAAAATAATTTGCTTAACAATGTACACTTGTATTGGCATTCTTCCAATACAAGTGCACATTAATACATATGTATTTAGGTAATCATTTAGGTACACATTGTTACCTAGTACAACTTTTATACTTGTTTGCTGCATGTCTATTTACACCTTGACCGTGGTTTTATAGATATGAGATTTGTAAACAAATGCAAATGAATTGTTGCTAACCTTCCTCCCACCCTATAATTATTATTTTAGATAACTCTGTTATCTCTTAAAAATGTTTTATATGAGTTTATTTGAAAATCATAAAAATTGTGCATTGCAAAATAATATGGCAGGATCAAGTAATATTTTCTAAATTAAAGATTTTAAATATCACTAGATATTATTTTACATCAGCATACATCTATTGTGAACAAACAGATATCTA
This sequence comes from Salvelinus namaycush, assembly GCF_016432855.1. Taxonomy (NCBI): domain Eukaryota; kingdom Metazoa; phylum Chordata; class Actinopteri; order Salmoniformes; family Salmonidae; genus Salvelinus; species Salvelinus namaycush. The sequence goes on along the minus strand of NC_052319.1, from coordinate 23,018,165 downwards.
CACAGAAATTTGAAATGCTAAAGATGTAGGAGAGTGAAATAATGAAATGTTTAAACATGGAGTGCTCTGAGTAAAACAATCACAAAAATAAGAAAATGTAGCAGTTTTAAAATGTTGAAATAAATTTAATCAACAATTTTGAGAAAATTACATAGTCATGTTATCCATGATACGCCTCATGCTCATGAACCTCATGCCACCGCTCATGCCTCCCATTCCCATGCCCATATCTCTGAAGTTCCTGTACTCTCCAGGCCTCATGTACATCTGCCTGCCTCTGAAGTGGGGCTGCTCATACATCAGCCAGTGGCCGTCCATCACGTTGCAGGACTGGCAGTCAGACATACGGTAACGCTCCTGTATGGAGTCACAGTCGTCCATCATCTCGTGCATCTGACCTCCGAAGTTCTCCCTCTCGTAGATCCTCATCCTGAAGTTTCCACGGTGCTGTTATTTGGGAAATACAAATATTTGAAATAATTACTGACTACACCAGACTGTTGATTAGCTCACAGGGCCAATATGATTTGTGTGATTATGGACTTCACACAGCTACTTCTAGTGGGACTGTTACAGCAGCCTGAATATCATATGGCTTACCATGGGGATCATGCGGCAGGACCTGATACCATCGGTAATTCCCATCATACTCTGGTAGTCTGAGTACTCTCCCCTCCTCATGAAGAACTGGTTTCCCATGTAGTTGGGGCGCTCGTACCCCATGAAGCAGCCGCTCTGAACCCTGCAGGATTGGCACCTGCTCATGTAGGAAGACATGTCAGGGCAGTCGGAGCTGCACTCATAAGAGCGGCCCTGGAAGTTCCTGTCCTCATAGAAGGTGGCCTGAAAATAAAAGGGAATCATATCTTTGAATTAAACAATTGTAGGAAACAAGCATTTTAGAGGAATTTGCAGCGCTATTTAGTCCCACTGGTAACCAGGTTATTGGGATAAGTAAAATGATCATGTTGTAGTTAGGGGTGCGTAGAGCACAAGAGCCCTTTTGTATAACAATCTCTGAAAATTAAAGTAAAAATAATTCTAAGAAATCTTGCCAGTGCTTACCCTGCCCATGTTCATGCTGGTGTTGGACATATTTGCTCACTGTGCTGCTGGTTGCTGCTCCTGAACTGACTTTCTACCTGGTTTAACCCTTTCTTTTATACCTGACCAAACCTAAAGAATCCCTAGCTCCATTGTTCAAACCCCTGCATCAGCATCATGCTCTAGAGGCCTACTGAGGCTACTGAGTTGACGTCCACATTTTCAGGGACTGGATCCCTCAGTCTTTAGAAAGGCTATTTCCAAATCGACTGTTTCTCAAACAAAGTAACAAAACCGTTTGAGAGTTTACAACAGTTAGTAACAGCCTTGAAATGGAAGGTTCTCCATACATTGTGCAATACTTTTTTGAAAAGGTTTGAAAGATGCCTTTTTTAAATGCTGGTATAATGACTCAATGTTATAGTAGAGGAAATCACACATATGGTTTTAAGAGTGAAAATCTTTTAGGTTAAACTATGTATTATTACTCATCTTTTGTTCAGTGTGCTGACTTAACGTAGACAGACATTCCTAACCAGTGAATACATAATCAATTGTGAGTAGTTACTTAACTAACCTTTATGGTTCATATCCATGATACTAGAGAAACTGTTACAAAACTTTAAATAGCATTGTGTATTATAAAAAATATTTCAAATAAATCAATCATCTTTACATTTTTGAATTCCTCTTAAGGAGATTGAACAGGATCTTAAGCACTTACAAATTTGTAACATATTTTACAATTTTGTAATTGTTAACATATCATACATATTGCATCCCCCCAAAATTCAAATAATGGATGATGATGTTCCCTATTTTCAGGGATACGTTTTGACTCGTGAGTGCTACTGGCTGAAATTATACCGTACCTTTCTGGCATCACTTTAAGTAACACCAAAAAAAGGATATTAGGTAACACTTAGGTAAGGGTCTGTAAAGGGTTTACACCCCCTAATGTCGATGTCCAGGCCCCCTAGAAATCTAATTAGCTCAATAAAAAAATCCCAATACAAGCCTGTCAGTTTAAGCTACAGATATCTGTTTTTTTGCATTGGATGCATCTCAAATAATCACATCCCCTACGTAGGTCACTCTTCCGCATCTGTAGTGAAAGGTGACAGAGCTAGAGTGGTGTTTGTCAGACCATGAGACATTCCAAAAATCAGTCTTCTCACAAAATTGTCTGTAGCATCCGAACGGTTCGGCCTAAAAACTATTATGACCCCTCTATGGAAAGATGAGATTCTATGACCCCCACAGGCCTCACAAGACTCGTCTGAAGGTCCCCCGGTACCAGTTGAAAAAATAAATGGAAGTATATATGGAGTCTGTTTCGTGCCAAAAATAAGGTGTTAAATAAAGTTTCCTTATCTTTCTTATATCTCTCAGATATAGGACAGAGACTTCAGAACAAACTTCCTATAGATTTTTTGGGGGGACTATCTGTTGTTTCATGTAGGGAATCTGTTATTCAATGCGTTTGTATGGGCTAATAGCAGTAAGGCCACATATTTGTTTTCATCAAATATTTTTTACATATTTTTTTGATACTTAAAGTGGTCTTAAAATTCCAAATCAAATAGCTAAATGATCCTTGGTCTGACGTTCTTAAAAAAATCCATATAGCTCAGTAGAACCCCCACCCCAAACACACACATTTCAGATTAATCAATCTGAACACACACACACTCATTATTTAGCTCACCATTTTGTTCTTCGACTCAAATACAGTTTGATTTGTCACATTCTCCGAATACAATAGGTATAGACTTTACCTTGAAATGCTTACTTGCGAGCCTTTTCCATACAATGCAGACTTAAAAAGTAAGAAAATTTGCAAATAAAGTAGAAAATAGTAACACACTAAATAACTATAATGAGGCTATATACAAGGAGTACCGGTACCGAGTCATGGTGCAGGGGTACAAGGTAGTTGAGGTAATATTTACATCAGTGGCGGTCGTTGACGTTTAAGATGAGGGAGGACAATATATTTTTTCATGAGCATGGCCTTATTTCTATTACAGCATACTGGATGACTGTCATTCATTCCATTCACCCAGCTCAATGTGACATCGATAGACAGGCATTTTCAAGTCTCGCCATAGAGTTTCAAGTCGATTTAACTCAAAACTGTAACTCGAACACTCAGGAACATTCAATGTTGTCTTGTTAAGCAACTCCAGTGTAGATCTGGCCATGTGTTTTAAGTCATTGTCCTGCTGAAAGGTGAATTAGTCTCCCAGTAGATTGAACCAGGTTTTCCTCTAAGATTTTGTCTGTGCTTACAGCTGTATTCCATTTCTTTTTAACCCAAAAAACTCCCTAATCCTTGCCGATGACAAGCATACCCATAACATGATGCAGCCACCACCACACTTGAAAATATTAAGAGTGGTACTCAGTGATGTGTTGGATTTGCCCCAAAAATAATGCTTTGTATTCAGGACAAAAATGTAATTCCTTTGCCATATATTTTTATTCTGTACAGGCTTTCTTCTTTTCACTCTGTCATTGGGTTAGTATTGTGGAGTAACTGCAATGTTGTTTAACCATCCTCAGTTTTCTCATACAACAACCATTAAATACTGTAATCCCTGAGCAGTTTCCTTCTTCTCCGGCAACTGAGTTAGGAAGAACACCTGTATCTTTGTAGTGACTGGGTGTATTGATACACCATCCGCAGCCTAATTAATAACTTCACCATGCTCAAAAGGATATTCAGAGTCTACTTTTTTATTTTTTACACATCTACCTATCGGTGTCCTTCTTTGCGAAGGATTGAAAATGTTCATGTCTTTGTGGTTGAAAATGTGCTATTAAATTGAGGGACCTTACAGATAATTGTACATGTGGGGTACAGAGATGGGGTAGTTATTCCAAAATCATGTTAACCACTATTATTGAACACGGAATGAGTCCATCCAACTTATTATGCGATTTGTTAAGCACATTTATACTCCTTATTTAGGCTTGCCATAACAAAGGTGTTGAATACTTATTGACTGAAGATATTCCAGCTTTACATTTTGTATTTAACAATTTTCTACAAGCAAAATTCCACTCTGCCATTATGGGGTATTGTGTGTAGATCAGTGACACAAAATCTCAATTTATTCTATTCAAAATTCAGTCTGTAACACAACAAAATAAGGAAAAAGGGAAGGGTGTGAATACTTTCTGAAGGCACTGTAATAAATAGTGTCAGCAGTGTATGTGGACAGTGAAATGGTGTGTGTGGCATCAATATGCATGTGTGTGTGTGTTTTGTATGTATGTGTGTGTGTGTGTGTGTGTGTGTGTGTGTGTGTGTGTGTGTGTTGCAGTGTGAGTGGAATATGTGTGTGTTTGTATAGTCCTGTGAGTTTGCATAGTCAGTGTAAGAGAGTCATTGCAAAAAGGGTCAATGCAATAGTCCGTGTAGCCATTTGATTAACTGTTCAGCAGTCTTATGGCTTTGGGGTAGAAGCTGTTCAGGTGCCTTATGGTCCCAGACCTGGCGCTTCAGTAATGTTTGCCGTGCGGTAGCACCTTGAACAGTCTATGGCTTGGATGGCTGGGGTCTTTGACAATTTTCCAGGCCTTCCTCTGACACCGCCTGGTAAAGAGGTCCTGGACGACAAGGGGGATCGGCCCCGTCTGCACCACCCTCTGTAGCACCTTGCGATCGATGGCGGTGCAGTTCCCATAGCAAGTGGTGATGCAGCCAGTCAATATGCTCTCAATGTTGCAGCTGTAAAACTTATTTTCAACCTGAGGGGTAAGAGGTGCGGTCGTGACTTCTTCACACCTGTGCTGGTATGAGAGGATCATGTTAAGTCCTTGGGGATGTGGACACAGAGGACCTTGAAACTCTCAACCTGCTCCAGTACAGCTCTGTCGATGTGGATGGGGGTGTGCTCGGTGCGCTGCGTTCCCTGTAGTCCATGATCAGGTCCTCTGTCTTGCTTACATTGATGGAAAGATTGTTGTCCTGGCACTACACTGCCAGGTCTCATCGTTGTCGGTGATCAGGCCTAACACCATCGTGTCGTCTGCAAACTTGTTGATGGTGTTGGAGTTGTGTGTGGCCACACAGTCATGGGTGAACAGCGAGTACAGGAAGGCACTAAGCACACACAACTGAGGGACCCCGGTGTTGAGGCTCAGCTTAGCTGATGTGTTGTTACTTACCCTCAGAATGTCAGAATGTCCAGGATCCATTTGCAGATGGAGTTGTTCAGTCCCATTGTCTCGAGCTTGGTGATTAATCTGGTGGGGACTGTAGTGTTGAACTTTGAGCTGTTGTCAATTAACAGAATCTTCACATACGGTAGGTATTCCTTTTATCCAGGTGGGAGAGAGCAGTGTGGAGTGCAATAGAGATTGCGTCGTTGTGGATCTGTTGGGGCTGTATGCAAATTGGATTGGGACCAGGGTGTCTGGGATGATGGTATCGATGTGCCATGACCATCCTTCGATGCATTTTATGGTTACAGGTGTGAATGCTACAGGATGATAGTCGTTTAGGCAGGTTACCGTTGAGTTCTTAGGAACATGGACAATGGTGGTATGCTTGAAACATGTTGGGATTACAGACTGAAACAAGGAGATGTTGAAAATGTCAGTGAAGACAATTGCCAGCTGGTCTGCGCATGATCACACAGTCGTCCGGGGCAGCAGGGGCTCTCATGCCTTGTTCAGTGTTGTTTGCCTCGATGTGAGCATAGAAGGCGTTCAGCTCGTCTGGGAGGTTTGTGTCCCTGGGTTTCCCTTTGTAAGAATATTTTAAGATAATACACAACGCAGAGGACTAACGGTCAAGAGGGAATTAACGATAAATGAAAATAGTGTTTTTTCTGTAATAGGGAATTAATGATCAATGGGTCAGAGACATGGGAGGAATTTGTCTAGGCATTGAGCCTGAAACAGGATACTTGTTATTTGGCCATTGGCCCAGTTTTATTGCAAGGAAATCTAATTGGTTAACCACAGGCTAGGGTTGGGTTATAAAACTACATCCTGTCTCTTTGTTCTGTGGAGAGAATCACTGAGGACAGGGGAGAATGAACACCTCTCAGGTGTGAGTACCTCTCAGCATAACATCCATGAATTGTCCTCTTTGAATAAACCTATTTTTCTCCCCCTGATTTGCTCTGGGGTCTGTGTTATTGAAGAGTAACATCAACTGCTAACACCTTTGTAATCCGTAATAGTTTGCAAACCCTGTGACATCCGATGAGCGTTGGAGCCAGTGCAGTAGGATTCAATATTAGTCCTACAGTATATTGACATTTATCATGTTTGATGGCCTGTCGGAGATCGTAGCGGGCTTTCTTGTATGCGTCCATGTCCGTATCCTGTTCCTTAAATGCGGTAACTCTAGTCTTTAGACCGGTGTGTATACTACCTGTAACCCATGGCTTTTTTCTTCTTCTGATAAATCCCTGAACAATATTCAAGTCTGTGCTAGCGAAGCAATCTTGTAGCTTAGCGTCCGCTTCATCGGACCACTTTCATAATGAGTGAGCCACTAGTACTTTCTTTTTTATTTATTGATTTATTTTATTTTTTAAATTTTATCCCCTTTTCTCCCCAATTTTCGTGGTATCCAATCGCTAGTAATTACTATCTTGTCTCATCGCTACATCTCCCGTACGGGCTCGGGAGAGACGAAGGTCGAAAGCCATGCGTCCTCCGAAGCAGAACCCAACCAAGCCGCACTGCTTCTTAACACAGCGCGCCTCCAACCCGGAAGCCAGCCGCACCAATGTGTCGGAGGAAACACCGTGCACCCGCCCCCCTCGGTTAGTGCGCACTGCGCCCGGCCCGCCACAGGAGTCGCTGGAGCGCGATGAGACAAGGATATCCCTACCGGCCAAACCCTCCCTAACCCGGACGACGCTAACCAATTGTGCGTCGCCCCACGGACCTCCCGGTCGCGGCCGGCTGCGACAGAGCCTGGTCACTAGTACTTTCTGTTTGAATACTGCATGTCTTCCCAGTAGCCTACTTGGTGTATGAACTGCTGACTGCTCATAACTTCCAAATTATTTTTGACACATCAACCTGGATCAAGGGGCAGGGCAATTTGTGATTTGTTTTGGTAATCAGTGACTGTATTGGAGTAGGAGTGGTTTCACCTCTTTTCTGAGTGTATATATCCAGCTTCCCAGGCTCCATGTAGCCTACTTGATGTGTGAACTGCTGACTGCTCATAACTTGCAGATGATTGTTGACGCATCAACCAGGATTAAGGGAAAGGGCAACTTGGGACTGTTGTTGATTTCATAATCAGTGGCTGTATTGGAGAGTGAGTGTTTTTTTCCTCTCATTGGCAATCAGCAATTAGTACAGGGAGGTGTGCACTTTATCTCTGCTAGGCAATTAACAATTAGTGTTAGTACTTCAGTCTCCCCTGGTTCCTCAGCAGCAGCTGTAAGCGGCGGTCATGCCAGTAGCAGTCTTGTCTGTGAAACTAAGACAGTTCTACCAAGTTGTTCTGCAGAGTTCATGGAGGAAGGCTCCACACCATTCTCTCACTTGAGTATCTACTTATTTTCTGATGATCTAATTTTGCTCTTTTTTAGCTTTGGAAACTATGAGTGTGTTTTCTATACCTGTTCGCTCCTCTCCCTGTAGGCTTTACAGACGGTCCCCACCCCTTGGCTGCAACCCTTCTAATTGTGTACCCATGTGGAATCCGGGTCTCTGGAAGTGTTTGGAACTGCTGATCTGCGGTCAAGAACGCCGAGTTCATTTCAGCCCATGCTGGTCTTCAGTCCCTTGACCTTTTGGCCCTGACAGACATGAATCACCCCAGAAATCACGTCTCCTCCAGCTGCTCTCTTCATCTGACGATTGTCGGTGGTGGTACAGGTCTACTCATTTCTCTTAACTGGAGATTTTCTCTTTTCTCCCCCTTTTACCTGTCCATTTGCTCATTTGAATTCCATGCTGTCACTTGAACACTCAAGCTTAACATTGTCATTTATCGCCCACCAGGTGCCCTTGGAGAGTTTCTCAATGAGCTTGACACCTTGAGAAGATCATTTCCTGATGACGGTTCACCGCTTTGTGTACTGGGCGACTTTAACCTCCTGACGTCTGCCTTCGATTCATTTCTATCCAACTCTCTCGTACCTCTCCTTGCCTCTTTTGACCTCACTCTTTCCCAATCCCCTCCAACTCACAAGGCAGGCAATACCCTTGATGTAATCTTTACTAGACTCTGTTTGCCTACTAATCTCAGTGCAACCCCCCTCCAGGTCTTTGATCACTTCTTTGTTTCCTTTTCTGTCTTCCCTTCCTCCAACCCTAGCCACTCAGCCCCTACCCAGATGGTCATGCACATCAAAATCTTCACTCTCTCACTACTCTCTATCCTATCATCTCTCCCTTTGGATAAATCCTCCTCCCTCCTTCTCCTGATTTTGCCTCTTCGATCCTACTCCTCCCTTCTGCATCCTATGACTCGCACTGTCCCCTTTCCACCCGGCTGGCTCTGCCCTGTGGCTGAGTGACTCATTGCGAGCTTACAGAACAGGGCTGCTGGCAGCTGAGCAAAAATTGAGAAACTAAACTTCCAGAGGACCAATAATCCTTTCACTCCCTCGCTACCTTTTCTTCCTCTGTATCCATTGCTAAAGCCACATTCTATCACTCGAGTCAGGCGTGAAGGCAGGTTACTCAAATGAGACTGTGCTTTTCTGTGTTACGGAGGCTCTCCGCACTGCCAAAGCTGACTCTCTCTCTGTTCTCATCCTCCTAGATCTATCCACTGCCTTTGACACCGGGAACCAACAGATCATCCTCTCCACCCTCTCAGGGCTGGGTGTCTCAGGCTCTGCACTTTCTTGGATCGCATCCTACTTGGCAGGCCGCTCCTACCAGGTGACATGGAGAGAATCTGTGTTTGCACCACACACTCACTACTGGTGTCCCACAGGGCTTGGTTCTAGGTGCTCTCCTCTTCTCTCTATACACCAAGCGACTCGGCTCTGTCATATCCTTACATGGTCTCTATCATTGCTATGCGGATGACACTCAACTATTTTTCTCCTACCCCCCCACCCTGACATCCAGATGGCGACTTGCATTTCTGCGTGCGTGGCAGATATCTCAGCTTGATGTCGGCCACCACCTCAAGCTCAACCTTGACAAGATGGCACTGCGCTTTCTCCCAGGGAAGGCCTTCCCGCTCAAAGACCTCTCCATGGTTTACCAGAGTGAAAATAACCTTGCCGTGACACTGGACAACACCCTGTTCTCTGCAAACATCAAAGCAGTGACTCGCTCCTGCAGGCTTATGCGCTGCTACATCTGTAGAGTATGACCCTAGCTCACAAGTCCTAATCCAGGCTGTCAGGACTGACCAAGAGAATCCAAATGGGTCAGATCAGGTTTGCAGTGACTAACTTCAATCAGACCCCCTTTCACCCATAGAGGGGGGTAGGATAGAACTAGTGGGATTTGACACTCACATCTTGTTGTAAATCAAGGGAGAAGATCCAGACCTGTGCTATCAAAATTCACCAAAGGAATGTGCTTTGTCTCAACAGACCTTTTTCCAGCTGAAACTCTAACACATTCAAAATTGGAACAATATTTAGAATGTAGGGAATGGTCAGAGGTGATCTATAGAACACTCATTTTGTTTTATTTTGTGATGTCATAAAAAAAATGTATTGTCACATCAACTCCCTCGCCGGTACTCGATGTTGCCGGTTTACTAATCACTGGCTCTGACAACCATTGAGACTAACCTGGACTCCATCACTTCACTAATTACCTCCCCTATATCTGTCACTCCCCAGGCAGTATTGACTGTGTTTTGTCTAGATACTACTCTTGTCTTATATCGTTACATGTTCATTATATTATTAAACTCACCACATGCACCTGCTTCTCAACTCCCAGCATCTGTTAGTTTTAAAGGAAATACTGTAACTTGCAAAGTACACACACTACATAGCTGAAGTTTCTACACAATGGTGTAATATGAATAATTTAGTGTTTTTGTTTAAAGAGATGTGTTTTGAGAAGCTATAAAATAATTGTTTTCCATAACTTTGCACAGTGAGTAATCACCGGTCAGGAGGTGTGCCAGCCGACCAGGCCCACCCCTTTCGAGCAAAAGGTATAAAATGATGGGTAAAGAAATTAACACATTGAACCATAAAAAGCGTGAAGCGGCAACTACACATTTAAAATGGTTTGATCTTTGAATCTCAATACGAGGTGGAGACGATAAACTTACCTCCTGGACAATCACTGGTACGTCTGATTAGCTGTCCTAAGTAAAGTACTTTAACTTCTTATGGCTGCAGAGGCAGTATTGAGTAGCTTGGATGAAAGGTGCACAGAGGTGCCCAGAGTAAACGGCCTGCTCCTCAGTCATAGTTGCTAATATATGCATATTATTATTAGTATTGGATAGGAAACACTGACGTTTCTAAAACTGTTTGAATTATGTCTGAGTATGGCAGGCAAAAACCTGAGAAAAAATCCAAACAGGAGGTGGAAATTCTGAGGCTGGTAGATTTTCAACCAAGCTCCCATTGAAATCACAGCGAGATATGGATGAGTTTTCACTTCCTACGGCTTCCACTAGATGTCAACAGTCTGTAGAACTTTGTCTGATGACTCTACTGTGCAGGGGGGCCGGATGATAGGAGAATTAGTCAGGTCTGCCATGAGGTGACCATTCTTTGACCATGCGCGTTCACATGAGAGGGAGCTCCGTTCCATCGCTCATCTGAAGTCAATGTAATTCTCCGGTTGGAACGTTATTCAAGATTTATGTTAAAAACATTCTAAAGATTGATTCAATACATCGTTTGACATGTTTCTACGGACTGTTACGGAACTTTTGGACATTTCGTAAGGTTTTAGTGAACGCGCTTCCCTGACGTTGGATTTGTATACCAAACACGCAACAAAAATAGCTATTTGGACAAATGATGGACATTACCGAAAAAAACGAACATTTCTTGTGGAAGTGGGAGTCCTGGGAGTGCATTCCGACAAAGATCAGCAAAGGTAAGTGAAGATTTATAACGCTTTTTATGAGTTTTGTTGACTGCACAATTTGGGCGGGTAACTGTATGGCTTGCTTTTGTGGCTGAACGCTGTTTTCAGATTATTGAATATTGTCTTTTGCCGTAAAGCTTTTTGAAATCTGACACAGCGGTTGCATTAAGAACAAGTGTATCTTTAATTCTATGTAAAACATGTATCTTTCATCAAAATTTATGATGAGTATTTCTGTTGCTGGGCTCTCCGATTGTGCAATCAAGTAAATGAGTTGTGGAAATGTAAGATTTGTAAACAAATGCAAATTAATTTGTGCTAGCCTTCATTTCACCATATAAGTATTGTTTACATGACTCTTATCTTACTTTGTAAAGTAAGTTAATTTTAAAATACTTAATTGTGCATTGCAAAATAACATTGCAGGATCGAGTAATCTATTCTAAATTAAAGATCTGAGATATCATTGGATATCACTTTCCATCCAACATGCATCTATTGTACACAATCATATCTATACAGAACCATTTAAATGTTAAATGTAGGGAGTGAAATGCTTAAAGCTGAATTGCCCTGAGTAAAAGAAAGAGAAAAACAGACGAGTATTGTTAACATTTTAAAATGAATTTAATCAACAATTTTCGTTCAACGTTTGAGGAAATTACATAGACATGCTGTCCATGATACACCTCATGCTCATGAAGCTCATGCTTCCCATTCCCATGCCCATATCTCTGAAGCTCCTGTGCTCCCCGGGCCTCATGTACATCTGCCTGCCTCTATAGTGGGGCTGCTCGTACATCAGCCAGTGGCCGTCCATCACGTTGCAGGACTGGCAGTTGAACATGCGGTAACGCTCCTGTATGGAGTCACAGTATTCCATCATCTCGTGCATCTGACCTCCAAAGTTCTCCCTCTCGTAGATCCTCATCCTGAAGTTTCCTCTGTGCTGTTAGCGGAAAATAACAGGTTTAATTGATCAGAGAAATTATATATAAATCCTTTGTAATATGAGTTTTATTTTCAATGACAAGATACGTCTATTTTAATATGACACAGTTGAAGTCGAAAGTTTACATACACTTAGGTTGGAGTCAATTAAACTCGTTTTTCAAACACTCCACAAATTTCTTGATAACAAACTATAGTTTTGGCAAGTCGGTTAGGACATCTACTTTGTGCATGACACAAGTAATTTTTCCAACAATTGTTTACAGACAGATTATTTCACTTATAATTCACTGTATCACAATTCCAGTGGGTCAGAAGTTTACATACACTAAGTTGACTGTGCCTTGTAACAGTTTGGAAAATTCCAGAAAATGACATCATGGTTTTATAAGCTTCTGATAGGCTAATTGACATAATTTGAGTCAATTGGAGGTGTACCTGTGGATGTATTTCAAGGCCTACCTTCAAACTCAGTGCCTCTTTGCTTGACATCATGGGAAAATCAAAAGAAATCAGCCAAGACCTCAGAAAAAGTCTGGTTCATCCTTGGGAACAATTTCCAAACACCTGAAGGTACCATGTTCATCTGTCCAAACAATAGTATGCAAGTATAAACACCATGAGACCACGCAGATATCATACCGCTCAGGAAGGAGAGGCGTTCTGTCTCCTGGAGATGAACGTACTTTGGTGCGAAAAGTGCAAATCAATCCCTAAACAACAGCAAAGGACCTTGTGAAGATCCTGGAGGAAACAGGTACAAAAGTATCTACATCCAGAGTAAAACGAGTCCTATATCGACATAACCTGAAAGGCCGCTCAGCAAGGAAGACGCCACTGCTCCAAAACCGCCATAAAAAAGCCAGACTACGGTTTGCAACTGCACATGGGGACAAAGATCATACTTTTTGGAGAAATGTCATCTGGTCTGATGAAACAAAAGTTGAACTGTTTGGCCATAATGACCATCGTTATGCTTGGAGGAAAAAGGGGGAGCCTTGCAAGCCGAAGAACACCATCCCAACTGTGAAGCATGGGGGTGGCAGAATCATGTTGTGGGGTTGCTTTGCTGCAGGAGGGACTGATGCACTTCACAAAATAGATGACATCATTAGGAATGAAAATGATGTGGATATATTGAAGCAACATCTCAAGACATCAGTCAGGAAGTTAAAGCTTAGTCGCAAATGGGTCTTCCAAATGGACATTGACCCCAAGCATACTTCCAAAGTTGTGGCAAAATGGCTTAAGGACAACAAAGTCAAGGTATTCGAGTGGCCAATACAAAGTTCTGACCTCAATCCTATAGAAAATGTGTGGGCTTAACTGAAAAAGTGTGTGCGAGCAAGGAGTCCTTCAAACCTGATTCAGTTACACCAGCTCTGTCGGGAGGAATGGGCCAAAATTCACCCAACTTATTGTGGGAAGCTTGTGGAAGGCTACCCGAAACGTTTGATCCAGGTAGTGGTCTATCAGGGCCCTGTCGTTCCATCCCGCTCCGGTGGCCAGGGTCCGGAAGTCCAGGCCGAACTCCTTGGCGCTCCTCATCAACTGCTTCAGGTGTAAGAGACGTTCACGTGAACTCCTCGAAGTGGTCCAGCGCCGCATCTGCTTCTACCCACACGACTTTAGCCCACTCCAGGGCTTTCCCCGAGAGGCACAAGACGAGGGCGGACACCCTCTCACGTCCCGAAGGAGTTGGGTGGATGGTCCCCAGATACAGGTCCAGCTGCAGCAGGAACCCCTGGCAGCGTGCCGCCGTCCCATAAAACTCCCTGGGAAGGGCGAGACGAATCCCACTGGGACCGGGTGCAGGGGAGGCGAGTAGTGGAGACCCCTGTTATGCTGGTGGGGGCGCTGGAGGGACTCCCTGTCTCTCCCAGCGGTCCATAGTCTGGACGACGCGATCCATGACAGCGCCGAGATGGTGAAGCATCGCCGCTTCACCTTTGGGCCAGGGTGTATATTAAAGTTCTCCTGTTATCACCCATCTCTGATCTCCTGCGCCTGACTTCCGGGCCACCAGTCACTCACCCCCACAATGGGGGCACCCGCTCCTGCTGACTCCATTGATAGGTGTGGAATTCTGTAACGGGGTGAATGACTGGTTGGCGGGAAGTCAGGCGCAGGAGAGCAGAGATGGGTGATAACAGGAGAACATTAAAACTTCTTATGGCTGCATCCCGCTACCTGGATTGATATGACAGCAGCCAGATAAAGTGCAGGGCGCCAAATTAAAAAAACAGAAATCTCATAATTATAATTCCTCAGACATACATGTGTTTTATATCATTTTAAAGGTAATCTTGTTGTTAATCCCACCAAAGTGTCCAATTTCAAATATGCTTTTCAGCAAAAGCACTACAAACGATTATGTTAGGTCACCATCAAACCACAAACAGGCACAGCCATTTATCCAGCGAAAGATAGCAGTCAGAAAAAGCAGAAAGAGATAAAACTAATCACTAACCTTTGATTATCCTCATCAGATGACACTCATAGGACTTCATGTTACACAATACATGCATGTTTTGTTTGATAAAGTTCATATTTATAACAAAAAATCGGAGTTTACATTGACGCGTTAGATTCACTAGTTCCAAAAACATCCAGTGATAGTGCATAGCCACATCGTTTCAACAGAAATACTCATCATAAATGTAGATGATAATACAAGTTATACACATGGAATTATAGATATACCTCTCCTTAATGCAACCGCTGTGTCAGATTTCAAAAAAACTTTACGGAAAAAGCAAATCATGCAATAATCTGAGACGGAGCTCAGAACAATAGCCAAATTAGCCGCCATGTTGGACTCAACAGAAACCAGAAAATACATGATAAATGTTTCCTTACCTTTGATGAACTTCATCAGAATGCAGTCCTAGGAATCCCAGGTCCACAATAAATGCTTGATTTGTTCGATAATGTCCGTTAATTATGTCCAATTAGCTACTTTGGTTCGCGCCTTCGGTAAACAATTCTTTTTTTTTTGTAATATTTTATTTTTGCATTTTCCAATTAACAACATTCAAGACAAACTTGAAAAGATATTAGACAACAATAGGACAAAGTGACAGTGACAGATGAGCGTAACAAAGAAAGAAAAAATAAAACAAATTATAATTATATATACAAACATACAATAAAAAAAAATTATAATGAGACATTGGATCATATTGGTCACCTGCTGTAGACTACATATTATACATTACGTGTGAAACATTATATAAGGATAATATAGAGATTCATTCAATGTGATGTGGGGGGAGATTCTCCATATAGTCAATAAAAGGTTGCCAAATTCTGTAAAATGTATTTAACTTATTCCTCAAGCGGTAAGTAATTTTCTCCAGTGGGATACAACTATTAACTTCTGGTAGCCACATTGCAACTGGCAGGGGGGAATCCAATTTCCATTTCAAGGCGATACATTTCTTGGCAATCGCTAGCAATATTTCTGTTAGCTTTATAGTATGGCTTTGCCTAAGATTGGTGTTAGTAAAGTTGCCCGGTAGACAGACCTCCGGGTCTAAAGGGAATGCAACCCCATGAATTGAGGATATGGTATCGCATACCCCCTGCCAGAAACCGTGTAGTTTTGAACACTGCCAAGTGGAATGGAGGAATGTTCCTTCATCTGAGCCACATCTAAAACATAGGGAGGAGATATCAGGGTTGAACTTGTGCAGTCTAGATGGGGTGATATAGAGCTGATGGAGGAAATTAAACTGGATCAGTCTGTATCTGGAGTTCAATGTGGATGTAACACCATCCCTGCATAGGTCACTCCATAGACCCTCATCAAGATCAATACCCAGATCTTTTTCCCATCTAAGTCGAGGTTTATCTAGCCCAGGCAGTGTTAGTCCTGACATAAGAGCATCGTAAACACGGGAAATGGTCTTGAACAGTGGTTGGTCTGCGTGGCAGAGTTGTTCAATAGGTGACATCTTAGGTAGGTTCCATTGTCCCTTGAGAGACACCCTAATAAAGTTTCGTAGTTGTAGGTAGCTAAAGAAGTCCCTGTTAGGCAAGTGGTATTTCTGTTTCAGCTGATCAAAAGACATAAGAACTCCCTCCTCGTAACAATGTTCCAGAAGAGTGATCCCCTTATCAGACCATGGTCTAAAGTTACTATTCTGGAAAAACATAGGAATCAATCTATTGTTGCATAAAGGGGTTTTAGGGGAAAGGAATCCCCCTCGTCCGAACAGCTCATGCAGTTTGCACCATGCCAGGACAGAATGTATGATTAAAGGGTTGTCTGTGATGGTTTTTATAGATTTTCTGTCCCATTTGTAAAACAATTCTGCCCCAGTGTCATCATTTACCTCAAGCTTTTCAATGTTCAACCATGAGGGAGAGGGACCCTTGTCAAACCTCTGAGCCAGAAACCTAGACTGTGCTGCCCAGTAGTACATTCTAAAATTGGGGAGGTTTAAGCCCCCTTGACTGTAATCCAGGGTCAGTTTATCCAGGCCAACCCTAGGGGTTTTGCCGTGCCAGATAAACCGTCTGGTCATCTTGTCGAGAGAGGAAAAGAATGCTGCGGGAACAGGGATAGGGAGAGATTGAAACAGATATAGAAATCTGGGCAGGACATTCATTTTAATTACATTGATTCTACCCAGTAGAGTGAGAGGTAAGTCCATCCATTTACAAAGGTCACCCTCCACCTTTTGCAACAAACTGGCCAGATTGAGTTTATAGAGGTTGTTCAGGTTACCATCCACCATTATGCCCAAATATGTGAAGCCCATAGGCGACCATCTAAAAGGAAACTTGTGCTTGATGGTATGATGGTCAAAGACAGACAACGGTAAGATTTCGCTTTTTATCTAAATTGACCTTATATCCAGAGAAAGAACTATAACACTGTAGTAGGATCTGCAAGTGAGAGAGGGAGTGTTCTGGGTTTGTTAGAAATAAGATAAGGTCGTCCGCAAAGAGTGATAATTTATGGGTATGGGGGCCCACCTCAAAGCCATGTATGTCAGGGCACGTTCTAATAGCCTCAGCCAACGGTTCGATGGCGAGGGCAAAGAGGTGGGGGCTAATTGGGCAACCTTGTCTGTTCCCCCTATAGAGAGGGAAAGAGGAGGAAGTAATCCCGTTGGTAGCAATCCTAGCTTTAGGAGATTTGTAGAGTGATTTTATCAAATTTACAAACACGGTACCTAAACCAAACTTTTCCAAGACGCGAAAGAGGTATGGCCATTCAACCCTATCAAAGGCCTTTTCAGCGTCGAGGGAGACTGCGACACTATGTATTTTGTTTTTGTTAGCAAGGTGAATTATATCAAAGAACCTTCTGAGATTATTGGAGGACAATCTATTAATTATGAAGCCAGTCTGATCTGGGTTGACCAACAGGGGAAGACATGACTCCAGTCTCTTAGATAGCATCTTGGTGACCAGTTTACAATCTGTGTTAAGGAGAGAGATTGGTCTATATGAGGCGCACTTTAGTGGATTTTTCCCTTTCTTGTGGATTACAGTAATCACTGCTTGAGAGAAAGACTCTGGAAAGCAGTTGTCTTCCCTGGCTTTTTTAAGTACCTCCATAAGGTAGGGGACCAACAGCTCCCTAAATTCTTTATAGAACTCTGGAGGGAAGCCATCCTCCCCAGGAGATTTATTAGAAGGTAAGGATTTAATGGCCTCCAACAATTCAGGAACTGAGAAGTGTTCACTCAGGCGCTCGCTGTCTTCCCCTGACAGGCATGGGAGGTTGAGAGAGGAGAGAAAGGAGTCGATCTCTGATAGATCATCGCTTGATTGGGAAGTGTAGAGGTCTTCATAGTATTTCTTAAAAGTATTATTAATTTCAGTAGGGTCGAAAGATATCTCATTAGTAAGAGTTTCTATAGCATTAATTGTCCTCTTACTTCCCTCTGCTTTCAGTTGCCATGCCAATACTTTGTGAGCTTTCTCTCCAAGCTCGTAATAACGCTGTTTTGATTTAGTGATGGCCCTCTCAGCTTGATATGTGTTCAGAATATTATATTTCAGTTTTTTATTTACCAAAAGCCTGTATAGATCTTTAGTCGGGCCTCTTTGGTAGGTTTTCTCTAGCTCTGAGATTTCAGATTCAAGGGCACTCAGTTCCGCACCGTGTTTTCTCTTCAGCCCTTTAGTATAGGAAATGATCTGTCCCCTCAGATAGGCCTTCAATGTGTCCCAAAGAATGAAACTGTCAGGAGCGGAGGGTTTGTTTGTCAAAGTGAAAATATTGATCTGCTCTTTGATGAATGCACAAAATTCAGGTTGCTTTAGGAGTGTAGAATTTAGTCTCCATCTATATGCTCCATTTACCTTGGTAGGAATGGAGATTGATAATACCAGGGGAGAATGGTCACTAAGTAATCTGGGGAGATACTCGACATCTAACACTCTATGAAACAGTTGTGTCGACAGTAAAAAGTTATCTATGCGAGTGTGTGTCTTGTGTGGGTGTGAATAAAAAGAGTAGTCCCTATCCTGTGGGTGCAACTGTCTCCAGATATCTAGCAAATTAAGATCTTTCATGAATGACATGGTGAGCTTGCTGGCTTTGGTAAGAAGTGAGGGTTTATCAGAACATATGCCCCTGCACCAAAACAAACCTGCCAGAGGGATCAGAGATGGTGTTGTTGACGCAGAAGGAGATGTGTCTACTTATCAAAATTGCAGTTCCTCTTGCTTTGGAGTTAAAAGAGGACGCAAAAACTTGTCCTACTCATTCCCTCTTCAATTTCTTGTGTTCACTGGCTGTAAGATGTGTTTCTTGTAAAAACACAATGTCAGCCTTTAATTTCTTAAGGTATGTATAGACTCTCTTCCTTTTAATCGGGCTGTTAAGACCTTTTACGTTGAATGTGACATATTTTAGTGGATTAAGCATAGTTGGGTTTCAAATATGTAACTGAATGGAAATCTATCATATGTAGATAGTTAGGAAATGTTTCAACTTTGGTTTGAACACAGAAGTGACCTATGTGTCTCTTTAGGAAGGAAACAATAAACATAGAAAAAAGGGGAAAAAAATAAAGAATCCCACCCACCCCGATTGTTAGACTAAAACCACAATCCCAACAATCAAACATGAATACACTTGTAGAGATACGTTGCTGCTCGCTTTCCATCTTGCTCTTACTAGCTAAACCTTGGCGTAAACTAAAACCTGCGAGCTCTCTAAATTGAAAACAAACGTTGTGAATAGACATTTATGGCTGAATATTTACTGCCCACGGTAAGGGCTGCTTGAGTCTCTTTTCGAAAGATTAACATAAATGAGGGGGAAAGCAGTGGGCCTAAACCCACTTATTTGCTTCGCCCAGTGATATGGACTAAACCAAAATATACTCTACTGTAATGTAATAGAACTCACCCCGGAAAGATACGGTTAGTTGAAAATGTACAAATCAATTGTAGCGACCGGAGGATATCAGCGGTTCAGTCCGGATAAGAGAAAACAAACAAACTGCATCTTATCCCCCAAAGAGACCGTCCTGGCTCAGACGTTGCTCAGTTCTTTGAGAAAAGTGTACACTTCTCCCGGTGTGTTGAAGAGATGGCTTCGGCCTTTGTACTGAACTTTCATCCGCGCAGGGTGGATGAGGTAGCCGGTGATGTTCTTCTCCTTCAGTGCTTTGGCGGCAGGTCTGAACTGCTTGCGACGTCTTGCGAGATCCGCGCTCATATCCAGGAAAAGGCTGACCCTCTTGCCATCAATGGTGATGTCCCCTTTGGCTCTTGCGAGTTGCAGTACCTTCTCTCTGTCTTGGAAACGGAGGAACCTGATCAGGACGGCCCGTGGGGGCTCATCTGGCCGGGGTTTCGGCGCTGATGTTCTGTGGGCGCGTTCGATTTCCAGTGGCTTGGTGAAGTTGATTATGCCTAGGACATCCGGGATCCATTGAGTGAAGAAATGGACCGGGTCACGGCCCTCGCTGTCCTCTTTCAATCCCACCACACGGATATTACTACGTCTGCTCTGGTTCTCCATCTGATCTACCTTGTTTTTGAGGTAGGCATTGTCCTTTTGCAGTTGTATCAAGACCTGGTCATGTCGAGCGATGGTGTCTTCAACTGTGCTAATGCGCAACTCTGCCTCAGTCGTTCTCAAAAGGAGATCATTCATGGAGGATTTCAGGTCGTCAATGGAAGAATGGAGTTCAGCCGTTTTCTTATCGATTTTCATAGAAAGACCTTTGTTACCATCCTGAATTTCCCGGAGGAGAGTAGCCAGCATGTCGGCAGGCTCGCAAGAGGCCGAGAGCAACAGTCTGGAACTGTCGTTTGAGTTATGAGGGCTAATGCTAATCTTGCTAGCTGTAGCGTTATCGTTATCTTGGGAATCAACGACGTTTTGGTCGTCCTTCTTGCCTCTCGGTCGGAGGTCCATGGCTCTTTGGGAAGGTAAGTACTTGACAATTTATCAGCCGATGTTAGAATATTGTTTCAACGTTGTTATTTAGGTAATAATAGAATAACTTTGAAGAGCTCGGTTTGTCAACGTCTGCTCAGCTCCGCGGCATCACGTGCTCTCCTCGGTAAACAATTCTAAAGTCAGAAAGCGCCTCCACCTTAACGTGACGAAATGTCCAAAAGTTCTGTAACAGTCAGTAGAAACATGTCAAACGATGTACTGAATCAATCTTTAGAATGTTGTTAACATACATCTTGAATAACGTTCCAACCAGAAAATTAAATTGACTTCAGAAGAGCGATGGAACGGACGTCCTCCTCATGTGAAGGCGCATGGTGAATGCATGATCAGCTCGTGGAAATGATTACTCATTCCTGTCTCCTTCGGCCCCCCTTCACATTAGAGTCATCAGACAAAGTTCTGTTGACTATTGACATCTGGTGGAAGCCGTAGGAATTGAAAACTCATCTATATCTCGCTGTCATTTCAATTGAGAGCATGGTTGAAAATCTGACACCTCAGAAGCAATTCAAACAGGAAGTGGAACTTCTCAGGTTTTTGCCTGCCATATGAGTTCTGTTATACTCACAGACATAATTCAAGCAGTTTTAGAAACTTCAGAGTGTTTTCTATCCAATATGAATAATACTATGAATATATTAGTAAACTGGGACTAAGGAGCAGGCCGTTTACTCTGGGCACCTCTGTGCACCTTTCATCCAAGCTACTCAATACTGCCCCTGCAGCCATAAGAAGTTAATATACACCCTGGCCCAAAGGCACAGGCGAGGCAGCACAAAGCACAACCACGGTAACATGAACAAAACAAACAAACCTAGGTTTGGAACAAACCTAGCGCAAGCCAGCCTGTAGCGTAACACCCTACACAAAGAACAATTCCACACACAGACATGGGGGAAGCAGAGGGTAATATACATTTAGTCTGATGAAGGAATGTGAACCAGGTGTGCGGGGAAACAAGACAAAACAAATGGAAAATGAAAGGTGGAGCGGCGATGGCTAGAAGACAGGAGACGTCGACCGCCGAACGCTGCCCGAACAAGGAGAGGGACCGACTTCGGCGGAAGTCGTGACAGTTTTGTTGCACTGCTTTGCTTTATCTTGGCCAGGTCGCAGTTGTAAATGAGAACTTGTTCTCAACTGGCCTACCTGGTTAAATAAATGAAATGCACATTTTTATATTTGGTAACACTTGCTTATTTTCCATCGACTCCAACCCCATTTGATACATTGAACGTCCCGTGTGGCTCAGTTGGTAGAGCATGGCGCTTGCAATGCCAGGGTTGTGGGTTCGATTCCCACGGGGGGCCAGTACAAAAAAAGTATGAATGTATGTACTTGTAAGTCGCTCTGGATAAGAGTGTCTGCTAAATGACTTAAATGTAAATGTAAATGAACGTATGTGGGTAAAGTAGTGTCTACATAGGGGTACAGGTTGTGAACACACACAAAAGCTCTGACAAAGGCCTTGAGGCCGATACGTAAAGCTTAATAAAGAGTAGTGATACTAGCAAGAGCAGTGTGCGGGTTTCTTCTTTTTTCTCATCTTATTCAACTGTTACCATGCACCTGCAACAAAGATAGCTCAGAGGTGCGAGTGCCTTTTGAATTTTGATTATTATAATATACAACAGTAAATAAATGAGTTGTAAAAATAATTTGCTTAACAATGTACACTTGTATTGGCATTCTTCCAATACAAGTGCACATTAATACATATGTATTTAGGTCATCATTTAGGTACACATTGTTACCTAGTACAACTTTTATACTTGTTTGCTGCATGTCTATTTACACCTTGACCGTGGTTTTATAGATATGAGATTTGTAAACAAATTCAAATTAATTGTTGCTAACCTTCCTCCTACCCTATAATTATTATTTTAGATAACTCTTTTATCTTTTTTCATTTTTCTAAGTGAGTTTATTTGAAAATCATTACAATTGTGCATTGCAAAATAATATGGCAGGATCAAGTAATATTTTCTAAATTAAAGATTTTAAATATCGCTAGATATTATTTTACATCAGCATACATCTATTGTGAACAAAACAGATATCTACACAGAAATTTGAAATGCTAAAGATGTAGGAGAGTGAAATAATGAAATGTTTAAACATGGAGTGCTCTGAGTAAAACAATCACAAAAATAAGGAAATGTAGCAGTTTTAAAATGTTGAAATAAATTTAATCAACAATTTTGAGAAAATTACATAGTCATGTTATCCATGATACGCCTCATGCTCATGAACCTCATGCCACCGCTCATGCCTCCCATTCCCATGCCCATATCTCTGAAGTTCCTGTACTCTCCAGGCCTCATGTACATCTGCCTGCCTCTGAAGTGGGGCTGCTCATACATCAGCCAGTGGCCGTCCATCACGTTGCAGGACTGGCAGTCAGACATACGGTAACGCTCCTGTATGGAGTCACAGTCGTCCATCATCTCGTGCATCTGACCTCCGAAGTTCTCCCTCTCGTAGATCCTCATCCTGAAGTTTCCACGGTGCTGTTATTTGGGAAATACAAATATTTGAAATAATTACTGACTACACCATACTGTTGATAAGCTCACAGGGCCAATATGATTTGTGTGATTATGGACTTCACACAGCTACTTCTAGTGGGACTGTTACAGCAGCCTGAATATCATATGGCTTACCATGGGGATCATGCGGCAGGACCTGATACCATCGGTAATTCCCATCATACTCTGGTAGTCTGAGTACTCTCCCCTCCTCATGAAGAACTGGTTTCCCATGTAGTTGGGGCGCTCGTACCCCATGAAGCAGCCGCTCTGAACCCTGCAGGATTGGCACCTGCTCATGTAGGAAGACATGTCAGGGCAGTCGGAGCTGCACTCATAAGAGCGGCCCTGGAAGTTCCTGTCCTCATAGAAGGTGGCCTGAAAATAAAAGGGAATCATATCTTTGAATTAAACAATTGTAGGAAACAAACATTTTAGAGGAATTTGCAGCGCTATTTAGTCCCACTGGTAACCAGGTTATTGGGATAAGTAAAATGATCATGTTGTAGTTAGGGGTGCGTAGAGCACAAGAGCCCTTTTGTATAACAATCTCTGAAAATTGAAGTAAAAATAATTCTAAGAAATCTTGCCAGTGCTTACCCTGCCCATGTTCATGCTGGTGTTGGACATATTTGCTCACTGTGCTGCTGGTTGCTGCTCCTGAACTGACTTTCTACCTGGTTTAACCCTTTCTTTTATACCTGACCAAATCTAAAGAATCCCTAGCTCCATTGTTCAAACCCCTGCATCAGCATCATGCTCTAGAGGCCTACTGAGGCTACTGAGTTGACGTCCACATTTTCAGGGACTGGATCCCTCAGTCTTTAGAAAGGCTATTTCCAAATCGACTGTTTCTCAAACAAAGTAACAAAACCGTTTGAGAGTTTACAACAGTTAGTAACAGCCTTGAAATGGAAGGTTCTCCATACATTGTGCAATACTTTTTTGAAAAGGTTTGAAAGATGCCTTTTTTAAATGCTGGTATAATGACTCAATGTTATAGTAGAGGAAATCACACACATGGTTTTAAGAGTGAAAATCTTTTAGGTTTAACTATGTATTATTACTCATCTTTTGTTCAGTGTGCTGACTTAACGTAGACAGACAGTCCTAACCAGTGAATACATAATCAATTGTGAGTAGTTACTTAACTAACCTTTGTGGTTCATAACCATGATACTAGAGAAACTGTTACAAAACTTTAAATAGCATTGTGTATTACAATTTTTTTTTCAAATAAATCAATCATCTTTACATTTTTTAATTCCTCTTAAGGAGATTGAACAGGATCTTATTAAGCACTTACAAATTTGTAACATATTTTACAATTTTGTAATTGTTAACATATCATACATATTGCATCCCCCCCAAAATTCAAATAATGGATGATGATGTTCCCTATTTTCAGGGATACGTTTTGACTCGTGAGTGCTACTGGCTGAAATTATACCGTACCTTTCTGGCATCACTTTAAGTAACACCAAAAAAAGTAAATTAGGTAACACTTAGGTAAGGGTCTGTAAAGGGTTTACACCCCCTAATGTCGATGTCCAGGCCCCCTAGAAATCTAATTAGCTCAATAAAAAAATCCCAATACAAGCCTGTCAGTTTAAGCTACAGATATCTGTTTTTTTGCATTGGATGCGTCTCAAATAACCACATCCCCTACGTATGTCACTCTTCCGCATCTGTAGTGAAAGGTGACAGAGCTAGAGTGGTGTTTGTCAGACCATGAGACATTCCAAAAATCAGTCTTCTCACAAAATTGTCTGTAGTATCCGAACGGTTCGGCCTAAAAACTATTATGACCCCTCTATGGAAAGATGAGATTCTATGACCCCCACAGGCCCCACAAGACTCGTCTGAAGGTCCCCCGGTACCAGTTGAAAAAATGAATGGAAGTATATATGGAGTCTGTTTAGTGCCAAAAATAAGGTGTTAAATAAAGTTTCCTTATCTTTCTTATATCTCTCAGATATAGGACAGAGACTTCAGAACAAACTTCCTATAGATTTTTGGGGGGGACTATCTGTTGTTCCATGTTGTGAATCTGTTATTCAATGCGTTTGTATGGGCTAATAGCAGTAAGGCCACATATTTGTTTTCATCAAATATTTTTTACATATTTTTTTGATACTTAAAGTGGTCTTAAAATTCCAAATCAAATAGCTAAATGATCCTTGGTCTGACGTTCTTAAAAAAATCCATATAGCTCAGTAGAACCCCCACCCCAAACACACACATTTCAGATTAATCAATCTGAACACACACACACTCATTATTTAGCTCACCATTTTGTTCTTCGACTCAAATACAGTTTGATTTGTCACATTCTCCGAATACAATAGGTATAGACTTTACCTTGAAATGCTTACTTGCGAGCCTTTTACACACAATGCAGACTTAAAAAGTAAGAAAATTTACAAATAAAGTAGAAAATAGTAACACACTAAATAACTATAATGAGGCTATATACAAGGAGTACCGGTACCAAGTCAATGTGCAGGGGTACAAGGTAGTTGAGGTAATATTTACATCAGTGGCGGTCGTTGACGTTTAAGTTGAGGGAGGACAACATATCTTTTCATGAGCATGGCCTTATTTCTATTACAGCATACTGGATGACTGTCATTCATTCCATTCACTCAGCTCAATGTGACATCGATAGATAGGCATTTTCAAGTCTTGCCATAGAGTTTCAAGTCGATTTAACTCAAAACTGTAACTCGAACACTCAGGAACATTCAATGTTGTCTTGGTAAGCAACTCCAGTGTAGATTTGGCCATGTGTTTTAGGTTATTGTCCTGCTGAAAGGTGAATTCGTAGATTTGGCCTTGTGCCTTAGGTTATTGTCCTGCTGAAAGGTGAATTAGTCTCCCAGTAGATTGAACCAGGTTTTCCTCTAAGATTTTGCCTGTGCTTACAGCTGTATTCCATTTCTTTTTAACCCAAAAAACTCCCTAATCCTTGCCGATGACCAGCATACCCATAACATGATGCAGCCACCACCACGCTTGAAAATATTAAGAGTGGTACTCAGTGATGTGTTGTGTTGGATTTGCCCCAAAAATAATGCTTTGTATTCAGGACAAAAATGTAATTCCTTTGCCATATATTTTTATTCTGTACAGGCTTTCTTCTTTTCACTCTGTCATTGGGTTAGTATTGTGGAGTAACTGCAATGTTGTTTAACCATCCTCAGTTTTCTCATACAACAACCATTAAATACTGTAATCCCTGAGCAGTTTCCTTCTTCTCCGGCAACTGAGTTATGAAGAACACCTGTATCTTTGTAGTGACTGGGTGTATTGATACACCATCCGCAGCCTAATTAATAACTTCACCATGCTCAAAGGGATATTCAGAGTCTGCTTTTTTATTTTTACACATCTACCTATCGGTGTCCTTCTTTGCGAAGGATTGAAAATGTTCATGTCTTTGTGGTTGAAAATGTGCTTGAAATTCACTATTAAATTGAGGGACCTTACAGATAATTGTACATGTGGGGTACAGAGATGGGGTAGTTATTCCAAAATCATGTTAACCACTATTATTGAACACGGAATGAGTCCATCCAACTTATTATGCGATTTGTTAAGCACATTTATACTCCTTATTTAGGCTTGCCATAACAAAGGTGTTGAATACTTATTGACTGAAGATATTCCAGCTTTACATTTTGTATTTAACAATTTTCTACAAACAAAATTCCACTTTGCCATTATGGGGTATTGTGTGTAGATCAGTGACACAAAATCTCAATTTATTCTATTCAAAATTCAGGCTGTAACACAATAAAATAAGGAAAAAGGGAAGGGTGTGAATACTTTCTGAAGGCACTGTAATAAATAGTGTCAGCAGCGTATGTGGACAGTGAAATGGTGTGTGTGGCATCAATATGCATGTGTGTGTGTGTTTTGTATGTATGTGTGTGTGTGTGTGTGTGTGTGTGTGTGTGTGTGTGTGTGTGTGTGTGTGTGTGTGTGTGTGTGTGTGTGTGTGTGTGTGTGTGTGTGTGTGTGTGTGTGTGTGTGTGTATGTGTGTGTGTAAGTGGGTGTGTGTGTAAGTGTGTGTTGGAGTGTGAGTGGAATTTGTGTGAGGGTGTGTTTGTATTGTCCTGTGAGTTTGCATAGTCAGTGCAAGAGAGTCATTGCAAAAAGGGTCAATGCAATAGTCCGGGTAGCCATTTGATTAACTGTTCAGCAGTCTTATGGCTTTGGGGTAGAAGCTGTTCAGGTGCCTTACGGTCCCAGACCTGGCGCTTAAGTAATGTTTGCCGTGCGGTAGCACCTTGAACAGTCTATGGCTTGGATGGCTGGGGTCTTTGACAATTTTCCAGGCCTTCCTCTGACACCGCCTGGTAAAGAGGTCCTGGACGACAAGGGGGATCGGCCCCGTCTGCACCACCCTCTGTAGCACCTTGCGATTGATGGCGGTGCAGTTCCCATAGCAAGTGGTGATGCAGCCAGTCAATATGCTCTCAATGTTGCAGCTGTAAAACGTATTTTCAACCTGAGGGGTAAGAGGTGCTGTCGTGACTTCTTCACACCTGTGCTGGTATGAGAGGATCATGTTAAGTCCTTGGGGATGTGGACACAGAGGACCTTGAAACTCTCAACCTGCTCCAGTAAAGCTCTGTCGATGTGGATGGGGGTGTGCTCGCTGCGCTGTGTTCCCTGTAGTCCATAATCAGGTCCTCTGTCTTGCTTACATTGATGGAAAGATTGTTGTCCTGGCACTACACTGCCAGGTCTCATCGTTGTCGGTGATCAGGCCTAACACCATCGTGTCGTCCGCAAACTTGTTGATGGTGTTGGAGTTGTGTGTGGCCACACAGTCATGGGTGAACAGCGAGTACAGGAAGGCACTAAGCACACACAACTGAGGGGCCCCGGTGTTGAGGCTCAGCTTAGCTGATGTGTTGTTACTTACCCTCAGAATGTCAGAATGTCCAGGATCCATTTGCAGATGGAGTTGTTCAGTCCCATTGTCTCGAGCTTGGTGATTAATCTGGTAGGGACTGTAGTGTTGAACTTTGAGCTGTTGTCAATTAACAGAATCTTCACATACGGTAGGTATTCCTTTTGTCCAGGTGGGAGAGAGCAGTGTGGAGTGCAATAGAGATTGTGTCGTTGTGGATCTGTTGGGGTTGTATGCAAATTGTATTGGGACCAGGGTGTCTGGGATGATGGTATCGATGTGCCATGACCATCCTTCGATGCATTTTATGGTTACAGGTGTGAATGCTACAGGATGATAGTCGTTTAGGCAGGTTACCGTTGAGTTCTTAGGAACATGGACAATGGTGGTATGCTTGAAACATGTTGGGATTACAGACTGAAACAAGGAGATGTTGAAAATGTCAGTGAAGACAATTGCCAGCTGGTCTGCGCATGATCACACAGTCGTCCGGGACAGCAGGGGCTCTCATGCCTTGTTCAGTGTTGTTTGCCTCGATGTGAGCATAGAAGGCGTTCAGCTCGTCTGGGAGGTTTGTGTCACTGGGTTTCCCTTTGTAAGAATATTTTAAGATAATACACAACGCAGAGGACTAACGGTCAAGAAGGAATTAACGATAAATGAAAATAGTGTTTTTTCTGTAATAGGGAATTAATGATCAATGGGTCAGAGACATGGGAGGAATTTGTCTAGGCATTGAGCCTGAAACAGGATGCTTGTTATTTGGCCATTGGCCCAGTTTTATTGCAAGGAAATCTAATTGGTCAACCACAGGCTAGGGTTGGGTTATAAAACTACATCCTGTCTCTTTGTTCTGTGGAGAGAATCACTGAGGACAGGGGAGAATGAACACCTCTCAGGTGTGAGTACCTCTCAGCATAACATCCATGAATTGTCCTCTTTGAATAAACCTATTTTTCTCCCCCTGATTTGCTCTGGGGTCTGTGTTATTGAAGAGTAACATCAACTGCTAACACCTTTGTAATCCGTAATAGTTTGCAAACCCTGTGACATCCGATGAGCGTTGGAGCCAGTGCAGTAGGATTCAATATTAGTCCTACAGTATATTGACTGTTTGATGATCTGTCGGAGATCGTAGCGGGCTTTCTTGTATGCGTCCATGTCCGTATCCTGTTCCTTAAATGCGGTAACTCTAGTCTTTAGACCGGTGTGGAAACTACCTGTAACCCATGGCTTTTTTCTTCTTCTGATAAATCCCTGAACAATATTCAAGTCTGTGCTAGCAAAGCAATCTTGTAGCTTAGCGTCCGCTTCATCGGACCACTTTCATAATGAGTGAGTCACTAGTACTTTCTGTTTGAATACTGCATGTCTTCCCAGTAGCCTACTTGGTGTATGAACTGCTGACTGCTCATAACTTCCAAATTATTTTTGACACATCAACCTGGATCAAGGGGCAGGGCAATTTGTGATTTGTTTTGGTAATCAGTGACTGTATTGGAGGGGGAGTGGTTTCACCTCTTTTCTGAGTGTATATATCCAGCTTCCCAGGCTCCATGTAGCCTACTTGATGTGTGAACTGCTGACTGCTCATAACTTGCAGATGATTGTTGACGCATCAACCAGGATTAAGGGAAAGGGCAACTTGGGACTGTTGTTGATTTCATAATCAGTGGCTGTATTGGAGAGTGAGTGTTTTTTTCCTCTCATTGGCAATCAGCAATTAGTACAGGGAGGTGTGCACTTTATCTCTGCTAGGCAATTAACAATTAGTGTTAGTACTTCAGTCTCCCCTGGTTCCTCAGCAGCAGCTGTAAGCGGCGGTCATGCCAGTAGCAGTCTTGTCTGCGAAACTAAGACCGTCGCTGAAACAAAGACAGTTCTACCAAGTTGTTCTGCAGAGTTCATCGAGGAAGGCTCCACACCACTCTCTCATTTGAGTATCTACTTATTTTCTGATGATCTAATTTTGCTCTTTTGTAGCTTTGGCAACTCTGAGTGTGTTTTCTATACCTGTTCCTCTCCCTGTAGGCTTTACAGACGGTCCCCACCCCTTGGCTGCAACCCTTCTAATTTTGTGTACTCTGCATGCACAACCCATGTGGAATCCGGGTCTCAGGAAATGTTTGGAACTGCCGATCTGCGGTCAAGAACGCCGAGTTCATTTCAGCCTATGCTGCTCTTCAGTCCCTTGACCTTTTGGCCCTGACAGACATGGATCACTCCAGAAATCACTGGACGTGTACCCCACTCCACCATTGTCTTTGTCCACCTCCTTAGCGTCCTTTGAGTGGCGACCCTCGCCGCCGACCTTGGCCTAGGAACCCTAACAAAGGGCCCCACTGGACTGAGGAGCGCCTCTGGACTGAGGGGCACCTCATAACTGAGGAAACTCCTCCGGACTGAGGGACAGCTCCGGACTGAGGGACAGCTCCGGACTGAAGGGCAGCTCATGACTGAGGGGTAGCTCATGACCGAGGGGTAGCTCATGACCGAGGGGTAGCTCAGGACCGAGGGGCAGCTCAGGACCGAGAGGCCAGCTCAGGACCGAGAGGCCAGCTCAGGACCGAGAGGCCAGCTCAGGACTGGAAGGCGGCTCATGCGGCTCCTGACTGGCGGGCGGATCTGGCGGCTCCTGACTGGCGGGCGGCTCCTGACTGGCGGGCGGCTCTGGCGGCTCCTGACTGGCGGACGGCTCTGGCGGCTCAGGACAGACGGGCGGCTCTGGCGGCTCAGGACAGACGGGCGGCTCAGACGGCGCTGGGCAGACGGGCGGCTCAGACGGCGCTTGGCAGACGGGTGGCTCAGGCGGCGCTGGGCAGACGGCAGACTCTGACCTGCTGAGGCGCACAGTAGGCGTGGTGCCGGAACTGGTGGTACCGGGCTAAGGACACGCACCTCAAGGCTAGTGCGGGGAGCAGCAACAGGGCGTACAAGGCTCTGGAGACGCACAGGAGGCTTGGTGCGTGGTGCCGGAACTGGTGGTACCGGGCTGGAGACACGCACCTCAGGGCGAGTGCGTGGAGGAGGAAGAGGGCTCTGAAGACACACAGGAAGCCTGGTGCGTGGTGTTGGCACTGGTGGTACTGGGCTGGTGCGAGGAGGTGGCCCCGGATATACCGGACCGTGAAGGCGTACTGGAGCTCTTGAGCACCAAGCCTGCCCAACCTTACCTGGTTGAATGCTCCCCGTAGCCAGGCCAGTGCGGGGAGATGGAATAACCCGCACTGGGCTGTGCTGGCGAACCGGGGACACCGTGCGTAAGGCTGGTGCCATGTACACCGGCCCGAGGAGACGCACTGGAGACCAGATGCGTTGAGCCGGCTTCATGGCACCTGGCTCGATGCTCACTCTAGCCCGGCCGATACGAGGAGCTGGGATGTACCGCACCGGGCTATGCACACGTACAGGAGACACCGTGCGCTCTTCCGCATAACACGGTGTCTGCCCGTACTCTCGCTCGCCACGGTAAACACGGGAAGTTGGCATTGGGGGTGCCTCTCTGGCTTCCAGCCACGCTTCCGTGTTGCCTCCTCATACCACCGTCTCTCGGCTTTAGCTGCCTCCAGCTCTTCATGAGAGCGGCGATATTCTCCAGCTTTAGCCCAGGGTCCCTTACCGTCCAGAATTTCCTCCCATGTCCAGGAGTCCTGTGTACTAGGCCGCTGCTGCTGCTGTCCCTTACCACGCTGCTTGGTCCGGTTTTGGTGGGTGGTTCTGTACGGCAGCCTTCCTCCTCTTCGTCTGACCAAGACGCAGCGTAGTTCGTGTTAAACATGTTTAATAAAAGACGATAAACGTTAACACTATACAATACAAAATAACAAACGTGGCAAAACCGAAACAGTCCTATCTGGTGCAGAGAACACAAAGACAGCCACCCACAAAACCCAACACAAAACAAGCTACCTAAATATGGTTCCCAATCAGAGACAATGACTAACACCTGCCTCTGATTGAGAACCATATCAGGCCATACATAGAAACGGACAAAATAGACACACAACATAGAATGCCCACCCAGCTCACGTCCTGACCAACACTAAAACAAAGAAAACACAAAAGAACTATGGTCAGAACGTGACACCTGCCTATCTAAGGTCTTCGAAAGCCAAGTTAATAAACAGATCACTGACCATCTCGAATCCCACCGTACCTTCTCCGCTGTGCAATCCGGTTTCCGAGCCGGTCACGGGTGCACCTCAGCCACGCTCAAGGTACTAAATGATATCATAACCGCCATCGATAGAAGACAGTAACTGTGCAGCCGTCTTCATCGACCTGGCCAAGGCTTTTGACTCTGTCAATCACCGTATTCTTATCGGCAGACTCAACAGCTTTGGTTTCTCAAATGAATGCCTCGCCTGGTTCACCACCTACTTTGCAGACAGAGTTCAGTGTGTCAAATCGGAGGACATGTTGTCTGGTCCTCTGGCAGTCTCTATGGGGGAACCACAGGGTTCAATTCTCGGGCCGACTCTTTTCTCTGTATATATCAATGATGTTGCTCTTGCTGCGGGCGATTCCCTGATCCACCTCTACGCAGACGACACCATTCTGTATACTTCTGGCCCTTCCTTGGACACTGTGCTATCTAACCTCCAAACGAGCTTCAATGCCATACAACACTCCTTCCGTGGCCTCCAACTGCTCTTAAACGCTAGTAAAACCAAATGCATGCTTTTCAACTGTTCGCTGCCTGCACCCGCCCGCCCGACTAGCATCACCACCCTGGACGGTTCCGACCTAGAATATGTGGACATCTATAAATACATAGGTGTCTGGCTAGACTGTAAACTCTCCTTCCAGACTCATATTAAACATCTCCAATCCAAAATCAAATCAAGAATCGGCTTTCTATTTCGCAACAAAGCCTCCTTCACTCACGCCGCCAAACTTACCCTAGTAAAACTGACTATCCTACCGATCCTCGACTTTGGCGATGTCATCTACAAAAAAGCTTCCAATACTCTACTCAGCAAACTAGATGCAGTTTATCATAGTGCCATCCGTTTTGTTACTAAAACACCTTATACCACCCACCACTGCGACCTGTATGCTCTAGTCAGCTGGCCCTCGCTACATATTCGTCGCCAGACCCACTGGCTCCAGGTCATCTATAAGTCCATGTTAGGTAAAGCTCCGCCTTATCTCAGTTCACTGGTCACGATAACAACACCCACCCGTAGCACGCGCTCCAGCAGGTATATCTCACTGATCATCCCAAAAGCCAACACCTAATTTGACCGCCTTTCCTTCCAGTTCTCTGCTGCCTGTGACTGGAGCGAATTGCAAAAATCACTGAAGATGGAGACTTATATCTCCCTCACTAACTTTAAGCGTCAATTTGCAGCTGGTAGGGATCTGCTCTGACTCCAGCACACCTGTCTCCAACCACACAATCACACAGAGAGAGAGAGGAAGAGAGTGTACAGGGGGAGTAACTGCAGGTCAAGAAGACACGGGATGAAAACCAGAGGGCGTAGCAGGAGCAGATATGACACAAGGAGGTTACGACTGTTCAGAATGGTGATATGATACAAGGTTATGTTAATAAGTTTACTGTTTATAGATGTGATAGGTTAGATGGTTACTCTTTAAAGAACCACTCTCTTAGTGCCACAGATCCTAATGACGTAATTGTTACATGATTAATTTAATCAGGTAACAAATAACCAGGTAGTCAATTAGATAAATAACAGTCTTCAGATAATGTTAAAGTCAAGTCACGACATGGTACTTGTCATCTCCCGTCTGGATACCTGCTACTTGCTGTTGGCTGGGCTCTCCGATTGTGCAATCAAGTAAATGAGTTGTGAAAATGTAAGATTTGTAAACAAATGCAAATTAATTTGTGCTAGCCTTCATTTCACCATATAAATATTGTTTTAGATGACTCTTATCTTACTTTGTAAATATTTAATTGTGCATTGCAAAATAACATTGCAGGATCGAGTAATCTATTATAAATTAAAGATCTGAGATATCATTGGATATCACTTCCCATCCAGCATGCATCTATTGTACACAATCATATCTATACAAAACCATTTAAATGTAAAATGTAGGGAGTGAAATAGTGAAATGCTTAAAGCTGAATTGCCCTGAGTAAAAGAAAGAGAAAAACAGACGAGTATTGTTAACATTTTAAAATGAATTTAATCAACAATTTTCATTCACCATTTGAGGAAATTACATAGACATGCTGTCCATGATACGCCTCATGCTCATGAAGCTCATGCTTCCCATTCCCATGCCCATAACTCTGAAGCTCCTGTGCTCTCCAGGCCTCATGTACATCTGCCTGCCTCTATAGTGGGGCTGCTCGTACATCAGCCAGTGGCCGTCCATCACGTTGCAGGACTGGCAGTCGAACATGCGGTAACGCTCCTGTATGGAGTCACAGTATTCCATCATCTCGTGCATCTGACCTCCAAAGTTCTCCCTCTCGTAGATCCTCATCCTGAAGTTTCCTCTGTGCTGTTAGCGGAAAATATCAGGTTTTATTGATCAGAGAAATTATATATAAATCCTTTGTAATATGAGTTTTATTTTCAATGACAAGATACGTCTATTTTAATATGACATACAGTTGAAGTCGGAAGTTTACATACACTTAGGTTGGAGTCAATTAAACTCGTTTTTCAAACACTCCACAAATTTCTTGATAACAAACTATAGTTTTGGCAAGTCGGTTAGGACATCTAGTTTGTGCATGACACAAGTAATTTTGTTTACAGACAGATTATTTCACTTATCATTCACTGTATCACAATTCCAGTGGGTCAGAAGTTTACATACACTAAGTTGACTGTGCCTTTAAACAGCTTGGAAAATTCCAGAAAATTATGTCATGGCTTTAGAAGCTTCTGATAGGCTAATTGACATCATTTGAGTCAATTGAAGGTGTAATTGTGGATGTATTACAAGGCCTACCTTCAAACTCAGTGCCTCTTTGCTTGACATCATGGGAAAATCAAAAGAAATCAGCCAAGACCTCAGAAAAAAATTGTAGACCTCCACAAGTCTGGTTCATCATTGGGAGCAATTTCCAAACACCTGAAGGTACCACGTTCATCTGTACAAACAATAGTACGCAAGTATAAACACCATGGGACCACGCAGCCGTCAAATTGCTCAGGAAGGAGATTAACGTACTTTTTTTTTTTTTTTTTTTTTTATTTTATCCCATTTTCTCCCCAATTTTCGTGGTATCCAATCGCTAGTAATTACTATCTTGTCTCATCGCTACAACTCCCGTACGGGCTCGGGAGAGACGAAGGTCGAAAGCCATGCGTCCTCCGAAGCACAACCCAACCAAGCCGCACTGCTTCTTAACACAGCGCGCCTCCAACCCGGAAGCCAGCCGCACCAATGTGTCGGAGGAAACACCGTGTACCTGGCCCCCTTGGTTAGCGCGCACTGCGCCCGGCCCGCCACAGGAGTCGCTGGAGCGCGATGAGACAAGGATATCCCTACCGGCCAAACCCTCCCTAACCCGGACGACGACGCTATGCCAATTGTGCGTCGCCCCACGGACCTCCCGGTCGCAGCCGGCTGCGACAGAGCCTGGGCGCGAACCCAGAGACTCTGGTGGCGCAGCTAGCACTGCGATGCAGTGCCCTAGACCACTGCGCCACCCGGGAGGCCGAGATGAACGTACTTTGGTGAGAAAAGTGCAAATCAATCCCAGAACAACAGCAAAGGACCTTGTGAAGATGCTGAAGGAAACAAGTACAAAAGTATCTATATCCACAGTAAAACGAGTCGTCGACATAACCTATATCGACATAACCTATATCGACATAACCTGAAAGGCTGCTCAGCAAGGAAGAGGTCACTGCTCCAAAACCGCTATAAAAATGCAAGACTTCGGTTTGCAACTGCACATGGGGACAAAGATCGCACTTTTTGGAGAAATGTCCTCTTGTCTGATGAAACAAAAATAGAACTGTTTGCCCATAATGACCATCGTTAAGTTTGGAGGAAAAAGGGGCAGGCTTGCAAGCCGATGAACACCATCCCAACCGTGAAGCACAGGGGTGGCAGCATCATGTTGTGGGGGTGCATTGCTGCAGGAGGGACTGGTGCACTTCACAAAATAGATGGCTTCATGTGAAAGGAAATTTATGTGGATATATTGAAGCAACATCTCAAGACATCAGTCAGGAAGTTAAAGCTTGGTCGCAAATGGGTCTTCCAAATGGACATTGACCCCAAGCATACTTCCAAAGTTGTGGCAAAATGGCTTAAGGATAACAAAGTCAAGGTATCGGAGTGGCCATCACAAAGCCCTGACCTCAATCCCATAGAAAATGTGTGGGCAGAGCTGAAAAAGCATGTGCGAGCAAGGAGGCCTACAAACCTGATTCAGTTACACCAGCTCTGTCAGGAGGAATGGGCCAAAATTCACCCATCTTATTGTGGGAAGCTTGTGGAAGGCTACCTGAAACGTTTTACCCAAGTTAAACAATTTAAATGCATTGCTACCAAATACTAATTGAGTGTATGTAAACTTCTGACCCACTGGGAATGTGATGAAATAAAAGCTGAAATAAACCATTCTTTGTACTATTATTCGGACGTTTCACATACTTAAAATATTGTGGTGATCCTAACTGACCTAAGACAGGGAATTTTTACTAGGATTAAATGTCAGGAATTGTGAAAAACTGAGTTTAAATGTATTTGGCTAAGGTGTATGTAAACTTCCGACTTCAACTGTATTTTCATCCTACCATTGGGATCATGCGTCAGGACCTGACACCATCGGTAATTCCCATCATACTCTGGTAGTCAGTACTCTCCCCTCATGAAGTACGAGTTTCCCATGAAGTTGGGGCCCTCGTACAACACGAAGCAGCCGCTCTGAACCCTGCACGATTGGCAGCTGCTCATGTAGGAAGATATGTCAGGGCAGTCGGAGCTGCACTCATTAGAGCGGCCCTAGAAGTTCCTCTCCTCGTAGAAGGTGGCCTGAAAATAAAAAGCATTAATTTATGAATTAAACAATTGTTTAAACAATTGTTTGAAAAAAACTTTTGAGAGGAATTTGCTATTTATTCCCATATAATGTCCCAGACAACAACTGATCTGACATCATATTCTTTAATTACCCATGGACACTTTCAACTGGTTGAGAAAGGGAAATATTGTTCCATTCCACAACCTTTTGATGTTACCATACGTTCTCTGTGGTAGCACAGGGCTTTCCAAGAGACCCTTCTGTAGAGTGGAGACAAAAGGGGGAAAGGTATTTATGGGGTTCATGAACCTCACCCAACAATGCAATGTCATGACACATGGTTACCAGTGGGAATAAATAGGCCATCAGACTGTTAAACAGCCACCACTAACATTTAGTGGCCGCTGCCAACATACTGACTCAACTCCAGCCACTTTAATAATGGGAATTGATGGAAATTGATGGAAAAATGTATCACTAGCCACTTTAAAGCCACTTAATATAATGTTTACATACCCTACATTACTCATCTCATATGTATATGTATATACTGTACTCTATATCATCTACTGCATCTTGCCATCTTTATGTAATACATGTATCACTAGCCACTTTAAACTATGCCACTTTATGTTTATATAACCTACATTACTCATCTCATATCTATATACTGTACTCTATACCATCTACTGCATCTTGCCTATGCCATTCTGTACCATCACTCATTCATATATCTTTATGTACATATTCTTTATCCCTTTACACTTGTTTGTATAAGGTAGTAGTTGTGGAACTGTTAGGTTAGATTACTCGTTGGTTATTACTGCATTGTCGGAACTAGAAGCACAAGCATTTCGCTACACTCGCATTAACATCTGCTAACCATGT
The DNA here is from genome assembly GCF_016432855.1 of Salvelinus namaycush. Classification (NCBI taxonomy): domain Eukaryota; kingdom Metazoa; phylum Chordata; class Actinopteri; order Salmoniformes; family Salmonidae; genus Salvelinus; species Salvelinus namaycush. The sequence goes on along the minus strand of NC_052319.1, from coordinate 22,980,416 downwards.
GTATGTGACAAATAAAATTTGATTTGATTTGATTTAAATAGGCCATGGTAGCGAAGTAATTACAATATAGCAATTGAATACTGGAATGGTAGATGTGCAGAAGATGAATGTGCAAGTAGAGATACTGGGGTTCAAAGGAGCAAGATAAATAAATAAATGCAGTATGGGGATGAGGTAGTTGGATCGGCTATTTACAGATGGGCTATGTACAGGTGCAGTGATCTGTGAGCTGCTCTGACAGCTGGTGCTTAAAGCTAGTGAGGGAGATATGAGTCTTTCGCTTCAGTTACTTTTGCAGTTCGTTCCAGTTATTGGCAGCAGAGAACTGGAAGGAAAGGCGGCCAAAAGAAGAATTGGCTTTGGGGGTGACCAGTGAGATATACCTGCTGGAGAGCATGCTGCTATGGTGACCAGTGAGCTGAGATAAGGCGGGGCTTTACCTAGCAGAGACTTGTAGATGACCTGGAGCCAGTGGGTTTGGCGACGAGTATGAAGCGAGGGCCAGCCAACGAGAGCGGACAGGTCACAGTGTTGGGTAGTATATGGGGCTTTGGTGACAAAACAGATGGCACTGTGATAGACTGCATCCAATTTGTTGAGTAGAGTGTTGGAGGCTATTTTGTAAATGACATCGCCGAAGTCGAGGATCAGTAGGATGGTCAGTTTTACGAGGGTATGTTTGGCAACATGAGTGAAGGATGCTTTGTTGCGAAATAGGAAGCCAATTCTGGATTTAATTTTGGATTGGAGATGCTTAATGTGAGTCTGGAAGGAGAGTTTACAGTCTAACCAGAAACCTAGGTATTTGTAGTTGTCCACATATTCTAAGTCAGAACCATCCAGAGTAGTGATGCTGGAATGGCAGGCAGGTAAGGGATGAGAGAATTGTTTTCATAAGTATACTTATGCTCACTCAATGGCCACGGCCAAATGAACAGACATTGGTTGAGAACTATGAAACATGCCCTTCTCTCCTCCAGTACAAAAGCCCGTTGACGGAAGTCAAACTCAGTGCCTCTTTGCTTGACATCATGGGAAAATCAAAAGAAATCAGCCAAGACCTCATAAAAAGTCTGGCTCATCCTTGGGAGCAATTTCCAAACACCTGAAGGTACCATGTTCATCTGTCCAAACAATAGTCTGCAAGTATAAACACCATGAGACCACGCAGCCATCATACCGCTCAGGAAGGAGAGGTGTTCTGTCTCCTGGAGATGAACGTACTTTGGTGCGAAAAGTGCAAATCAATCCCAAAACTACAGTAAAGAACCTTGTGAAGATCCTGGAGGAAACAGGTACAAAAGTATCTACATCCAGAGTAAAACGAGCCCAAATCGACATAACCTGAAAGTCCGATCAGCAAGGAAAAAGCCACTGCTCCAAAACCGCCATAAAAAAGCCAGACTACGGTTTGCAACTGCACATGGGGACAAAGATCGTACTTTTTGGAAAAATGTCATCTGGTCTGATGAAACAAAAGTTGAACTGTTTGGCCATAATGACCATCGTTATGCTTGGAGGAAAAAGGGGGAGGCTTGCAAGCCGAAGAACACCATCCCTACCGTGAAGCATGGGGGTGGCAGCATCATGTTGTGGGGTTGCTTTGCTGCAGGAGGGACTGGTGCACTTCACAAAATAGATGACTTCATGAGGGATGAAAATTATGTGGATATAATGAAGCAACATCTCAAGACATCAGTCAGGAAGTTAAAGCTTGGTCGCAAATGGGTCTTCCAAATGGACATTGACCCCAAGCATACTTCCAAAGTTGTGGCAAAATGGCTTAAGGACAACAAAGTCAATGTATTGGAGTGGCCACTACACAGTACTGACCTCAATCCTATAGAAAATGTGTGGGCTGAACTGAAAAAGTGTGTGCGAGCAAGGAGTCCTACAAACCTGATTCAGTTACACCAGCTCTGTCAGGAGGAATGGGCCAAAATTCACCTAACTTATTGTGGGAAGCTTGTGGAAGACTCCCCGAAACGTTTGACCCAAGTATTGGTCGATCAGGGCCCTGTCGTTCCATCCCGCTCCGGCGGCCAGGGTCCGGAAGTCCAGGGCGAACTCCTGGGCGCTCCTCGTCCCCTGCCTCAGGTGGAAGAGACGTTCATCCGCCATTCTACACTCGGGCGGGTGGTCGAAGACTGCCAGGATGCGGCGGGCAAACACCTCGAAGTGGTCCAGCGCCGCATCTCCTTCTACCCACACGGCGTTTGCCCACTCCAGGGCTTTCCCCGAGAGGCACGAGACGGGGGCGGACACCCTCTCACGTCCTAAAAGAGCCGAGTGGACGGTCCTCAGATACAGAGACGAATCCAACTGGGACCGGGTGCAGGGGAGGCGAGTAGTGGAGACCCCTGTTGTGCTGGTGGGGGCGCTGGAGGGACTCCCTGTCTCTCCCAGCGGTCCATAGTCAGGACGACGCGGTCCATGACAGCGCCGAGATGGTGAAGCATCACCTTTGGGCCAGGGTGTATATTAAAGTTCTCCTGTTATCACCCATCTCTGCTCTCCTGCGCCTGACTTCCCAGCAACCAGTCACTTACCCCCACAACGGGGGCACCCGCTCCTGCTGACTTCTTTGATAGGTGTGGAATTCTGTAACGGGGTGAGTGACTGATTGCCGGGAAGTCATGCGCAGGAGAGCAGAGATGGGTGATAACAGGAGAACATTAATATACACCCTGGCCCAAAGGCACAAGCGAGGCAGCACAAAGCACAACCACGGTAACAGGAATGAACCAAACAAACCTAGGTTTGAAACAAATCTAGCGCAAGCCAGCCTGTAGCGTAACACCCTACACAAAGAACAATTCCACACACAGACATGGGGGAAGCAGAGGGTAATATACATTTATTCTGATGAGGGAATGTGAACCAGGTGTGCGGGGAAACAAGACAAAACAAATGGAAAATGAAAGGGTGAGCGGCGATGGCTAGAAGACCGGTGACGTCGACCGCCGAACGCTGCCCAAACAAGGAGAGAGACCGACTTCGTCGGAAGTCGTGACAGTTTTGTTGCACTGCTTTGCTTTATCTTGGCCAGGTCGCAGTTTTAAATGAGAACTTGTTCTCAACTGGCCTACCTGGTTAAATAAATGAAATGCACATTTTTATATTTGGTAACACTTGCTTATTTTCCATCGACTCCAACCCCATTTGATACATTGAACGTATGTGGGTAAAGTAGTGTCTACATAGGGGTACAGGTTGTGAACACACACAAAAGCTCTGACAAAGGCCTTGAGGCCGATACGTAAAGCTTAATAAAGAGTAGTGATACTAGCAAGAGCAGTGTGCGGGTTTCTTCTTTTTTCTCATCTTATTCAACTGTTACCATGCACCTGCAACAAAGATAGCTCAGATGTGCGAGTGCCTTTTGAATTTTGATTATTATAATATACAACAGTAAATAAATGTGTTGTAAAAATAATTTGCTTAACAATGTACACTTGTATTGGCATTCTTCCATGTATTTAGGTCATCATTTAGGTACACATTGTTACCTAGTACAACTTTTATACTTGCTTGCTGCATGTCTAATTACACCTTGACCGTGGTTTTATAGATATGAGATTTGTAAACAAATGCAAATTAATTGTTGCTAACCTTCCTCCCACCCTATAATTATTATTTTAGATAACTCTGTTATCTCTTAAAAATGTTTTATGTGAGTTTATTCGAAAAACATTACAATTGAGCATTGCAAAATAATATGGCAGGATCAAGTAATATTTTCTAAATTAAAGATTTTAAATATCACTGGATATTATTTTACATCAGCATACATCTATTGTGAACAAACAGATATCTACACAGGTATCTGAAATGCTAAAGATGTAGGAGAGTGAAATAATGAAATGTTTAAACATGGAGTGCTCTGAGTAAAACAATCACAAAAATAAGAAAATGTAGCAGTTTTAAAATGTTGAAATAAATTTAATCAACAATTTCCGTTCAACCTTTGAGAAAATTACATAGTCATGTTATCCATGATACGCCTCATGCTCATGAACCTCATGCCACCGCTCATGCCTCCCATTCCCATGCCCATATCTCTGAAGTTCCTGTACTCTCCAGGCCTCATGTACATCTGCCTGCCTCTGAAGTGGGGCTGCTCGTACATCAGCCAGTGGCCGTCCATCACGTTGCAGGACTGGCAGTCAGACATACGGTAACGCTCCTGTATGGAGTCACAGTCGTCCATCATCTCGTGCATCTGACCTCCGAAGTTCTCCCTCTCGTAGATCCTCATCCTGAAGTTTCCACGGTGCTGTTATTTGGGAAATACAAATATTTGAAATAATTACTGACTACACCATACTGTTGATAAGCTCACAGGGCCAATATGATTTGTGTGATTATGGACTTCACACAGCTACTTCTAGTGGGACTGTTACAGCAGCCTGAATATCATATGGCTTACCATGGGGATCATGCGGCAGGACCTGATACCATCGGTAATTCCCATCATACTCTGATAGTCTGAGTACTCTCCCCTCCTCATGAAGAACTGGTTTCCCATGTAGTTGGGGCGCTCGTACACCATGAAGCAGCCGCTCTGAACCCTGCAGGATTGGCACCTGCTCATGTAGGAAGACATGTCAGGGCAGTCGGAGCTGCACTCATAAGAGCGGCCCTGGAAGTTCCTGTCCTCATAGAAGGTGGCCTGAAAATAAAAGGGAATCATATCTTTGAATTAAACAATTGTAGGAAACAAGCATTTTAGAGGAATTTGCAGCGCTATTTAGTCCCACTGGTAACCAGGTTATTGGGATAAGTAAAATGATCATGTTGTAGTTAGGGGTGCGTAGAGCACAAGAGCCCTTTTGTATAACAATCTCTGAAAATTAAAGTAAAAATAATTCTAAGAAATCTTGCCAGTGCTTACCCTGCCCATGTTCATGCTGGTGTTGGACATATTTGCTCACTGTGCTGCTGGTTGCTGCTCCTGAACTGACTTTCTACCTGTTTTAACCCTTTCTTTTATACCTGACCAAACCTAAAGAATCCCTAGCTCCATTGTTCAAACCCCTGCATCAGCATCATGCTCTAGAGGCCTACTGAGGCTACTGAGTTGACGTCCACATTTTCAGGGACTGGATCCCTCAGTCTTTAGAAAGGCTATTTCTAAATCGACTGTTTCTCAAACAAAGTAACAAAACCGTTTGAGAGTTTACAACAGTTAGTAACAGCCTTGAAATGGAAGGTTCTCCATACACTGTGCAATACTTTTTTGAAAAGGTTTGAAAGATGCCTTTTTTAAATGCTGGTATAATGACTCAATGTTATAGTAGAGGAAATCACACATATGGTTTTAAGAGTGAACATCTTTTAGGTTTAACTATGTATTATTACTCATCTTTTGTTCAGTGTGCTGACTTAACGTAGACAGACATTCCTAACCAGTGAATACATAATCAATTGTGAGTAGTTACTTAACTAACCTTTGTGGTTCATAACCATGATACTAGAGAAACTGTTACAAAACTTTAAATAGCATTGTGTATTATAAAAAAATATTTCAAATAAATGAATCATCTTTACATTTTTTAATCCCTCTTAAGGAGATTGAATGGGATCTTATTAAGCACTTTTTTTAAAACAATTTTGTAATTGTTAACATATCATACATATTGCATCCCCCCCAAAATTCAAATAATGGATGATGATGTTCTCTATTTTCAGGGATATGTTTTGACTCGTGAGTGCTACTGGCTGAAATTATACCGTACCTTTCTGGCATCACTTTAAGTAACACCAAAAAAAGTAAATTAGGTAACACTTAGGTAAGGGTCTGTAAAGGGTTTACACCCCATATTGTCGATGTCCAGGCCCCCTAGAAATCTAATTAGCTCAATAAAAAATCCCAATACAAGCCTGTCAGTTTAAGCTACAGATATCTGTTTTTTTGCATTGGATGCGTCTCAAATAACCACATCCCCTACGTATGTCACTCTTCCGCATCTGTAGTGAAAGGTGACAGAGCTAGAGTGGTGTTTGTCAGACCATGAGACATTCCAAAAATCAGTCTTCTCGCAAAATTTTCTGTAGCATCCGAACGGTTCGGCCTAAAAACTATTATGACCCCTCTATGGAAAGATGAGATTCTATGACCCCCACAGGCCTCACAAGACTCGTCTGAAGGTCCCCCGGTACCAGTTGAAAAAATGAATGGAAGTATATATGGAGTCTGTTTAGTGCCAAAAATAAGGTGTTAAATAAAGTTTCCTTATCTTTCTTATATCTCTCAGATATAGGACAGAGACTTCAGAACAAACTTCCTATAGATTTTTTGGGGGGACTATCTGTTGTTCCATGTAGTGAATCTGTTATTCAATGCGTTTGTATGGGCTAATAGCAGTAAGGCCACATATTTGTTTTCATCAAATATTTTTTACATATTTTTTTTGATACTTAACATAAATCTTCAATAATGTTCCAACCTGAGAATTCCTTTGTCTGCAGAAATGCAATGGAACGCAAGCTAACTCTCTCACGTGAACGAGCCTTGTCAGCTAATGGCACTCTGCCAGAGCCCTGACTCAAAGAGCCCTCATTCCCCCTCCTTAACAGTAGAAGCATCAAACAAGGTTCTAAAGACTGTTGACATCTAGTGTAAGCCTTAGGAAGTGCAATATGACCAATATCCCACTGTATCTTCGATAGGCAAAGAGTTGAAAACCTACAAATATCAGATTTCCCACTTCCTGGTTGGATTTTTTCTCAGGTTTTTGCCTGCCATATGAGTTCTGGTATACTCACAGACTTCATTCAAACAGTTTTAGAAACTTCGGAGTGTTTTCTATCCAAATATACTAATAATATGCATATATTAGCAATTTGTCATGAGTAGCAGGCAGTTTACTCTGGGCACCTTATTCATCCAAGCTATTCAATACTGCCCCCAGCCATAAGAAGTTAATGGAGCTCCTGATGAACAGTTATTGTGCTGACATTGCTTCCAGAGGCCGTTTGGAATTCGGGAGTGAGTGTTGCAACCGAGGACAGACGATTTTTACAAGCTACGCGCTTCAGCACTCGGCAGACCAGTTCTGTGGGCTTGTGCGGCCTACCACTTACTTTCTGAGCCATTGTTGCTCCTAGACTTTCCACTTCAGCAAGTCTAGCATGCCAGCACTTAACAGCACTTACAGCAAGTCTAGCATGCCAGAAATTTGACAAACTTTTTTTGTGGAAAGGTGGCATCCTATGACGATACCATTCTACTGCCAGTGTTTGTCTATGGAGAATGCATGGCTGTGTGCTCGATTTTATACACCTCAGCAAGGGATGTGGCTGAAATAGCCTAATTCACTCATTTGAAGGGGTGTTAATTGTGCTGTGATATTTCACATAAATTCTGAACCTGTCTAAGTATCTACAGATTGTAAGTTAAATATCAATATTTTTTGAAGAATATTTATATTAGATTGTTGATTGACTGACTATGGTTTTTTGAAGTGGCAGACTTTCTTGTAAGCGTCCTTGTCTGTGTCCTGTTCCTTTAAGCGGTAGCTATAGGCTTTAGCCCAGCGCAGATACTGACTGTAATCCATGGCTTTTGGTTAGGGTACGTACGTAAGGAAATGTTTTGGTACGTTTTATCGCTTTTTTCTCCTCAATTTCGTGACTTCCAATTGGTAGTTACAGTCTTGTCCCATCGACGCAACTCTCGTACTGACTCGGGAGAGGCGAAGGTCCGCACTGCTTCTTGACACACTGCTCGCTTAACCCGGAAGCCAGCCGCACCAATGTGTCGAAGGAAACACTGTACAGCTGGTGACAGAAGTCAGTGTGCATGCGCCCGGCCCGCCACAAGGAGTCACTAGAGCGCGATGGGAGAAGGATATCCCGGCCGGCCAAACCCTCCGCTATCCCAGACTATGCTGGGCCAATTGTACGCCGAGTCATGGGTCTCCCGGTCGTGGCCGGCTGCAACACAGCCAGGGATCGAACCCAGGTCTGTAGTGACGCCTCTACCACTTCTATGCAGTGCCTTAGACCGCTGCGTCACTCAGGAGGCCGCAATTAAATGCAAGGCTATTTTGTGGTAAAGCCAAATCAACTATCAACACTACTATCAAAGACTGTTATATCTAACCCATGGTACTGCAATTTATCCAAAAGCATCTGTTTTTGCTGTCATTTGTCACTTGAGTGACCTCTGCTGTCATAATGTGGAACTGAAGACCCAACTGAGTTGCGAGGGTCTCCCAGAATATAATACATTTGTCGCCAGAATATTGCCAAGGAGAAAGCAAGTCCTTGATATAATTTACAGCCTTATGCTTAATTAGAAGGTTGATAACAGAAATGAACAGTGAATTATTTGTGTGAACAGATTTTATTTCAGGGTATGAGGGGAAGCGATATTACAGGCTATCCAAAAGAAAACTATCAACCTCTCCATTGCAGATATCAGACCAAAAGCAGACCAAAATGCATAAACAAGTCACGTCTCAGCAATCTGCTGTCTTATAGCAGGTGTTTATGATACTTAAGAAAGCACCCCCCCCCCCCCCCCCCCCCCCCCGCCACCACTCCAAATTGAGATGCTGACCAACAAAAATAAAGTAATACATTCTGCATACTTCCAACCATTTAGGGCACATGTGTCAAACTTATTCCACAGAGGGCTGAGTGTCTGCGGGGTTTCGCTCCATCCTTGTACTTGATTGATGAATTAAGGTCACTAATTAGTAAGTAACTCCCCTCACCTGGTTGTCTAGGTCTTCAGTGAAAGGAAAAAACAAAAAACCACAGACACTAGGCCCACTGTGGAATTAGTTTGACATAGGGATCCCATAAATTCCAGTGCTAACAAAGTAACAAGAAGCAGACTCCTGAACAGTAAGAGGACAATAAGAAATGTAGGCTCTCTTTAAGAAAACAAAAACAGTTATCAAATCCTATGTGCAACTATAACACATAGATGAGATTTACATGATGAGCAAGACATACTGTAAGAACGATACGTTTTAGGTTGAACCTAACCACACTGAGGATGATTATAGTTGACAAGGCAGAGATGTTGGCTAGCTCCGATATGGCCAGCATAACCCCTTAGACTCTTCCTCTAAAATGAACATGCAGATGCAACCAAATAGTGAAATAAAATTAAAAAGTTATGGGAGTCAATATGTGTGAGGATAACTAAGTACAGCTTTGCGACCTGGCCAAGATAAAGCAAAGCAGTGCGACAAAAACAACAACACGGAGTTACACATGGGATAAACAAACGTACAGTCAATAACACAATAGAAAAATCTGTATACAGTGTGCGCAAATGAAGTAAGGAGGTAAGGCAATAAATAGGTCAATAGTGGCGAAGTAATTACAATTTAGCAATTTACACTGGAGTGATATATGTGCAGATAAGGATGTGCAAGTAGAAATACTGGTGTGCAAAAGAGCAGAAAAACAAAAACAAATATGGGGATGAGGTAGGTAGTTGGTTGGATGGGCTGTGTACAGCTGCAGCGATCGGTAAGCTGCTCTGAAAGTTGACGCTTAAAGTTAGTGAGGGAGATATAAGTCTCCATCTTCAGTGATTTTTTGCAGTTCGTTCCAGTCATTGGCAGCAGAGAACTGGAAGGAAAGGCAACCAAAGAGGTGTTGGCTTTGGGGGTGACCAGTGAAATATACCTGCTGGAGCGCGTGCTATGGGTGGGTGTTGCGATGGTGACTAGTGAGCTGAGATAAGGCGGAGCTTTACCTAGCAAAGACTTATAGATGACCTGGAGCCAGTGGGTTTGGCGACGAATATGTAGCGAGGACCAGCCAACGAGAGCATACAGGTCGCAGTTGTGGGTAGTATATGGGGCTTTGGTTACAAAACGGATGGCACTGTGATAGACTGCATCCAATTTGCTGAGTAGAGTGTTGGAGGCTATTTTGTAAATGACATCGCTGAAGTCGAGGATCGGTAGGATAGTCAGTTTTATACGAGGGTATGTTTGGCAGCATGAGTGAAGGAGGCTTTGTTGCGAAATAGGAAGCCGATTTAACTTTAACTTGGATTGGAGATGCTTAATGTGAGTCTGGAAGGAGAGTTTACAGTCTAGCCAGATACCTAGGTATTTGTAGTTGTCCACATATTCTAAGTCAGAACCGTCCAGAGTAGTGATGCTAGTCGGGCGGGTGTGGGCAGCGATCGGTTGAAGAGCATGCATTTTGTTTTACTAGCATTTAAGAGCAGTTGGAGGCCACGGAAGAAGTGTTGTATGACGTTGAAGCTCGTTTGGTTTGTTAACAGTGTCCAAATAAGGGTGAGATATACAGAATGGTGTCGTCTGCGTAGAGGTGGATCAAAGAACCACTCGCAGCAAGAGCGACATCATTGATATACATCATTGATATACACAGAGAAAAGAGTCGACCCGAGAACTGTGGCACCCCCATAGAGACTGCCAGAGGTCCGGACAACAGGCCCTCTGATTTGACACACTGAACTCTATCTGAGAAGTAGTGAACCAGGCGAGGCAGTCATTTGAGAAACCAAGGCTGTTGAGTCTGCCGATAAGAATACGGTGACTGACAAAGTTGAATGCCTTGGCCAGGTCGATGAAGACGGCTGCACAGTACAGTCTTTAATCGATGGCAGTTATGATATCGTTTAGGACCTTGAGCGTGGCTGAGGTGCACCCGTGACCAGCTCGGAAACCAGATTGCACAGCGGAAAAGGTACGGTGGGATTCGAAATGGTCGGTGATCTGTTTGTTAATTTGGGTTTCAAAGATTTTAGAAAGGCAGGGCAGGATAGATATAGGTCTGTAACATTTTTGGTCTAGAGTGTCTGACCATTTGAAGAGGGGGATGACCACGGCCGCTTTCCAATCTTTGGGAATCTCAGACGATACGAAAGAGAGGTTGAACAGAATAGTAATAGGGGTTGCAACAATGGCGGCAGATCATTTTAGGAAGAGCGGGTCCAGATTGTCTAGCCTAGCTGATTAGTAGGGCTCCAGATTTTGCAGCTCTTTCGAACATCAGCTGTCTGGATTTGGGTGAAGGAGAAGCGGGGGGGCTTGGGCCAGTTGCTGCGGGGGGTGCAGAGATGTTGGCCGGGGTTGGGGTAGCCAGGCAGAAAGCATGGCCAGCCGTAGAGAAATGCTTATTGAAATTCTCGATTATTGTGGATTTATCAGTGGTGACAGTGTTTCCCAGTCTCAGTGCAGTGGGCAGCTGGGAGGAGGTGCTCTTATTCTCCATGGACTTTACAGTGTCCCAAAACTTTTTTGAATTAGTACTGCAGGATGCACACTTCTGTTTGAAAAACCTAGCCTTTGCTTTCCTAACTGACTGTGTGTATTGGTTCCTGACTTCCCTGAAAAGTTGCATATCGCGGGGACTATTTGATGCTAGTGCAGTCCGCCACAGGATGTTTTTGTGCTGGTTGAGGGCAGTCAGGTCTGGAGTAAACCAAGGGCTATATCTGTTCTTAGTTCTACATTTTTTTAAAGGGGCATGTTTATTTAAGATGGTGAGGAAAGCACTTTTAAAGAACAACCAGGCATCCTCTACTGACGGGATGAGGTCAATATCCTTCCAGGATACCTGGGCCTGGTCGATTAGAAAGGCCTGCTTGCAGAAGTGTTTTTGGGAGCGCTTGACAGTGATGAGGGGTGGCCTTCCAGCTACCACAGAACTCCTGTACTTCATCCACTGTCGGTCTACCTCCATCTCCGCCAGCATCTTCAAAGGGACCAGGGACTTCGTCAATGGTTAAGGGGTCTTCAGATTCAGTGTTCTCAATGGCTACAAGGTTGGGGGGCAGCTCCTCACTGTCACTGTCACTGTCAGAATTTTATTCCTTACTTTCATACTCAGACTCATTGTCAGAATTTAAAAAAATCTCCAGACTTTCCGCATTTGAGAGTTGTCTCCTTTTGAAAGACAGTGCTAATGCTACAGCTTAGCTCACTAGCTACATACATAAACAACAACACTGAATGGCTCAGAGTGGGAATGAGAGATTACGGGATAGACTGCCGGCACGCGCAGCTTGTATCAATAAATCACTATCAGAAAATGTTTTGTGTAGTAATTTTTTTTATATATTTACTGTTTTATTCACATGTTTTCAAGTTCCAGTGACAAATCATGCATTCCGATTCTTGCATAGATTGTAATGGGCACATATTATGTGTGTAAAATACTTTTTTGAAGGTTGTACTGATTATGATGAGCTAAGCTAATTCCAGCTGTGTTTGGAGCCATGTTTGTTGACATACAATGCATTCTGGGTTTCACGTAATCGTCTGTCGGACCAACAATGTAATAACAAAATGAGGTGAGTAAGGTGTTAGGAGAATTATGTTCTCATGTTCTTTAACCAATTAAATTAAATTACTCAGTCTGCTATATCAGGATTTGTATGATACTGATAGAAATAAAAACAGACAGAGGCCCAGTCTACAATATTCAAATGTTTATTCACGGGAACGTTCTGCCTATCATTTCCTGTACATTGGTCTATATACCTCACATTTCGTCATAAATGTCCCTCCTCCTCTCAGAAACAATGACAATATAGTTCACAAGTCTTCCTGTCATACATTGTCTGCCACCTGTTATACAATCTACTACAAGCCCAAGGTCTCTCCCCTCACTGGGTGGGGACAGAATGTCCTGAAAGGAACACAGTAGTACAGCTTGTCTGTCGATAGCTCCTCTTATCTCATACATTGTCTCACACCTTAATTCTAATTCTGACTAAAACTACACACATCGGAGTTAGATGTATGATTCTAATACATTTCATACAATCATACAGTGACAGGGTAGAATTCTGTTAGTTATAGTTCTACGTTAAATGTATACATCATTTAGTCATTATTCATAAAAATCATAACATAAGGGTTCACAAATTTTTAGACAACTTCCGGAAGTGAATGGTGATGTGAACAATGGTAGACGACACACCCCCTTCAACATGCATACTATAAACAGACCAAACTCATCTTGTATACTCTTATTATCTTTGGTTTCTGTGAGGGGAAAAAAGCATGGCAACACGCAGAAACTACCCATTTTTGGATTACTTTCGAATTTAGAGTGTTTAACTCAATTATTTCGATCAATAGTGAGCTCACGGCAGGTAGCCTAGTGGTTAGAGCGTTGGGCCAGTAACTGAAACGTGGCTAGATCGAATCCCCAAGCTGACAAGGTAAAAATCTGTTGTTCTGCCCCTGAACAAGGCAGTTAGGGAATGGTCTGCCTACCCATGTGAGACTCGGTCTCAACATTTAAGTCTTTATTGAAGACTCATCTCTTCAGTAGGTCCTATGATTGAGTGTAGTCTGGCCCAGGAGTGTGAAGGTGAACGGAAAGGCACTGGAGCAACGAACCGCCCTTGCTATCTCTGTCTTGCCGGTTCCCCTCTCTCCACTGGGATTCTCTGCCTCTAACCCTATGACAGGGGCTGAGTCACTGGCTTACTGGTGCTCTTCCATGCCGTCCCTAGGAGTGGTGCGTCGGTTGAGTCACTGATGTGATCTTCCTGTCCGGGTTGGCGCCCCCCCTTGGGTTGTGCTGTGGCGGAGATCTTTGTGGGCTATACTCGGCCTTGTCTCAGGATGGTAAGTTGGTGGTTGAAGATATCCCTCTTGTGGTATGGGGGCTGTGATTGGCAAAGTGGGTGGGTAGGGTTATATCCTGCCTGTTTGGCCCTGTCCGGGGGTATCGTCGGACCACAGTGTCTCCCGACCCCTCCTGTGTCAGTAGTTATGCTGCAGTAGTTTATGTGTCGGTGGGGCTAGTGTCCGTCTGTTATCTGGAGTATTTCTCCTGTCTTATCCGGTGTCCTGTGTGAATTTAACTTGTTTGGGATAGGGGGCAGTATTTTGATGTCTGGATGAAAAGCGTGCCCAAAGTAAACTGCCTGTTACTCAGGCCCAGAAGCTAGGATATGCATATAATTGGTAGATTTGGATAGAAAACACTCAGTTTCTAAAACTGTTAAAATAATGTCTGTGAGTATAACAGAACTGATATGGCAGGCGAAACCCCAAGGACAAACCACCCCCCCCCAAAAAATGTCAGCTTATTTTGAATGGCTATCACTTTTATTATAAGGCGAAGTCCTCCCAGATTGCAGTTCCTAGATCTTCCACTAGATGTCAACAGTCTTTAGAAAGAGTTTCAGGCTGGGTTTTGGAAAAATGTAGTGAAATTGTAGTTTTTCTAGGTGGCTCCCATTTTGGCTGTAGTATTTCCAAGCGCGTGGAAGAGAGCGCGTTCTTTGGTATTTTTCTCCGGTAAAGACAATAACGATTCTCCGTCTTAAATTGTATCGTTTATTTACATATTAGGGTACCTAAGGTTTGATTATAAATGTTGTTTGACTTGTTTGGAAGAGTTTATTAATAACGTTTGGGATTCATTTTGTATGCATTTTGATGGAGGGAAACTGGGTGGATTATTGACTGAAGCGCGCAAGCTAAACTGAGTTTTTATGGATATAAAGAAGGACATTATCGAACAAAAGGACAATTTGTGATGTAACTTTGACCTTTTGGAGTGCCAACAGAAGAATATCATCAAAGGTAAGGCTTTTATTATATCGCTATTTCTGACTTTCGTGTCGCACCTGCCTGACTGAAATATGTTTTCAATGGTTTTGTATGCGGGGCGCTGTCCTCAGATAATCACATGGTTTGCTTTCGCCGTAAAGCCTTTTTGAAATCTGACACAGCGGCTGGATTAACAAGAAGTTAAGCTTTATTTTGATGTATTACACTTGTGATTTTATGAAAGTTAAATATTTATAATACTGTAGTTTGAATTTCGCGCTCTGCAATTTCACCGGATGTTGTCGAGGTGTCCCGCAAGCGGCACGCCTTTCCCAAAGAGGTTTTTAAGTATCCTCTCTCTAATTCTCTCTCTTTCTCTCTCTTTCTTTGTTTCTTTGTTTCTTTCTCTCTTTCTTTCTCTTTCTCGGAGGACCTGAGCCCTAGGACCATGCCTCAGGACTACCTGGCCTGATGACTCCTTGCTGTCCCCAGTCCACCTGGCCGTGCTGCTGCTCCAGTTTCAACTGTTCTGCATTTGGCTATGGAACCCTGACCTGTTCACCGGACATGCTACCTGTCCCAGACCTGCTGTTTTCAACTCTCTAGAGACAGCAGGAGCAGTAGAGATACTCTGAATGATCAGCTATGAAAAGCCAACTGACATTTACTCCTGAGGTGCTGACCTGTTGCACCCTCGACAACCACTGTGATTGTTATTATTTGACCCTGCTGGTCATCTATGAACATTTGAACATCTTGGCCATGTTCTGTTATAATTTCTACCTGGCACAGCCAGAAGAGGACTGGCCGTCCCTCATAGCCTGGTTCCTCTCTAGGTTTCTTCCTAGGTTCTGGCCTTTCTAGGGAGTTTTTCCTAGCCACCGTGCTTTTACACCTGCATTGCTTGCTGTTTGGCGTTTTAGGCTGGGTTTCTGTACAGCACTTTGTGACATCAGCTGATGTAAGAAGGGCTTTATAAATAAATTTGATTTGACTGAGTTAACCCATTGTTCATAGGCAGTCATTGTAAATCAGATTTTATTCTTAACTGACTTGCCTAGTTAAATCAAGGTAAAATAAAATGTGATTAACCTCTCTGGGATATGTGGGACGCTAGCGTCAACATCCAGTGAAAATGCAGAGCACCAAATTCAAATAAATTACTATAAAAATTAAACTTTCATGAAATCACACATGCAATACACCAAATTAAAGCTACACTTGTTGTGAATCTAGCCAACGTGTCAGATTTCAAAAAGGCTTTACGACGAAAGCATACCAAACGATTATTTTAGGTCAGTACAGAGTCACAGAAAAACACAGCCATTTTTCCAGCCAAAGAGAGGAGTCACAAAAAGTAGAAATAGAGATAAAATTAAACACTAACCTTTGATGATCTTTATCAGATGACACTCATAGGACTTCATGTTACACAATACCTGTATGTTTTGTTCGATAAAGTTCATATTTATATCCAAAAATCTCAGTTTACATTGGCGCGTTACGTTCAGTAATGTTTTGCTTCCAAAACATCCGGTGATTTTGCAGAGAGTCACATCAATTTACAGAAATACTCATCATAAATGTTGATGAAAATACAAGTGTTATGCATGGAACTTTAGATAAGCTTCTCCTTAATGCAACCGCTGTGTCAGATTTCAAAAAAGCTTTACCGAATAAGCACACAATGCAATAATCTGAGTACAGCGCTCAGAGCCCAAACAAGCCATACAGATATCCGCCATGTTTTGGAGTCAACAAAGTCAGAAATAGCATTATAAATTTTAACTTACCTTTGATGATCTTCATCAGAATGCACTCCCAGGAATCCCAGTTCCACAATAAATGTTTGAATTGTTCGATAAAGTTACATTTATGTCCAAATACCTCCTTTTTGTTTGAGAGTTTAGTACACAATCCAAACTGACGACACGCGGGCAGGTCCAGACGAAAAGTCATATTACAGTTCGTAGAAACATGTCAAACTAGGTATAGAATCAATCTTTAGGATGTTTTTATCATAAATCTTCAATAATGTTCCAACCGGAGAATTCCTTTGTCTATAGAATTGCAATGGAACGCAAGCTACCGCTCACGTGAACGTGCGTGTCCAGCTCATGCCACTCTGGCAGACCTCTGACTCATTCAGCTCCCATTCCCCCCTTCTTCACAGTAGAAGCATCAAACAAGGTTCTAAAGACTGTTGACATCTAGTGGAAGCCTTAGGAAGTGCAATATGACCCCATTTCCACTGTATCTTGAGAGTTGAAAAACTACAAACCTCAGATTTCCCACTTCCTGGTTGGATTTTTTTCTCAGGTTTTTGCCTGCCATATGAGTCCTGTTATACTCACAGACATAATTCAAACAGTTTTAGAAACTTCAGAGTGTATTCTATCCAAATCAACCAATTATATGCATATTCTAGCTGTTAGGACTGAGTAGCAGGCAGTTTACTCTGGGCACCTTTTTATCCAAGCTACTCAATACTGCCCCCCTGTCCCAAAGAAGTTAATTATAAATAGTAATTGCTATTAGCTAATTCATATTGTAGTTTATGTCAGCCAAGAGTTATAAAAATATGATGCTTGTGTTATGTCAATCTTTTCTCAGTTAGTGCTAGGACAAATGTAGCCTACATACTGTAGCTGCTTCTGTGAATGTCTGAACATTGCATCCAAAATTAAACTGCTCACATTCTGGACTTTGTAAGGACTGTGTTTGTGCAAAATGTTTCTGAAAAAAACAGTGGCCAGCTCAAATGCTGATTGTCGAATCATACGAACCTGGCCGTTCTAAATAAGTGTTCTAAATAAGAGTTCTAATCACACCAGTTTGAAAGTACGCTACAGGGACCACTGTAGAATGATCACACCCATGTGTTGGTACGTGTGAAAAGGTTAAAATTATAAACTTTGATTAGCTTGCTGATAATGGGCCTCTGTACGCCTATGTAGATATTCCATAAAAAATCTGCCGTTTCCAGCTGCAATAGTCATTTACAACATTAATAATGTGTCACGCCCTGACCTTAGTATTTTTTTATTTTTATTATTTTGGTTAGGTCAGGGTGTGACATGGGTGATTATATGTTTTTGTCCTGTCTAGGGTTTTTGTATGTTTATGGGGTTTGGGACCAGTCTAGGGGTTTTGTATGTCTATGGTTGCCTAGATTGGTTCTCAATTAGAGGCAGCTGTTTATCGTTGTCTCTGATTGGGAACCATATTTAGGCAGCCATATTCCTTGAGTATTTCGTGGGTGATTATCTATGTCTATGTTTAGTTGCTTGTGTCAGCACTATGATTATATAGCTTCACGTTCGTTTTGTTGTTTTTGTATAGTTCATTCTGTGTTCTTTCTTTATTAAAAGAAGATGCATTCAAATCACGCTGCGCTTTGGTCTCATCGCTATAACGAACGTGACATAATGTCTACACTGTATTTCTGATCAATTTGATGTCATTTTAATGGACAAAAAATGTGCTTTTCTTTCAAAAACAAGGACATTTCTAAGTGACCCCAAACTTTTGAACGGTAGTGTATGCTTTTCATATTTCTTCTGTAAGAAACATTCACATTTAGCCCTATCCATATAGGCCAAATCCCACAAGTGTAAAGGGTTTATTTACCACAACCACGATTTCCCATGTGTTTTGGAATTGAAGTATGGCGAGGGTTGATGCACCTCAGCAAATCTAGACCCTGTGACCAGATGCTTTGGCAGGGGCCCTTTGAATCATACACTCTGATCTACTTTTACGCACCATTGAAGACCTGTCGAAAATATTAAATGCATGCATATCTCATGAGACCTCATGCACCAGCCATTTCCAATGACTTAGGCAAATTAGTCTTCAATGTGTCACATATAACATTAAGTGGACACACACCCAAAGGAAGAAGGACCTTGCTGTTTGTCTGAACATCCTGTTTGGGTTTTGAGTTTATAAGGATTTAAATACCTTTGCAAATAAATGACTAAATATGAATCAGGTGTACGAGGACTATGTACATCATTTGCAAACTCCACTCCCCGGTCAGTGATGATGTTGTCCACAAGCCCAAAATTAAGAAGTTTGTTGGTGACTATTGAAGCGATCTCTGTTCACGATTTGCCCTCCAAGAGTTCAACAATCGCCCATTTGCTGAAGTGGTCAGTAATGGTTAGGGCATACTGGTTACCAGCCACAGTTCTCTTCTCAAAAAGGGCATATGAGATCAATGCCCAGGACAGACCATGCCTGTCTAACTTCGATAGGATGCATTACAGGGGCCTGCATTTTCATGTTATCGTAGAGTTGACACTGGGAACTCCTCAACCTTATGGTATGAGAAAACATAGTACATTAGATATAACAAAGGCAAACACTCTTTCATCTTTATTTATAATAACAGCAATATGCACAGTTATATCTGGCAGCTGATTTCATAGCTGAACCACTTACATATCTGTTCAATCTAACCCTGGAATGTAATGAAATTCTGAAAATCTGGAAATCAGCATTTGTCCTACCACTTTTAAAAGGGGGAGATCCAACTCTTTTAAATAATTATAGGCCAATCTCAAAGCTGTCACCCCTGGTGAAAATACTTGAAACCCTTGTGAGTGAACAGCTAAAATAGTTTTTATTTACTAACTCTATTTTATCAATGTACCAATCGGGCTTCAGGAAGAAGCATAGCACAATTACAGCAGCCATGAAGGTTTTAAATGATATCACTGAAGCCCTTGACAAAAAACAGCACTGTGTCTCACTTTTTATTGATCTCTCTAAGGCTTTTGATACAGTTGATCATGCTATACTAAGGCAGAGATTGTCGAGTGTAGGTCTTTCAGAGCATGCAGTTGCATGCTAACCATCTGTCTGATAGAACTCAGTGCACTCAATTTGATGGGCTTATGTCTGTTAAATTGTCTGTCTTTAATGGTGTGCCCCAAGGCTCTGTACTTGGTCCGCTCTTATTCACTATTTATATAAATGATTTAGCCAAAAATGTCCAAAATGCGCAACTTCATTTTTATGCTGATGATACTGTTATTTACTGTTGTGCCTCGTCACTTACAAAAGCTTTCCAGAACTTGCAAACTGCTTTTTATACTGTCCAACATACCTTGTGTCAATTGAAGCTTATCCTCAATACTGACAAAACTAAACAAATGGTGTTTTCTAAAGCAAGAAATAGACCTCTGAACCTTTCACCTATTACTACATGTCAGGGCAAGGAGATTGAGGTTGTAACCTCATATAAATATCTTGGAATTTTAATTGATGACGGCCTCTCTTTTAAATTGCATATTCAACAACTTACAAAAAAATTTAAGCTGAAATTGGGATTTTATTTTAGGAATAAGGCCTGTTTTTCTTTTGAAGCCAGAAGGAGGCTGGTTTCAGCTACATTTATGCCTTTACTAGACTATGGGGATATTTTATATATGAATGCTTCCGCTCAGTGTTTGAGATCAATTGACACCCTTTACCATGGCACTTTGATATTTATTTTAAACTGCAAAACCCTTACGCACCACTGCACTTTGTATACCAGGGCTGGCTGGCCTTCTCTAGTCACTCGTAGGCTCAGTCACTGGTATACTTTTATTTATAAAGCCATTTTGGGTTTACTACCTTTTTATTTGGGCATTTTTATTGTTCAGAAATGTGGTGGGTACTCTCTTCGTTCGCTGGACTTTATCCTGCTAACTGTTCCAAATGTCCGAACTGAATTTGGTAAAAGGGCTTTTATGTACTCTGCGCCATCATCTTGGAACGCCTTACAAAATACTTTTAAACTGGAAGAACTTGTCCCGATTGGTATTTTTAAATCACTGATGAATGATTTTGAGACTGATTCCCTGACCTGTCAATGTTTTTAATTTGTTGTTTTTGATTTTTGTAATACTCTTGTGAATTCTATGGTTTTTACTAGATTACTTGTAGTTTTTCATGTTGTTTGTCTGTAATTTTTGTAATGACTTGGTGCTGCCTATCTTGGCCAGGACGCTCTTGAAAAATAGATTTTAAATCTCAATGAGCCCTTCCTGGTTAAATAAAGGTTAAATAAAAAAATTCAAATTAAAAAGTTATAAAATGGGTTGTTTGGATCCTGGATGCTGATTGGTTGATAGCAGTGAGTTAAAGCACCCCAATCCCAGCATTCCACAGGTAATGCCTGTTAACAGTTCCATTAGATTTATCTATGTGCATCCACTGTCCCACAGCCTAGCCAGTCAATTTGCAAACTTCTTCTCCCCTGGAAAAAAAGGCATCTAGACAATATTTATTCTCCACGCTACTAGCCTAGCATTTGGCTTGGTACAGCGGGGGTTAATATAAGCCTACCCGACCTATGCAACATGTTGCAGTTTTTTTGTTTGTCATCTCCATCGTGCCATGTATATGAACATGACAAGACTGACAGCTTCTCTTAACGAGGCAAATTAATTTATCAGGATCATTATTATAATGGATATATCTAAAGAATTGGCAATAGAAACTAAGGTAAAAAAATGAAAATGCACATAGTTTGCTGTCATTTCAGCTGCTTGATGTGATGGGTGTTACGCTGTAACTGTCACGGCCGTCTGAAGAAGAAGGTGACCAAAGCGCAGCGTGGTAAGTGTTCATCATTTATTAAATAAAAACTGAACACTGAAATACAAAAAAACAACAAGAACGACCGAAACAGTTCTGTCTGGTCCACAACACACAGGTGGAAAAAGGCTACCTAAGTATGGTTCTCAATCAGAGACAACGATAGACAGCTGCCTCTGATTGAGAACCACACACGGCCAAACACAAAGAAATAGAAAGCATAGAAAAATAAACATAGAATGCAAGACATAGAATGCCCACCCCAACTCACGCCCTGACCAAACCAAAATAGAGACATAAAAAGGATCTCTACGGTCAGGGCGTGACAGTAACGCTGAATTTACGTGATACACATTAAATTGGCTAGCTAGCAAAGGAGAAGCAATGTTAGCTTGTGATTAGTTGTGAATGCGAAAGATAGAAAGTTAACACTTAACTAGTAGATAGTTTCCATCAGCAGATGTTCCCAGGTATTGTTTTGAGATAGCCGTCTTGAACATATATATGCATTGTCAATTAAAAAAGTAGAGCCAAGTCTTTGCAATCGCAAAAAATCTCCACACATCAAACCCTCAGCACTTTGACGCACGAGTCCGGATTGGCAGATCTAGCAAATGCACGTGCCCACAGAACAGTTTTTCAAGGTCAAGGGAGGGTGCGAGAGAGAGGCATCCGCACAAGCTCAGCCATCCACACAAAGACAGGCGTGTGCTGTGAGAAATTTACAACGTGATGTCCAAATCAGAACACATTCAGAATGATTGGAATTATTTCACGATGGGAAGATTTTTATATGCAGTGATGATTACAGATGAAAACTGTTTGTAGATAAAAAGGTCTGCAACTTACCATGAGGTATTCTAGTTCAGGTGAGCAAAAGCTCTAGACTTACTTCACACATGAAGCAGCGCACCAGTTATTGTTTACAAAGAGGCACACACTTCCCCTTTGGTTTTGCCTTAGTCTGCTGTCTGGTCGCGATGAAGCATGGAGTTTTATGTCCATATCGCCTGCCAGTCAAGTTTCTGAACAGCATATAATATTATTGTTTTCACGTCCCGTTAGAAGGAAACTATCGAACGGAGCACATCCATCTTGTCCTCAAGTGACTGGACATTTGTCTAAAACGGAGAGGAGTGCCGGACGATTTTCTCTGCTTCTGAGTCTAACAAGGACTCCAGCCCTCCTCCCTCATCTCATCTTGCAGCGCTTAAATAGCCCGAACAATGGAGTAGGGTCCGGTGTAAACAAGGGAACAGCTGAGTTGAAGTAGGAGCCGAAATTGAGGTCGAAGTCAAGGTCGAGTTGTAGTTGAAATTATAATGGTGTGAGCTATCTGTACAAAAAAATACGGATAAGCACAAAAAAGTCACAAAATAGCAAAGTCAATTTGGAGCAAGTAAGACGTTGACCATTTCTGTCGGCGCCATCTTATTA
Source organism: Salvelinus namaycush (assembly GCF_016432855.1). NCBI lineage: Eukaryota > Metazoa > Chordata > Actinopteri > Salmoniformes > Salmonidae > Salvelinus > Salvelinus namaycush. The sequence goes on along the minus strand of NC_052319.1, from coordinate 22,957,869 downwards.
TTCTTCACTTCTTACATCTATAGATACAAATATATATTGGATTGTTGCCTATATGGCTGATTATGATAACATACAACAGTAAATAAATGAGTTGTGAAAATAATTTGCTTAACAATGTACACTTGTATTGGCATTCTTCCAATAAAAGTGCACATTAATACATATGTATTTAGATCTGAGATATCACTGGATATTACCTTACATTGAGCATACAGTACATCTATTGTATGCTTTGAAATGTTAAAGATGTAGAGATTGAAATAGTGAAATGCTTAAACATGGAGTGCTCTCAGTAAGATAATCACAAAAAGAAGACAATTTAGCAGTGGAAATAGGTTTAATCAACAATTTTCATACAACATTTGAGGAAATTACATAGTCATGTTATCCATGATACGCCTCATGCTCATGAACCTCATGCCACCGCTCATGCCTCCCATTCCCATGCCCATATCCCTTAAGTTCCTGTACTCTCCAGGCCTCATGTACATCTGCCTGCCTCTATAGTGGGGCTGCTCATACATCAGCCAGTGGCCGTCCATCACGTTGCAGGACTGGCAGTCAGACATACGGTAACGCTCCTGTATGGAGTCACAGTCATCCATCATCTCGTGCATCTGACCTCCGAAGTTCTCCCTCTCGTATATCCTCATCCTGAAGTTTCCACGGTGCTGTACGGAGGAAATAACAGGTTTCATTGATCAGATAAATCATATGTAAACTTGTGTAATATGAGAGTTATATTTTCAGGAGCAAGATTATTCTTTTTTAAAGATGAAATATTTTCAACCTACCATGGGGATCATGCGGCTGGACCTAATGCAGTCGTTCATTCCCATCATACTCTGGTAGTCTGAGTACTCTCCCCTCCTCATGAAGTACTGGTTTCCCATGAAGTTGGGGCGATCGTACACCATGAAGCAGCCACTCTCAACCCTGCAGGAGTGGCACCTGCTCAGGTGGGAGGACATGTCAGGGCAGTCCTGGCTGGTCTCATAGGAACGACCCTGGAAGTTCTTGTCCTCATAGAAGATGATCTGAAAATGCAAAAATAAATCATTTGTAAAAATTATTACCAAAGAAAGAAATTGAAAGATATTGCGATTGTAATTGACTTAACCAGCCATTATTCAAGCATTAAACTTAAAACTGTAGGCTAAAACGCAGTGCCTACCTTGCCCATCATGGTTGCGGTTGTTTCTTTGAGCTGTGCTGTTGCTAAACTGATGTCCTGCCTCTGTTAACCCTTACTTTTATACCTGACCAAACCCAAAGAATCTGTGGGCCCCATTGTGTAAACCCCTGACCCAGCAACACTGTATAGAGGCCTATAGAGTGCTGAAGTGCTTTCGCTACATTTCCATGTGACTGGATCCCACGAAGACTTTAGAATAGGGGTTTTTCATTGAGAAGTAAATACAACTGAGCTTTTGGAAGTAATATACAATGGTCTGTTGTACATATTTCAGAACACACTAGGTATTTAGTGAAACATGTTCAATAAAAGTGTTCTTTGGCTTGAGATTGTTTTTATGCTATAGCTGTGACATAATCCATAAATCTTTCCAAACAGCTTGAATTTTGGTTTCATGGGTCGGTTGGTGACTGTGAATAGCTTTAAGTCATTTGGTACGTTCAATAAATGCAAAGAAATTATATTATCTTAATAGTTAAGAAAATATTTTACAATCACATAGTTTAATTTATATATACACCACCGGTCAAACGTTTTAGAACACCTACTCATTCAAGGGTTTTTCTTTATTTTTACTATTTTCTATATTGTAGAATAATAGTGAAGACATCAAAACTATGAAATAACACATAAGGAATCATGTAGTAACCAAAAAAGTGTTAAACAAATCAAAATATAGTTACTATTTGAGATTCTTCAAATAGCCACCCTTTGCCTTGATGACAGCTTTGCACACTCTTGGCATTCTCTCAACCAGCTTCATGAGGTAGTCACTTCAATTAACAGGTGTGTCACGATCGCTGTCTTCAAATTCCCTGTCATAAATGAGCCAAGGCGCAGCGTGCATGTAATTCCACATCTTTAATTGAAGTGAAACCTTCACAAAAAACAGGTAAACAGAAACCGAACGTGACGCAACCGTGGCGCACACAAACACTCACAGAAAATAAATAATTACCCACAAACACAGGTGGGAAAAGGCTGCCTAAGTATGATTCCCAATCAGAGACAACGATAGACAGCTGCCTCTGATTGGGAACCATACCCAGCCAACAAAGAAACAGACAAACTAGAATGCCCACCCAAATCACACCCTGACCTAACCAAATAGAGAAATAAAAAGGCTCTCTAAGGTCAGGGCGTGACAAGGTGTGCCTTGTTAAAAGTTAATTTGTGGAATTTCTTTCCTTCTAACTGGGTTTGAGCCAATCAGTTGTGTTGTGACAAGTTTTACATAAGATAGCCCTATTTGGTAAAAGACCAAGTCCATATTATGCGAAGAACAGCAAAAATAAGCAACGAGAAACGACAGTCCATCATTACTTTAAGACATGAAGGTCAGTCAATGCGGAAAATTTCAAGAACTTTGAAAGTTTCTTCACGTGCAGTCGCAAAAACCATCAAGCGCTATGATGAAACTGGCTCTCATGAGGACCGCCACAGGAATGGAAGACCCAGAGTTACCTCTGCTGCAGAGGATAAGTTCATTAGAGTTACCAGCCTCAGAAATTGCAGCCCAAATAAATGCTTCACAGATTATGTGTCTGTTCAAGTAACAGACACATCTCAACATCAACTGTTCAGAGGAGACTGTGTGAATAAGGCTTCCATGGTCGAATTGCTGCAAAGAAACCATTACTAAAGGACACCAATAATAAGAAGAGACTTGCTTGGGCCAAGAAACACGAGCAATGGACATTAGACCGGTGGAAATTTGTCCTTTGGTCTGCTGTCCAAATTGGAGATTTTTGTTCCAACCGCCGTGTCTTTGTGAGCGGATGATCTCCGCATGTGTATTTCCCACATTAAAGCATGGAGGAGGAGGTGTGATGTTGTGTTGGTGCTATGCTGGTGACACTGTCGGTTAGTTATTTAGAATTCAAGGCACACTTAACCAGCATGGCTACCACAGCACTCTGCAACGATACGCCATCCCATAGGGTTTGTCATTAGTGCGACTATTATTTGTTTTTAACAGGACAATGACACAACACACCTCCAGGCTGTGTAAGGGCTATTTTACCAAGAAGAAGCGTGCTGCCATCAGATGAGTGCTGCATCAGATGACCTGATGAGAAACCCTTTAATGAGTAGGTGTGTCCAAACGTTTGACTGGTACTGTGTGTATACACAGTTGAAGTCAGAAGTTTGCATACACCTTAGCCAAATACATTTAAACTCAGTTTTTCACAATTCCTAACATTTATTCCTAGTAAAAATTCCCTGTCTTAGGTCAGTTAGGATCACCACTTTATTTTAAGAATGTGAAATGTCAGAATAGTAGAAGAGAGATTTATTTCAGCTTTAATTTCATTCATCACATTCCCAGTGGGTCAGAAGTTTACATACACTCAATTCATATTTGGTAGCATTGCATTTAAATTGTTTAACTTGGGTCAAACGTTTTGGGTAGCCTTCCACAAGCTTCCCACAATAAGTTGGGTGAATTTTGGCCCATTCCTCCTGACAGAGCTGGTGTAACTGAGTCAGGTTTGTAAGCCTCCTTGCTCGCAAACACTTTCTCAGTTCTGCCCACAAATGTTCTATGGGATTGAGGTCAGGGCTTGTGATGGCCGCTCCAGTACCTTCACTTTGTTATCCTTAAGCCATTTTGCCACAACTTTGTAAGTATGCTTGGGGTCATTGTCCATTTGGAAGACCCATTTGCGACCAACCTTTAACTTCCTGACTGATGTATTGAGATGTTGCTTCAATATATCCACATACTTCTCCTCCTCATGATGCCATCTATTTTGTGAAGTGCACCAGTCCCTCCTAAAGCAAAGCAACCCAACAACATGATGCTGCCACCCCCATGCTTCACGGTTGGGATGGTGTTCATCGGCTTGCAAGCCTCCACCTTTTTCCTCCAAACATAACAATGTCATTATGGCCAAACAGTTCTATTTTTGTTTCATCAGCCCAGAGGACATTTCTCCAAAAAGTACGATCTTTGTCCACATGTGCAGTTGCAAACTGTAGTCTGGCTTTTTTATGGCGGTTTGGAGCAGTGGCTTCTTCCTTGCTGATCGGACTTTCAGGTTATGTCGATATAGGACTTGTTTTACTGTGGATATAGATACTTTTGTACCTGTTTCCTCCAGCATCTTCACAAGGTCCTTTGCTGTTGTTCTGAGATTGATTTACACTTTTCGCACCAAAGTACGTTCATCTCTAGGAGACAGAACGCATCTCCTTCCTGAGCGGTATGACGGCTGTGTAGTCCCATGGTGTTTATACTTGTGTACTATTGTTTGTACAGATGAACTTGGTACCTTCAGGCGTTTGGAAATTGCTCCCAAGGATGAACCAGACTTGTGGAGGTCTACACATTTTTTTCTGAGGTCCTGGCTGATTTATTTTGATTTTCCCATGATCTCAAGCAAAGAGGCGCTGAGTTTGAAGGTAGGCCTTGAAATTCATCCACAGGTACACCTCCAATTGACTCAAATTATGTCAATTAGCCTATCAGAAGCTTCTAAAGCCATGCCATCATTTCTGGAATTTTCCAAGCTGTTTATTAAAGCCACAGTCAACTTAGTGTATGTAAACTTCTGACCCACTGGAATTGTGATACAGTGAATTATAAGTGAAATAATCTGTCTTTAAACAATTGTTGGAAAAATTACTCGTGTTATGCACAAAGTTGATGTCCTAACCGACTTGCCAAAACTATAGTTTGTTAACAAGAAATTTGTGGAGTGGTTGAAAAATGAGTTTTATTGACTCCAAACTAAGTGTACGTAAACGATTTCAAATGTTGTGTGACATTTGCTTATAAATGTTTTATGAAGCATCAAGCACAAATACTTTATGAAGGCCTTACTAATCAGAAATAGCTTGGATTTGATTTAGACATACCAACACCATTACTCCTTTTGTTTGTGCTTGCTTTTGAGTCATCAAATGCATCAAATCAAAATGCAATTTGATATTTTACACACATTTACTACAGATTTAGGTAAAATGGTTTTTAGTTTCTATGTACCTCACACATGGAACAATCTTCAAAATACCCTACAGTTGGACGCACTGGTGCCTTTCGGGCAGTTCAGAGTGTTGGGTGGAGGACCTCTTCATAGAGAAATGTTCTTGTTTTTTATAGTTGTGTTTTTTATATTTGTGTTTCCTGTGGTCCCGCCGGGATTTAAGTATGTGTCTCTAACTTCTTAATGTGTAATTGCTTGCTGCTCTTGTGATGCAGGGCTCCCTTGCTAAATATATTTTGGTCTTTGCTTAAATAAAGGTAAAATATGTTTTCTTGTCAAAAACAGTGATGTTAAAATCATATACCAAATTGATTAGATAAACAGTTGTTTTAAATCAGTGGTACAAAAAGGTGTTATTAATAATGAATCAATATGAAAGCTGAATAAACACAGTAGTAACCTTGTAGTAAGAGTAAAACTTGACTTGAGTACCTGGATTACTTTAGACGTTAAATCAGTTTTGGCCACATTTATCCTGTAATTTAAATAGTCTACAGGAGTCTAGTCTTGTATTTGAAACATTCTATTCACTCCATTATTTTCAATTGGCTAGTTATGGCTTTGACTTGGGTAACACTTTATTTTAACAGTCCATAATAAACCATTTGTAAGACATTCATAAATTGTGTGTTTACCATTTATTTATCATTACTACCCTAATTTATAAACAATTTACTAATCATTAGATGCCTTTTTGCAGTCCCTAATCTAAAGTCAGCTCTGTTTATACTTTATAAATGTTTTGAGTGATCAGTGGTAGACATTCCATCTTTACCTGATGCTCCTTAAGGTCTTAAACTGTTTAAATAGATATATTGATATATATATATGTGTGAATAACTAGCTTACTAACATGGTGAGCAAACTGTTTGTAAATGCCTTATAAATGTTTAATTACGGAACGTTAAAATAAAGTGTTACCTTGACTTTTTTAACAGTATATTTTAAGATTTGAACCCGTTAACCTTGTGGGTGTCAGTCAGTCCACCTCCAAAACCATTCTGCAAAGAAGTAGAAAAAGATGATTGTTGAAGTCGCTGTTGACACAAAATCTAAATGTAATCCATTTTAAAATCAGGCTGTAACACAACAAAATGTGGAAAAAGTACTTTCTGAAGGCCCTGTACCTACTAAAAACAATGTTATTGAGTAATGTACATTTTTAAAATACAGACATTTGAGTGAACACACCTAGTTTGAATACTTACGTAAATAAGATATGTCTGTATTTCTTTTTCAATACATTTGCAAAGATTTCGAAAAACATGTTTTCACTTTCTCATTATGGGGTATTGTGTGTAGATGGGTGAGAACAAAAATCTATTTTATCCATTTTGAATTTAGGCTGTAACAAAACAAAATGTGGAATAAGTCAAGGGGTATGAATACTTTCTGTAGGCACTGTATACAGTGCATTCGGAAAGTATTCAGACCCCTTCCATTTTTTCCGCAGGTTTTCATCAAGAATGTCTCTGTACTTTGCTCTGTTCTTCTTTCCCTCGATCCTGACAAGTCTCCCACACCCTGCCGCTGAAAAACATTCCCACAGGATGATGCTGCCACCACCATGCTTCACCCTAGGGATGGTGTCAGGTTCCTCCAGATGTAAAGCTTGGCATTCAGGCCAAAGAGTTCAATCTACGTTTCATCAGACCAGAGAATCTTGTTTCTCATGGACTGAGAATCTCCAAGCAGGCTGTCATGTGCTTTTTACTGAGGAGTGGCTTCTGTCTGGCCACTACCATAGAGGCCTGATTGGTGGAGTGCTGCAGAGATGGTTGTCCTTCTGGAAGGTTCTCCCATCTCCACAGAGGAACTCTAGAGCTCTGTCAGAGTGACCATCGGGTTCTTGGTCACCTCCTTGACCAAGGCCTTCCTCCCCCGATGGCTCAGTTTGGATGGGCGGCCAGCTCTAGGAAGTGTCTTGGTGGTTCCAAACTTCTTCCATTCAAGAATGATGGAGGCCACTGTGTTTTTGGGGACCTTCAATGCTGCAGAAATGTTTTGGTACCCTTCCCCAGATCTGTGCCTATGGCACAATCCTGTCTCGGAGCTCTACGGACGATTCCTTCAACCTCATGGCTTGGTTTTTGCTCTAACATGCACTGTCAATTGTGGGACCTTATATAGACAGGTGTGTTTCTTTCCAAATCATGTCCAATCAATCTAATTTACCACAGGTGGACTCCAATCAAGTTTACAAAACATCTCAAGGATGATCAATAGAAACAGGATGCACCTGAGCTCAATTTCGAGTCTCATAGCAAAGAGTCTGAATACTTATGTAAATACGATATTTCTGTTTTTTATTTTTAATAAATCAGCAACAATGTCTAAAAACCTGTTTTTGCTTTGTCATTATTGGGTATTGTGTGTAGATTGCTAAAGATGTGTATTTATTTGATACATTTTAGAATAAGGCTGTAACGTAACAACATTTTGAAAAAGACAGTTGTAAAGAGGCCACGACAAAAACTATTCCCCCTCAGCAGACTGAAAAGATTTGGCATGGGTCCACAGATACTCAAAAGGTTTTACAGCTGCACCATCGAGAGCATTCTGACGGGTTGCATCACTGCCTGCTATGGCAACTGCTTGGCCTAAGACCGCATGGCACTAGTACATCACCAGTACATCACTGGGGCCAAGCTTCCTGCCATCCAGGACCTCTACACCAGGCGGTGTCAGAGGAAGGCCCTAAGAATTGTCAAAAACTCCAGCCACCCTAGGCATAGAGTGGTCTCTCTGCTACCGTATGGCAAGCGGTACCGGAGCGCCATGTCTAGGTCCACGAGGCTTCTTAACAGCTTCTACCCCCAAGTCATAATCAATCAAGTTTCAATCAAGTTTATTTTATATAGCCCTTCGTACATCAGCTAATATCTCGAAGTGCTGTACAGAAACCCAGCCTAAAACCCCAAACAGCAAGCAATGCAGGTGTAGAAGCACGGTGGCTAGGAAAAACTCCCTAGAAAGGCCAAAACCTAGGAAGAAACCTAGAGAGGAACCAGGCTCTTCTGGCTGTGCCGGGTGGAGATTATAACAGAACATGGCCAAGATGTTCAAAATGTTCATAAATGACAAGCATGGTCAAATAATAATCAGGAATAAATGTCAGTTGGCTTTTCATAGCCGATAATTAAGAGTTGAAAACAGCAGGTCTGGGACAGGTAGGGGTTCCATAACCGCAGGCAGAACAGTTGAAACTGGGACAGCAGCAAGGCCAGGTGGATTGGGGACAGCAGAATAAGACTCCTGAACAGCTAATCAAATGGCTACCCAGACTATTTGTACACCCCCCCCCCCCCCCCCCCCATACGCTTCTGCTACTCTCTGTTATATTTATGCATAGCCACTTTAATAACCCTACCTGCATGTACAGTTGAAGTTGGAAGTTTACATACACTTAGGTTGGAGTCATTAAAACTTGTTTTTCAACCATCGCACAAATTTCTTGTTAACAAACTATAGTTTTGGCAAGTCGGTTAGGACATCTACTTCGTGCATGACACAAGTAATTTTTCCAACAATTGCTTACAGACAGATTATTTCACTTATAATTCACTGTATCACAATTCCAGTGGGTCAGAAGCTTACATACACTGAGTTGACTGTGCCTTTAAACAGCTTGGAAAATTCCAGAAATGATGGCATGGCTTTAGAAGCTTCTGATAGGCTAATTGACATCATTTGAGTCAATTGGAGGTGTACCTGTGGATGAATTTCAAGGCCTACCTTCAAACTCAGCGCCTCTTTGCTTGAGATCATGGGGAAATCAAAATAAATCAGCCAGGACCTCAGAAAAAAATGTGTAGACCTCCACAAGTCTGGTTCATCCTTGGGAGCAATTTCCAAACGCTTGAAGGTACCACGTTCATCTGTACAAACAATAGTACGTAAGTATAAACACCATGGGACCACGCAGCCATCATACCGCTCAGGAAGGAGATGCGTTCTGTCTCCTAGAGATGAACGTACTTTGGTGCGAAAAGTGCAAATCAATCAAAGAACAAAAGCAAAGGACCTTGTGAAGATGCTGGAGGAAACAGGTTCAAAAGTATCTATATCCACAGTAAAACGAGTCCTGTATCGACATAACCTGAAAGTCCGCTCAGCAAGGAAGAAGCCACTGCTCCAAAACTGCCATAAAAAAGCCAGACTACGGTTTGCAACTGCACATGGGGACAAAGATCGTACTTTTTGGAGAAATGTCCTCTGGTCTGATGAAACAAAAATAGAACTGTTAGGCCATAATGACCATCGTTATGTTTGGAGGAGAAAGGGGGAGGCTTGCAAGCCCGAAGAACACCATCCCAACCGTGAAGCACGGGGGTGGCAGCATCATGTTGTCGGGGTGCTTTGCTGCAGGAGGGACTGGTGCACTTCACAAATAGATGGCATCATGAGGAGGAGAAGTATGTGGATATATTGAAGCAACATCTCAAGACATCAGTCAGGAAGTTAAAGCTTGGTCGCAAATGGGTCTTCCAAATGGACATTGACCCCAAGCATACTTCCAAAGTTGTGGCAAAATGGCTTAAGGACAACAAAGTCAAGGTTTTGGAGTGGCCATCACAAAGCCCTGACCTCAATCCTATAGAAAATGTGTGGGCAGAACTGAAAAAGTGTGTGCTGAAATAAATAATTCTCTCTACTCTTATTCTGACATTTCACATTCTTCAAATAAAGTGGTAATCCTAACTGACCTAAAACAGTGCATTTTTACTCGGATTAAATGTCAGGAATTGTGAAAAACTGAGTTTAAATGTATTTTACAAAGTGTATGTAAACTTCCGACTTCAACTGTACATAATTACCACAATTAGTTCGACACCTGTGCCCCAGCACATTGACACATTGACTCATTGACTGTACCGGCACCCCCTGAATACAGCCCCACTATTGTTATTTACTGCTGCTCTTTAATTATTTTATTTTTTTATCTCTTACTTTTTTTTGGTTATTTTCTTAAAACTGCATTGTTGGTTAAGGGCTTGTAAGTAAGCATTTCACTATAAAGTCTACACCTGTTCTCCACCTAATGACATAACAGTGCTACCTCTGATCACCGACAATGATGAGACTATAGCGAGGAGGTCAGAGAACTGACCGTGTGGTGCAAGGAAAACAACCTCTCCCTCAACGTGATCAAGACAAAGGAGATGATCATGGACTACAGGAAAAGGAGGACCGAACACGCCCCCATTCTCATCGACGGGGCTGTAGTGGAGCAGGTTGAAAGCTTCAAGTTCCTTGGTGTCCACATCACCAACAAACTAACATGGTCCAAGCACATCAAGACAGTCGTGAAGAGGGCACGACAAATCCTACTCCCCCGGGGCCAAGCTTCCTACCATCCAGGACCTCAAGTGCAACTGCACTTGAAGAAACTTTCAAAGTTCTTGACATTTTCCTGATTGTCTTAAAGTTATGATGGACTGTCGTTTCTTGCTGCTTATTTGAGCTGTTCTTGCCATAATATGGACTTGGTCTTTTACCAAATAGGGCTATCTTCTGTATACCACCCCTACCTTGTCACAACACAAGTTATTGGCTCAAACGCATTAGGAATGGAAGAAATTCCACAAATTAACTTTTAACAAGGCACACCTGTTAATTGAAATGCATTCCAGGAGACTGCCTCATGAAGCTGGTTTAGAGAATGCCAGGAGTGTGCAAAGCTGTCATCAAGACAAAATAAAATAATGAAAAACCCTTAAATGAGTAGGTGTCCAAACTTTTGACTGGTACTGTCAAAGCCTTGTGGACCTAAATTTGCTACTCCGGTACCGCTTGCCATGCCGTAGCAGAGAGAACAGTCTATGACTAGGGTGGCTGGAGTCTTTAACAATTTTAAGGGAGTCTTTGACAATTTTTAGGGCCTTCCTCTGACACCACCTATATATGCAAATTTCTGTTTGAAATTTCTGCCCTGGAAGATATTGTCCTCATAGAAGATTATCTGCAAGAGACCACACATCAAATGTTCAATTCCCTGTCTCAAGTCATTTGCTGAAGGTCTGTGAAGTTCTGTTAGTAATACACGAGGATAGTCTAGGAGGTGTGGTACTAGGAGGTGTGGTATATGGCCAATATACCACTGCTAAGGGATGTTCTTACACATGACGCAATGTGGAGTGCCTGGATACAGCCCTTATCCATGGTAAATCGGCCATATACCACAAACCCCGAGGTGCCTTATTGCTATCAAGAACTGTCTACCAAAGTAAATAGACCAGTAACATTTTTTGTTATACCCATGGAATAAGGTCTGATACACTACGGCTTTCGGACAATCGTCATTCATGGCTCAAACCACCCGGTTTATAATATGCAATAAACTATGATCTAAATATCCATCCTTACCTATCTTTATTCCATTTCAAGCTATCTCCTGTACTTTTCCATTAGCTGAATCCAAGATTGGGCTGTGTTAGAGGACTGACAGGCTGACCCAGAGCTGGCTGATATGCGCACACCTTGTTTGATGTTCTTTGTGGGATTCTGTCCAATGACCTGCGGCAGCCAGTGGGATTTATACTTTATACGCACCGTAATGGGTTTTGTTATTCACATTTTATGGAACCTGATGAATAAGTAGGTCTGCAATCACTGTCTTTCTTTTTCGCTATCACGACTCACAACGATGGAGTGCCCAAGGCGCTGAAGACCATCTGAAGACACAAGGAGGAAGCAGGAATGTAAAGAACAGAGTTGATTTCTTAAAGTAACTGTCCAGTGAAAATCTCACTTTTAAAAATTAATATTCTGTTAACTCATACCCAAATAATGTTGAATAATGACTCCTCCTATACTCGTATTTGTTGCAAAAGCATTTGTGGCAAAAGTCCCACCTCAAACTTGTATTTCAAACAGACCATTTAAAAAATGCTTGCTATTTCCTCATAGTGTATGATATCATACTCCTGAGGAGGATGAGATGGGCAATTAGTGGTCTAAAGGAAGATGAGCTGGCCAATCAGCGGTCTACTTGCATGAATATTTTTTTTGACTGATATACTCCCACACCATTCTGTTGTTGGGGAACGCCCACAACATTCCAACACAGAAAAGCTGCATTTTAACATACTTAATAAATGTAAAAAATTGGAAGTAAAACTATGCTGTAGGTCATATTTCATAGAAATCTGGAAACTGGACAGTTACTTTCATGTTTAGGAGTCTACCGTTTTTGAATGCTGTACAGACGCACAAAATTATGGTATTTATGAAATATTATGTTAATAATCGGCTAATTTCGGGAAAGCGAGTTTAAACATTGAACCGTCAATATCACACTGAAGTTATTGCTCTCTTTTTCAAGAGAGAGACTTGTCTATAAAATACAATCGTCGGTCACATTTCCCACAATAAGTGACCCTAATATGTGGGAACTGTCATAATGCAAATCTCTGTTTAACTCCATTGTCTATGATTGTGTTGTCATGTGAGTCTTTGTAAAAAATAAAAATAAAAAGTATAGTTTCAAAACGTTCAAAGCTATCATTTCAATCTCATGGACAGTCAATCCTTGCATCCATAGCTCTGTTGTTACGTTTCCCCAGCCCCATCCCCCATACAAAGCCAAGTGGTGGAATTGACATTGGGCTGAAACAAACTCAGGATTGTGGGTTCAATCAAGGGCATGCTTCAAAGTACCAACAGTAGTTCAAGAGATTAAGGGGCTCAGCCTTTACAAAATTGTTTTTGTAAGTTAATGTATTGAAGGACGTAGGCTTTAGCTCAGCAAGCTTATACACTCCTGTGATGGTCAGCAGACCCAGGTTTGAACCCAGATGGGTCTTTTGTGAAGGAGGTTGAAGTGGATCGGAGGTGGTTCAATACAGTACAGTCATTGATTTTTGCCTGAGACATAAAGACTTCACTAAGCTCCCTGAAGTAACACTGGCTTACAGGGGACCCACATGCAAAATCACAAGTATTAAATCAACACATAGTGTTAAATGTAACACTCAAAAGTGTCTATATAGTGCCATACCACACAGAGTTAATGTTACTGTTTCTGTCACTGGCCAACAATATTGGTTGTAATCACTTTGCACTGGTGTTAAGTGTTAAAAATATATTTAATCATGGAAAGGACGTAAAATAACCACTCAAATTCATAGACAGAGATATGGATGCAAGAAAACATGGTCCATGAGATTAGCAGGAAAGTTTTAAACATTTCGAGGCTATACATTGTTTGTTAACAAATACTAAAAGCTCTGACGAAGGCCTTTAGGCCGATAAGTAAAGCTTATTAAAGAGCAGTGTAATGGCTGTCGTCTTCCTCTTCTGACGAGGAGAAACGAGAAGGATCGGAGGACCAATATGCAGCGTGGTAAGTGTCCATAATGTTTATTTTAAGACATAAACTGAACACCACAAAATACAAAACAATAAACGTGAAACGAACGAAACCGAAACAGTACCGTGTGGCGACAAACACTAACACAGAAACAAACACCCACAAACCAAAAGTGAAACCCAGGCTACCTAAGTATGATTCTCAATCAGGGACAACGATTGACAGCTGCCTCTGATTGAGAACCATACCAGACCGAACTCAAAACCCCAACATAGAAAAACACACATAGACTGCCCACCCCAACTCACGCCCTGACCATACTAAATAAAATGATATGAGCAAGAGCAGCGTGCAGGTTTCTTATTTTTTTTCCTTTTTATTTCTCTTGTTAACAAATACTAAAATTACAACAAAAACAAACAATGGCATAATACAGCTTTAGATTGAGGGTTAATATCTCTAATCTGTGGTTTCAGATTTGTTTGTTATAGAGTCACAAAAACTCTATAGTCATCCAAGAACTCTCTACTCTGACTGCACATAGCCCACAGAGGAGTTCCATACACATTTTGTCATTCTTGAAATATCTCAATACTTGTTCCCGATCTGAATGAGACATAAATTGAAGGATTGAAGAAAGTAATTCATAGTGGTCACACTTGCAACCTGAGAAAATATCCTTGTTCTGGTTCAGAGTTTACGTTGTGTCAATCATTTAAGACAGCTTTCTTTACAATGCATTGCCATGCTCTTTCCTCTGTCTCTACAGTAAATTAAGAGCACACCAAAAGCCACAAGAGGATCCCATCAACGACTACTAAATTCTGACTCGATATTGACTATTGGGATGAAAGTTCAGTCATTATAGCTTCTACAACTTCAGACTTGCTCGATGAGACAACACAGTTGCAAAACGAAACAGTTCCTGAACATGATGCTCAAGACAAAATAAAATCACAAAAAAAATGTATTTTAGATCGAACAGTACTAGATGCCAATAGAAACCAATAAAGATTCCATGATAGCAGACTGCTTGAAAGCAATCCATATAATGCATTTAGGGGATAGGCTGGGAGAGTTGGCCTTTATAACTTTCACATCACAGTTCTGGCAATTCTTTGATACGGAGCCATTGCATTGGTACAAAGGGAAATTAAACTTGAACAAACCATTTTGCTGATATGCAAAGCAGGCTAATTTGCTTAACAAAGGCTTTCCCTTGTCGGCACATTCTGCATTTCGATATAAACATCAGCAGTACTGCTGGTGAGTGGGAGGTGAGCAATAACAATAAAAAATGGGGAAGGTAAGAAGGAGTCTTTAGATTACATAGATAATATAATAGAATATATGTAAAATGTGTATGAGAAACTTTGCTCGACAGAAAAAGTGCTTATACTTTTAATTATGTTTATCTGCCTTGATTTGACTAATGACTTTGATTAGATTTTTTGTCACTTCTGTAACTTCAAGCAGCATTGTAGGTATTGCAGCTTGGCAGAGGAGCAATCATTACAGCCACATATTGGAAGAAGTACTGTATAAAAGGTATGGCTTGTATCTTACCAGGCTTTTCTGTCTCTATCTCTCTTCCAGATTGTATTCTTTGAGGATAAGAACTTCCAAGGTCGTAGTTATGAGTGCAGCAGCGACTGCCCAGACCTGCACTCCTTCTTCAGCCGCTGTAACTCTATCAGGGTGGAGAGCGGCTGCTGGGTTCTTTACGAGCGCCCCAACTATGCAGGCTACCAGTACATCCTGACCCCTGGGGAGTACCCTGACCACCAGCAGTGGATGGGCTTCAACGACAGCATCAGATCCTGTCGCTCTATCAAAAACGTAAGCCTACCTACCAAAAGTACAAACTGTAAGCCTAGTTTGAAGATGGGACTGACGAATCTGACGTTTATTTGTGTCAGTAGATAGATACTGACAACTTGAGGCAAGAAGTTCATAATCAGTGCTCAAAGTCCCCAGGAAACTTACTTCTAGCATTCATTTAGCTTTTTGACAGATGTTTTCTCGATCTTAAATGTACACATTTTACATCAGACAGACATCACAAACTAATTTGTATTTATTTTATGCTTGTATATTTGGGTTTTGGCAATTAGGATGTTAAAATGTGTCTGACCAGATTTGGATGCAGGGCAATGCCCAGCTTGAATGGAATGCCCCAGGGTGCACCAACCAGGCAATAATCAGTCAAAAAGCCAACAGACAATAAGGATAGATAAAAGGCTCATGTTTTGGCAGCAGTTTGCCTCATGTCCAGGCCCATCTATATCAGTTGTTGAAGGAAACCAGGACAACAGCCAATAAACCAATTTAAAGAGGAATCCCAAATTTCTAATATCATTTTTTGCATACCAGATTAATGACAATTCAAATAATTAACATCATTACTTTAATATGATTAATTAAGGATACTGGCATTTATATATTTTCGGTTGTATTTATTTTGCAGGTCTATGGAAATTCCTACAAGATCAGATGCTATGACAGGCCAGATTTTGCTGGCCATATGGCAGAGTGGAGTGAGGACTGCCCATCGGTCCACGAAGCATTCAAGTTCCGTGAGTTCCACTCTGCTGTGGTGACGGACGGTGCCTGGGCATTCTACGAGCTGCCCAACTACAGGGGGCGCCAGTACTTCCTGGAGCGCAAAGAGTACCATAGCTTCACGGACTGGGGCGCCACCTCCCCTGTCGTGGGCTCCTTCCGCAGGATTACAGAGTTCTAGAACCTTACAACCTCTAGAGTTCTAGAGCCCTACGACGAGCCCCCCTTTCCAAGAAACCTCTCTGCAGTGCCTTATGACACCCACCTCTGTGTGAGAGTTTTGCAGTCTAACAAATAAAACTCTGTCTGATTCACACACACCCCATTGTCTTCATTAATTTGACACGGGAATCACCGGGCTGTAATCACAAGTACTGTATGTCAACACCAGTAGATCTACTCACACTGTTTTCTTTAGTCATCTTTGCCACCATATCAACAACCCTAAAATAGAATGGAACGCAATACAATCCTTTATTGCCTTCCAAGGAACAAAGTCTTTACACAATCCTATAGAAGATACCCATACGAATGAACACACAAACAGTTTGTAACACGGTACAGTGTCACACAATACAATGCCAGTTAAACATGTACAGTATAAGGGGCAGTGTTACATTCCGTAAAGACAACCCTAGATGTCATCGCTCAACAGAAAAGGGAACTAACAAAGTAGTCACTTTGACAACCAAACTAAAACAGAAATTGTTTCAGATGGGTTCTGAAAGAAACCACTGAATGTTGGCAAAGCAACTAGAAAGGGACATAAAAGACAACCCCTATGGATGCCCACTTGAATTTCCTCATAAAAGACAAAATAAAATAAAAGCTGTGATTCTTTCTGGGTAAGTCTCTAAGAGCTTTGCACACCTGGATTGTACAATATTTGCATATTATTATTTTTTAATTATTCAAACTCTGTCAAGTTGGTTGTTAATCATTCCTAGACAGACATTTTCAAGTCTTGCCATATATTTCAAGCCGTTTTAAGTCAAAACTGTAACTAGACCATTAGGAACATTCAATGTTGTCATGGTAACCCACTTCAGTGTCTATTTGGCATTGTGTTTTAAGTTCTTGTCCTGCTGTCTCCCAATGTCTGTTGGAAAGCAGACTGAACCAGATTTTCCTCTAGGATGTTGCCTGTGCTTAGCTCTATTCCGTTTATTTTTTATCAACAACAAAAAACTCCCTAGTCCTTGCCAATGACAAGCACACCCGTAACATGATGCAGCCCCCACCATGCTTGAAAATATGAAGAATGGTACTCAGTGATGTGTTGGATATACCCCAAACATAACACTTTGTATTCAGGAGATAGTTAATTTATTTGACACATTTTCTTTGCAGTTTTACTTTGTGCCTTATTGCAAACAGGATGCATGTACAGGCTTTCTTCTTTTCACTCTGTCAATTATGTTAGTATTGTGGAGTAACTACAATGTTGTTGATCCATCCTCAGTTTTCTCCTTTCACAGCCATTAAACTCTGTAACTGTTGTAAAGTCACCATTGGCCTCTTGGTTAAATACCTGAGTGGTTTCCTTCCTCTTAAGAAGGAAAGTTAAGAAGGACGCCTCTATCTTTGTAGTGACTGGGTGTATAGATACACCGTCCAAAGTGTAATTACTAACCTCACTATGCTCAAAGGGATATTCACTGTCCTTACTTTTACCCTTCTACCAATAGGTGACCTTTGCGAGGCATTGGAAAACCTTCCTGGTCTTGGTGGTTGACTCTGTGTTTGAAATTCACTGTTTGACTGAGGGACCTTACAGATAATTGTATGTGTGGGGTACAGAGATGAGGTAGTCATTAAAAAATCATGTTAAACACTATTATTGCACACAGAGTCCATGCAACTTATTATGTGACTTGTTAAGCACATTTTTACTCCTGAGCTTATTTAGGCTTGTCATAACAGATGGGTTGAATACTTATTGACTGAAGACATTTCAGCTTTTCATTTGTAATTCATTTGTAATATATATATATATATATATATATATATATATATATATATATATATATATATATATACACACACAATTACATTATGGTGTATTGTGTGTAGGCCAGTGACACACAATCTCAATTGAATACATTTTGTAACACAACAAAGGGGTGATAACACTTTCTGAAGGCACTGTAGCTACAGTATATCGATCCTGGATTGTAATTGAACTGCGTTATTTCTGGATCTGTCTATATACATTTTGTGAATCAGAGCAAAAACAATTATAACAAAAATGTGTCCTGTTCATTTGAGATAGCTACAATCAGAACCATAAAACTATGTTGACTTACAAAAGTTGTTAGAAATCTGTCTTGGAGTTGTGCTAGTGGGCTGTGTGAAACTGAGCTACGTATATGGATGACCTCTGCGGGTTTCATCAACAACGGCATGAAAGCTAACAGTTGGCATTGAAAGTGGTATGCTGATAATACAGGACGGCATTTGCATGAACTGTATGAACTGCATATAGAATCATATTTGGCCTTTTTAAGACTTTGCGTTTAAGACATGTGCTTCTGGGTTCTGTACGAGTGGCCTAGCAACTACTTCCTCACTTCCTCTATAAGGAAAGGTTGCGCATATCATAATGAATACATAGACAAGAGGGCATTTGTATTCCCATAAAGACAGAATCATGTATTTCATTCATTACAAAGTTATTACAATGTATCACTGCTGGACTTTAAAAATATGATTTTAACAACATATTAGAATGACACAATACAATAGTTTCAATATTTTATTTTCATTTTGATGTGAAGATAAGGGATTATCTAGAATAAGGGATACTGAAACAGAGTAGTACAGTTGTAACATTTAGTTGTTTGTCCATTCGATACGGACAGCCTGTTAAGAGCTTGTGAAGTCCTGGCCTAAATGTATCATGACATGGATTTTCATGGGTTAAAACATACAGTGAGACTCATTCGATTTCCCATTAGATTTATTTGTTTAATGTTTATCTCAAGCTGCCCTTGGCGGCCCTGGATTGTTTTGGATCCCACATGAACTGACTGAAATTTGGCACTTTCTACCTGCTATTGTGTGTGGATCAGTGATTCAGTGCTTTAGAACAGTGCGTTGAGCCTAGATAAATATTTAAATAGCTGATTGAAATATCTGATTCACTTTGTGCTAACCATGTGCTTGGTGTTATTGTCTCTGCCATCTATAAAGAGTATAGTTGCAGGCCCTGAGCTTTAGTGTCATTTACTGTGCCTGGTATTCTGAACTCTGAAGAGATGGAGAAGGTGAGTTGTGTTCCGGTGGAGATTCATATAATGAATGAGCACCTGTTCCATAGTTTCATAGTTCTGTAATTTTTTGAACTATATGGAATTCAGAAATGTAACACGCTGGCTCTTCTCTTCCAACAGATTGTGTTTTATGAGGACAGGAACTTCCAGGGGCGGTCCTACGACTGCAAAGGAGACTCCGCTGACCTGCATGACTTTTTCGCTCGATGCAACTCTTGTCGGGTGGAGGGCGGCTGGTGGGTCCTCTATGAGCGCCCCAACTATATGGGTTACCAGTACATCATAGGCCCCGGGGAGTATGCAGACTACCAGCACTGGATGGGCTTCAACGACTGCATAAGATCCTGTCGGGTCATCAAAAAAGTAAGTCATGTAAACTAGGAGACCAACAATTTTTTTATAGAGAAACATTATCATGGCCTTATTCAAGTTACTATCAGAACTTAGGTAGGCCCACACCTTTCAGAACTTTATAAACAGCCAATAATGACACATTATTCGATGTTTGATCAACTTTTTCCCAGACCACTGGCCCCTACAAGCTGAGGCTGTTCGAGAGGCCCAACTTCGATGGTCAGTCCCTGGAGGTGACTGAGAACCTGCCCTCTGTCCAGGAACGTTTCCACAGCCGCGAGATCCACTCCTGCAAGGTCCAGGAGGGTTCCTGGGTCTTCTTCGAGCACCCCAACTACCGCGGCCGCCAGTACCTGCTAGAGAGGGGGGAGTACCATCGCTACACCGAGTGGGGAGCTCTGCATGCCACCGTGGGCTCCATCCGTCGCATCATAGCCACTGGAGAGAGATGATTGTAGTCGCATGGTGTGATTCGAATAAAGTTTTCTGATGATAAACATGAGCTTGTTTCTGAGTATGATTGAGGTCACATGGAAGTTATAGAAGAGCATGGAACTTTTATATCAAAAGGCATATATTATAAACACAGTGGTCAATATCTTAGTAAATATAAATATATTTGTATAATAACAGTTACTGTATACCATGAAAGGTGTATTTAAGGAATCCAAGAAGTAAAAACACAGAATGTTGCTCCGGGAATAAAGCCACAGTGTGTACGTTTTCCAGTTATTTCAATGAATGAAATATCCTTGATTTGGAAGAATAGGTAACACTTTACTGTAAGCACTTTATGTACTGTACATATTCATAAAGCCTTTATAACTACTACATAAGAAATGATCAAATCTGTCATAGGCCGTTATTAACAATATGAACAATGGCATAAGATGTTATGAAGCTATTTATAACTGCCTATGGCAAATCTGTTGTCACATGCTCTTCTATCAGCTGTAACAAGTGACTCAAGTATATCTGCATAATACTTATTTTTACTTAGCCTAGTTGACTTGGATCTCTTGACCACATATACAGGCACAGCATTTAAACATCTTCCCAGCTTCCACTAAAAGAAGTAAACAGTTCATGCAAACAACGAGGTAGGCTAATAAATAATTATTCTCTGCCTAAAATATTGTCCTTGCCTTTGTGGGTTGTAGATTTTAGTTCTATAAAATAAGTGGGTAACTTCTGACAAGAAATTCATGCTAAATTCACCTGATGGCACACTCTCTGTTATAATTGACCGCTTTGACAATCAAGGGCTCTCTTCATAAAAAGACACTAGTTGTGTTGCCTATGGAATCCACAACATCCATTTAGGTATCCACGTACTTTGCTTGAGAGAGTTTTAAATCCTGATAGAAATATGCAATACACATGGGTAGAAATTATTATTAAGTCCAAGCAAATATGAAGTTGGGCATAAATGGCTAACTAAGAAATTGGAGGATATATAAAACAATATACCACAAGTGCGGCATTAACCTTTATAGAACACACTTTTACTAGAAAACCCTTTACAAGTGTTAAATGATAAATAATGGTGGATCCCTGGTTGTGACCCCACTCTCCGAAGGTGTCTCGGGGGGAGTGGGATATGTAAAAAACACATTTCCATTTCACACCACACACTTGTACAGGTTACACACTTGTGTGAAACAGGACAAATATAAGCACCCCCTATTTGCATTGTGTGATTGTAATTTGGATGCTTGCCCAATGCTGAGCTTATACGTGGTCAGAGCCATGAGCCCTTTTCTCAGGTGTGAAGGCATTTAGCGTTACTGACTTCAAGAAGAGTGATCAGAAATTACAATCCAACTACTGTATCCGAGTTAAAATTTCTTCGGGATCGGTGTCCCTTCCACGGGACGGTTGAGTTAACGTAGGCTAATGCGATTAGCATGAGGTTGTAAGTAACAAGAACATTTCCCAGGACATAGACATATCTGACATTGGCAGAAAGCTTAAATTCTTGTTAATCTAACTGCACTGTCCAATTTACAGTAGCTATTACAGTGAAGTAATACCATGCTATTGTTTGAGGAGAGTGCACAATTTTGAACATGAAAAGTTATTAATAAACAAATTAGGCACATTTGGGCAGTCTTGATACAACATTTTGAACAGAAATGCAATGGTTCATTGGATCAGTCTAAAACGTTTGACATACACTACTGCCATCTAGTGGCCAAAATCTAAATTGCACTGTGCTGGAATAATACATTATGGCCTTTCTCTTGCATTTCAAAGATGATGGTACAAAAAAATACAAAAGAACGGTTGTTTTTTTCTTTGTATTATCTTTTACCAGATCTATTGTGTTATATTCTACTACATTCCTTTCACATTTCCATCAACTTCAAAGTGTTTCCTTTCAAATGGTACCAAGAATATGCATATCCTTGCTTCAGGGCCTGAGCTACAGGCAGTTAGATTAGGGTATGTCCTTTTCGGTGAAAATTTAAAAATAGGGGCTAATATTTAAGAGGCACTCCAATGTTAGCCAACTCCAACTCTACATGTGGTAGATGAAGGGTGGGGCATTGGTGTTGGAATCTTGAGGTGTATTGAACTGTAAGGACATTCAAGACTTCATAAATACTGATCGGACGACTCTTTCTTTTTTTTTTTTGAATATTTTATTTTTGCATTTTCCAATTAACAACATTCAAGACAAACGTGAAAAGATATTAGACAACAATAGGAGAAAGTGACAATAACAGATGAGCATAACAAAGAAAGACAAAATAAAACAAATTATAATTATATGTACAGACATACAATAAAAAAAAAAATTATAATGAGACATTGGATCATATGGTCACCTGCCGTAGGCTACATATTATACGTTACGTGTGAAACATTATATAAGGATAATATAGAGATTCATTCAATGTGATGTGGGGGGAGATTCTCCATGTAGTCAATAAAAGGTTGCCAAATTCTATAAAATGTATTTAACTTATTCCTCAAGCGGTAAGTAATTTTCTCCAGTGGGATACAACTATTAACTTCTGATAGCCACATTGCAACTGGCAGGGGGGAATCCATTTTCCATTTCAAGGCGATACATTTCTTGGCAATCGCTAGCAATATTTCTGTTAGCTTTATAGTATGGCTTTGCCTAAGATTGGTGTTAGTAAAGTTGCCCAGTAGACAGACCTCCGGGTCTAGAGGGAATGCAACCCCATGAATTGAGGATATGGTATCGCATACCCCCTGCCAGAAACCGTGTAGTTTTGAACACTGCCAAGTGGAATGGAGGAATGTTCCTTCATCTGAGCCACATCTAAAACATAGGGAGGAGATATCAGGGTTGAACTTGTGCAGTCTAGATGGGGTGATGTAGAGCTGATGGAGGAAATTAAACTGGATCAGTCTGTATCTGGAGTTCAATGTGGATGTAACACCATCCCTGCATAGGTCACTCCATAGACCCTCATCAAGATCAATACCCAGATCTTTTTCCCATCTAAGTCGGGGTTTATCTAGCCCAGGCAGTGTTAGTCCTGACATAAGAGCATCGTAAACACGGGAAATGGTCTTGAACAGTGGTTGGTCTGCGTGGCAGAGATGTTCAATAGGTGACATCTTAGGTAGGTTCCATTGTCCCTTGAGAGACACCCTAATAAAGTTTCGTAGTTGTAGGTAGCTAAAGAAGTCCCTGTTAGGCAAGTGGTATTTCTGTTTCAGCTGATCAAAAGACATAAGAACTCCCTCCTCGTAACAATGTTCCAGAAGAGTGATCCCCTTATCAGACCATGGTCTAAAGTTACTATTCTGGAAAAACATAGGAATCAATCTATTGTTCCATAAAGGGGTTTTAGGGGAAAGGAATCCCCCTCGTCCGAACAGCTCATGCAGTTTGCACCATGCCAGGACAGAATATATGATTAAAGGGTTGTCTGTGATGGTTTTTATAGATTTTCTGTCCCATTTGTAAAACAATTCTGCCCCAGTGTCATCTTTTACCTCAAGCTTTTCAATGTTCAACCATGAGGGAGAGGGACCCTTGTCAAACCTCTGAGCCAGAAACCTAGACTGTGCTGCCCAGTAGTACATTCTAAAATTGGGGAGGTTTAAGCCCCCTTGACTGTAATCCAGGGTCAGTTTATCCAGGCCAACCCTAGGGGTTTTGCCGTGCCAGATAAACCGTCTGGTCATCTTGTCGAGAGAGGAAAAGAATGCTGCGGGAACAGGGATAGGGAGAGATTGAAACAGATATAGAAATCTGGGCAGGACATTCATTTTAATTACATTGATTCTACCCAGTAGAGTGAGAGGTAAGTCCATCCATTTACAAAGGTCACCCTCCACCTTTTGCAACAAATTGGCCAGATTGAGTTTATAGAGGTTGTTCAGGTTACCATCCACCATTATGCCCAAATATGTGAAGCCCATAGGCGACCATCTAAAAGGGAACTTGTGCTTGATGGTATGATGGTCAAAGACAGACAACGGTAAGATTTCGCTTTTATCTAAATTGACCTTATATCCAGAGAAAGAACTATAACCCTGTAGTAGGATCTGCAAGTGAGAGAGGGAGTGTTCTGGGTTTGTTAGAAATAAGATAAGGTCGTCCGCAAAGAGTGATAATTTATGGGTATGGGGGCCCACCTCAAAGCCATGTATGTCAGGGCACGTTCTAATAGCCTCAGCCAACGGTTCGATGGCGAGGGCAAAGAGGTGGGGGCTAATTGGGCAACCTTGTCTGTTCCCCCTATGGAGAGGGAAAGAGGAGGAAGTAATCCCGTTGGTAGCAATCCTAGCTTTAGGAGATTTGTAGAGTGATTTTATCAAATTTACAAACCCGGTACCTAAACCAAACTTTTCCAAGACGCGAAAGAGGTATGACCATTCAACCCTATCAAAGGCCTTTTCAGCGTCGAGGGAGACTGCGACACTAGGTATTTTGTTTTTGTTAGCAAGGTGAATTATATCAAAGAACCTTCTGAGGTTATTGGAGGACAATCTATTAATTATGAAGCCAGTCTGATCTGGGTTGACCAACAGGGGAAGACATGACTCCAGTCTCTTAGATAGCATCTTGGTGACCAGTTTACAATCTGTGTTAAGGAGAGAGATTGGTCTATATGAGGCGCACTTTAGTGGATTTTTCCCTTTCTTGTGGATTACAGTAATCACTGCTTGAGAGAAAGACTCTGGAAAGCAGTTGTCTTCCCTGGCTTTTTTAAGTACCTCCATAAGGTAGGGGACCAACAGCTCCCTAAATTCTTTATAGAACTCTGGAGGGAAGCCATCCTCCCCAGGAGATTTATTAGAAGGTAAGGATTTAATGGCCTCCAACAATTCAGGAACTGAGAAGTGTTCACTCAGGCGCTCGCTGTCTTCCCCTGACAGGCATGGGAGGTTGAGAGAGGAGAGAAAGGAGTCGATCTCTGATAGATCATCGCTTGATTGGGAAGTGTAGAGGTCTTCATAGTATTTCTTAAAAGTATTATTAATTTCAGTAGGGTCGAAAGATATCTCATTAGTAAGAGTTTCTATAGCATTAATTGTCCTCTTACTTTCCTCTGCTTTCAGTTGCCATGCCAATACTTTGTGTGCTTTCTCTCCAAGCTCGTAATAACGCTGTTTTGATTTAGTGATGGCCCTCTCAGCTTGATATGTGTTCAGAATATTATATTTCAGTTTTTTATTCACCAAAAGCCTGTATAGATCTTTAGTTGGGCCTCTTTGGTAGGTTTTCTCTAGCTCTGAGATTTCAGATTCAAGGGCACTCAGTTCCGCACCGTGTTTTCTCTTCAGCCCTTTAGTATAGGAAATGATCTGTCCCCTCAGGTAGGCCTTCAATGTGTCCCAAAGAATGAAACTGTCAGGAGCGGAGGGTTTGTTTGTCAAAGTGAAAATATTGATCTGCTCTTTGATGAATGCACAAAATTCAGGTTGCTTTAGGAGTGTAGAATTTAGTCTCCATCTATATGCTCCATTTACCTTGGTAGGAATGGAGATTGATAATACCAGGGGAGAATGGTCACTAAGCAATCTGGGGAGATACTCGACATCTAACACTCTATGAAACAGTTGTGTCGACAGTAAAAAGTTATCTATGCGTGTGTGTGTCTTGTGTGGGTGTGAATAAAAAGAGTAGTCCCTATCCTGTGGGTGCAACTGTCTCCAGATGTCTAGTAAATTGAGATCTTTCATGAATGACATGGTGAGCTTGCTGGCTTTGGTAAGAAGTGAGGGTTTATCAGAGGACCTATCAAGAACTGTATCTAAACAAAAATTAAAATCTCCTCCAACCAGTAACCATCCTGGTGGTGCTTGAGCGACCTGAAGGAAGACATTCTGAATAAACATATGGTCATCGAAGTTAGGAGCATAGATATTCAATAGGGTCCAAGACTCTGAAAACATATGCCCCTGCACCAAAACAAACCTGCCAGAGGGATCAGAGATGGTGTTGCTGACGCAGAAGGGGATGTGTCTACTTATCAAAATTGCAGTTCCTCTTGCTTTGGAGTTAAAAGAGGACGCAAAAACTTGTCCTACCCATTCCCTCTTCAATTTCTTGTGTTCACTGGATGTAAGATGTGTTTCTTGTAAAAACACAATGTCAGCCTTTAATTTCTTAAGGTATGTATAGACTCTCTTCCTTTTAATCGGGCTGTTAAGACCTTTTACGTTGAATGTGACATATTTTAGTGGGTTAAGCATAGTAGGGTTTCAAATATGTAACTGAATGGAAATCTATCATATGTAGATAGTTAGGAAATGTTTCAACTTTGGTTTGAACACAGAAGTGACCTATGTGTCTCTTTAGGAAGGAAACAATAAACATAGAAAAAAGGGGAAAAAAATAAAGAATCCCACCCACCCCGATTGTTAGACTAAAACCACAATCCCAACAATCAAACATGAATACACTTGTAGAGATACGTTGCTGCTCGCTTTCCATCTTGCTCTTACTAGCTAAACCTTGGCGTAAACTAAAACCTGCGAGCTCTCTAAATTGAAAACAAACGTTGTGAATAGATATTTATGGCTGAATATTTACTGCCCACGGTAAGGGCTGCTTGAGTCTCTTTTCGAAAGATTAACATAAATGAGGGGAAAAGCAGTGGGCCTAAATCCACTTATTTGCTTCGCCCAGTGATATGGACTAAACCAAAATATACTCTCCTGTAAATGTAATAGAACTCACCCCGGAAAGATACGGTTAGTTGAAAATGTACAAATCAATTATAGCGACCGGAGGATATCAGCGGTTCAGTCCGGATAAGAGAAAACAAACAAACTGCATCTTATCCCCCAAAGAGACCGTCCTGGCTCAGACGTTGCTCAGTTCTTTGAGAAAAGTGTACACTTCTCCCGGCGTGTTGAAGAGATGGCTTCGGCCTTTGTACTGAACTTTCATCCGCGCAGGGTGGATGAGGTAGCCGATGATGTTCTTCTCCTTCAGTGCTTTGGCGGCAGGTCTGAACTGCTTGCGACGTCTTGCGAGATCCGCGCTCATATCCGGGAAAAGGCTGACCCTCTTGCCATCAATGGTTATGTCCCCTTTGGCTCTTGCGAGTTGCAGTACCTTCTCTCTGTCTTGGAAACGGAGGAACCTGATCAGGACGGCCCGTGGGGGCTCATCTGGCCGGGGTTTCGGCGCTGATGTTCTGTGGGCGCGTTCGATTTCCAGTGACTTGGTGAAGTTGATTGTGCCTAGGACATCCGGGATCCATTGAGTGAAGAAACGGACCGGGTCACGGCCCTCGCTGTCCTCTTTCAATCCCACCACACGGATATTACTACGTCTGCTCTGGTTCTCCATCTGATCTACCTTGTTTTTGAGGTAGGCATTGTCCTTTTGCAGTTGTATCAAGACCTGGTCATGTCGAGCGATGGTGTCTTCAACTGTGCTAATGCGCAACTCTGCCTCAGTCGTTCTCAAAAGGAGATCATTCATGGAGGATTTCAGGTCGTCAATGGAAGAATGGAGTTCAGCCGTTCTCTTATCGATTTTCATAGAAAGACCTTTGTTACCATCCTGAATTTCCCGGAGGAGAGTAGCCAGCATGTCGGCAGGCTCGCAAGAGGCCGAGAGCAACAGTCTGGGACTGTCGTTTGAGTTATGAGGGCTAATGCTAATCTTGCTAGCGTTATCGTTATCTTGGGAATCAACGACGTTTTGGTCGTCCTTCTTGCCTCTCTTTCGGCGGTCCATGGCTCTTTGGGAAGGTAAGTACTTGACAATTTATCAGCCGATGTTAGAATATTGTTTCAACGTTGTTATTTAGGTAATAATAGAATAACTTTGAAGAGCTCGGTTTGTCAACGTCTGCTCAGCTCCGCGGCATCACGTGCTCTCCCGGACGACTCTTTCTACAGTAAATGTGGTGGTGTGCTGTGTACAGTAGCCTAGATGGAGGGTGGGGCATGATGGGTGTTGGAAATGCACCTGCCAGTTCCATTGCAGATGTTAAAGCTTACAGAACAGAGTAGTTTGGCCAGAAGCCAACTTCATGGAGGCCATCGCACAACCAGCAGCCTGGAGAACAATTTAATTACATCAATAAATCAGTTTCTGGAATCAGGCATTGTAAGATCAAAAGGTCAACCTGTATACAATCACTGGCTAAACATTGTATATAACGGGCAGACTTTTAAAACAATTGCTGCATCAGCTCTTGTGCCGATATAAATGCTGAGGCTATTCAAATGACAATGATTCCCCTGGCATTGCATTTCAATGTCCCACATATATAAATCTGGCCCATGGCAGTGGCGATACCACTGTATGTGAAAGGAGGTATAAATATTGAGTTATCAAAAAAGTTAGAGATAAGCCCCAATCATGGACCGCATCGGAAAGGTAGGTCATTTAACAGTCATTTTCCTTTTCGCCCCATCTCTATATTTGCACCTAATTGGGTTACAAAAGTCCAGAAACTTTCCAAAAGTTACCTGTTTTTTCAGAAATCCTGGTTGGAGGATCCTCGGAATCAGGAGGGAATGAGCAGAGAAGGAATTTTCCAATTTGGAATCCTCCAACCAGGATTTCTGAATATTATGAACTTTGTGAAAGTTTCAGGAAATTTGCAACCACCTAATTTACCTTGCATAATCCCACCTACTTGCCTGGTCAAGCAAAGTGACCGCTGCGCTCACATTTAGTTTTACTTAAAGTTAAAGAAAATGTGGGCTACTGTGAGATCAGTCTGGTTTCACAAAGCTACTGACCCACCTCCCCTATTTTTAATCCACAGATCATCTTCTATGAGGACAAAAACTTCCAGGGTCGCCACTTTGAATGCTGTAGCGATTGCCCTGAGCTGAGTTCCCACTTTAGCCGCTGCAACTCCATCCGTGTGGAGAGTGGGAACTGGGTGTTGTACGAGAGGCCCAACTACCTGGGCACTCAGTACATTTTGACCAGCGGGGAGTACCCCGACTACCTGCGCTGGATGGGCTACAATGACAGCATCAGGTCCTGCCGCGTCATCCACAACGTGAGTCCTATCAAGGAGGCCAAGGGTTTGGCTTGAAGATTGGGGGCCATGCCGTGCAGTATTAGTTTGGGTTAATGCTGATCGAGAATACAATTATCTCCTTTTTATTTCTCCCCATCTCTCTCTCTTTCTCTATACCTCTCTCTCTACCGCTCTCTCTACCTCTCTCTCATGTGTGTCATGTATACATACAGGTTGGCACACACAAACCTGCGTGTTACAACATATGTCCTGTGCAGCCTAAAGGCAGGCTTCTGAGGAGACAGAAAAGAACACAAAAATAGTAGATAAGAAAAATGTTGCAGCCAAGCTGTCACAACTCAAAACCTAGAGCAGTGGGGGATGCTTCTTGGAGAAGGAGAGTCAAATGTCTTCCCACATATATTTTTCTGTGTTAAATTACTGCCACCGCTCAGGAGCCACGTCATGTGGGACCAAACGTTGCATATCTCCACCCAGCATTTTTCCCAATAGCTTTCCCAATAGCTCTTTCCACGGTCTCATCAATCATACTGTACAGCCATATGACGTGAATATGCTGTAGTGTATTCAATCAAAACCAGTGACCAGGTATTCGAAATAAGCAAAGAAAATATAACAAACATACTAATATGCAGGTGTATCTTTTTCAAGCTGTAGTTGAGTGTTAGACTAGTTGATTACATGAATCCTAATGTGCAATTTCACAGCACAAATCTGTAATCAGATATGCAATGCCTTAAAACAGTTCAAAGGTTATGAGCATTGGTATGCAAATATGAAATGCCACAATATATGTATACTGTGTACATGCATATCCTGAATACAAATCCTATTGGGTGTTCCACCCCTACCACCCACCCTCCCCCCAGACCTCTGGCAAGTTCAGGATCCGCCTCTATGAGCGTCCTGACTTTGCAGGTCAGATGATGGAGTTCAGCGAAGACAACCCGAACCTCCCCGAGCACTGGCGTCACCCCGAGGTGCACTCCTGCAATGTGATGGATGGCGCCTGGGTGTTCTACGAGCACCCCAATTACCGCGGCCACCAGCACCTACTGGAGAGGGGCGAGTACCGCCACTTCAATGACTGGAGGTCCAACGTGGGGTCCATTCACCGCGTTCAGAACCTTTAGAGCTGCCTCACAACATGCCTGTTTATAATCATAACTGTTATTTGCACATTTATTAATAAAATGAAAAAGTTGTGCTCAAATGAGAGATGGCCCTTTCTGTTCTTTCATCTGACACCTGCATGTCCCCACCCCTAATGGTGCTTCTACACCTGCATGTCCCCACCCCTAATGGTGCTTCTACACCTGCATTGCTTGCTGTTTGGAGTTTTAGGATGGTTTCTGTACAGCACTTTGTGACATCAGCTGACGTAAGAAGGGCTTTATAAATAGATTTGATTGATTGATGGTCTTCCTCACTGCTTTCACTACTACACCCAAGAATGGTCATTTAGAAAACAGCGCATTCTTTTACTTGGAGATTGACCTATCATCAGAGGAAAAGTAAGGTTGACTAGACAAATTAACTTAACACCTGTGATATCACAAACTATCGTCAAACTCCGGGGTTATATTTTACTGTAAACTGAGACTCCTCTATACTGGTGGTTTCTAAAACAAGGGGTATATTTCATTAATTTAAATTACTTTAACGGTTAAAAAGTAGTCACTTCAATTAACTTCAGCCATG
The DNA here is from genome assembly GCF_016432855.1 of Salvelinus namaycush. Lineage (NCBI taxonomy): Eukaryota > Metazoa > Chordata > Actinopteri > Salmoniformes > Salmonidae > Salvelinus > Salvelinus namaycush. The sequence continues at coordinate 22,927,033 of NC_052319.1, read as the reverse complement.
AAAAGTTAGGATGACGCAACTATCAAGACTTATTGCAATCAGACTATCAAGACTTATTGCAGTCAGACTATCAAGACTTATTGCAAAGTAAACTCCTTGCAGACGATAAAGACATACAGCAGACTATCAATACTTATTGCAGTCCAACAATACTTTTTGCAGATCATCAAGATTTAATGCAGACTAGCAATATTTGTTACAGACTATCAAGACTTACTGCAGACTACAAAAAATGTATCGTAGACTATCAAAACGTATTGTAGACTATAAAGACTTATTGCCAACAATCAGAATGAATCACAATCACTTTACATTCTAATTTGACTTATTGAATAGGTGCTACATGCAATAGACAATGTACAAACAGAATACAGACAAAGTCAACATAGTCAACATACAGGATATACAATATAAATACAATAAACATAAAACATAAAACTCTGGAGTAAAAGTTGATTTACAGTGAGGATATACAGTACAGTTTACAGAGGGAATATATATATATATATATATATATATATATATATATATATACAGAGGAAGGGATGCTGCCGTGACAAATACTTTATATAAAGTGTATATACAGTGTATATACAGTGTAGTGCAGATGTGTACATAGTGCAAATGCAGTATAGTACAAGCAAAACTTATTTCATACTATCAAGACTATTGGAGACTATCTAGACCTATTGAAATCTATAAAGACGTATTGGAGACGATCAAGACGTATTGGAGACGATCAAGACGTATTGGAGACCATCAAGGCGTATTTGAGACTATCAAGATGTATTTGAGACTATCAAGACGTATTTGAGACCATCAAGACGTATTGGAGACCATCAAGACGTATTGGAGACCATCAATATGTATTGGAGACCATCAAGACGTATTGGAGACTATCAAGACGTATTTGAGACTATCAAGACGTATTTGAGACCATCAAGACGTATTGGAGACCATCAAGACGTATTGGAGACCATCAAGACGTATTGGAGACTATCAAGACGTATTGGAGACTATCAAGACGTATTGGAGACTATCAAGACGTATTGGAGACCATCAAGACGTATTGGAGACCATCAAGACGTATTGGAGACTATCGAGACGTATTTGAGACTATCAAGACGTATTTGAGACCATCAAGACGTATTGGAGACCATCAAGACGTATTGGAGACCATCAAGACGTATTGGAGACTATCAAGACGTATTTGAGACTATCAAGACGTATTTGAGACCATCAAGACGTATTGGAGACCATCAAGACGTATTGGAGACCATCAAGACGTATTGGAGACCATCAAGACGTATTGGAGACTATCAAAATCTATTGGAGACTATCAAGATATATTGCAGAATCATACTGTCAATGTTTGCCAAAGCATTTCACTCTTCTTTGTTTCCTGACGCTCTATTCTCTCATTGAGCCAGCATCTACTGTACATTGCCTCCCAGCCTGGTTGTCAAAGGGAAGCTATCCCTCAATCATGCAATACTCCCCTCTACAGGAAATGCTCAAAAAAATACTTTCATTACAGAAATTCAGGGGGAAATAATTTTGTAATTGTTATTTTATTACCAGTTTTCTCCCCAATGTCATGGTATCCAATTGGTAGTTACAGTCTTGTCCCATTGTTGCAACTCCCGTATGGACTCGGGAGAGGCGAAGGTCAAGAGCCGTGCGTCCTCTGAAATACAACCCAGCCGAGCCGCACTGCTTCTTGACACAATTCCCACTTAACCCGGAAGCCAGCTGCACCAATGTGTCGGAGGAAACACCATACACCTGGTGACCGTGTCAGCGTGCATTGCGCCCGGGCCCGCCACAGGAGTCGCTAGAGCGCAATGGGACAAGAACATCCCTGCCAGCCAAACCCTCCCCTAACCTGGACGACGCTGGGCCAATTGTGTGCCGCCCCATAGGTCTCCCGGTCGTGGCCGGCTGCGACAGAGCCTGGACTCGAGCCTAGTGGCACAGCTAGCACTGTGGTGCAGTGCCACTTGGGAGGCCAGGGGGAAATTAATATTGAATAAATTACTCAATGGGAGCACTTCCATTGACTTCTGATCAATACAAATGTTTTCTGTCAGTAACATGAAATACTATAACGCTTTAAAAATTGCACTAAATCTTGTAGATAGAGATCGAGTGTAATTACTGTAGGGAGCCTGAAGAGGGGTGTGTGTGATGCGTCAGGTCAGCGGGTAGGCCTACGTGCATCCGCAGAGCGTGTAATGTGGTATGCCAGGAGTGCAGCACCGTAACCATTGAAGGTGGTCAATAAGCAGCATGCAGTTAAACCTTCTAACAAAAAGGTCAGACCACCGTACTGATGACTCATGGGATTTGCCAACAAGGGCCCAGAGCATGCCAGTCCTGCTTTGTGCTGATGTGAGCAGGCACAGGGCTATCTGAAACAACACGGGCCGTATCAACACAAAGGCCAGCACTTTCCCCCAGCTGGGTCACTGACCTCTACTGTACCCTTGTTTACCTATACTGGCCTCTTCTAGCATGTGTAGCGGTTCAGAAAGACAGACAGGCTATACAGTGCCCCCTGCTGTTTGGTTTGGTGTATCACCCCAGGGTCATTTGGTCATGGCATAATGGCCTCCATCCAGATGGGGGAGCCAGCCATGCTTGCCCTGGTCAACAACTGGGAGGGAACACGCTTGAATTGCCAATACAGGGAATGTTTCAGTGTTTTGACTTTGGGCATGGATAAGAATACCTTCCAGGAAGATGTATCAAGCCAAAGCCATGCCATCAGGCCAACTCAGGTGTTAATTACCTGGTACCTGTGGGATCTGCCACTCCATCTCATGCCAATGGAGCATCTCTGTGTCCAATGGAGACATCTGACACAGAGACGTAGCAGGTTGCCACCATAAGATCACAGCTTGGGAAATTAGGCTACTCTTCAGAGCCTTGCTGCTACTCATCTTCCGCTGGGGCGCAGGGAATGACAACTGACACAGAAGGACAAACTACCAGGCAATATAGTACAGAGATGCACCATAGAGGATATATACTGTCAAAGCCATGGAGAGATAAACAAACATGTCCCTCTCCGATATGGCAGTGGTGGAAAAAGTACCCAATTGCCATACTTGAGTAAAATTTAAGACACCTTAATAGAAAATGAGTCATGTAAAAGTGAAAGTCACCCATTAAAATACTACTTGAGTAAAAGTCTAAAAGTATTTGATTTTAAATATACTTAAGTATCAAAAGTAAATGTAATTAAAAATATATACTTATCAAAAGTAAACATATAAATAATTTCAAATTCCTTATATTAGGCAAACTAGACAGCACAATTTTATTTTTTTATTTTATTTTTCTTACGGATAGTCAGGGGCACACTCCAACACTCAGACATAATTTACAAATGAAGCAATCTGCCAGATCAGAGGCAGTAGGGATGACCATGGATGACCAGTGCGTCAATTCAACCATTTTCCTGTCCTGTTAAGCATTCAAAGTGTAACGATTACTTTTGGGTGTCAGGGAAAATGTATGAAGTAAAAAGTACATTATTTATTTAGGAATGTAGTGAAGTAAAAGTAGAAGTTATCAAAAAATCAAATATTAAATTAAGTACAGATACCCAAAAAAACGACTTAAGTAGTACTTTAAAATATTTTTACTTAAGTACTTTACACAACTGCGATGGTCATCTTTGTGGTTTGTAAGCTAGACCACACTTACATGCTTATGGCCCCAAACCTCTTTCCTCCATCTAAGATTCAGACCAACAACCCCCATCCTCTCTGGGCTATTTATTTATGTTGGGGTCAGTGATAGGGCCCCACAGCTGAAATGAATTACTTGAATCCTATTGGAAAGAATGTGAAAATAAACTTTCCAGACCAGAGAGTTGCCATGTATGGCTGTGATGGATGGAAGGGAAAATAAAGGAACTTAGCTAGAGAGAGAGAGGGAGAGCGAGGAAGAGAGAGAGAGAAAGAGAATCTGAAAATAAAAAATTACAAGAAAAAAACAGGAGAGAAGCAAAAAAGAAAGAGAAATGAGAGGTGGTGAGGTGACTCCTTGACAAGGGCCTAACCATCTCTGTAGGTTGACTGAGTACGACCAAAACAACAGTGTTATATATCTCCTTGGGATAAGATTGCCCCAAGTTTAATACCTGACAACATTATTATATTACACTAAGTTAACAATGCAGCCAATACAATACAGTTAACAGCCAGAAGCTGTGATGAAATCCTTCCCCTGGCTCCCCCAGAGGTCTGTCTAAGAGGTTGACACACTGAGGTACCTCTTATAGGGAGGGTTTTGCACACCAAACCTGACGCCAAGCCTAACCCGACATCAGCTATTCTTATGATCAGTTCTCTCTGCAATAATCTTAAAAGACTGTTCAATAAATGATGACCATCTTGGCACGTAACACAAGGGGATAAAATTAAAGCCATATTTGACTCAGCTCAACCGGATTTCAGACGATGAGGTCAAGTGTTACTAGAATGTCTCTGATCCAAAATGATGCTTTGTTAAAAATGATCTTGGCTATACATAAAGTATATACATACTGCAATATTTAGTGTGGGATGATAGTTTTTGAAGTATCAATGTTTTATGACAAATGCAATATGTTTTTTATGGCAGTGTCCCTTTTTCAGCTGAGCTTTTTGTAGGTCATTGGAAAATCCAAACATCTAAACCACGTCCACTTTTCAGCCATCAGGTCCGAAGATTTAATTAAAACAAACATTGTTGCTCATGAAAGCTTTTCATTAGTATCATGTCACTCACAAACCCTTCTTTGGACGGGTGCAGAAAGAGATTAAACAGAAGTAACCTTTATCTCACACGTTGTTTAACAAGGATGTAATAATGGGAGCCATGAAAGTGCTTTTGTAAACAACATAAATAAAATAAATAAATGTTTTAATTTGTCAGACTAATGTCGTTAAACATTTACGATTTACGAACTCAATTACAAGATCCATTTTAAAACCGTCGTCTATCATCCCGAGAGACTGACAAAAGAATTATGGGGAATTACTTTGGAACGATGGGGATGGGAAGATAAATACATAGTTGCGTCATTTGTCTGCTATGGCTTTTGATCAAAATATTCTCCCTAAAAAACAAACAAGGGTCACACAGCCCTAATTAATATTCAGCTTGCTGCTGATAGTGTTCTTAAAATAATCTGCAGTCCATTAAGGTGAACAGAGGTGCATCGGTCTTAACGATTTTCTCTCAGCAAGTGCTCATGAATTGATCACCTGACAGTGCCACTCTCCCTCCATCTCTCTCTCTCAGTCTTTCTGTTAGTAAGAGAGGAGCAGCCACGCTGACTTACTGTATTTCTGTACATGCATGCAGACAACTGCCATCTAAACTAGTTGTATCTAGTGTAAGAACCATAGAGTGAGGATGCATCAATAATTCTAGAATTGAGTCAATGTTTTGGAGGCCATGTGGTTGAGGTCACGTTAGGTCAGTGTGCTGTGGATTGTCTGCCCATCATACTCCCAGCTGGCAGTGACAACAACCTCCTTGCCCACCACACAAAGGCATGCTGGGACATTAATTAGCGCCCCTAGGCCAAGCAGGGAGGACGTCCCACTGGTCCTATACTGAACCTGCCAGTAAGTCAATACGCATCTCTCTCTCTTGGACCTGTTGGACACAAGCACCACTCTGACAGTGCAGATGGAGAGTGGGATGATTAGGAGTCACAGTTTAGGATTATAAGCATGTGGCTAGTAACAAAAGGGGATTTGTCCACAACACTAGAATAATCTAGTCCACATCAGTGACAGATAGTATTGGATACACATTGCATGTTGTCGGTTGTCATGTGTGCAGTAGAGCCAAAGATTTGTAGAACTTAACCAAGATAGAACACAGCCTGTCTTTTCTAATGGGGAAAAAATTGCCATAGTGGGCAGAACAAGCACGAGCTAGCAAGATCCTATTGGCACGTTCAAGCATCATCTGCATATTTCCGTTAGGGAAGTGCGCATGTGCAATAACTCAATTCTAAACAATGCATTTTTTTTTTACTTTTGCAAACGGTGAGTTTATAAACCTTAGGCCACTCTGTTCATAACAGATTTTAGTTTTGGGAAAAGAAAACTGTATTGAGATCAAATGTTTCATCAATGAGAATTTGCAGAATGTCGACCAAAATCCATCTCGTTCCGTCTTCTCCCACTGCCATATATGGTAGTGAGTGGAAATGCCAAGCAGATGCTTCACATTTAAACATCCAGTGAAACATCTGTCTCATTGTTCAATCTGCGGTAGAGCTCTTTAAGGTCAAGCTTTGTCTGATGGTACACTATTTACAATGTTATTTTGTCACCAATAGGTGGCAGCATTGCTCATTACAGTCCTTGACTGTTGGTTGACTTTGAACATGAACACATTATGACGTCTGTCCAAACTGGGCACCTTCAAAGCAGAATTTTTGCATAGTAGTCTTACCATTTTATATACAGTTGTGACATTGCTCAGTGTTCAAGTCAGCAGAGTTAAGATGTATCCCTGTCAATACTGTATGTGTCATATCTGTACTGTATCAGATTGGTATCCTGTAGCTCCATTTTACAGTAGAGTTGCTGATTTATAATGTCCTTATCAAGCCATACAACACAACTAAACTGAAACAAGGGTGAGGTGTAGCCTATAATTACGCAGAAACAGAAATATGACTGTCTGACTTTGTCCTTGATCAAGGCAGTCAATAGACAACTCAAATGACTGTCATCTTCCTCTAGCTATCGATCCTACACCTGCTTTCCATCCTATCTCTATATCTCTCAGTCAGGCAAGCATGCACGCACACACGCACTCACGCACACACGCACAGACACACACACACACGCTAACCTTTGTGCAAAGGATTTACCAGAGGCAGATGTGACGTCAACAAACCTGAATAAAAGGATTGCCATGGAAACCCATCTCCCTCCTCCTTTTCCCCATCCTGCTGGATCTTCATGCATGAATGCAGTGCTCCTATGACATCAGACTCTTTTCAACACATACATCACATCAAGAAATTGATCACATTTTCTTACATGCATGATGTAGGCCTAGTACATGATCTTACAAACATCAATTATTAAGGTTTCTCTCCCTTACCACTTACCGGTAATAATTTATTCACATGTTCTTATGGTCTATTAGACACAGTCCTACTTATGCTTAAGGCTATTTGTTAGTTTGCTTTATACATGACTGACTTGTAGCAAAACATTGTGTTTAGATGTTTGTTGAATAAATGACAGGCCCTACACAGACTGTAGGGAATGGTGCATTGATTAGCGAGTACTAGGCCTAGCCTACACATCACATTTATGTCAGAAAAAACTTGTTTTGTATGTTGAATGGACATTCAACTTTTAAAAGGCTCTCTAAAAATAAATTGTACAATATTGTAACGTGGTGACCTCTCACAAAAATGCTTACCCCTAAAATTCAGTACAACATATTATCATGCCAAAATAAATCTGAAATATTGCTCTTTATTTTATAAATGTACGACCAATTTCAGAACACCATTTTGCAACATTCACTGTGACTTACATCACCTTTGGGTATGGAGCGATTTTAGTGGCAATAATTCTTAATTTGTATTAGGATATTGAATTTGAATGTAATACTTTTGAATTTGTAATGCACAAATTGAATCATTGAATTAATAAATGTAACTTGTATTTCATGATTTAAAACTGAATTGAATGAATATTGCATTCAGTTAAAAAAATTCTATATCAAGTTAATATTTGTATACAGTGCCTTCAGAAGGTATTCATACCCCTTGACTTATTCCACATTTTATTGTGTTACAGCCTGAATTCCAAATATTAAATATTTACTTTTTCTCAACCATCTACACACAACACCCCATAATGACAAATTGAAATCATGGTTTTAGACATTTTAAATTGACTGAAAATGAAATACAGAAATATCTAATTTACATACTGTAAGTATTCACACCCCTAAGTCAATACATGTTAAAATCAACTTTCGAAGCGATTACAGCTGTGAGTCTTTCTAGGTAATTCTCTAAGAGCTTTGCACACCTGGATTGTGCAATACTTGCACATTATTCTTTTTTAAATTCTTCAAGCTCTGATGGTTGTTGAGCATTTCTAGACAGCCATTTTCAAGTCTTGCCATAGATTTTCAAGCCAATTTAAGTCAAAACTGTAACCAGGCCACTCAGGAACATTCACTGACTTCTTGGTAAGCAACTCCAGTGTATATTTGGCCTTGTCTTTTAGGTTATTGTGCTGCTGAAAGGTGAATTCATCTACCAGTATCTGGTGGAAAGCAGACTGAACCAGGGTTTCCTCTAGGATTTTTCTTGCGCTTATAGCTCCATTCCATTTCTTTTTTATCCTGAAAAACTCCCCAGTCCTTAATTACAAGCATACCCATAGCAGGATGCAGCCACCACTACGCTTAAAAATATAGAGAGTAGTACTCAGTAATGTGTTGTATTGGATTTGCCCCAAACATATTACTTTGTATTCAAAACAAAAAGTTTGCTTTGACAGTTTTCTCCTATCATACTCATTAAACTCTGTAACCTTTTTAAATTCACCATTGGCCTCATGGGGAAATCCCTGAGCGCTTCCCTTCCTCTCTGGCAACTGAGTTAGGAATAACTCCTGTATCTCTGAAGGCACTGTATTAGATTTGAATAGATATTGCATTCATTTGCTGTGTATTAAGTTTAGAAACTGTAATTTCAAGTTGATCTATGTTTCAAATTCAATTTCAAATTTTCAATTTCCTCCCCTTCCTTTCCAATTCAGCTCTCTAAATTCAGATTAAAAACCAGAGACAACATCCTGGTATTTTGCCAGCCAGGAAAGGTAGAGGAGAACAGATATAATCAAATGCTCTCTGTGTAGGAGAAGTAACTTCTGGCAGTTTCTGAAGACAATGTTGAATTTATTGTCTTCCTATGAATTTGTCTCTAGAGTTTGGACCATTTTAACTAAACTCAGCAAAAAAAGAAAGGTCCCTTTTTCAGGACCCTGTCTTTCAAAGATAATTTGTAAAAATACAAAGAACTTCACATATCTTCATTATAAAGGGTTTAAACACTGTTTCCCATGCTTGCTCGATGAACCATAAACAATTAGTGAACATGCACCTGTCGAACGGTCGTTAAGACACTAACAGCTTACAGATGGTAGGCAATTAAGGTCACAGTTCTGAAAACTTAGGACACTAAAGAGGCCTATCTACTGACTCTGAAAAACACGAAAAGAAAGATGCCCAGGGTCCCTGCTCATCTGCGTGAACATGCCTTAGGCATGCTGCAAGGAGGCATGAGGACTGCAGATGTGGCCAGGGCAATAAATTGCGATATCTGTACTGTGAGACGCCTAAGACAGCGCTACAGTGAGACAGGACGGACAGCTGATTGTCCTTGCAGTGGCAGACCACGTGAAACAACACCTGCACAGGATCGGTACATTTGAACATCACACCTGCGGGACAGGTACAGGATGGCAACAACAATTTGTGCATTACAAATTCTAAAATATTAAAGTCAATATCCTAATACAAATTAAAAATTATGGAATTCAAGTACAATTTATTTTGGCACTGAAATATCTCCATACATGGGACTCACTTTGCGGGAAAATGATCGAGACTAACTCTACACAGATATTCAACCAGACACAGCAGGACATTTCAAACAGTCAACGAAGGGGTTGAATTTCTTCAAGTATTTTGCATTTGTTACCTGAAGGATGAATGCCACGTTCTAGACAACTGGGAACTCGCAAAAAAATAAGTTCCGAATGTGAGAATTTGTTTTGAACGGTTATCCGGACATGCTACCTTGTCCCAGACCTGCTGTTTTCAACTCTCTAGAGACAGCAGGAGCGGTAGAGATACTCTGAATGATCGGCTATGAAAAGCCAACTGACATTTACTCCTGAGGTGCTGACCTGTTGCACCCTCGACAACCACTGTGATTATTATTATTTGACCCTGCTGGTCATCTATGAACATTTGAACATCTTGGCCGTGTTCTGTTATAATCTCCACCCGGCACAGCCTGAAGAAGACTGGCCACCCCTCATAGCCTGGTTCCGCTTTAGGTTTCTTCCTAGGTTCTGGCCTTTCTAGGGAGTTTTTCCTAGCCACCGTGCTTCTACACCTGCATTGCTTGCTGTTTGGGGTTTTAGGCTGGGTTTCTGTACAGCACTTTGAGATATCAGCTGATGTAAGAAGGGCTTTATAAAAAAAAATGATTTGATTTATCCAACTCGGAATTCCAAGATGGGAACTCCGGCCTCTTTCTAGAGTACCGACTTGGGGCAAGTACATGATGGCAACAACAACTGCCCGAGTTACACCAGGAACGCACTATCCAGCCATCAGTGCTCAGACTGTCCGTAATAGGCTGAGAGAGGCTGGACTGAGGGCTTGTAGGCCTGCTGTAAGGCAAGTCCTCACCAGACATCACCGGCAACAACGTCGCCTATGGGCACAAACCCATCGTTGCTAGACCAGACAGGACTGGCAAAAAGTGCTCTCCACTGACGAGTCGCAGTTTTGTCTCACCGGGGGTGATGGTCGGATTCGCGTTTATCGTCGAAGGAATGAGCGTTACACTGAGGCCTGTACTCTGGAGCGGGATCGATTTGGAGGTGGAGGGTCCGTCATGGTCTGGGGCGTTGTGTCACAGCATCATCGGACTGAGCTTGCTGTATCCTGTGCACCAAACTTTTCAGGTATCAGACAAGTTACTCATGTTCCAGAGAGGCTAAGCTTTCAGGAATGGGGTCATAACAGCTTATAGCCAAAACGGTCCAAACGCTAGAGCCAAAGTCATAGGAAGAAACTAACTTCAACATGCCACATTGGCTTCAGAAATCGCCAGAAGCTTCTGTTTATCTGTGCTCCTCTACCTTTTCTGGCTGGCAAGGTACCAGGATTTTGTCTCTGGTTTTGAATATGAATTTAAATGACTGAATTTGAAAACTGAATCTGAATGCATCCGAGAAGTTGAATATATGAAACTACTCAACTTGAAAATTATAGTTTGTTAATATCTACCATATTGAAACTGAATATGTAAAAATTGAATTTGAATATTCAATTAGATAGAAAATTAATTTGAAAACTGAATGCAATATTAATTCAATTTCAAATCATGAAATACGCATTCAATGATACAATTTGTGCATTACAAATTCTAAAATATTAAATTCAATATCCTAATACAAATTCAAAAGTATGAAATTCAAGTACAATTTCTGTTGGCACTGAAATATCTCCATACATGGGACTCACTTTGCGGAAAAATGATCGAGACTAACTCTACACAGATATTCAACCAGACACAGCAGGACATTTCAAACAGTCAACGAAGGGGTTGAATTTCTTCAAATGTTTTGCGTTTGTTACCTGAAGGATGAATGCCACGTTCTAGACAACTGGGAACTCGCAAAAAAATAAGTTCCGAATGTGAAAATTTGTTTTGAACGGTCTTCCAACTTGGAATTCCAACATGGGAACTCTGGCCTCTTTCTAGAGTACCGACTTGCCGACCTGAAGATCACAGTCATCATGATTTGACCTAGTTCTTTTCAGCACCATGAAATGAGCCACCTGCGATTTCCCACATGGCAGCATCTTGTCATTATTGCTAGCTATCTGAATTTTCAGATAATTCACCAACTTCATCTCTTTTTCGTGCATCATTTCCATGAAGTTGTCAGACAACCCGTCTATAGAGAACAATAGTAATGGCGTCTTTTTGTAGGCACCATCGTGTCACTTCCGGATCTGTTTCACCTGTCCTTGTGCTTGTCTCCACCTCCCTCCAGGTGTCGCCCATCTTCCCCATTATCCCCTGGGTACTTATACCTGTGTTTTCTGTTTGTCTGTTGCCAGTTCGTCTTGTTTGTGCAAGTCAACCAGTGGTTTGTCTCTGCACCTGCTTTTTCCCCAGTCTCTCTTTTCTGCCATACTGGTTTTGACCCTTACTCTGAGCCCGCGTGCCTGACCACTCTGCCTGACCTCTCTGCCTAACCTGAGCCTGTTTGCTGTCCTGTACCTTTGCCCCACTATTCTGGACTTATCCCAAAACCATATTCTTTCCCCATTAATTTTCCCTGTAGGCATGGCTAAACGGACCAGAGGTAACTAATTTCCGTTTTTTTAGGACTACAAGCTGGCGAGCTCTATGGGATAAACTGTCACGCCCTGGCCTTAGTATTCTTTGTTTTCTTTATTATTTTAGTTAGGTCAGGGTGTGACATGGGGAAGGTTTGTGTTTTGTCGTTTTGGGTGGTTATATGGTAAAGGGGGTGTTGGGTGTAGTGTATGAGTTTGTGTTGAGTGAATGTTTCTAGGTATGTCTATGGTTGAGTGAATGTGTCTAGGTATGTCTATGGTTGCCTGAGTGGTTCTCAATCAGAGACAGATGTCTTTCATTTGTCTCTGATTGGGAGCCATATTTAAGGCAGCCATGGGCATCATGCATTTGTGGGTAATTGTCTATGTCTAAGTGTTTAGTGTCAGCACTTATGTTTGATTAGCTTCACGGTCGTCTGTTTTGTTGTTTTGTTTAGTTGTATAGTGTTCGTGTCGTTTTCGTCTTCTTTCTTTAATAAAGAAGATGTACTTTCCACACGCTGCATTTTGGTCCTCACTCTCTCCTATTGACGATCGTGACAGAATTACCCACCAATGCGGGATCAAGCAGCGTGATAAGCGGCAACAGGAGCAGCGCAAAGAGGAATGGCAATGGGAGCGTAATCTGGACTACACTACGTGGGAGGAGATCGACAGGTGGGCGATCGACCCAGGGCGAGTGCCGGAGCCCGCCTGGGATTCTCTAGCGCAGTGCGAGGAGGGATACCGGCGAATGGAGGCAGCACAACGACGCGGTAGGAAGCCTGTGAGTCAGCCCAAAATATTTCTTGGGGGGGGGGGCTTAGAGGTAGTGGGCCGAGGGCAGGTAGGAGACCTGCGCCCACTTCCCAGGCTAACCGTGGAGAGCGGGAGTACGGGCGAACACCGTGTTACGCAGTAGAGCGCACGGTGTCTCCTGTACGTGTTCATAGCCCGGTGCGGGTTATTCCACCTCCCCGCACTGGTAGGGCTAGATTGGGCATTGAGCCAGGTGCCATGAAGCCGGCTCAACGCATCTGGTCTCCAGTGCGTCTCCTCGGGCCGGCATACATGGCACCAGCCTTACGCATGGTGTCCCCGGTTCGCCTACATAGCCCGGTGCGGGTTATTCCACCTCCCCGCACTGGTCGGGCGACGGGGAGCATTCAACCAGGTAAGGTTGGGCAGGCTCGGTGCTCAAGGGAACCAGTACGCCTGCACGGTCCGGTATTTCCGGCGCCACCTTCCCGCCCCAGTCCAGTTCCACCAGTGCCTACACCACGCACCAGGCTTCCAGTGTGTCTCCAGAGCCCTGTTCCTCCTCCACGCACTCGTCCTATGGTGCGTGTCTCCAGCCCGGTACCACCAATTCCGGCACCACGCACCAAGCCTCCTGTGCGTCTCCAGAGTCCTGTGCATCCTGTTGCTGCTCCCCGCACTAGCCCTGAGATGCGTGTCCCCAGCCCGGTACCACCAGTTCCGGCACCACGCACTAGGCCTAATGTGCGTCCCCAGGGTCCAGTATGCCCTGTTCCTTCTCCCCGCACTAGCCTGAAGGTGCGTGTCCTTAGCCCGGTGCCTCCAGTTCCGGCACCACGCACCAGGTCTACAGTGCGCCTCATCCGGCCAGAGCCATCCGTCTCCCCAGCGCCATCTGAGCCATCCGTCTCCCCAGTGCCATCTGAGCCATCCATCTCCCCAGCGCCATCTGAGCCATCCGTCTCCCCAGCGCCATCTGAGCCATCCGTCTCCCCAGCGCCATCTGAGCCATCCGTCTCCCCAGCGCCATCTGAGCCATCCGTCTCCCCAGCGCCATCTGAGCCATCCGTCTCCCCAGCGCCATCTGAGCCATCTGTCTCCCCAGCGCCATCTGAGCCATCCGTCTCCCCAGCGCCATCTGAGCCATCCGTCTCCCCAGCGCCGTCTGAGCCATCCGTCTCCCCAGCGCCGTCTGAGCCGCCCGTCTGTCCCGAGCCATTAGAGCCGCCCGTCTGTCCCGAGCCGTCAGAGCCGTTAGTCAGTCAGGAGCCGCTAGAGCCATTCGTCAGTCAGGATCTGCCAGAGCCGCCAACCAGACAGGATCTGCCAGAGCCGCCAACCAGACAGGATCTGCCAGAGCCGCCAACCAGACAGGATCTGCCAGAGCCGCCAACCAGACAGGATCTGCCAGAGCCGCCAACCAGACAGGATCTGCCAGAGCCGCCAACCAGACAGGATCTGCCAGAGCCGTCAGCCAGCCATGAGCAGCCAGATCCGTCAGCCAGCCATGAGCAGCCAGATCCGTCAGCCAGCCATGAGCAGCCAGATCCGTCAGCCAGCCATGAGCAGCCAGATCCGTCAGCCAGCCATGAGCAGCCAGATCCGTCAGCCAGCCATGAGCAGCCAGATCCGTCAGCCAGCCATGAGCAGCCAGATCCGTCAGCCAGCCATGAGCCGTCCAGCCAGGATCCGCCAGAGCCGTCCAGCCAGGATCCGCCAGAGCCGTCATCCAGCCAGGATCCGTCCCTCAGTCCGGAGCTGCCCCTTATCCTGGTGCTGCCCCTTATCCTGGTGCTGCCCCTTATCCTGGTGCTGCCCCTTATCCTGGTGCTGCCCCTTATCCTGGTGCTGCCCCTTAGTCCGGTGCTGCCCCTTAGTCCGGTGCTGCCCCTTAGTCCGGTGCTGCCCCTTAGTCCGGTGCTGCCCCTTAGTCCGGTGCTGCCCCTTAGTCCGGTGCTGCCCCTTAGTCCGGTGCTGCCCCTTAATCCAGTGGGGTTAATGTGGAGGGTGGTCATTTGGAGGAGGCTACGAAAGCGGGTAGTGACTATGGTGGGGTGGAGACCACGACCAGTGCCAGAGCCGCCACCGTGGACAGACGCCCACCCAGACCCTCCCCTAGACTTTATGCTGGTGCGCCCGGAGTTCGCACCTTAAGGGGGGGGGGTTATGTCACGCCCTGGCCTTAGTATTCTTTGTTTTCTTTATTATTTTAGTTAGGTCAGGGTGTGACATGGGGAAGGTTTGTGTTTTGTCGTTTTGGGTGGTTATATGGTAAAGGGGGTGTTGGGTGTAGTGTATGAGTTTGTGTTGAGTGAATGTTTCTAGGTATGTCTATGGTTGAGTGAATGTGTCTAGGTATGTCTATGGTTGCCTGAGTGGTTCTCAATCAGAGACAGATGTCTTTCCTAGACTTTATGCTGGTGCGCCCGGAGTTCGCACCTTAAGGGGGGGGGGTTATGTCACGCCCTGGCGTGACAGGATTGGGATTGGGAGCCTTCAGGATTGGGAGCCATATTTAAGGCAGCCATGGGCATCATGCATTTGTGGGTAATTGTCTATGTCTAAGTGTTTAGTGTCAGCACTTATGTTTGATTAGCTTCACGGTCGTCTGTTTTGTTGTATAGTGTTCGTGTCGTTTTCGTCTTCTTTCTTTAATAAAGAAGATGTACTTTCCACACGCTGCATTTTGGTCCTCACTCTCTCCTATTGACGATCGTGACATAACCTCAGACCTTATTTTCGGCGTTTAACACATGCTTAGGAGATCTTATATGTTTTGTTCTGTTGGTAGAGCATGGACCTCGCAATGCCAGTGTTATGGGTTCGATTCCCACGGGGGACCAGTACGAACAAATATGAAATGATTACATGTAAATATCTTGTCCATAGGGGTTTCAAAACATCAAGAAGAACATAAGACCAATTCTCTTCATACATGCTTGGCAGTGACTCCAACATCTGCAAGTTTTGTATAAAATTAATTTACTCCCATTCAACACACAGCCTAGTCTACATGAAGAAGATAACCTTTGCTCAACTGTCCTTTGAAATTACTATGATGTGCTGTTTCAGAGCCAGGTGTCCCAGATTTTAGGGTAGACTAATATTGTTGTTTTTCAAACCACCTGAACTGAGCCATAAAGACTACATAAATAAGATAACAGGGCTTGTCCAGCTCCAGTCATTACAAGGCTTGATATCATCTTTTATATGATCCTAGTAAATCCATCTGAGATCCTCCTACCATAATCAACCGTTGACTGGCAATCTTGCTTTTCACTTTGATTTTGTATTTTTTCTGTAATTCAATTGAGATAATGATATGTATCAGCATTACACGTCTTGGATTATCTTATTTAACCTTTATTTATACAGGTTAGACATGTTTTTGTAGTGACTGTAGTAACATTGATTGTACAATGTAAATGCCTCAGAGCCTTTTTAAGTAACACCACAGATGGCTTTCATTGTATCCTACCTCGTCCTCGCTTTCCCGCTTGATTATACATTGCCTGCCAATCTAAACATTGGTTTAAATGGGATGAGGAGCAGCCCAGGCTGTAGGGCTGCAGAGTGTCTGCCTGTGCAGTGATGCTGCCTGCTGTCGCTGGGCTGGCTCAGAGTGTTTATAGTGTGAGGGGGGGACTCCTAGGAGGCTGCTATTTTTAGCTCTGCTTTCATCATTCCTCTCTGCTCTGCGCAGCGTGGAAGGAAGGGATGGTGGGAGGGAGCCTCGGGCTGCATTCTAATGAATATGACAGCTGAATCTAGATGGCAGCTATAAAACAACTCTTTCTGTAAGGTTGCATGTGTGTTGTGTGTGTGTGTGTGTGTGTCGACTGTGAAACAACTCCATCTGCAAAGGGGGCCCCCTTCTCTCTCTATAGCAACGTTGATGATGGTTGTAAATCCATGGAATGAGCTAGCTGAGGAGGGGATGGGATGAGAATTAAGAACAACTCTTTGGTCCCTTTCATTTTCTTTCCCTTGTTATTTGTTGCATGTTGTTTCCTCACTGTTTGTTTATGCTGCATTGAGAGTGAAAGTGCATCACACAATCAGGATGATGTAATGGTGTTCGAATTGTATCTGTTGAACGACTACTACAGTAGAACAAGCTATGTTTATTGTGTGTCTTGTAGAGCAACACATTGGAACCCCAAGCAGTGTTAGAGTTTATTGTGAAGTATGGCAGACAGCTTTATGTAGTACAGTCTTGTGTAATGCATTCAGTGACACTCTGGCTACCCAGCCAGTGTTTCTCCTCAGGTTGCCACAACAGACGGTAAAGTGTTCTTTCTGCTCTTTCTGATTTTTAAAATGACGTAATAGCCCCTTCATATATCATTTTTAAACAATACACTTCATAACAAACGTTATTGGCATACAAATGAAAACATCACAAGACAAAGAGTAGGCTAATCTTCCCTTTCTGAGGTTGTGACCAGATGGGTAGGATACAAAGCAGGATAAGTTAGTTAGCCAGCTAACATGCCTAAATATTATGAAATAACTTTGTATTTTTTGAAAGATACTTTTGAAATGGGCATGGTCTACTCAACAACCAATAACACATATCTAAGTTTAGCTTTCTTAATTAACCTGAAAATCAATAGTTATTTCTGGTTGTTTGTCAAAGTTAGCTGGCTAACTTATTGATCTTGCTTTGTAGTTTATCCCTCAGCTCTGGTATATAGATGTATGCTGGTTGAGGTCCTTGGCTGTAATTAGAAACATGTCCTCAGCATTATTAAACACACACACACATCAACCCCTTATGTAGGGCCATTGGAGCATGAGACCTCTAGGAGAGAATATTCAGGAAATGAGAATCTAACCAATACCTCCCTGGCCTTGCCAGTCAGTCCATCCTCTGTGTGTATTTTTGGATGTATTTAAAGTGAAGCTATAACATGTCCTGAAGGAATCACCATGGAGATAAATGGCAAAACAAGCAAATAATGGCAACAAAGTTCCCTCAGTCGAGGCCTATTGTAAGACCTCTGGTCTGAGGGAAGAGAACAGATATCTATTTGATAATTAAGAGTGGTGTGTTCTGAACCTCTGCTCCTGTCATTATTGCCCTCTGTTCTGTTTGTCCAGGTCTTGTAACGGGAGGCTTTTGTTCTATCTGAAGTCTTAATTTAAACTGGAAGGATTTATAACAAGAAACGTTACCAAGCAGAACTATTCTCAGTAACCCAAATTGAGTTTGTAGACAAGTCCGACCTCCCGAAATGCCTCAGGAGTCAGCAGCACGTATTTGTCTGCTTGGCTGTGGCTCGTGGCAGGTTGCATCATAGGGTAGAAAGCAGGGACAGTTATAACATAGCTGACACTCTCTGTGAAAATGTTTTCCTCATGAGGACTAGGCTAGATGGATGATAGACAGTCCCTGCAGTGAAAGCTAAATAGACACATTACACCTTCAGAACACCTTGTATGCATCCCAGATGGCACCCTATTCCCTATATAGTGCACTACCTTTGACCAGGGCCCATAGCGCACTATATATGGAATACGCTGCCGTTTGGGAGGCACACACTGAGATTTTCCATCATGTGATGAGTGTCGAGGTCGCTGGGCAATCTTGCCAAGGCTCTTGACTGAAGAATATCCTGCTGGATGTTATGTGGCTGTTTGGGTGAAACCACAGGCAGGTTAAAAGAAAGTGGATATATTTTAGTCTTTATTTTTCTCACCTCCTCTCCCCCACCACCAACCTCATCTCTCTTTCAACACCTTATTTTTCTCACCTCCTCTCCCCCACCACCAACCTCATCTCTCTTTCAACACCTTATTTTTCTCACCTCCTCTCCCCCACCACCAACCTCATCTCTCTTTCAACACCTTATTTTTCTCACCTCCTCTCCCCCACCACCAACCTCATCTCTCTTTCAACACCTTATTTTTCTTTGTCTCATTATATCCCAAACACTCAGTAACTAGGTTTCCATCCAATTGGTGACATATTTTCATGCAAATATTCTAAAATAAAAATAAAACGATATGTGCATTTTCTCACCAGAAATGTGTTTGCATCAAATTGACTTGTTGCAGATTAAAGGCTGTGTCTGATGACGGACTGCACATAAAAAATGACTGTATGTACCGAATAAAACACAAGAGTTAAATGGGTTTCCTTTGCATTTTCAACTCTACTGATGGTTTTGTCACAAAACATGTTGCTTGATATATAGCGAAAGTGCCCACTCTGGTCTTGGCACGTGTGCTCTGGCCAACAGCTCACAGATACATTGTGGTTATAGCCTACATGATGAGATTATTTTGGACAAAATAGCTAGATTATTTGTCACAAACGGCAGACAAGCATCAATCATCATGTCACCAGAATAAGACCCTCGATATTTATTGGAAAGGAGCATCAAGCTCATCACTGTGCACTTTCACCTCCCTGTGAAGTTCATCATAACATACTGTATTTAATCTGTAGCCTAACACACTGCATGCTTTCCTGAGTCATTCCCAAGTCATAGTGGGAGGACCTCACAGCATATCATCGCATGACTCCAAGTTTGCTTTGATATAATGGTTATTATATCAATATTTGCACATAAAGGCGTTTCCACTGTAATTTGTCATATTCATTTTACAGACACTAAAAGATCCCACGTTGTCTAGCGTACTTAGTTTTGTTGACATTTGGAAAGTTTACAGAAAAATGTGCTGTTTCCATCAGGCCTGTCGTGAAATGTTTCATCCGACTTGCACTTTACTTGCATAAAAAAGGTTGGATGGAAACCTGGTTAGTGATTTCAAAGGATAGTGTTGTTTTAGTCTTTGTAAATGTGACTTAGATTCACTCAGCCAATAACACAATCAGCCGATCATTTAAAGTCCAATTGTTCTCCTTTATTGGTATACATATAGCTGTGATGAGAAGACAGAGAAAAGAAGAGCCTGGTTAAGGTCATCATCCTTCTAAATACAGCTGCGCTCATCTTGTTTGAATGTGTGGATTTGATTTATTAACGTGGAATAACAGAGCAGGTTGGGGCAGATGAGTCAGTTTCACCAAAGAGAAGGAGCCCACTACTGTTAATTCAATTTATCCAGGAAGACAAATAGTGAGATTACCCACAAAAAAGAAAAGAAGATAAAAAAAAGGTGGGATTTGGCAGTATATTCCCTTGCCAGTGCCTAGCTTCTCTGGAATCAATAGTCCCTGCCTCTATGGTCGAAAAGAAGCATAAAGCCTCAATTAAAGTGTACAGTACAGCTGGTTAAATTGCTCATCCACATAATATGGCTTGTTATCTATCTTACCAATGTTAATCAGCCTTACTAGCCAAAACTACTTCTCTCATATACATTCATTAAACTGTACATTGGTGGCTAGAATAGAAACGCTATGTGAAACAACCTGCACTCCACACACACACACACACACACACACACACACACACACACACACACACACACACACACACACACACACACACACACACACACACACACACACACACACACACACTAGACACAGAGGTCGATTGATGGTGTGTTCTAAAGAGATTGGAGACAGGGGGAATCGTGTGGGACACTACAGAGCGTCTCTCTCTTAAGTAGCTGCAGTTACTCTGACAACGCTGACAAGGTGAGGGTCGCCGGAGCGGGTGGGGCTGAGCGCAGGCGGATATGGCTCCTGTGTAGTGATGTTTGTCTGCAGGGAAAATAACAAGGAGATGCAGGGAAACAATGACCTTCTGACAGGAGATAATATTTGCGTCCCAAATGGCTCCCTATATAGGGCACTACTTCTGATGAGCCCTATGAGCCCTGGTCAAAAGTAGTACACTACATACACTAGGTAATGGGTTGCCATTTGGGACAAAGATAATGACAGAAGTTGGTACCCCAGGTACAGCAGGCAACGAGGCTGGAACAGAAGAGGATCATTTTAGAACAGTGTTAGCAGTATTATTGTTATAATGGCCTGGAGTGGCTGGGGAGAACACCGTGGGTGAAAAACACAGAGGAAAGGAGGGAGAGATCAAGTATTTCTGGACAGGGTAGGGAGGTGTGTGTGTGTTTGTCTTTACTTCTGTGTGTGTGTGTATGTGTTTTTTCTTTATTTCTCTGTGTGTGTGTGTGTGGGGGGGGGGGAGGCTGCTTTTAGTGACAAAAGTGAAATGAGGAATGTAAAATGCACTGAATATTAACGCATCAATTTCAAAGATTTTACTGAGTTACAGTTCATATACAGTGAGGGAAAAAAGTATTTGATCCCCTGCTGATTATGTACGTTTGCCTACTGACAAAGAAATGATCAGTCTATAATTTTAATGGTAGATTTATTTGAACAGTGAGAGACAGAATAACAACAAATAAATCCAGAAAAACGCATGTCAAAGATTTTATAAATTCATTTGCATTTTAATGAGGGAAATAAGTATTTGACCCCTCTGCAAAACATGACTTAGTACATAATGGCAAAACCCTTGTTGGCAATCACAGAGGTCAGACGTTTCTTGTAGTTGGCCACCAGGTTTGCACACATCTCAGGAGGGATTTTGTCCCACTCCTCTTTGCAGATCTTCTCCAAGTCATTAAGGTTTCGAGGCTGACGTTTGGCAACTTGAACCTTCAGCTCCCTCCACAGATTTTCTATGGGATTAAGGTCTGGAGACTGGCTAGGCCACTCCAGAACCTTAATGTGCTTCTTCTTGAGCCACTCCTTTGTTGCCTTGGCCATGTGTTTTGGGTCATTGTCATGCATCCACGACCCATTTTCAATGCCCTGGCTGAGGGAAGGAGGTTCTCACCCAAGATTTGACGGTACATGGCACCATCCATCGTCCCTTTGATGCGGTGAAGTTGTCCTGTCCCCTTAGCAGAAAAACACCCCCAACGCATAATGTTTCCACCTCCATGTTTGACGGTGGGGATAGTGTTCTTGGGGTCATAGGCAGCATTCCTCCTCCTCCACACACGGCGAGTTGAGTTGATGCCAAAGAGCTACATTTTGGTCTCATCTGACCACAACACTTTCACACAGTTGTCCTCTGAATCATTCAGATGTTCATTGGCAAACTTCAGATGGGCATGTATATGTGCTTTCTTGAGCAGGGGGACCTTGCGGGTGCTGCAGGATTTCAGTCCTTCACGGCGTAGTGCGTAACCAATTGTTTTTTGGTGACTATGGTCCCAGGTGCCTTGAGATCATTCACAAGATCCTCCCGTGTAGTTCTGGGCTGATTCCTCACCGTTCTCATGATCATTGCAACTCCACAAGGTGAGATCTTGCATGGAGCCCCAGGCCGAGGGAGATTGACAGTTCTTTTGTGTTTCTTCCATTTGCGAATAATCGCACCAACTGTTGTCACCTTCTCACCAAGCTGCTTGGCGATGGTCTTGTAGCCCATTCCAGCCTTGTGTAGGTCTACAATCTTGTCCCTGACATCCTTGGAGAGCTCTTTGGTCTTGGCCATGGTGGAGAGTTTGGAATCTGATTGATTGCTTCTGTGGACAGGTGTCTTTTATACAGGTAACAAGCTGAGATTAGGAGCACTCCCTTTAAGAGTGTGCTCCTAATCTCAGCTCTTTACCTGTATAAAAGACACCTGGGAGCCAGAAATCTTTTTGATTGAGAGGGGGTCAAATACTTATTTCCCTCATTAAAATGCAAATCAATTTATAACATTTTTGACATGCGTTTTTCTGGATATTTTTGTTGTTATTCTGTCTCTCACTGTTCAAATAAACCTACCATTAAAATTAGACTGATCATTTCTTTGTCAGTGGGCAAACGTACAAAATCAGCAGGGGATCAAAAACTTTTTTCCCTCACTGTAAGGAAATCAGTCAATTGAAATAAATAAATTAGGCCCTAATCTATGGATTTCACATGACTGGGAATACAGATGGTATCTGTTGGTCACAGATACCATAAAAAATGGTAGGAGCGTGGATCAGAAAACCAGTTAGTATCTGGTGTGACCACCATTTGCCTCAAACATTCCTCCTTTGCATAGAGTTGATTAGGCTGCTGATTGCGGCCTGTGGAATGTTGTCCCAATCCTC
Organism: Salvelinus namaycush; assembly: GCF_016432855.1. Taxonomy (NCBI): domain Eukaryota; kingdom Metazoa; phylum Chordata; class Actinopteri; order Salmoniformes; family Salmonidae; genus Salvelinus; species Salvelinus namaycush. The sequence continues at coordinate 22,904,095 of NC_052319.1, read as the reverse complement.
TTCAATGGCTGTGCAAAGTTGCTGGATTTTGGCGAGAACTGGAACACACTGTTAGTGTTAGTGTACTATCTCTTATTTTTCTTCTTCTTTTATCCCATCCCTGTGTATCTTATCCATCTCCCGTGTGCTTTATCTTGGCTTTATGATTTATTTGGGTACGAATGGAGCATTCGCTGGGAGATTGCATTGGGGCAAATCTGATTAGGGGTTGGAATGATCATCTAGGAAATATGATAACTTGTTTTTGGAAATGCATCCAACCGGTATCCACTCCCCTCATTATAGAATTGTATGGTCATTAGGTTCAACTGGAAATTGGAAAGAAATGTAGGCAAACTTAATCTATTTCCAGACGATAATACTCTGATGGCAATGTTGTGGTCCATCAGATCAGATAATAAGTGTAACAATGTGTTTGACGTATAGAACATCCTCTGCCAAACCGAGGGAGAGGAAAATGACCATGTGAGAAGTGAGCACTCTAATCACAGAGAGAAAAATGATTGGTTGTGACAAGATCCCAGTAGAGGAGATTCATATCAGGCCAGCGCAGGCTTTAATCAGGTAATGAATCTACTCAGTAAGTGTGGATCACGAGTGTGTTTAAGTGTGTGTGCGTGCATGTGTATGCGTGTGTGTGTTTTGGAAGGGCTGAGGGATTACGTTGTGAAGAGCCTGCTTCTTTAGTAGATTGATTCATATTTCAGGGGAATGTTCATCATGATTTGGTAGTGTGTGACGATTTGCAAATCCCACATTTAAAACTGATGCACCCATTGCATTGCATCCATGCAATGGGTGCTTTCTACTTTGTGCTTTTCTTCATTGTTTTAAGAGTTATGTTCTTTTGTATTCATACTATATATATATCTTCAGTACATTTTGAGAACGGGCCAGTAAGTCAAAATTTAAATAGCTTATTTCCTCCTTATTCTTAAATGGACAATCAGTCTTAGTTCCAGTCAATAACGGTATAACAAACCCACAAGGTATTTAAAGGACCGGAAGGGTATCTTTTCTAATGCACTGTGGTGAAACCACAGGACAAAGTCAACTGTCTAGAGATGAATACACTAATATATTCTGGTGTATTCTCCCTGCCAAGCGTGGGTAGTTGGTACAGATGAGACACAGTGAACCAGGATGAAGACAGGCTGGCAGAGCAGTGCCAAGGTTTCCCACACATAGCCTAGCCTAGACACTAGGCTTGGGTGATATACAGTTCATACCGTATTCAGGTTTTTTCCAAATACCAATGCTATGATTTTCAATACCGTAACAAAATAAATAAAAATATATATAAAAAATATATATAAATATATATAGAGAGTTGAAGTTGGAAGTTTACATACACCTTAGCCAAATACATTTAAACTCAGTTTTTCACAATTCCTGACATTTAATCAGAGTAAAACTTCCCTGTCTTAGGTCAGTTAGGATCACCACTTTATTTTAAGAATGTGAAATGTCAGAATAATAGTAAAGAGAATGATTTATTTCAGCTTTTATTTATTTCATCACATTCCCTGTGGGTCAGAAGTTTACATACACTCAATTAGTATTTGGTAGCATTGCCTTTAAATAGTTTTACTTGGGTCAAACATTTTGGGTAGCCTTCCACAAGCTTCCCACAATAAGTTGGGTGAATTTTGGCCCATTCTTCCTGACAGAGCTGGTGTAACTGAGTCAGGTTTGTAGGCCTCCTTACTCGCACACGCTTTTTCAGTTCTGCCCACAAATTTTCTATAGGTTTGAGGTCAGGGCTTTGTGATGGCCACTCCAATACCTTGACTTTGTTGTCCTTAGGCTGACCAGATGGCTCATAAAAGGACAGAGAAATTACACTAACTTGACTGCATGTGTTTCTTCTGTCTCACAGGCCATCCACAGCCATGTTGCCTTTTAGAGAAGTTGGAGTATGTGGCCCAACCTCTAATATTATGAAGCATTCTTTTTATCATGAAGATGTTATTCCTCTATAAACCTGTCCTATACCATGAAGCATGCATTTTTGTGTATATTGTTGTTATTATAGTATGTTATGTGTATAGTACCTCTATGATGTTAATATATCCATCCATTCATCTGCTGTGTGATTAGTGTTCATAATGGTTTTCCAATATTTCCCTTGTTTTATAGCCGTGCAACACATCGCATCGTCATGCACGTGTCCATTTAGATGTTTTCCAGCGCGTTGGCCTCCACCATCTCTGCGCGGCCAAATCCAGGGAGATTACCGTTGTTATGGTTACGGAAAGCTGCTGATGTAATTCGGTCAGTTCGTCAGGTTGGACAAAGGTGGGCAGTGTGCTTCCCCCTCTCTCCCCCTCCCCCCCTCCCTCTCTCCTTTCCCCCCTCCCGTCTTCCCTTCTTTCCCTCCCCTTCTCCAGTGAGGAAATTGAGGGAACCAAAACATAATTGATGGGTTGGTTACAACATCATTGATGAATAGTAAGGTGATTAAAATGAGATCGTTCTCTAAATCTCTCTTTTCACATGACTAATTATCAAAGTGAATAATTGGAAAAACGAAACAAGGTGGTTCTTTTGGGTACATTTCCCTCTAACCCCCCCTCAAATTGGTAATCAAGTCCCCTCCATAACGATGGTTGGAAGCACGGTAATCACATTATAGCCATATTTACTGGCATGGGAGGGTCAGGCTGGACAGACAGGGTGTATATTTACAAGGGGGCAGCTGGAACACATCAATAATCGTGAGCGGAAATGCAAGGAAATGTTCCTAGGATGTCTTTCTAACCAAGTGTATTTGGTTCCCATTAATTTGGACATTAAACCGGGCAGCTAATTGTCCATTAGGGCTTAATGTATTTTTTCCCCCTGCAACGCCAGTCCTGGTGTGTCTTATGATGGCAGTGTTGTTGCCATTGACAGGCTACACACTGTAATAAGACAGAGAGAGGCAGCAAACTAAAATGTGAGTTGCTGTGACTTATTTATTGGGTAGGCCCCACTTTAGTCATTACAGAGCTAACTCAATGGACCAAGTACAGTAATCTCTCTCTCTCTCTCTCTCTCTCTCTCTCTCTCTCTCTCTCTCATATGTCCAGGAAATGGTCAACGAAGATAGTGGGTGTGGTAAGGATCGACCATAAATGTATCAAAGAGTCGTCTATCTATGATGCAGGTTGCCCTGATGAACTGGTGTGTGTTCTGCATTGTGTGCATGTACCTGATTTGAAAATGCCATTGGTCTGATTTGAATGGCAAATTTGAGGAAGTACCCATCGTCATGACATTTCAATGTTTGAATAGAGGTAGGCTATCTGTGCCACATGGGGGCATTGTCCCTGTGAATGTGAAGGGACTCCCACTCAAGCCCTGGTGCAGGACTGCCCTGTTCAGTTTTGTTCTTGAATAGCCAGGTGCAGCCTAACTTAATAATTCATCATGTAGACTACTTTGAATGGCCTTGAAAGTTCGTTTCAGGAGAGCAGAAAAAACTGTTTATTAAATACTACAAGACTGCATAAAGAATGCATGATACGATAGGGGCAAAAATGGACAAAAACAAAATGCTGTGTTGTAGAATTGTTGCAGAAGGGTAGCAGTGCATGTTAGAGGTATTGCGGTTGTGTGGGGTCTGTGTTTACCTAGGGTATGCTTTTTAGACTTACTTTAAGACTTTTAAAAATATATATTTTTAGACTAAATCTTTTCACTTGTGAGGTTGCAGCCTTAGAACTGAATCTCCCCTGTCCCCTCCCCTCCCTCGCCTCCCCCCTCTCTTCTCTCTTACCCCTCCCCTCCCCTCCCTCGCCTCCCCTACCTCTCCCTCTGTCCTCTCCCTCCCCTCCTCTCCTCTCGCCTCCCCTACCTCTCCCTCTGTCCTCTACCTCCCCTCCTCTCGCCTCCCCTACCTCTCCCTCTGTCCTCTCCCTACCCCTCCCCTACCTCTCCCTCTGTCCTCTCCCTCCCCTCCTCTCCTCTCCTCTCGCCTCCCCTACCTCTCCCTCTGTCCTCTACCTCCCCTCCTCTCGCCTCCCCTACCTCTCCCTCTGTCCTCTCCCTACCCCTCCCCTCCCTCTCCCTCTGTCCTCTCCCTCCCCTCCTCTCCTCTCGCCTCCCCTACCTCTCCCTCTGTCCTCTCCCTACTCCTCCCCTACCTCTCCCTCTGTCCTCTCCCTCCCCTCCTCTCCTCTCGCCTCCCCTACCTCTCCCTCTGTCCTCTACCTCCCCTCCTCTCGCCTCCCCTACTTCTCCCTCTGTCCTCCCCCTCCCCCTCCCCTACCTCTCCCTCTGTTCTCTCCCTCCCCCTCCCCTACATCTCCCTCTGTTCTCTCCTTACCCCTCCCCTTGCCTCCCTTACCCCTCCCTCTGTTCTCTCATTCCCCCTCCCCTCCCCTGCCTCTCCCTCTCCCTCTGTCCTTTCCCTCCCCCTCCCCCTGTTACACTCAACACTGTTTATCTTTCCACCACGACCACAGCGGCCTCTCAATAAACAGCAGCATCTTCAGTTCAGTCGTTCCATGCAAATACACACAAACCCCCAAAAGATATGATTACGAGAGTAGCAAACACACTCAGTGGGCTGGATTGACTCTCAGCTGCTGTTGCAGCCAAGGTGACAGTAAAAACAATATGAGGAACTGTGGAAAAAGCAGTTAAATGATATAGCCTACTGTAACTAATCATGGCCCAACACTATGTTTTATTACATTACCTGCTAAACAATGGTTATCTATGGAACTGTAAATGGAAAAAGCTCATTGGGTTATTTTTCCATTGGCCTACCCACGCACACACAGTGATAAAATCTTAAGCAGAATGGGCGATATCACCAAACGGATAAGGAGTGCCTTGCGCAAATGTGGGTGTTACTTGACAGTTTATTACGGGTGATGTTTTGTTATGCAAGTTATGAAGTTGTCAACCAAGAGTCAGAAGCACCAATTCAATGATAAAGCTTTAGTTGCTCCCCACGTGCTTTATCTTGAGTCTTGACAACCTTTGCTTGAGGGGTCTAATGCACTTGAATGTTTTTATGCAATTTCTGCATTTTTTTATTAAAGATTGAATAATTGAAACTTGGGTGTTTAATTATTAAGAGGTGTTCAGGAAGCCAGGGTTGGAAGGATAGGGTCGGCGATCTATAATAAGGACACTGGCAGTACCGGGGCGGCAGGTAGCCTAGTGGTTAGAGCATTGGACTTGTAACTGAAAGGTTACAAGATTGAATCCCTGAGCTGACAAGGTAAAAATCTGTAGTTCTGCCCCTGAACAAGGCAGTTAACCCACTGTTCCTAAGCTGTAATTGAAAGTAAGAATTTGTTCTTAACTGACTTGCCTAATTAAATGAAGGTAAAATAAATTAGAAGGAATATATTCTCAATAGGAGTTGTTATGGGAAAGGAGACAAGGCTTGGCTAACTAGGACTGTTCTTCCTGGAGAGTCCTGCTTGCTACTTATACTTGGAAAAGTCTTCTCATTAGTGTAGGTTGTCTGCGTGTGTGTGTACGTCACCAGGTGACCATCCTCTCCAGGGACACGGGATTCCCTATAGCCTCTAAACCTAGTGTCACAGACATCAACTAGATCCACTCACTCACACACCTCCTCACCTCCAGAGGCAAAGGTCAAGGTTTCCCAATAAAGCCTTTGGGTTGGACAATATTAAAGAATAGTGGATGGAAAACATAATTCATAAAACCATTCATCAATATGTTGCATTGGCTTTATTGATCGCCTGGGTGGAGCCTATACTTAAATGTACAGATGGGTTTCCTGTCAGAGGTATAGTTGTATGTAAAGAGATTGAGCACCACCATTGTCACGTTCGCTGGAATAAATGTCGGACCAAGGCGCAGCGGATGTTGAGTTCCACATTATTTATTAGAAAGTGAAACTAAGCAAAGACAAAAACAAATAAACAATAAACTAACAACAACCCGTGACTACAGAGATGCTACGTGCACTAACTCCAAACAAAATTCAATATCCCACCAAAACACAGGTGGAAAAAATGCTACTTAAGTATGATCCCCAATTAGAGACAACGATTACCAGCTGCCTCTAATTGGGAATCATACAAAATCACCAACATAGAAAAACAAACCTAGAACCCCACATTGAAATAATAAACTAGACTAACCCCCCAGTCACGCCCTGACCTACTCCACCATAGAAAATAAGGACTCTCTATTGGCAGAACGTGACAACCATTTATGGCTAGTTTTATAGGTTTGAATACATTAGCAGGGCCTGACATTAACTTTTTTAGCCACTTATCTTTCGGACAAGTAGGACTGATGTTTTTCTTGTCTGAAAGCTCACGTCACTAAAAATAGACTGGTCTGTAACGCCATGGGCCAAAAATGTGACTGAAAATTGTGTTGTATGATGCAAGGAGCCACTTTACAAAATAAAGTTAATTATTATAATTATTATTACCGAGAATTAGACAACATGTAGGCTGCCCTCTGCCTTGAGCTGGGCAATTGGGCCAAAAAGTCATATCAAGATCAATTTACCCATTGAGCTCATTAACTTTTAAATGCACAGTTACTTTCAAATTAGTGGCAGAAAAGTAGACATACAGTACTTTATCCAGTGCCAAGTAGGACATGAAAGAAGTTAGCTATTTAACTAACATGTTCAGAGAATGTATGATGGATATTTTGTCAAAATAGGATCCAGAATGATCAGATTTATTTTGTGGTCTGAAGAGATACCTTTTCTTGAATATTTTTGGTGCATGTTTGCCTAAGCTATAGGCCCCATGCTACATACTGTATTTCAGGAAGTGGGAACCCAAACATATTAACTAGATTGCTAACCTTAAATACAGTCTTGTAATGCACTTAAGTAAAAATACTTTAAAGTACTACTTAAGTAGTTTTTTGGGGTATCTGTACTTTACTTGACTCTTTATATTTGGACAACTTTTACTTTTACTCCATACATTTTCCTGACACCCAAAAATACTCGTTACATTTTGAATGCCTAGCAGGACAGGAAAATGATCCAATTCACCCGCTTATCAAGAGAACATCCCTCGTCATCCCTACTTCCCCTGATCTGGCAGACTCACTAAACACACATGTTTCATATGTAAAGGATGTCTGTGCGTTAGAGTGTGCCCCTGGATTTCCATAAATAAATAAAAAAACAAGAACATTTTGCCATCTAGTTTTCTTAATATAAGGAATTTTAAATTATTTGTTTTTTTTCTTTTACTTTTGATAATTAACATTTTCTTAAAATAATTGCAAAAAGGTTTTCTGTTGCTCAATTAGCCTTTTAAAATTATTAACTTGGATTAGCTAACACAGTGTGCCATTGGAACACAGGAGTGATAGTTGCTGATAATGGACCTCTGTATACCTATGTAGATATTCCCCCCCAAAATCTGCCTTTTCCAGATACAATAGTAATTTACAACATTAACAATGTCTACACTGCATTTCTGATCAATTTGATAAACTAGGAAATTTCTAAGGGACCCCAAACTTTTGAATGGTAGTGAATATTTAAAACCAAATACTTTTAGAATTTTACTCAAGTAGTATTTTACTGAGTGAGTTTCACTTTTTCTATTAATAAGGTATCTTTAATTTTACTCAAGTATGACATTGGGTACTTTTTCCACCACTGCTAGAATATATGATATTGTTAATAGATAGAATTTACTGTTATAGTGCCTTGCAAAGGTATTCATCCCCCCCATCCTTGTTTTCCCTATTTTGTTGCATTACAACCTGTAATTTAAATAGATTTTTATTTGGATTTCATGTAATGGACATACACAAAATAGTCCAAAGTGTTGAAGTGAATTTTTTTTAAATGACTTGTTTCAAAAAATAAAAAAACATGCATATGTATTACGATCTGGTGCAACCAATTACCTTCAGAAGTCACATAATTAGTAAAATAAAGTCCACCTGTGTGCAATCTAAGTGTCACATGATCTGTCACATGATCTCAGTATATATACACCTGTTCTGAAAGGCCCCAGAGTCTAGAACACCACTAAGCAAGGGGCACCACCAAGAAAGCGGCACCATGAAGACCAATGAGCTCTCCAAACAGGTCAGGGACAAAGTTGTGGAGAAGTACAGATCAGGGTTGGGTTATAAAAAAATATCTGAAACTTTGAACATCCCACGGAGCACCATTAAATTCATTATAAAGAAATGGAAAGAATATGGCACCACAACACACCTGCCAAGAGAGGGCTGCGCACCAAAACTCACGGACCAGGCAAGGAGGGCATTAATCAGAGAGGCAACAAAGACACCAAAGATAACCCTGAAGGAGCTACAAAGTTCCACAGCGGAGATTGGAGTATCTGTCCATAGGACCACTTTAAGCCATACACTCCACAGAGCTGGGATTTACGGAAGCGTGGCCTGAAAAAAAGCCATTGCTTAAAGAAAAAAATAAGCAAACACGTTTGGTGTTCACCAAAATGCATGTGGGAGACTCTCCAAACATATGGAAGAAGGTACTCTGGTCAAATGAGACTAAAATTGAGATTTTTGGCCATCAAGGAAAACACGATGTCTGGCGCAAACCCAACACCTCTCATCACTCCGAGAACACCATCCCCATGTTGATGGCAGCATCATGCTGTGGGGATATTTTTCATCGGCAGGGACTGGGAAACTGGTCAGAATTGAAGGAATGATGGACGGTGCTAAATACAGGGACATTTTTGAGGGAAACCTGTTTCAGTCTTCCAGAGATTTGAGACTGGGATGGAGGTTCACCTTCCAGCAGGACAATAACCCTAAGCATGCTGCAAAAGCAACACTCAAGTGTTTAAGGGGAAACATTTAAATGTCTTGGAATGGTCTAGTCAAAGCCCAGACCTCAATCCAATTGCGAATCTGTGGTATGGCTTAAAGATTGCTGTACACTAGTGGAACCCATCCAACTTGAAGGAGCTGCAGCAGTTTTGCCTTGAAAAAGGGCATAAATCCCAGTGGCTAGATGTGCCAAGCTTATAGAGACATACCCCAAGAGACTTGCAGCTGTAATTGCTGCAAAAGGTTGCTTTACAAAGTTTTGACTTTGGGGGTGGGGGGTGAATAGTTATGCACGCTCAAGTTTTCAGTCTTTTTGTCTTGTTTCTTGTTTGATTCACAAGAAAAAATATTTTGCACCTTCAAAGTGGTAGGTATGTTGTTTAAATCAAATGATACAACCCCACCAAAAACATTTTAATTCCAGGTTGTAAGGCAACAAAATAGGAAAAATGCCAAGGGGGGGAATACTTTCGCAAGCCACTGTAGATCAATAACATGGCTATTGTAACGGCTGTTTTCCTCCTCTTCTTCTGAAGAGGAGGTGTAGGGATCGGACCAAAACGCAGCGTGTTGTGAAGACATGATGAATTTATTTAGACAAGACGAACACGAAATACACTTGAGAAATTACAAAACAAAAAACGACGTAGACCGACCTGAACATGAGAACTTACATAAATACGAAGAACGCACGAACAGGAACAGACTAGACAAACGAAACAGTCCCGTGTGGTAACAAACACTGACACGGAAGACAATCACCCACAAACAAACGGTGTGAACAGCCTACCTTAATATGGTTCTCAATCAGAGGAAACGTCAAACACCTGCCCCTAATTGAGAACCATATCAGGCAACACATTGAACCCAACATAGAAACACATAACATAGACTACCCACCCAGCTCACACCCTGACCATACTAAACACATACAAAAACAACAGAAAACAGGTCAGGAACGTGACAGCTATGTCCAACACAAACTTCCCATTGGTAGTAGGGACGTCAAACGTCCCTTTGGACTAGGGTTGAATATTTTCCCAGTATTTTACAAATGTTCCATCCCGAGAATAAATCACTTTTTCCCCGGGTAACCCAGTATTTTCCCGCTAAAACATTCAAAAGCATTATAAAGCATATAAATGCAGTATGTCTAGATTTGATTAGAGCTTTGATCAGAATGAAAATTCAAATCTGATGCTACCTGAGCCTGATGAGTCATATATTAAATACATTTTATGAACCCTTCATGAACGAAATATAATGAGCCCAAGCCCAAAAAAGCCCAAATGGTTGTGCCATTATCCAATAAATATATGATATAGGCTACTGCACATTATGCACAACAGAAAAACATAAACGCCCATAGATGTAGCTAGCTATATTCTCTCTTATGTAAAGAAATGAAACTAGCAGGCTAATCTTTTTGAGTGTGAACTGTATTACTGTACTGTATTATACTGTATTATATGGAGTGGAATTATGCACGTTCAAACCATGATAAAGCAGATGAAAAGATGCGATTATGGTGCAGCACATGCAGCCTACAAAGACAAGAATTATAGAAGGCGTTCACATCTCTTCATGAAGATTGAGTGGTTATGGGTCTGAATAAATAACTGCTATAGCCTACCGCCATCATGCGTTCGCTCTTGTTTCAAACTACCAGTGAGTTCTATTGGCTACTGTATTTAAATAGTCTATTTAAATAGTCTATATCTTCGAATAGTCTATTGGTAAAAAATAATGTCCAGCAAGCTATTCCAGTCTAGCTTTTCCTGCATGGGACTCCAAGAGCTAAGGAGTGTTTCTTAAGGAGGCCAGCAAGAGACAGAGGCTATAAATTATAAGCTTATTATGCATAATCCATCATTAATTAGCTAAATATAAGGCTTATACTTCATTGAATGTATTACCAGAAAGAGGTATGCTAGGGACATCTATATATCAATCTAGAACAGGATTATCTATTTTGGATGCAATTTGAATGGAGTTGATGGAGAGAAAGAAAGAATGTGAGTGTGCTCGAGCGTGCACTGATTTAAAGCAACGATATTCATTTGAGTGATAGGCTGTTTTAAAACTCTGCAGCGGCAATAAAAAATATACACTTTACAATTAAAAACCAAGGTGACCCCCGAAAGCCAGATGGAGATGGGTAAATTAGACGCATATTCGGTCTTTAAATTAGGCTATGCTGCAGCAAATGTAGGCATAGGCATAGGCAGCAAATGTAGCATAGGCTATGTTGCAGCAAATGTAGGCCTACCTGTTACAAGAAAAACACTTACCATGATGAGATGATAGGTCTTTATGCATTTTGAACTGAACTGTGTTTGTCCCCATCCTGAGCGTTGATTCATCATGCTGAGGCCACAGAGAACCCAGATTTAGACATTACATATAATTGAACAGTTCCATTTCACGCCATGCTGTGCATATAAATGATTTATTATAATTTACCGGTTTCTCGCAGTTATTTATCCTGGGAAAAAGGACTGGTTTTGGGCTGTAAATCCCGGTAAATCTTAGTAACCGGGTTCCAGCCGTTCAACCCTACAATGGAAGCTCTATTCTAGAGCGTCTGGTTTAATTGTGCTTAGGATCATTATTTCTAATCTTTAAATGGTTAAACTAGTGAGCAAAATATATTTAGCTTAATTTCCTATCATCCTTTTATTCTATTTTGCCCTATCTAATTAACGTATATTATTAGATATAAGCCTTCTGCAAGTTTTCATCTAACCAACCATGTGTAGGTAATTCCAAGTTTCCGTGTGGCTTTTAAAACCTCTACCGACCCCCCCCCTCCCAGATCCGGGATCCTCCTCATCAGAAATGCTGACTAGCATAGCCTAGCCTAGCGCCACAGGGAATATCATATAATATAATTTCATGAAATCACAAGTCCAATACAGCAAATGAAAGATAAACATCTTGTGAATCCAGCCAACATGTCCGATTTTTTAAATGTTTTACAGCGAAAACACAACATATATTTATGTTAGCTCACCACCATATCCACAAAAACACAGCCATTTTTTCACAGCAAAGATAGCTTTCACAAAACCCACAAATAGAGATAAAAATAATCACTAACCTTTGAACAACTTCATCAGATGACAGTCTTATAACATCATGTTATACAATACATTTATGTTTTGTTAGAAAATTTGCATATTTATAGCTACAAATCCTGGTTTTACATTGGTGCCATGATCATAAATGGCTCCAAAACAGCCAGAATAATTACAGAGAGCAACGTGAAATACATAAATACTCATCATAAAACATTTATGAAAAATACATGTTGTACACATAATTAAAGATAAACATCTTGTGGATGCAGCCAACATGTCCGATTTCTTAAATGTTTTACAGCGAAAACACAACATATATTTATGTTAGCTCACCACAATAGCCCAAAACACAACGCCATTTTTTCACCGCAAAGATAGCTTTCACAAAACCCACAAATAGAGATAAAAATAATCACTAACCTTTGAACAACTTCATCAGATGACAGTCTTATAACATCATGTTATACAATACATTTATGTTTTGTTCAAAAATTTGCATATATATAGCTACAAATCCTGGTTTTACATTGTGAACATGGCGCCAAAATTCTCCAAATTGTCCGGAGAAATTTTAGAGAGTCACGTAATCTAACAGAAAAACTAATCATAAACTTTGCTGAAAAAACATATAATTGGACATATAATTAAAGATACACTGGTTCTTAATGCAACCGCTGTGTTAGATTTAAAAAAATAACTTTAGTAAAAAGCCCAGCATACAATAATCTGAGACAGCGCTCAGCCATTCTCTGCCATGTTGGAGTCAACATATTCAACAAAAATACGAAATAACATCATAAATATTCTCTTACCTTTGATGATCTTTCATCAGAATGCAGTGCAAGGAGTCCTAGTTCCACAAAAAATTGTTGTTTTGTTTTAGAATGTCCATTTCTTCTGTCGAATTAGCAACTTTGGTTAGCATAGTGGCGCTCACGTGTCCATGAAGATTTTACGCATGAACAAAAAATTCAAAAAGTCATAATAATAGTCAAATAAACTGGTCAAACTCAGTTGATAATCCATCTTTAGGATGTTTTTCAGAAATCAATCCAATAACGTCCCAGACGGAGCATTTCTTCGTGTCTACCTAACGCATTGCAGAAAACGATGTGACAAACCCTAGTGCGCAGCAAAATACTGCCAATATGGCTGACCTGTCACTCCAAAAGCTCTCATTCGGTCCCACATCAGGCTAGACACCTCATTCAACGTTCTACTGCCTGTTGACATCTAATGGAAGGCGTATGAAGTGCATACATATCCATAAATACAAGGTAATTGAATAGGCGAAGCCTTTCACAGAGAGCAATTTCAGAATTTTCACTTCCTGTTTGGAAGTTTGCCTGCCAAATGAGTTCTGTTTTACTCACAGATATAATTCAAACAGTTTTAGAAACTTCAGAGTGTTTTCTATCCAATAGTAATAATAATATGCATATCATATGATCTAGAACAGAGTACGAGGCCGTTTAATTTGGGCACTATTTTTTCCCAAAGTGGAAATGGTGCCCCCTATTAAGAAGAAGTTTTAAACAGAACTACACACCATACATTTGCCCCCTGTTCTACTGATTTCAGCATGATATCGATGGAAGTGATTAATAAAAAATGTTTCGCGTTACACTTACGGCATTTGCGACCCACTTGAATCAAAATGCAAGACTTCAAGATGTAGCCAGCTGTCTTCTACAAATTGTCCTCTAACCAGTGATGTTCACCTTATTCCCAGATCCAGTGTGGTTTTTGAGTTTTAACAGGATGTGCAACCTCATCTTACCCCTCTCGCACAATTGATTTCAACGTGATAATCAATGAGTGATTGACAAAACAGTGTTGCTTTTCTCTTTCTGTTTTGGTGGCCCACATATCAATATACAACATGCCAAAATGTAGCTGACTGTTTTCTGCAGGATGTCCTCTAACAAGTGATGTTTCCATGTGTTTTTGAGTTGTGGTAGTTTCAATGGCACATATCCACCCCCTCCTCCCCTTTTTTTTGTTGATCATATTACTCCAGTGCTAGCCTCCCTACACTGGCTTCCTGTTAAGGCAAGGGCTGATTTCAAGGTTTTACTGCTAACCTACAAAGCATTACATGGGCTTGCTCCTACCTATCTTTACGATTTGGTCCTGCCGTACATACCTACACGTACGCTACCCATGTGAGAGACGCAGACTCGGTCTCAACCTTTAAGTCTTTACTGAAGACTCATCTCTTCAGTAGATCATATGATTGAGTGTAGTCTGGCCCAGGAGTGTGAAGGTGAACGGAAAGGCTCTGAAGCAACGAACCTTCCTTGCTGTCTCTGCCTGGCCGGTTGCCCTCTCTCCACTGGGATTCTCTGCCTCTAACCCTATTACAGGGGCTGAGTCACTGGCTTACTGGTGCTCTTCCATGCCGTCCCTAGGAGGGGTGCATCACTTGAGTGGGGTGAGTCTCTGACGTGATCTTCCTGTTTGGGTTGGCGCCCCCCTTTGGGTTGTGCCGTGGTGGAGATCTTTGTATACTCGGCCTTGTCTCAGGATGGTAAGTTGGTGGTTGAAGATATCCCTCTAGTGGTGTGGGGGCTGTGCTTTGGCAAAGTGGGTGGGGTTATATCCTGCCTGTTTGGCCCTGTCCGGGGGTATCATCGGATGAGGCCACAGTGTCTCCTGACCCCTCCTGTCTCAGCCTCCAGTATTTATGCTGCAGTAGTTTATGTGTCAGGGGGCTAGGGTCAGTCTGTTATATCTGGAGTACTTCTCCTGTCTTATCCGGTGTCCTGTGTGAATTTAAGTATGCTCTCTCTAATTCTCTCTTTCTCTCTTTCTCTCTCTCGGAGGACCGCAGCCCTAGGACCATGCCTCAGGATAACCTGGCATGATGACTCCTTGCTGTCCCCAGTCCACCTGGCCGTGCTGCTGCTCCAGTTTCAACTGTTCTGCCTGCGGCTATGGAACACTGACCTGTTCACCGGACGTGCTACCTGTCCCAGACCTGCTGTTTTCAACTCTCTAGAGACAGCATGAGCGGTAGAGATACTCTGAATGATCGGCTATGAAAAGCCAACTGACATTTACTCCTGAGGTGCTGACCTGTTGCACCCTCGACAACCACTGTGATTATTATTATTTGACCATGCTGGTCATTTATGAACTTTTGAACATCTTGGCCATGTTCTGTTATAATCTCCACCCGGCACAGCCAGAAGAGGACTGGCCCACCCCTCATAGCCTGGTTCCTCTCTAGGTTTCCTCCTAGGTTTTGTCCTTTCTAGGGAGTTTTTCCTAGCCACCGTGCTTCTACACCTGCATTGCTTGCTGTTTGGGGTTTTAGGCTGGGTTTCTGTACAGCACTTTGAGATATCAACTGATGTAAGAAGGGCTATATAAATACATTTGATTTGATTTTAATGTATTGCCACTTGTCAAGACAACAGTGTTTTTGGTGCGTGCGCTGTTTGTAAGGTGCTAATTAAAAAAAATATGATTATGATTGTTGCACATGTATGTGTAGATAATATATTTTAGGTTTAGGTTTTCAATATATCACAAACTGTTTCTGCATATTGGTTATTGATTTAGACACTTTAAAACTATGTTTTGACTTTGGGCTATTTATTAATATGTGTTGTCAACAGGAAGCAGCGACAACACCAGTTTTCGGAATATGAATAGAACTTTCAACATTCATTTCCAATGGGATTGTACTTAATCAGGTACAAATCAGGTTTGCCCTTGCTATTGGTAGGCTTATATAGGCTACTTGATGTAGGCATATTCCCCGCTAAGGGTGCGCATAATCTCAATGACATGAGATTATTTCCTCAATACTGAGTGTTGTGAAATAATTGTTATACTCACATAAAGCTTACAGTACAACAGTAACAGTAGATGTTTTAAAAACTGGGTTTTTCCTCGAGTACATTGTGAAATCTTGCTCAACCTTTGTTTGCTTGTGCTTATCAGAATGCATGTGCAAAGCGAGGAGAGGGAGTGAGAGCTGGCAGCGAAACATTGGCAGGGCAGATACTGAACATAGTACATGACAATGACATTAATACATGCTAGTAGCTAAATAGTTAACTACTGAGTTGAATTGGCTATCTAGTTAGTCTGTTGCATATCTATCATTATTTATTTTATAGGATACTCTACCTGCTGCTGCAGTATCTCTCTCTCTCTCCTCAAGCCACGGCCTGCTCGCTTCATGAGCATACGAAACCTGTTCGCTGACAAAAACATTGCTATAACTGGGCAAATAACTCACTAACTAGCAAGGAATATCAACAAATGTGCGTATGTGATTGTAAGCAACTCTGCGCGCTGAAAGATCACTTGTGCCTCTCAATGCCCACATTATATTTCCATATAGCAATGATAGGAGAGACCATGTGAGGATAATTTCACTTAATGTGACACTTGAAATCCAATCGATTGTCATGAATGTGAATTGTGAGTTCAGTTCCTCCTTTGCTGTCTAGGTTGTTTAGAAAGCCAGTAGTCATTATAGTACCTTCTCCCACCTATATTACTGGTAAGCATTATTGATGGTGTGTTCTTACATTTTTGTTCCTTGCCTACATTGATGAATGTAATGGCTTTAGTGAGGTTTAGACATAATAATCCTGTGAAACTAAACCGAAGATCTCAAAGGCATCCAACACACTACTCAGCGGGTCAAATATTTACACTCCAATTGTAACGGCGTTCCTCCTCCTCTTCATCCGAAGAGGAGGAGCAGGGATTAAACCAAAATGCAGCGTCTTGATATGACATGATTTATTTAAAGTAAAGACGAAAACACGAACTTCACTTGAAACTAAACAAAACAACAAACGGAGTAGACGAACCTGAACATAAGAACTTACATAACACGAAGAACTCACGAACAGGAAAATGACTACACAAAACGACGAACGAACGAAACAGTCCCGTATGGTGCAAACAAACACAGACACAGGAGACAACCACCCACAACAAACAATGTGAAACAACCTACCTTAATATGACTCTCAATCAGAGGAAACGCCAAACACCTGCCTCTAATTGAGAGCCATACCAGGCAACCCATTAACCAACATAGAAACAGAAAACATAGACTGCCCACCCAAACTCACGTCCTGACCAACTAACACATACAAAACTAACAGAAAACAGGTCAGGAACGTGACACCAATGTCTTAAACAAATACATTGTTCTTTTTTTCCTCTCAACAAACCCACAAACAAACAAAAGCATCCAATTTTTCCCTGTGCACACTTGCTGTAGCTATTCTATTGTTGCCACTTTTCACGAAATGGTGTATTCTCACACCTACCAATCCATGGGGGTTCAGTTCAGATCACCGACTGTCTGATTGAACCATTTTCTTCCAGGTCTAAAAAAAAAAAAAAAAAAAAATCCAGGAAATCACATTGTATGATTTTTAAGTAATTAATTAGCATTTTATTGCATGACATAAGTATTTGATACATCAGAAAAGCAGAACTTAATATTTGGTACAGAAACCTTTGTTTGCAATTACAGAGATCATACGTTTCCTGTAGTTCTTGACCAGGTTTGCACACACTGCAGCAGGGATTTTGGCCCACTCCTCCATACAGACCTTCTCCAGATCCTTCAGGTTTAGGGGCTGTCGCTGGGCAATACGGACTTTCAGCTCCCTCCAAAGATTTTCTATTGGGTTCAGGCCTGGAGACTGGCTAGGCCACTCCAGGACCTTGAGATGCTTCTTACGGAGCCACTCCTTAGTTGCCCTGGCTGTGTGTTTCGGGTCGTTGTCATGCTGGAAGACCCAGCCACGACCCATCTTCAATGCTCTTACTGAGGGTAGGAGGTTGCTGGCCAAGATCTCGCGATACATGGCCCCATCCATCCTCCCCTCAATACGGTGCAGTCGTCCTGTCCCCTTTGCAGAAAAGCATCCCCAAAGAATGATGTTTCCACCTCCATGCTTCACGGTTGGGATGATGTTCTTGGGGTTGTACTCCTCCTTCTTCCTCCAAAACACGATGAGTGGAGTTTAGACCAAAAAGCTCTATTTTTGTCTCATCAGACCACATGACCTTCTCCCATTCCTCCTCTGGATCATCCAGATGGTCATTGTCAAACTTCAGACGGGCCTGGACATGCGCTGGCTTGAGCAGGGGAACCTTGCGTGCGCTGCAGGATTTTAATCTATGACGGCATAGTGTGTTACTAATGGTTTTCTTTGAGACTGTGGTCCCAGCTCTCTTCAGGTCATTGACCAGGTCCTGCCGTGTAGTTCTGGGCTGATCCCTCACCTTCCTCATGATCATTGATGCCCCACGAGGTGAGATCTTGCATGGAGCCCCAGACCGAGGGTGATTGACCATCATCTTGAACTTCTTCCATTTTCTAATAATTGCACCAACAGTTGTTGCCTTCTCACCAAGCTGCTTGCCTATTGTCCTGTAGCCCATCCCAGCCTTGTGCAGGTCTACAATTGTATCCCTGATGTCCTTACACAGCTATCTGGTCTTGGCCATTGTGGAGAGGTTGGAGTCTGTTTGATTGAGTGTGTGGACAGGTGTCTTTTATACAAGTAACGAGTTCAAACAGGTGCAGTTAATACAGGTAATGAGTGGAGAACAGGAGGACTTCTTAAAGAAAAACTAACATGTCTGTGAGAGCCGGAATTCTTACTGGTTGGTAGGTGATCAAATACTTATGTCATGCAATAAAATGCAAATTAATTACTTAAAAATCATACAATGTGATTTTCTGGATTTTTGTTTTAGATTCCGTCTCTCACAGTTGAAGTGTACCTATGATAAAAACTACAGACCTCTACATGCTTTGTAAGTAGGAAAACCTGCAAAATCGGCAGTGTATCAAATACTTGTTCTCCCCACTGTATATATTTTTTTTATTGTATATTCAATTTCTCATATGTTATATACAGTTGTTTATCTGGTTCTAGACTCCGAAACCCATACAGTAGTTGGTTTTGTCACCCTATTCCCTACATAATGACTTAGTACAGAATAGGGTGCCATTTAGGACACATCCCACATGCAGTGCCTTCAAAAAGTATTCACACCCCTTGACTTCTTCCACATTTTGATGTGTTACAGCCTGAATTTAAAAGGGGATTTTTTTTGGTCACTGGCCTACACACCATAGCCCATGTCAAAGTGGAATCAAGATTTTTTTTAATGAATAGAAAATGAAAAGCTGAAATGTCTTGAGTCAATAAGTATTCAACCCCTTTGTTATGGCAAGCCTAAATAACTTTAGGAGTAAAAATGTGCCTAACAAGTCACGTAATGAGTTGCATGGTCTCACTGTGTGCAATAATGCTTTTTGAATGACTACCTCATCTCTGTACCCCACACATAAAATTATCTGGAAGGTCCTTCAGCCGAGCAGTGATTTGAAACATAGATTCAACCACAAAGACCAGGGAGGTTTTCCAATGCCTCGCAAAGAAGGGCACCTATTGGTAGATGGGTAAAAAAGAAAAAAGCAGGCATTAAATATCCCTTTGAGCATGGTGAAGTTATTAATTACACTTTGGATGGTGTATCAATACACCCAGTCACTACAAAGATACAGGCGTCCTTCCTAACTCAGTTGCCGGATAGGAAGGTAACCGCTCAGGGATTTCCCCATGAGGCCAATGGGGACTTTAAAACAGTTACAGATTTTAATGGCTGTTATACGAGAAAACTAAGGCTGAATCAACAACACTGTGGTTGTTCCATAATACTAACTTAATTGACAGAGCTTTTTTTCTTGAATTCAAAGTGTTATGTTTGGGGAAAATCTAATATAACACATTACTGAGTACCACACTCCATATTTTCAAGCATAGTGGTGGCTGCATCATGTTATGGGTATGCTTGTAATCGTTAAGGACCTGGGGGGTTTTCAGAATACAAAAGAAACGGAATGGAGCAAATCCTACAGGAAAACCTTGTTTGGTCTGCTTTCCACCAGATACTGGGAGATGAATTCACCTTTCAGCAGGACAATAACCTTAACCACGAGGCCAAATCTACACTGGAGTTGCTTACCAAGAAGACAGTAAATGTTCCTGAGTGGTCGAGTTACAGTTTTGATCTAAATCTACTTGAAAATCTATGGCAAGACCTGAAAATGGTCATTATGGGTATGGTGTGTAAATGGGCAAACAAATACAAAAATAATCAATTTTGAATTCAGGTTGTAACAGAACGAAATGTGGAATAATTCAAGGGGTATGAATACTCTCTGAAGGCACTGTAAGCTCTCCAGAGGAACTGCATTGTTGTGATGTTCAGTGGGTGTTGCGTGGGAGGCAGGCCGTTTCTATTTAGTGCGGTGACACTTCTGTAACATTCAGAGAAAACCACCCCACCAGGCACGCCTCCCAAACCTTCCCAAGACGGTTAGACACTTAAAGGTCATCAACGACAGAGTCAACACACATGCCCAGTGCCCCCACCCTTATTAGCCAACTTGAACTTAATGTGTGAGGCTGAGGGAGGATAGGGTGCAAGTGGAGTCGTGAACAGCACTGCAGTGAATCAGAATTGATTGATTTGAATTGATTAGATAAATAAAAGTAGTAGGCAGCTCCAACCGGAGACACCATTACATACAAAATGATCGAGGATAAAAACCCAAAGACTGGAAGCTTATTTCCATTGTCCTCTTTGGCAGCAAGGTGGCAGGTGGGCAAGATGGACACTTTACACTCAATTCAATCAAAAACAACAACAGTAGCACCAATTAAAAAGATTTACAATTTACAACAATATCAACAGCCCAGAGCCCGTTTAAGAGTCACCTCGTAAAATAATACCCCTAATCAAATCACCATGTTATTTCTCATTGACACATTACAGTTATACTCTTATGACAGTTTTCTGGTAGATTGGTAAACTGTTCCACAGAACGAGAAGATTTGAGGTTGTAACTGAAGCAGTAACCTTTTTTCTACTTTCCTTGACAGTTGTTGCATCATGGAGCTTTGACTACAGGTTGTCTACCAACATGAAGGACTTGAGCTAAATAAAGTTCTGTAAGAGTAGAGCTGTACTGTAATTGCAGCTTTGCCAAAAAAGAAAGAAAGAACAAGCCAGATGAAAACAGTCTGCTTTTGATCAGGCAGGAGGGGCGGAGCACTCTGGAGCTATTTTTATCCCTTTGTCTGCCTTTCAAATAAAGCAATGGACTATTACTAAAGCCCCTTGCACTTTGATCAACTTTAGGCTGGCTGAGATTCAGGTGATAAGAACATATAGCTTTGTCTGATATTCAGAGTGGTAAAAACATAGCTAATATTTGAGCTGATAAAAACATTATTTGGCTGATATCCAGGAGGGAAAGAAAACCCTTATTTTTATCCTCCCAATCTGACCTTTAAGTTAAGTTGCATCATCACTCATGACATTTTAACAGCCTAGAATCTTCTGAAAGTCTCACTGAATATCAAAACATTCTTTAGAAAGTGGTAAAGACTTTAGATAAAAGTAGTTTTTTTCTGATGCTAAAGCATTTTACTGGCACTGTGGAGGAAATCAACAAAGCCAATGTTCCTATGAGTATGTATTCACCCCCCTAGGGCATTGTGACTGTTGCCTGTCCAGGGGCTCGTTCTGTTTGGGACGAGGCTTTCTTAGGGCATTGTGTATGTCCTTCTACAGAGCATTCATGGCATAGGGCTATTCTCTCTGTATACTACCACCCTTCTAGGTGCTTGGAATTACGCCCCCTGCCTACCCACGCTATTAGAAAGAAGGTGCTATCTAGAACCTAAAGAAACCTTGTTGGTTCCGGGTAGAACCCTTTTGGTTCCAAGTAGAACCATTTTGTGTTCCATGTAGAACATAGGGTTACATGGAACCCAAAATGGTTCTACCTGGAACTAAAAAGGATTGTACCTGGAACCAAAAATGGTTATCCTATGGGGACAGCCAAATAACCCTTTGGAACCCTTTTTTCTAAGTGTGCTTGTATCACTTTAGTTCTTGTTTTGTTTGGCTGATGTCCTTTAAGTTGTGTCAGAGAAATAGCCATAACTCTTTTCATAATTACAAATGTATTGAGTTTATTAATTTAAAGTAACTGTCCAGTGTTTCCAGATTTCTATGAAATATGACCTATAATTAATTACAATATGAGTGAAATACGTACTTTTCTAAGTATGAGTGGGTGTATATCGGTCATAAAAATATTCACACGAGTAGACTGCTGATTGGGAAGCTCAGCCAATGAGGCAGAGTGACATAATTCTCTATGAGGAAAGAGCAAGTTTGAGGTGTTTTTTCAAAAGTGTTTTTCCTCCAATGTATAGTTTGGCCACAAATACAAGTAGAAGACGAGTCAACAACATTATTTGGGTATTGTCACGCCCTGGCCTTAGTATTCTTTGTTTTCTTTATGTTTTTTAGTTAGGTCAGGGTGTGACATGGGGAAGGTATGTGTTTTGTAATGTCTAGGGGTGTTGTATGTGTATGGGGCAGAGTAGAGTAGTGTTGTCTAGTTATGTCTATGGCTGCCTAGATTGGTTCTCAATCAGAGACAGCTGTCATTCATTGTCTCTGATTGGGAGCCATATTTAAGGCAGCCATAGGCAGTAGGCTTTTGTGGGGTGTTGTCTATGTTGAACGTTTGTTGCTTGTCTGTGCACTTACGTTATTTAGCTTCATGGTCGTTTGTTGTTTTGTTAGTTTGTGTATAGTGTTCGTTTCGTGTTTTTTCTCTCTTCCAAAATAAAGAGATGTATTTTGCACACGCTGCGCCTTGTGTGCGCTGCGCCTCTCTCTCACGAAGACGATCGTGACAGGTATGAGTTTACAGAATATTAACTTTTAATAGAAGGATTTTCACTGGACAGCTACTTTAATGAAGCTGACATAAGTTCAGTGTAAGACTAATTGGCAAACAAACAGAGGTGGTAGTGAGAAGACAACAGAAGAGATAGAAAAGACAGAGAGAAAGGGCATGCTCTCTCCTGTTTCTCTGACTATACATTATCCCTTTTTAGCTCACATTTGCCAGGAAATAATGCAGGATTTCTGTAAAATTAACATCAACTTGTGTGTGTGCGTTGCTGTGCATGTGTGTGATGATGGTTGTTTTTGAGTGGAAGAACCAGTTGAATTTTTCCATGAATTGTCTTTTCTAAGAAATGGCCTGCACAATAGGCCAATACATTGAAATGATATATTTGGAATTGTCTGAGATATACTACCAACACACAGGATGCACTGTGAGTGTGTGAGTGTGTGAGGGAGGGAGGGAGATGGGGAGGGAGAGGAAGAAGGGGAGGGGGAGAGGGAGAGGCACGAGCTCTAGTGGTTTACAGGGTAGGGGGGCTGGAGGCTCTGTGGCAAAGCAGTGTTGATAAGAGAGAGAGCGAGAGAGATAAAGAGAGAGATTGCTGGAGAGAGCGGGAGAGTGAACAGCTCTATGTAAACAGGGTGTCAGAAAAGAAAGTGCAGGGACGTTTTCAGCCTGCTAAGGCTGGGAAAATAATCACATAGGATCTGCAACGCAACACTCACTAGGGCAGAGAGAGAAACGGAGAGAAGAGAGAGGGAGGAAACCGAACAGAGAGAGTCGGTGACAGTGAGAGAGACAGAGAGCAAGAGAGAGAGACAGAGAGAGGAAGATATATAGCAACAGAGCGAAGGAGAGGAACTAAGCAAAAGGGAGAGAGAGGAAAAAAGCTGAATTCATTCAGGCTGAATGGGAGGGAGGGATGTTGCTACCTCTGCCGGGGCTGCAGTGCCTTTGCTGTGCCTCTCAGTGTAGCTGGAGCTGTGTTGTGTAGCTGTGGCTCTGCTCTTTGTAGCTGTAGCTGCCTGTTTGTGTTGTGAGGCGCTCGCTGCTCTGCTCACGGGGGAAGGGAGAGCAACCCATACCCTGGGCAGCTTGGAACGGACTGCCTATCAAACCATACTGAAGGAACACACACACAGAAAGCAAAACTACTGGGATGGGCAGAGGTATGGGACAAGCTATGATTCTCTGTATCTCTTTCTCTGTCACTGTGTTTCTCTCTCTGTGTTTCTCTTATCTCCATGTTTCTCTCATTCTCTGTTTATCTCCATGTTTCTCTCTATCTCTTTTCGCAGACAATCATTGTCCATTGATTTTTACTTTCTGACCAGCCCTTGACCGCTTTCTCGCTCTCGCCATCTGTCCCTGTTTCGCTGGAATGTGTGTGTGTGTGTGAGTTTATTTGTCCTTCCATCTTGCCAAGTGCCTTTCACTTTCACTCATTCTGTTTTGTCCTAAGTAACAGTGTGTGTTGATATCTTGGTTGTTGTGGTCAGTCTCTTAGTGAAAATGATACTAAAACTTGTTTCGGTCTAATGGGGGACAGTGTGTGTGCTTGTGCTGATTGTGGATATGATGGATGTATGGGTAATATGGTGGTGCCATAAAGAAACACAGTTACTCTGTCATTCCACTGAACTCACCCTACTGTCCTTTCTCTCAGACACATCAAGCAGGATTTATTTCTTATATATCTTATATTTAGCCATGCTGAATGATTTCTAAGACGGATAGTCATGTTTTGGACATATTTGTAGAATGCCTACACAAAAATATGGATGAACAGTAGGGGAGAGTGGGGTAAGTTGAGGCGAGAGTGGGGTAAGTTGAGGAGAGAGTGGGGTAAGTTGAGGCGAGAGTGGGGTAAGTTGAGGCGAGAGTGGGGTAAGTTGAGGCGAGAGTGGGGTAAGTTGAGGCGAGAGTGGGGTAAGTTGAGGCGAGAGTGGGGTAAGTTGAGAGGGGTAAGTTGAGAGGAGAGAGGGGTAAGTTGAGCTATGTTTTACATTCAGCATCACTCCGTCAAGGGAAATGTAGTATTCTTTCTATCAAAGATATCTACATATATTTCAGGATGTTGTGTATCCCTGGAAATAATTAGAATTATTGTAAACATTACAGTTTTGAAAAAATTGCTTGTCCAAAATAAGTGGTCTCTTGGCACAACTTACCCCGGGTATGGGTAAATTGAGCAACAGCTCAGGGGAAGTTAAGCCGTCTACAAATTTCTGTACTGAATTAAATATTACCACTACAAAATGATCCATTTTGTGTATGGTTTTCCAGAAACAAGGGTGGCTCAACTTACCCCCTTTTTGTCATGGTTTATTTCTCACAAGAGCTTGTGTTGTCTGAAGAGTTGCATTCTCATAAATAAATTCTAATGTTGCACATTTTCACACATTAAAAAATATGTGAGACGGGTCGTGTGATAGCTGTCACAGATTTCCAGTCCTCCCCTCTGTTTGTCAAGGCTGTCACCGTTTACCTCAAGCTTCTCTCTCTCTCTCTCTCTCTCTCTCTCTCTCTCTCTCTCTCTGTGTGTACCATGTGATTCAGGCGCCAGACTTTGATCAAATCGAATCAGCACTCTTAATTACGCCTCATCATCCAATTACTGAAAGCAATGGTTATTCACGCCCGGACCGGATGCCTGATTCGCAGGATGCTTCTGTTCTTGCACGATACACCGAGTGAAGACCTGCCTGCCTACAGAGACTGAGGAGGAACGAGAGTCTCATTCACCACTAGCTAATTGACTATGCTGCTCACGTTCTCTGAGCTCAAATCAAATCAAATGTTATTGGTCACCTACACATGGTTAGTAGATGTTATTGCGAGTGTAGCGAAATGCTTATGCTTCTAGATCTGACAGTGCAGCAGTATTTAACAAGTAATATCTAACAATTCCACAACAAAACCTAATATCTAACAAATTCCACATCAAAACCTAATACACACAATCTAGTAAAGGAATGGGATGAGAATATATAAGTATAAAATATATGGATGAGCAGTGACAGATCGGCTAAGATGCAATAGATAGTCAAATATAGATCGTGAAGGATACAGTATACAGTGTATACATATGCGATGAGTAATGTGAGATATGTAAACATTCTTAAAGTGGCATTAATAAAGTGGCTAGTGTTCCATTTATTAAAGTGGCCAACAAAAAATTGCATCCCAAATGGCTATTTTCTATGTGGTGCACTATATTTGCTTGGAGCTATACAGAGGTAGTGCACTGCCGTTTGGGATTCAACCGAAGACATATGTTAAGCCTAGTTATCAGAAAAGGCAAAGATGCCCATCTGTAACCATATTATTAGAATGAGAGGTTCTATGTCCATTCTACTCATTTCTAATTGTGTGGTTACAGCTTATCATCTTTGCCTTTGAATGGAGAATCCTGTTCTACTCATTCTAATTATATGGCTGTAACTAATGTTGGGTAACATGCTGTTGCTTTCTCTCTTGGGAAGTTTATCAATAGTCGTAGGTCAAATTAAGATAATGCAATGTCTGATAATAGTGATTTCATTACAATGGTGGATAATAGTGATTTAATTTCAAACTATTACAGGCTACAAAGGGAAGCACAGCCGAGAGCTGCCCAGTGACACGAGCCTACCAGAGGAGCTAAATAACTTCTATACTCGCTTCGAGGCAAGTAACAATCAAACATGCATGAGAGTATCAGCTGTTCCAGATGACCGTGTGATCACGCTCTCTGCAGCCGTTGTGAGTAAGACCTTTAAACAGGTCAACATTCACAAGGCCGCAGGGCCAGACAGATTACCAGGACGTGTATCCCGAGCATGCGCTGACCAACTGCCAAGTGTCTTCACTGACATTTTCAACCTCTCCCTGTCTAAGTCTGTAATATCAACATGTTTCAAGCAGACCACCATAGTCCCTGTGCCCAAGAACACTAAGGTAACCTGCCTAAATGACTACCGATCCGTAGCACTCATGTCTGTAGCCATGAAATGCTTTGAAAGGCTGGTCATGGCTCACATCAACCCCATTATCCAAGAAACCCCAGACCCACTCCAATGTGCATACTGCACCAACAGATCCACAGATTATGCAATCTCTATTGTACTCCACACTGCCCTTTCACACCTGGACAAAAGGAACACCT
This sequence comes from Salvelinus namaycush, assembly GCF_016432855.1. NCBI lineage: Eukaryota > Metazoa > Chordata > Actinopteri > Salmoniformes > Salmonidae > Salvelinus > Salvelinus namaycush. The sequence continues at coordinate 22,877,322 of NC_052319.1, read as the reverse complement.
ATGTGAGAATGCTATTCATTGACTACAGCTCAGCGTTAAACACCATAGTGCCCTTAAAGCTCATCACTAAGCTAAGGACCCTGGGACTAAACATCTCCCTCTGCAACTGGATCCTGGACTTCCTGAAGGGCCGCCCCCAGGTGGTAAGGGTAGGTAACAACACATCCACCACCCTGATCCTCAACACGGGGGCCCCTCAGGGGTGCGTGCTCAGTCCCCTCCTGTACTCCCTGTTCACTCATGACTGCACGGCCAGGCATGACTCCAACACCATCATTAAGTTTGCTGATGACACAAAACTGACGATGAGACAGCCTATAGGGAGGAGGTCATAGACCTGACCGTGTGGTGCAAGGACAACAACCTCTCCCTCAACGTGATCAAGACAAAGGAGATGATTGTGGACTACAAGAAAAAGAAGACCGAACATGCCCCCATTCTCATCGATGGGGCCGTAATGGAGCAGGTTGAGAGCTTCAAGTTCCTTGGTGTCCACATCACCAACAAACTAACATGGTCAAGCACACCAAGACAGTCGTGAAGAGGGCACGACAAAACCCATTCCCGCACAGGAGACTGAAAAGATTTGGCATGGGTCCTCAGATCGTCAAAAGGTTTTACAGCTGCACCATTGAGAGCATCCTGACGGGTTGCATCACTGCCTGGTATGGTAACTGCTCGGCCTCCGACCGCAAGGCACTACAGAGGGTAGTGCGTACGGCCCAGTACATCACCATGACCAAGCTTCCTGCCATTCAGGACCTCTATACCAGGCGGTGTCAGAGGAAGGCCCTAAAAACTGTCAAAGACTCCAGCCACCCTAGTCATAGACTGTTCTCTCTGCTACCGCACGGCAAGCGGTACCGGTGCGCCAAGTCTAGGTCCACGAGGCTTCTAAACAGCTTTTACTTCCCAGCCTTAAGACTCCTGAACATCTAATCAAATGGCTATCAAATGACTATTTGCATCCCCCCCACGCTGCTTCTACTCTCTGTAATTATCTATGCATTGTCCCTTTAACTCTATCTACATGTAAATATTACCTCAATTACTTTGTCACCGGTGCCCCCGCACATTGACTCTGTACTGGTACCCTCTGTATATAGCCCCGCCATTGTTATTTACTGCTGCTTTTTAATTATTTGTTATTCTTATCTCTTACTTTTTAAAATATATTTTCTTAAAACTGAATTGTTGGTTTTAAGGGCTTGTAAGTAAGAATTTCACTGTAAGGTGAAATACCTGTTGTATTCGGCGCATGTGACAAATAATATTTGATTTGATTTGTCAAAAAAGTCAAGTGTAATTGGACACAACAGTCGTAACTCGTGGTTTATATGTTTCTCTTGGGTACTCGATCTAATGTGGAGTCGTGCTGAATTATCGAGTTAGTTATTGCTTTTGTAATGAATAACCCATCCTGTGAATTTTTATATTCAGATACTCTACATGACTAAATCTAAATGATGTTTTCATGTTCCATAAAAACCCTCTTACCTCTGATGTACAGGTGTTCATTTTCATCATATAAATGTTTGCCTCTCAGTCTGGTTGTCTCCCAGCCCCAGGCCTCTTCAGAACCAGCCCTCCCAATGCTGGAGCTGGTCAGAAGGGATAAGGAACAACCCGAGTCTGGGATGTGAACGGGCCTGGTCTTGCTTGCCCATGCATGGCCTTTAGTATCTAGCACAGTATACTGTAGCTTGGCTTCACCACCACCATGACAGGCACAGTTAGACAATTTCATACCAATCCCCCTGTTGCCATGACACCCAGCAGCCCCTCCATAAATACTTGTGGTATTTCTGAGCCTCCCCCCGCCCTCAAGAGAATAGAGAGCCCTAACAGCCTGGCTGTGGAGCTCTGATGCTTTCTCAGCTAAGGAGGTGCACAGGGGGGAGAAAGCTGAATAAAAACAGTCAAGCTACATTTTGTGTGATGAAGAGTTAGGGGAGTCACTAAGTGCAAGATCCTATTTAGAAAGATGACGAAGATGAGTTGTGATTACATGGATGAGAGGTGCTAATTTTGTGTTTGTCTCGGATCAAGAAGAAGGATTGTGTGTGTGTGTGAGTGTGTGCGTGTGAGCGTTAGCGTGCATTTCTGCATGCATGCCTTGTGTGTGTGTTTGCGCATGCGTGCATGTGTGTGTTTGACTGTTTCAGCATCCTGTCTGACGTACCGACAGAGCAAATCATGGACAAATACCATTTATGGGCAAAGTCCAAGCTCCCTCAGTCCAGGGCCCTAAGTTCTCTCACTAAACGAACAGGAGATGAAAGATTTGACTTGCCTTTGGTCTGTACCCCTTTCCTCACGTCTTGTCAGAACATCTAATGAAATTCAGTCAAACCTCCAATCCACAGTTATCGGCACAAGAGTGATGAGCTGCTATACTGTAGCTGATAATGAGCCTGGCTGAGTCAGGAAGGACGATCAAAGAGCAGGGCTCAAGTGGTTCAATCCCTATTAGACTGACCTGTATACCCTACTACACCTCAGTGGGCTGCTGGATGCTCAATTAATAAGGCATGATGCTTTTTCCTCTGTGTTTCAATCCGGGTGTGTGTGTCATTCAAATATACTATTAGTCCCATTCAAATTGAGTTATGGCAAGGCAGTTCATAGAGCTTCATAGAACTGATCCTAGATCGATGACTGTGAACGTTTGAGAATAAGCTAAGATATTACATATTTTAAGGTGTTGCCTATGTGGTCTTCACAATGATGAAGAACACACATGCAAAGCAGGTGGCACCCAAATAAACAGTAGGGGATTGCAGGTGTGTGGAGGTCAGACCCATTCCTTATGGATGGATGTTCATAGTGACCTTATAGGTTCAGGGTCAGTGCATATCAGAGATAATTGCTTGCTAGTGTTCTTTAGCTATGATATCTGAAAATGTATTTTGCAAGCTATGAAAGAATCCCTGACATTTTTCTATAGAGCATTGATTTTTTTGGTGAGTAGCTGTTTGAGGCTCAGCATTTTAGTCTTGTAGACCGTAAGCAATGTGCAGCAGAAGACTACAGAGAAACTGTTCTATAATCAAAAAAAGGTTTATCTTTATTCCTTCTTTGCATTGCTTTAAACACTAAGTGGACTACAAAATTGCAGTTTAGTATTTAGTATTCAGTTGTTTGGAGTTTGGGCTGTGATGCTGCAACCTGCAGGCCAGGCAGACACAGGCTGTTGTGTTGTGTGGTAGTTCAAGCTTAACCGTTTTTTATTAAGAATGTTTTGCTCAGAAAGTCATCTGGACCTCCAGCTTGTCTGTAAACAGAAACTGCCTTTAGATTTTAGGTGCAACTGCCAGTCAAAATTCCTTCCTCAACCATCTGTAATTTTCTTTCCTCGATTGCCCTCTCACACACTAAGATCATTAGGGTTATGGAAAGGGTTCATGTCAATTCCATTCAGTCAAGTCAGGAAGAATTTCTCATTCAGTGTGTTTATTGAATTGGCTGAATTTAAATTAATTTGACCCTTACCCTGGTTCGGTTCAACATTTGCTTGTCCTCTTTCCTGAGTGCCCCACTGTTGACATGGTTTTCTTTTGTTACCCAGTAAATGGGTTATGTTTTTTCCAGACAAGCAGTTATTCATATTTCTGTTGACATACGGACCTGTTTAATATCTGTAGCCCCTGTACTCAGCTCTCTTACCTACACACACACAGGCACATAATACCAAGTGGAATAAATAGACAGTGAGTGACGATAACTTGGCTATACAGTATACAAAGGGTACCAGTGCCGAGTTGATTGGCAGGGATACGAGGTCATTGACTAATGATTAGAGCATTGGGCCAGTAACCGAAGGGTCGATGGTTCAAATACCCCAGCCGACGAGGTGAAAACCTGCCGATGTGCCCTTGAGCAAGGCACTTAACCCTCATTTGCTCCAGTGGCACCATACTACTATGGCTGACCCTGTAAAATAACACATTGCACTGCATCTATCTGGTGTACAAAACATTAGGAACACCTGCTCTTTACATGACATTGACTAACCAGGTGAAAGCTATGACCCCTTATTGATGTCACCTGTTAAATTCACTTCAATCAGTGTAGATGAAGGGGAGGAGACAGGTTAAAGAATGATTTTTAAGTCTTGAGACAATTGAGACATGGATTGTGTATGTGTGCCATTCAGAGGGTGAATGGGCAAGACAAAAGGCTTAAGTGCCTTTGAATGGTAGTAGGTAGAAGGTGCCAGGTACACCGGTTTGAGTGTGTCAAGAAATGCAACGCTTCTGGGGTTTTCACTCTCAACAGTTTCCTGTGTGTATCAAGAATGGTCCGTCACCCAAAGGACATCCAGACAACTTGACACATCTGTGGAAAGCATTGGAGTCAACACAGGCCAGCATCTCTGTGGAACGCTTTCAACAGCTTGTAGAGTCCATGCCCCAAATTAATTGAGGATGTTCTGAGGGCAAAAGGCGGTGCAACTCAATATTAGGAATGTGTTCCTAATGTTTTGTACACTAAGTGTATGTGACAATAAAACATTTTATTCATATATTTTTTGGTAGGGATAAAGTGACTAGGCAACAGGATAGATAATAAACAGTAGCATTTAGTATTTAGCAGTCTTATGGCTTGGGTGTAGAAGCCGTTATGTTTCAGACTTGGTACATCGGTACCGCTTGCCGTGCGGTAGCAGAGAAAACAGTCTATGACTTAGGTGGCTGGAGTCTTTGACAATTTTTAGGGCCTTCCTCTGACACCACCTTGTATAGAAGTCATGGATGTCAGCTCGGCCCCAATGATGTACTGGGCCATGCGCACTACACTCTGTAGCGCTTTGTGGTCGATTGCCAAGCAGTTGCGATACCAAATGGTGATGCAGCCAGTCAAGATGCTCTCAATGGTGCAGCTGAAGAAATTTTTGACGATCTGAGGGCCCATGCCAAATCTTTTCAGACTCCTGATGGGAAAGAGGCGTTGTCGTGCATTCTTCACGACTGAGTTGGTGTGTGTGGACCATGATAATTCCTTAGTGATGTGAACACCGAGGAACTTGAAAATCTCGACCCGCTCCACTACAGCCAGTGTGGATGGGGATGTGCTTGGCACTCCGTTTCCTGTAGTCCACGATCAGCTCCTTTGCTGAGGTTGTGGGACTGCCAGGTCACTGACTTCCTCCCTATATGCTGTCTCATCGTCGTCAGTGATCAAGCCAACCACCGTTGTGCTGTCAGAAAACTTAATAATGGTGCTGGAGTCGTGGGCTGCCACACAGTCATGGGTGAACAGCGAGTACAGGAGGGAACTAAGCACACACCTCTGAGGGGCTCCCGTATTGGAGGATGTATTGTTGCCTACCCTCACCACCTGGGGGCAGCCCATCAGGAAGTCCAGGATACAGTTACTGAGGGAGATGTTCAGTCTCAGGGTCTTGAGCTTAGTGATGAGCTTGGAGCGCACTATGGTGTTGAACACTGAGCTATAGTCAATGCACAGCATTCTTACATAGGTTTTCCTTTTGTCCAGGTGGGAGAGGGCAGTGTGGAGTGCAATAGAGATTGCATCATCTGTGGATCTGTTGATGTGGTATGCAAATTGGAGTGGGTCCAAGGTGTCTGGGATGATGGTGTTGATGTGAGGTGCTCTCAGACATAGTTCCGTGTTGCTTGCCTCAAAGCAAATATAGAAGGAATTTAGCTAGTCTGGTAGGCTCGCATCACTGGGCATCTCGCGGCTGGGTTTCCCTTTATAATTTGTGATAGTTTGCAAGCCTTGCCACATCCCCACACTCATACAAACAAGTCACTTCAAGCTGACAGCAGATAGAGGGTCGGGGCCTATACTGACTGATGAGGAGACATTGTGATGCTTTTATCATGAGTACCACAGTCACTTCCTGAAGAGGGGATCCTGCGTTCCATTGTTGCTTCCTGCCAGCACGCATATCCACATTGGCACAATGTGTTGCAATCGAATAAATGTATATACTTGAGATGTTTCTCATATGTCACATGTACTTTATCATTGGCAGTGTACAAGTTTCATTTTTTGAGGACTTTACACCAAGGAACGTTTAAACTGGAATGGCACTCTCAGTAATGGTTGCACAAAAAGAACCTTATAGTTCCAAGGTCACTAGTTATATCTGAAAAAATATGTTTCCAAGATAATTGGTTTTAAAGTTCAGAACTCTCATTGGTTTGAATGATGTCAGCAATTTTTAATAAACATCATGAATTGGGTAATTTGCAAACCACGCCCTCAAATATTTTAATGAGCATCCAACTCTACATTATGAAGTAACTGGGCTTGGTATGGGCTAGCCCGTGCTGGGCTTGGTGTGGGCTAGCCCATGTTGGGCTGGTGTCCTCTAGCCTGTGTTGGACTGGTGTGAACGTTGTGTGGGTTAGCCTGTGGTGGGCTTAATATGGGCTAGAACCATGTTGGGCTGATGTGGGCTAGCCTGTGCTGGGCTAGTGTAGGCTAGCCCATGTTGGGCTGGTTTCGGCTAGCCCGTGTTATCTGAATGGAAGATAAACTGAATACTGGGTGAGACATGCGTGTATCAAGAGTCTCAGAGCAGGAGTGCTGCAGCCCCCCGTCTATATCATCTTATTCACTATGATCTAAAAGGCTAAATTGATACTAGATCAGTACCGAGACGCTTGTGGATATGAGTCCTAGCTGTGCCTGTCTGGCATTGGCTGTCTTCTCATTACCTTTGACTGATTATGCTATTTCAAACTACCCCTCACTCCATGTATTTCCTTATCTCTCTCTCCCACTACCTCTCTCCCCCTCTCTCTCCCCCCTCTTTCTCTGCCTCCCTCCTTTCTTCCTCCTCCCCTCTCTCCCCTTCTCCCTCTCTCTCTAGGGAAGGTGATGTCTTGCACCTCCATTCCTCTTTTATCGTCGTGGTGATCAGTGTCCTAATTTGGCAGTGCTGTCTCTCTAACATGCTCCAGCCATTCAGGCGAGATAAACGGCTCACTCCAGTGCAAGTTGTGCATTTACGTTTCAGTAGGTACTAGTGAGGTAGAGTACACTCGAGGTGGAGTACACGCTCACTCCCTTTAGTCCTACCTTGATTTTTCTTTACATGTTTTGCAGGTCGTTCTTAAGACATTTTGTATGTCTGTTTCCTGAAATGGGAGAGAACTGGTAAACATTTGCCCTGGTCGTACTAGAACTAGGGAGAGACGGTAAAGTTTGTTTCCCTTGGCAGTGTAAAGATAAACAGATCTGGGATCAGGCTGCGCTGTCTTGACCCTGAATACTGGCAAGACAGCACAAACAGATCTGGGACCAGGCTACCCTTGGAGAGGAATACGATTCAGATGCTGATGGGTAGGTGGCTGATTATGCTCTCAGAATTTGGACACACACAGGTGGAAGAGGAAGGTGTGAGTGTTATTTTGATTGTTGTGTTCAAAAGAAAGACTGTAGGTGAGTGTGTGTAAGAGAGAGAGGTAGAATCAACTTATATAAATGTAAATCTGTTCCTTCCAATTTTGTTTTTAAATCACATCAACACATTATTGCAAGATATAGAGCTTTCAAAAACCTCATTCGAATGAAATATTAAAGCTTACAGTAGAGGAAGAAACAGTGGTCAGTGAGTCTGGAGAGAGTAGTACTCGTTGTACTGTCTGACGACACTGCATATGGCTTGAGGACACAGAAAACCTTTGAGTCACCATTGTCTCTACAGTACCAGACATGTCAGGTGTTGACTGGCATCATTTTAATTTAATGGACATTTGAGGAATTTAGCAGACCCATATGCATTGGGTGCGTATCCACCCACGGTGCTCAGAATGACAGAAATCACATTTTGATTATGGTTATTCATCTTAACAGAAAATTAAACTCAAGGAATCAGCGTGCATCCTTCTTACCTAATTCCGCTGGGCACTTTAAAGATGTTCAAAAAACTGCCACATTTACTTTTCATCAGCTAACAAGACGAGTAAGGAACAGCAAAATCACTAGCCTATGTCAATCTAATATCTCCCATAGTAGAAAAGTTAACTTATTATATTGGTCAGCTTGTCGTTCTGTGCGAGAAATAAATTGTCTATTCCAAACAGACTTTGGGGCAGTTGTAGGACAATAGATCCCAAATTCATACAACCACTAGACCTAGGCTACATTATTGTAATAATGGAGCTGTGAGTCGGGAAGCAGGTGAAACGTTTAATAAAACAAAACCAGGAACGAGACAATTCCATGTGGCTACACGCCGGTACACAAGAATAATACCAACTAGTGTGTGAACATAAGATTGACATATAAGTGGGGAGGAAATTATGAAGGTAATGACGTCCAGGTGTGAATCATAATGATTAACAGGTGCACGTAATGATTAGTGCCAGGTGTGCGTAATGATGAATCCCAGGAATGGTGGTTACCGGGGACATCGTATGCCGGAAGGGGAGGAGCAGGAGAAGATGTGACAATTATTGTATTTTTAAAAAAAGCAATGAGGCTGATGCAACAGATTGGAACGTTTAGCTTAAAATGTTGATAAACTATTATTTATTTAAAACATTTTATTTAACTAGGTAAGTCGGTTAAGAACATTCTTATTTACAATGACGGCCTACCCCGGTCAAACCCTAACGACGCTGGGCCAATTGTGCACCGCCCTATGGGACTCCCAATCACTGCCAGTTGTGATACAGCCTGGAATCGAACCAGGGTCTGTAGTGATGCCTCTAGCACTGAAATGCAATGCCTTAGGCCGCTGCGCCACTCGGGAGCCGACATTATAAGCGCAGAAATGCACACAAGGCAGTAGGCAACGCGCAAATGTTCGTTGCATAATGCAATTAGCTGGAAAACACCTTTGTCAGAAGTGCCACGCACATCTCACTGGGCACAAACGTCAATTCAACATCTATCCACGTTGGATCAATGTCATTTCATTGAAATTACGTAGAAACAACTTTATTCAACCAGTGTGTGCCCAGTGGGATGTCAGCGGTTTCATGTGTGTAATGTATAACTTCAAATTGAACCAAATCGTTTGCACAACTACTGGTTTCAATTTAATTGTCGGCCAACTTACAAGCAAATAGTTAATGAAATTATTGTTACAAATCAACTGGCAATGTTGCTAGCCAACTAGCCTGCTAACGATAGCCCTACCAGCCAGCTAACGTTACTTTAAAACTGAATGAGTCAGCCAGTTGCTATTAATAGCTAGCTTACAGCTACATTAAAATAAAATACAGTTTTTGAAATACATAACGCCATCTAACCAGTTATCAAAGAATGTTAGCTATATGCAGTTATCTTAGCCAGAAAGCTAGCCAGCCAGCTAAAGTTAGCTATTTAGCCAACTAGCTATTAGCCTAGCCACCCTAGCCAACCACCACAGTTACTGAAACATAACCGCATATTAAAAGCAAAGAGAGAGCAGAGACTTACAGATTGATGGTTGGGGCCCATCCAATGAGTGCAGGCTGAGTTGGCTACCAAAGCGAAGGGGAGGCGAGTGCTTCACCTGGCCGATATCCAAAATATCTATATTCCAGATGTCAGTCAGCTAGAGAGCTACTAAGCCAAGGTGGAAAAATTTACAAAACTTCATGTTCATGTTTTGCCGAAAAGTTGACAAAACAAAAAGGAGAACAGACGAAGTACTAAACAAAGAGGTAGCAGGTATGATTTTCTCTTTAGTTTTGAACCCACAGCAAGAAAGCACTAATGGGTTCCCACTAAATAAAACAGCCACAAATGTGAATAGTATTAGATGCGGCCAGCTTGCGCTAGCTACCGAGCTAGCATACGAGCTCGGTAGCACAAAGTAGATCGTCCTCATAACGTTGAGAAATAGTGCATTGTGGGTAGTTTAGAGGTTATCCGGAAATAAGTGAATAAATATGTAATAACTCTAAACAACTATGTTCGCACTTATAGGTAACTAGATCATGACTATAACTAAGTTACTACGTTTTTGACCACACTGTGTTACATTGGTGAGTAAAAACGAATACTTCCTACCCTTTAAGTATATGTTTTCAAAATGCCTAGTGCTTCCAGCTCATTGCAAAGTGGTGTGTGACGCGCTGAAGCCTGCCTACCATTGCCTATATACACCTGAATGGCGAATGGGAAGCGCTCTTCAATTACTAGTTGAAAAATAAAAATAGTAGCTCTTTTTAAAGTTTTTTTAACACTGGATTGCATTTAGAATTGTTATGCAATGATTGGGCTTATAAAAGCACATTTCACTCCAGCAGCAATGAAGAAGCTGTTTGAGAAGCTGTAGCAGCAGCTCTCACACTGTCTGAGATTTTCTGTTCATACGCTCTGTATCTGTATGCTGTGCTTGTTTGATAAAGATAACGACTAACGAAAATAGACACACGGTAATTTAATTTCACAAAATTATGCAAATTAACCTATAAATTCCACTAAATTGTGCAAATGAACCTATGGACCGATAAACATGACCGGTGAAATGTATTTACATCAATGAATAGGCAAAAATATATATAATTCTCACAGACAGTTGGCGGACAGCAGTTTTACTTAGCGGCTTTTCATTTTTTTTATGCTCCAGCCATAAACGGCTCACTCCAGTGCAAGTTGTGCATTTATGTTTCAAGTTGTGCATTTATGTTATGTTATCGACCAAAAGCCAACTTTTACTAGGGAACAGATAGAGCATGTTGAGTGGAGATAGAGAAAACCTTGGCCCATCTGTGTAGTAGTGGAAGTGCTCTGCAGAGCTGGGAGACGAAAAAAGACAAGAGACTGAGTATGAACACAAAGTCGTCAATATCCATTCTCCTTTCCTCTCTTTTCTTCACAAAATCAACAGTCTGAATGGCTGAAAAACTCACTGCAGTCCATTAGAACACTGAAAGGAGAGAGGAAGTCTGGCAAAATAATGGTTAGATTGACTCTCTGTCTGTGTCTGTGTGGGCTTTTTTCTCATTTAATTTTGGCAAGTTTCTGATTCATAAATAAAAGGGTTGCACGTTGCTCATTCCATGACTCTTCTTCCTGTGGAACAACTTAAAAATAGAAGCCTTACTCATACCACTCACAGGTCATGTTTTGTAATTTGTCATGCAGACTGGGGGAGGTGTGTATCAAAAGGATTCCCTGATTCCTATTCTGTATAATTGAGCTCATAAAGAATGCTCTGTCTTCCCACATACTCTGATGACAGTGAAGGCACCATGTTGTGCATTTCGTATACATGCATCATATTAAATCTAGAATTTTTGGGGAACTCCAATTAACAATATCTCCTTTTCTTGTGAAATGACTGAAATATAGAAGCTTTACACCACTCATAGACCTTGTTTTGTCAGGAAGGAGATTAGAGTGCAGGATTCTCCGTTTAACATTTTGTATACAGTGCATTCGGAAAGTATTCAGACCCCTTGAGTTTTTTTACATTTTGTTACGTTACAGCCTTATTCTAAAATTGATAAAATATGTTTTGCCCACATCAATCTACACATAATACACTGTAATGATAAAGCTAAATCTGTTTATTAGAAATGTTAGCAAATGTATTCTAAATAAAAAACTGAATTTATTTATTTTCAAAAGTATTCAGATCCTTTGCTATGAGACTCGAAATTGAGCTCAGGTGCATCCTGTTTCCATTGGTCATCCTTAAGATGTTTCTACAACTTGATTGGAGTCCACCTGTGGTAAATTCAATTGATTGGACATGATTTGGAAAGGCACACACCTGTCTATATAAGGTTCCACAGTTGACAGTCCATGTCAGAGCAAAAACCAAGCCACGAGGTCGAAGGAATTGTACGTAGAGCTCCGAGACAGGATCTGGGGAAGGGTACCAAAAAATGACTGTAGCATTGAAGGTCCCCAAGAACACAGTGACTTCCATCATTTTTAAATGGATGAAGTTTGGAACCACCAAGACTCTTCGTAGAGCTGGCCCGCCCGGCCAAACTGTGCAATCGGGGGAGAAGGGCCTTGGTCAGGGAGGTGACCAAGAACCCGATGGTCACTATGACAGAGCTCCAGAGTTCCTCTGTGGAGTTGGGGGAACCTTCCAGAAGGACAACCATCTCTGTAGCTCTTCACCAATCAGGCCTTTATGGTAGAGTGGCCAGACGGAAGCCACTCCTCAGTAAAACGTACATGACAGCCCTCTTGGAGTTTACCAAAAGGCACCTAAAGGACTCTCAGACCATGAGAAACAATATTCTCTGTTCTGATGGAACCTAGATTGAACTCTTTGGCCTGAATGCCAAACATCACATCTGGTGGAAACCTGGCACCATCTCTACGGTGAAGCATGGTGGTGGCAGCATCATGCTGTGGGGATGTTTTTCAGCGGCAGGGAATGGGAGACTAGTCAGTATCGAGGGAAAGATGAATGGAGCAAAGTACAGAGAGATCCATTGATGAAAACCTGCTCCAGCAGGACAACGACCCTAAGCCAAGACAACACAGGAGTGGCTTCGGGACAAGTCTCTGAATGTCATTGAGTGGCCCAGCCAGAGCCCGGACTTGAACCTGATTGAACATCTCTGGAGAGATCTGGAAATAGCTGTGCAGCGACGCTCCCCATCCAATGTAACAGATCTTGAGAGGATCTGCAGAGAGGAATGGGATAAATTCCCAAATACAGGTGTGCCAAGTCTGTAGCGTCATACCCAAGAAGACTCTAAGCTGTAATCGCTGCCAAAGTTGCTTCAACAAAGGGGTTTATTAGCATATAAACTGTGTATAAACAGGTTTTTGCTTTGTCATTATGGGGTATTGTATGTAGATTGATGAGGGAAAACAACATTTTAATACATTTTAGAATAAGGCTGTAATGTAACAAAATGTGAAAAAAGTCAAGGGGTCTGAATACTTTCCGAATGCACTGGAATTGAGTTAATTCAGTATACTCTGTATAGTGTCTGTGAGTATAACAGAAAACCTGAGAAATCAATTCGGGAAGTTTTTTAAATTAATTTTTTAAATGTTCTATTCAATGCCATTACAGTATCCATTGACTTAGGTCTCAAATTGCAGTTCCTGTGCCTTCCACTAGATGTCAACAGTCTTTAGAAATTGTTTCAGGTTTGTATTCTGAAAAATGAGGAAGTAAGAGCAGTCTGAATGAGTGAACCCTAAAGTGTCACAGAGCTTTTTCATGCGCACGACCGAGAGAGTGCCTTTCTTGTTTACCTTTTATATTGACAACGTTATTGTCCGGTTGAAATATTATCGATTATTTAGGCTAAAAACAACCTGAGGATTGAATATAAACATCGTTTGACATGTTTCTATGAACTTTACGGATACAATTTTTGGATTTTTTTACTGAAGAAAACGGGCGAACAAAACGGAGGTTTTTGGATATAAAGAGACTTTATTGAACAAAAGGAACATTTATTGAGTAAATGAATGTCTGCTGAGTGCAACCATATGAAGATCATCAAAGGTAAGGGATTCATTTTATCTCTATTTCTGACTTGTGTAACTCTTCTACTTGGCTGGTTACTGTTTGTAATGATTTGTCTGCTGGGCTATGTTCTCAAATAATCGTAAAGTATGCTTTCGCCGTAAAGCATTTTTTAAATCTGACACCGTGGTTGGATTCACAAGAAGTTAATCTTTAAACCTATGTAAAATATGTTTTGTTTTCTGAATTTTTATAATGAGTATTTCTGTATTTGAATTTGGCGCCCAGCAGTTTCACTGGCTGTTGAAGTGGGACGCTAACGTCTCACGTACCCAAGAGAGGTTAAAAAGTAGTAAGTAGTTGCAAAGTTGCTAATTAGCTAAAATGCTAAATTTGTCTATCATGTGATTCAAACACACAACATTTTGGCTGCTAGACTTTCGCGTATACACCTACCCATCCTCCCCAACCAACCTCCCTCCTATTGTTTCTGCCTTAATAACTTACTGCCTTCATCTGTGATTGAAATGCACTGTATAAAAATAAGTGTGGTGGACACCATTTTTTCTTTTTCTTTTTCTATCACCAATTTAGCAAAAGTAATTTGTGTCTATTTCACGATAATTTGTGATCGTAGATTGGTCCTTCCACATGGTGTGTGGACGTCACAGGTTGACGTGCACTGCAAACGATCATGTTTTGTGTGTATTCACGTGCCCATGCACACATACTCCACACTAAGACAGAAACTGATCCATAAGGTGCCACTCTGCTGCTGAACCTCCCCCTATCTCCCCCTCCTCCTATTGTGCATCTCCTTGTTGTGTGCACACTTACTGTATGATGTCAGAGTTGCTAGGCAACCTTGTGAGCAAGCCAGAATCCCTCTCTGCACAGAGGGGAGGCCCTATCCTATTGATTGGCAAGTGCTTCTGTCTCCCCCTCGGCCCCTCCACTTCCCTTACCCTACCCTTTCTCCTTCCCCCGGATGCACACACACACACACACACACACACACACACACACACAACCAGCTCCACTCCTCTCTTTGTCCTCCACCTCTACTGTAGGTCTCCAATCTCCAAGCATGCATGTTCTACGTCTGAACTAGCCTTGCTGCAGCCTCATTATCACAGTGTAGTAGTGGTAGTGCTCTGCAGAGCTGAGAGACGAGAGGCCGAGGGCTACGGGACAGAAGGGTGAGGGTTTGCCGACCACCATGGACAAGCACCCTCTCCCTGCCTGTTTCATTAGGCTTACACTATGACCAAAGCCGGCAGCAGGCAATGATCAGCTAGTGGGAAATCTGATTTTCAAAATGTTGATGCCATATTTATAATTATATATAATACATGCAACAAATGTTCCACCAACAGGTTTTTGTGACAATGCAATAAACAAAGCACACTGACTTTGGATGCTTCAATATCATGGTTTGCATTTTCAACACCACAATAAATAGACTAGTTCAATCTCGACAAGCAGAAAATAGGTCCCTCCTTACCTTGTCGGTATCTCTGAATGTCATTAATATTTGGGGTGTTTGGTAACAGATGTCTCTTTCCATTCATCAAATGCCCGCTGCACAGTTTAGATTGATTAGTTGATTTTATTTGTCAGTAAAAAAAAATGCATAAATACAAAGAGTAAAAAAAAAACAAATGACCGGGATTGCACATTATAGTCAGGGACTTATTTCCATCGGGGTCCCTATTTCTTTTTACATCAGTACATGCAATTACATAGATACAGAAACATTACAGAGATACAGATACATTCATGAGATACAGACAAAAAAGTTATAATGTTCACACATTAGCCAGCTGTAGACATTCTATTTAAAAGTGGTTATGGTTGGTATGGTTTTGAGTTGCTTTGTTCCACTCAACCGCACTGGTATATTTAAAACAGTGAATATTAGAGTCTCTGGCTCTGGTATTATGCTCTAACAAATGTCTCTAACAAATGAAAAATAGTTGGATAAGTACCTGGGGGCTGAGTCCGTGATAAGTCTGTGGACCAGACCAAGTTGAATCAATTGGGGAGCCTAATAAATACAACAACAAAAAATACAAAACAAGTTTAATAAATACTACTTTTTTCCCACAGATAGACAGCCTAAAATGCTCCACCTCCAGATGAGTATGAGAGGAGAGTTTACAATTCTTGTTTTGGCTGGTCTGTAGCTTATTCTTTAGATGTTTAGGGCTGCTGGTGAACAATTATGTGCAGGCATAATCAAAGTGACACTGGACTAGTGCACTTGCCAGAGTCCTTAGGGTGTCTGTAGGTTTCCGTCCAATTGGCGACAAATTTCCATGCGAATATTCTAAAATCTGCATAAAAACAATATGCGCATTTTCCAATCAGAGTTGTTTCCATCCAATTGACATGTGGATAAATCTCTGAGTAAATATGTAGTGCACATAAAAATAACTTTATTGCATAAATTCCCAGGTACCGAATAAAAAATACAAGTTAAATGGGTTTCCATCGCATTTTAATCTCTAGGCCTACTGATGGTTTTGTCACAAAAAATGTTGCATAGGTACAGCGAGTGTGCCCACTCTGGTATTACACATGTGCTCCAGCGAACAGCTCGCAGATACAATGCAGGTATAGCCTACTACATGATGAGATAATTATGGACAAAAGTGTTTTTCATGTTTTTTTTGTATTTTTTTTGTCAAACGGTAGCCAAGCATCAATCATCATGTCACCAGAATAAGACCCTCAATATTTATTGAAAGGAGCATCTAGCTCATCACCGTGCACTTTCACCACCCTGTGAAGTTCATAATCATTTGTTTAATCTAGCCTAATATATTACACGCTTTTCCATGATGTTGTGACCTTTTTATCCGACATGTACTTTACTCACATAAAAAGGTTGGATGGAAACCAGGTTAATATCAGGCCATTTTGAGGATGCTGCAATTATATTTTGGACGAACGTGTGCATGCTTACAGGAGACATTTGAAGTAGCCTAATCAGATTAAAACATTGTGACTGGTTGTGATTATACCACATATAAAATGTAACACATTTGAAAAGTTAAACGGCAAATATTTTGGCTATATTGAAGCATTAGGTTCTAGGTGTGTGAGGAAAAGCTGCTTGGATTGGAGAGGAGGCAGAGCGCACCTTAAGCTTTCCTGAAAAACTGGGCCTACCAGGTTATATAGGACGACTTGGGTCATGATGGAATGATGATCTGCAACAGACAGAGCATCTCAGTATCAGAAGTAAAAATACAGCCAGACTGGCCTGGTACTTTACCTTTCTAGACCTATAAACTGTCAAGACTACTGATCCATAAGGTGCCACTCTGCTGCTGAACCTCCCCCTACCTCCCCCTCCTACCTCCCCCTCCTCCTATTGTGCTTGTTGTGTGCACACTTACTGTATGACGTCAGAGTTGCTAGGCAACCTTGTGAGCAAACAGAATCCCTCTGCACAGAGGGGAAGTCCCATCCCGTTGATCGGAAAGTGCCTCTGCCTCCCCCTCGGCCCCTCCCATCATTTCCCCTACCCTACCCTCTCTCCTTCCCCCGGATTCATGCACACACACACACACACACACACACACACACACACACACACACACACACACACACACACACACACACACACTCCAAGCATGCATGCTCTACGTCTGAACTAGCCTTGCTGCAGCCTCATTATCACAGTGTAGTAGTGGTAGTGCTCTACAGAGATGAGAGATGGGAGGCTGAGTATAAACTTAGAAGTGGTAATATCCACTCTCCTTTCCTCTCTTTTTTCTTCGCAAAATCAAGTCTAAATGGCTGAACAACTTACTGCAGTCCATTAGAACACTAAATAGATAGAGGAGGTCTGGCAAAAGGATGGTTAGATTGATTCTCTGTGTCTGTGTGGGCTTTTTTCTCATTGGCTTTTGTCAAGTTTCTGACTCAGAAATAATAAGGGTTGCACGTTGCTCATTGCATGATTCATTCAATCATCAGGGGGGACCACAAGACCTGACTCTTCTTCCTGTGGAACAACTTAAAAATAGAAGCCTTACTCATACCACTCACAGGTCATGTTTTGTCATTGTCCTGCAGACTGGGGGAGGTGTGTATCAAAAGGATTCCCCGATTCCTATTCTGTATAATTGAGCAGTGAAGGCATCATGGTTTGCATTTCGCATATACACATGCATCATATTCATTCTCTGATTTTTGGGGGAACTCCAAGTAAGTAACAAGAGAACATTTTCTTGTGAAATGACACACGCGCACGCACCTACATACACATACACACACACACACACACACACAGACAACCAGCTCCACTCCTCTCTCTGTCCTCCACCTCCACTGTACGTCTCCAATATCCAAGCATGCATGCTCTGCTGCTGCACCATTATCACATGCCACCCTTTAACGTTGTATGGATGAGGGTAGTTATCAGGTACGACAGGACTTTCATTTTGGATCAACACCTTTTTCCCCCTGTCTGCCTGTGTCACGACCTCCGCCGAAGTCGGTCCATCTCCTTGTTCGAGCGGCGTTCGGAGGTCGGCGTCGCCGGCCTTCTAGCCATCGCCGATCCACCTTTCATTTTCCATTTGTTTTGTCTTGTCTTCCCACACACCTGGTTCCAATTCCATAATTACATGTTGGTTATTTAACCTTCTGTTTCCCCCATGTCCTTGTCCGGAATTGTTTATTGTAAATGTATGTGCACGTTATGTCTGGCGTGTGAAGGGTTTTGTCCCATTGTATATATTGTTTTTTGTTCACGGTGATTTTTATTATTAAACTGCGCCGTTGTAACACAGTCTTTGCTCTCCTGCGCCTGACTTCTCTGCCGCCAGTATGCACTCATTAGAGCCTATGACTGGCTGTGAGACAGAGGAGAGAAAGGAGAGACTGTTAGGCTACACATGGAGATTGTTTGTTTGGTCTATTTTAGTATATTTACAAAGTACATGACCGCAGGCTGACCAGTTTTGAACACATTTCTGTTTTTAGACTTCCTTCCAGGCTTTATTATCCAATAATTGGGATTCATACTTTCTTTATTTCATTTTCTTTCTTTTTTTTGCCTTCCACGTACATTCTCAAACCCATAGCACCTTTATTCAACTCATCTGTTTACAGAAACAGTATGGCCGAGTCTGGGAAAATGCCAAGAAATGTCACTGTCTGAATGTGACACTGCGGGGCTTCACAGTTGGGTTTTTACATCCATTCACCCTTGAGATAGGCCTACACAAACTCAAATCTTCATTAGTCTAAGTGTATTCAATTCAATTAGTCTATATTTAGCCAGGATAGTCCACTCAGCAATTTGTAAAGTAATGGCATAACCAGGTGTCGACCTGAGAAAAAGTCATACTTATAGAACTTGAGCAATGGATATTGATTGATTCATCGAGTCATTTGTTAAGAACTGAAAGGCAGGAAAACTGAGACGTGACCTCGCTAGCTCCAAATATGATGAATTCCATATATTCCACTAGCTTGGTACTCTCAAAGGAATATGGTAATATTCTATTTTTTGGGACTCCGAGTTGGAAGTAAACTGTTCCTGTGGGGAAACATATTCATATTTATTGCTGTTATGGGAGAGTAACAGAAATTCGCCAGCCATGATTAATGGACAAACTGAAAAATGATCTGAAACTCTGGATCACATTAATGATCAAAATGAACAGGAAAGAATATATTGTACCTCAGGTTTGATAAAGCTGTGCCAGGCTAGCTTGACAGATGTAACCTGGCCCAGTGCTGGCAAAGTACTGCCCAAATCAAAACACCAACTGGGCACTTTAATTATATCGGGACACTAACACCCACCTGGCTCCCTGCCAGGCTCCCTCAAATAGTAAGAATATTTTGGATGAGCACACACACAAGCTCAGACAATCTGCTCTCAAATGACTTTCCAGGAACTGGATGATTTGACAGGAACATGGACAAATACAGACCATACTCATAGAGATCAGACCCTCTGTGTTTGGTTGTATTGAGAATAGGTACTGAAAATAGGCCTAGATGCTGCCCCATAGTTTATGTACAGACAAAGGTCTCTCTATGTTTTCTAATACCATTAGAGTAATGGATCCTCCATATTGTCTGACCACCTCTTCAGTAAAGTAGGAGAGAATGGGGTATGCTGAGCCATTTTTTTACATTCAGCATCACTACTTTAAGGGAAATATAATATTCTTTCTAGCAAAGATATTTACATGCACTGAGTGTACAAAACATTAAGAACACCTGCTCTTTCCATGACATATGCTGACCAGGTGAATCCAGGTGAAAGCTTTGATCCCTTATTGATGTCACTTGTTAAATCCACTTCAATCAATGTGGATGAAGGGGAGGAGACAGGTTAAAGAAGGATTTTTAAGCCTTGAGACAATTGAGACATGGATTGTGTATCTGTGTGCCATTCAGAGGGTGAATGGGCAAGACAAAATATTTAAGTGCCTTTGAACGGGGTATGGTAGTAGTTGCCAGGCGCACCAGTTTGAGTGTGTCAAGAACTGCAACGCTGCAGGGTATTTCACGCTCAACAGTTTCCCATGTGTATCAAGAATGTTCCACCACCCAAAGGACATCCAGCCAACTTGACACAACTGTTGGAAGCATTGGAGCCAACATGGGTAAGCATCCCTGTGGAACGCTTTCAACACCTTGTAGAGTAAATGCCCCAATGAATTTAGGCTGTTCTGAGGGCAAAAGAGGGTGCAATGTATTGTACACTCAGTGTATATTTCAGGATGTTGTGTATTCTTGGAATTCATGTAAACATCACAGTTTTGAAAACATAGCTTTTCCAAAAATGTGGTCTCTTGGCATAGGGACAGGGTAAGTTGAGCCGCCTTGGGGTAAGTGGGTGGTGGTGTCCTGTGACAGTGGGTGATGGGGCTGGTAGGTCAAGGTTTAATTCATGGAGATGTGGTATATTGCATATCTTAAATGTATGCCTACATTTAGTTAAAGATCTCTCTGTTCAATATCACTTACCCTTCCATTTCTTGACCAGTTGTCTAGGACAGAGATGTTGTTTCAATGTGCCAATTTGTAGAAAAGTTCTCTGCATTTGAGGCTACTAAGCCCATGAAACTGGTCCACGAGATTCTTAATATAATTAGCAAGCTCAGCCTCCATGTCGTCAGATAAGACCTTGTGTGCCTCTGCTACTGTATCATTGCCTCTCTTTCGCACAGGTACATGTTTGTTTTCTTTTTTTGTTAATGTACTGTACCTCTTCAGTGTCATTCAGTTTATTATTTCATCCCTTGCTGCTGCTCGAATGGACTTCTTCCCTTCTCTCACTTCCTTGCCTGCTTGCTCAAGAACCTCAAGGGGGCTAGACCCCTGCTTGTTTTATGTTTGTGTACACAGGGCATGATGATATCTGCTCAATAACAATGCACTATCTTGAGTTCATATGCATGACACATTGCAAAAATATTGTGCATTAAACTGACAACATGTTAGAATCATTTGTATGGGGTATGTTGGCCATTGGGTCAACATACCACAAGGCAAATATTTTGAATATATTATCCCACACAGTTAAAAAGATGCACTTTCATGATAGGTTTAGAACCTCAAATGCTGTACAAAACAATCTTAAAACGTTCAACTTTGGTTTAGATACAAGCATCATGAAACCTATAACACAATACCATTAATTTGACTTTGTGAAAATCTAACCTGGACTCAGGCATAGACATAACATAGTAAAATAAAATCTGGGGAAACTCAATATAGTCTGATATGTAAAGTTTTATGGTATGTATTAATTTGTGGATCTCCATCATCCATTTTGTATGAATAACAATTTGTTGTGGCTAACGTTAGTTAGGTTGCTAGGTGACTGATGCTAATGTTAGCTAGGCGGCTAAGATTAGCTAGGCTAGGGGTTAGGGTTAGGAATTAGGTTAAGATTATGGTTAGGGGAAGGGTTAGCTAACATGCTAAGTAGTTGCAAAATAACTAAACAGTAGTAATTAGTTGCATAGTTTCTAAAATGCTAAACTTGTCCATGATAAGATTTGAACACGCAACCTTTGGGTTGCTAGTTGTTCGCTTTATACGCCTACCCATACACCCTGACAAACCCCCCTCCTTTCGTTTTTGTGAAGTAACCTTCTGTCTTATGTAGCCATACCAAGTGTAACATATCATAGTAATTTGCGTGTCCTGGATTTTCATGTACTATGTTACATTTAGTCTATGAGACCTGGCTGGAAAGTCCTTTTTTTCTACCTAACTTGTTTACCACTTTTTCCATGTGGTTTCTTCCTTCATCTACTCCATGAATTGATGACCTCTTCCTAATTATTTGTCACATAATTCATTTTGTGTCTGGTTTCCTAGAAACAACCCACTGGGCATAGATGTCAATTCAATGTCTATTCCACATAGGTCCAACATAATTTCATTGAAATGAAGTGGAAACAATGATTCAACTAGTGTGTGCCCAGTGGGAAGGGCTGGCTCCACTAAACCTTTGGCTCAACTCATCCCACTCTCCCCTATAGTATACTATAAGTGCCACCCAGGGCTTGCCAAATGTAAATTTTTCCCCACCATATTTAGAGACACTGTATTCTCTCTCTCACACTAGAATGTCAAAAAATTGTATTTCGTAAACAACAGGTGTAGACTGACAGTGAAATGCTTACTTACGGGCCCTTCCCAACAATGCAGAGATAAAGAAAATAGAGAAATAATATACAAGGTATAACACGTAATAATAAATACACAATGTGTATTGATAACTTGGCTATACTGGTAACTATACACATGGGTATCAGTACCGAGTTGATGTGCAGGGGTACGAGGCAATTGATGTAAATACTGTATACATATAACTAGGAATTAAGTGACTAGGCAACAGGATAGATAATAAACAGTAGCAGCGGCGTATGTGATACGTTTAAAAAAATAAATAGTTTGTGCGAAAAGGGTCAATGCAGATAGTCCGATTAGCTATTTGGTTAACTATTTAACAAACTATTTAGCAGTCGTATTGCTTGGTTCATCGGAACCACTTGCCGTGCGGTAGCAGAGAGAACAGTCTATGACTTGGGTGGCTGGAGTCTTTGACAATTTGTAGGGCCTTCCACTGGCACCACCTGGTATAAACTTCCTGGATGGCAGGGAGCTCAGTCCCAGTGATGTACTAGGCCGTACGTACTACCCTCTGTAGCGCCTTGTGGTCGGATGCCAAGCACTTGTGGTCTGCTTATATCAAACTAGGTCTTTCTAGTCATCCCTCCTCTCTGGGCCTTTCAAATCAGCTTATGCTTTACAATACCTAGAAGTAATAAAAATAAAAATAAATCTGATTCCCTCAGAATTTACACAGTATTCTCTCTCATTATTGTTCTGTCAGTCTACGCTAGAGGTCTACCTAACTAGTGTACTAAATCTCTCTTGTAATTTCCCTCTCCTCTTTCTGCCAATCAAGTCATTCCATGCCACAGTACTGTGAAATATTGTAGTTTTACCAAGAAGTCATTTCATCTTTACAACTTCTAGGAAGAGAATGCATCAGAAAAGCTCTCATAGAATTGGATCAGTTGCAAATCACAGTGTGTGTCTATTCAGTATTCTTGCACATGTTGCATGCACGTGTGTAAATGTGTATGTGAACGTGAATGTGTGTGTGTCTGCGTTTGTGCATCTGTATACGCATGTGTGCGTGCGTGCGTGCGTGCGTGCGTGCGTGCATGCGTGCGTGTGTGTGAGTTTGTGTTAGTACATATCTGGTTGACGAGATTCAACTTTGATCTCTCCACACCAACCCCAGGAGTCCAATCTACACCTCTGTGATGAGCTCCCATGGCTAACATCATCACCTAACTCTCACTGAGGGTAGGGCAGCTATCATCACACAACCTTGGCCTCAGTTATAGGTCCTCTCCCCGATCCTTCCCCTGTGTTGCTGTTTCTCCTTCTGTTGCATTTACACCAAGTGTCAAATTCATTCCACGGTGGGCTGAGTGCCTGTGGGTTTTCTTTCCCCTCTTGATTGATACATTTGATTGATAAATGAAGGTCACAAATTGGTAAGGAGCTCCCCTCACCTGGTTGTCTAGGTCTTAAATAAAAGGAAAAGCCAAAAACCTGCAGACACTCGGCCATCCGTGGAATGAGTTTGACACCCCTGATTTACACCTTACAGATGTTTGATGCTTGAATCTTTCTCCCCACGCACCTCCCTGTCCATAAACGGGTAAATTTTGTGTGAGTGTGTGTGCGCAAACAAGTGCGCATTTGTGTGTGTGCATGTGTGAGTGTGTATGTCTATGAACTGGTAAACTGCTGTGCATTTTTCACCTGGCTGCATCCCTGTGAGGATGTCCACCCAGAGAGATGTATTGATTTCTCCTCCACAGAGCAGAGCTGGCTCCATTTAGGAGCGCCACTTTTTAACTCTGCGTACTGTATGTGGTTTTTGTTTATCCAGTTTATCCAGGACGGGATAAACAACAGGGGTATAACCTTTATGTTTGTATTCTATGTATGTACTCTGTGTTCTTAAATGGTGAAAGATGGTTTGATAAAAGCTAAGCTGCACATTCACTCTATCTCTCCCCCCTATCTATCTAGGTCATTATAGGTCATTGGTGAAGCAGACCTGCTAAGGGACCCTGTGTGGACTGACTGTGGGCTGTGGACATATCACTTCCTACCAGAGATGAGGGGAACAGCTTGAGTCTGACGTCAGAGAGTGGGAAAGACCTAGAGACCTGCCTCTAGCTGGACCTCCATATCACATACTGCCCGTCCTTATCCCCCTTCCCCCACCCCACCATCTCTGGCATCTGTTTCTACCACCACCTCCACTCAATGGGAAGGATTTGGGATGACAGTTAACCTCCTCAGCTCTACCTCACTCCTCCTCACCACCCAGGGATAACCAGCACTAGAACCTCTGTACCCTGAGAGGCACACTACCACCCTCCCTCACCTCCCCCCAGCTGGCATCATGATGGGAGATGGAGTTGGGAACTGGGTGTGTCTGAGTCCGTCTGAGTTTGGTCAGCTGCAGCAGTACAGCGAGTGTGAGTACTAGCAATACCTGTTATACCCATTGGTAAATTGAGCTAAAATTAACCTGCCAATACCTTTGTCAGACCTGGGTCAAATACTGCACATTCAAACACTGATCTTGAGTTAATTTTCGCCAAAAGTGCAAACTAAATCAATGCATTTGACCCAGGTCGGATACCTGTGATACCCCTAGGTAACCAGCATGAGAGTCAATTGCCAGGTTGTGCAAGGAGTAAGGATGGAAATTTGAAATAATTTCACTATTCGAATAATATCCAGATTTTTGGGGGGGATATCCGGATAGTCGAAATACATGTGTTTTAAAAAAAAAGTTGTTTATACTGCGGTACTTGCATGCTGCTGAGGCTGCGCAACTCGGGGGAGAGTGGCTTGCTGCTGTTGCAGCGGGGCTGGGGAGGCAGAGGTTTGGGATATTTCGTTGCACTCCCCGTTCTTGTCTACAGCAACTCCATTCAGACTAAACATCAGCCTACCTGTCAGTTGCTCGTTGTAGCCTACTCCTTCTCATTTTTTATTTTTTATTTTACCTTTATTTAACTAGGCAAGTCAGTTAAGAACAAATTCTTATTTTCAATGATGGCCTTCGAACAGGGGCGGCAGGTATCCTAGTGGTTAGAGCGTTGGACTAGTAACCGGAAAGTTGCAAAATCAAATCCCTGAGCTGACAAGTTAAAAATATGTCATTGTAGGAACAGTTAACCCACTGTTCCTACACCATCATTAAAAATAAGAATTTGTTCTTAACTGACTTGCCAAGTTAAAAAAAAGGGTAAAATAAACAGGAACATTTAGCTAACTTCATTCTGTCGTTTTAATTCCAATTTGCATTGATTAGAGTGGAGTCTCTGACTGCAGTGCCACTTTGATTGGCTGACAATAACAACAACTTGCACGAGTGAAACCTGTGTGGGCTGCACTGTCTTTTTATGGGGCGAACGTCATAAAAACTACATTCAAAAGTGTGTTTCATCAAATTAAGAATTTGAAATGTCATGTTATATCATTGTGTGTAGCAATGTCACATGGATCATTTTATTGAATTTAGACAAATTATACTCTCGCAAGTAATCAAATAGTAACATCCGTTCGGATATTTGAATATTCGAATAACCATGGCTATTCCGAGTAAGGAGAGGCCAAAGCAATGCACCTCCCCCTTCGAAGCCGAACTTCCTACCCATCATTTGCCTAGGTGGTATAACATAGGCTGTTGTTTTTCTTTGTGCTTGAAGTTAAGTGATTCATGCAGACTAGTATTTTTCCCCTCCCAATTGACTATTTCTAGCATTACACTAATTTGCTTGTTTTTTCCTCTATTGAGGTGACTCATCCGTATCAGTAGCCTTCCCACCACAGACATTTGCTAGTCAAAAGAGAATCCATCACTAGTCTGGCTTTCCCTGTAATAGATTAGGTTTCATTTTTCACTTCCTTACAACCTATTGAGCCGATACAAAGCCACACAACAACTAAATAGATTGTGGTGTCTGAGAGAAACCTAGTTTTTCTATCTGAGGATTCCTATATGCATAGACCTACTGTACCTAAGAACACAGTGCTTATATTCCCTGGACATATGCAGTACATCTGTTGTCTAGGGATATACTCAAGTGTTGAGTGAGCTTGTCATTGAAACAGAAATTGATTAAATACAAAGTCTAACAAATAAACGGTTCTGTGTTAGATTACAGCACCTGTAGTAAGGACAAATTGCTATTGGGTATCTTGACAGCCACAGCTAACAATACTACTCCTGGCACTTTCTTTTTCATTCTCTCTATCCAGAAACACTTGTTTGTTTTGGTTTATTTTATTTTATGTAATTTGGCTCAGTAACATAGGCCTATATGGCGGTCCAGATGAGCTGGAAGTAAGCGGTACTGTATGCGACTCCATATGTGTCCATGGTGAACAGTCAATCTCTACAGCCAACTAAACCACTTAAGTGGTACTGTACACTCCTGCGTTGAAACGGGTGAAAGGTATACACTCAGTAGGTGCGTTTGTGTGGATGCTAAATATCACCCAGTATTCATTCACTGGCGTATCACTGGGCCACTCAAGGACATTCAGAGACATGTTCAGAAGCCACTCATATGTTGTCTTGGCTGTGTGCTTAGGGTCGTTTTACTGTTGGAAGGTGAACCTTCGCCCCAGTCTGAGGTCCTGAGCGCTCTGGAGCAGGTTTTCATCAAGGATCTCTCTGTGCTTTGCTCAAGTCATCTTTGCCTCGATCCTGACTAGTCTCCCAGTCCCTGCCGCTGAAAAACATCCCCACAGCATGATGCTGCCACCACCATGCTTCACCGTAGGGATGGTGCCAGGTTTCCTCCAGACGTGAAGTTTGACATTCAGGCCAAATAGTTCATTCTTGGTTTCATCAGACCAGAGAATCTTGTTTCTCATGGTCTAAGAGTCTTTAGGTGCCTTTTGGCAAACTCCAAGTGGGCTGTCATGTGCCTTTTACTGAGGAGTGGCTTCCGTCTGGCCAAAGGTGGTTGTCCTTCTGGAAGGTTCTCCCATCTCCACAGAGTACCTCTAGAGCTCTGTCAGAGTGACCATCGGGTTCTTAGTCACCTCCCTGACCAAGGCCCTTCTCCCAAAATTACTCAGTTTGGTCAGGTGGCCAGCTCTAGGAAGAGTCTTGGTGGTTCCAAACTTCTTCCATTTAAGGTTGATGGAGGTTATTGTGTTCTTGGGGACCTTCAATGCTGCAGAATTTTTTTTGTACCCTTCCCCAGATCTGTGCCTAGATGCAATCCTGTCTCGGTGCTATACGGACAATTCCTTCGACCTTGTGGCTTGGTTTTTGCTCTGACATGCACTGTCAACTGTGGGACCTTATATAGGGTGTGTTCGTAAATTCACTCTGGAGTGCCAAAGAACTTTCAGAATGTGCTCTGGGCATTCGTAAATTCATAGAGTTGTTAGATTGTCTGTTTGTAAATTCAGAGTGTTTTGCTCTCGGAGTGTTTAGAGCGCACACTGGATGCTCTGGCCAAGGAGTAGGGTTGATCCGAGCATTCTGACCTCACAACGGCAGTGAAGCACCCAAGCTAACTGGCTAGTTAGCTAGGTTGCTAGCTACTTCCAAACATAAATAAGAGAACACCTTACTCTGACCATTTTACTTGCCTTAACATAGCTGGTTAGGCTGTTTTCATGTTATCCAGAGCGTTGGTGACCGCAAAAATTGAATTAAGCTTTTTTGCCGATGTTTACTGACACCGGCCATACAACGGGTGTTGAGCGTTCGTAAATGTATCAGTTATTCTGCGCTCTTGCACACTCATGTCCAATCAATTGAAGTTACCACAGGTGGACTCCAATCAAGTTGTAGAAACATTTCAAGGATGATGAATGGAAACAGGATGCACCTGAGCTCAATTTCGAGTCTCATGGCAAAGGGTCTGAATACTTATGTAAATAAGGTATTTCTGTTTTTTATTTTAATACATTTCTAACAAATTCTAAAAACAGTTTTTTCTCTGTCATTACGAGGTAATATGTGTAGATTGATGAGGATTTTTCTCTATATACTCCATTTTAGATTAAGGCTGTAACGTAAGAAAATGTGGAAAAAGTCAAGGGGTCTGAATACTTTCCAAAGGCACTGTATATATATTATTTATCCTGAGCTCCCCTCTGAGGTAAAAAAGATCCCAGCTTTTCCATTCACATTCTAAGGCATGTTTTCTGTCCCTGATGGAGGCAGCCAGTCAATAGCAGTGTGTACTATTATATTAAGTCTATGACTGTGAATAGCAGAAGTGAGATAGCAAGCGACATAGCAAGTGTTGTTCATTGTAATCGGGGTGTTTGTCTCTGTGTGTGTGTATTTGTGTGTGGGGGGGGCTGAACATCCCCTCTCCGCAGAGTGCTAAAGGGCTTGTTTATTTTGATGCTGCTGTGCTAATGAGAGGAGGATATTTAATATCTATTTACGCTGGGTTGCTAATGGGCCCTCAGTCACATGTACTGTAGTACCTAGACCCCTGGTGATGGAGATGTGTCTGGGACCTGCAGTCAGGGACCACAATGCTGGTGGGTGGGTGGGTAGATGGGTGGGTGGATGGCAGTGTCTGTGTCTGTTATACTGTACAGCAGATTGGAGTTAATAATATACTTGTTTTTCTTTCAAATACTTTTAGTGTTTTATTGAGCCTGCCTTTGAGTGACCCGGTAGGTGGGATTTGCACTTCTGGGACTATTCCATTTGTTACATTGTGCGAGACAAGCTCAGTCAAGAACATATGAAGTATTTGAAAGAATGCAAATACTATTTGAACCCAGGTCTGGTGTGTTGGATGGATGACCGTGTCTGTGTTCGTGTTACTATATACATGACAGGTGTCTGGTGTGTCTGTTTCCTATATGGGTTAATAAAGGAGAGATAATGTGTGAGGTGAAAGGTTAGTGTCCATTACAAAGCCACATGTCAGTTCAATGAGCCCAGCTGCACTACACTGAAAAGCTTGCTTCGTCCCAAATGGCACCCTTTTCCCCCACAGTAGTCTAGCGTAAAGTACTGCACTATATTGAGAATAGGTTGCAGTTTGAGATGCAACCGCTCTTTTACTCAGTGGTCTGGTCTTATCTTCCCCTTGCGTTACATACTAATTGGCTCAGTGCTGTTTTTCTCTTCTATAAAGAATTAATAAAGGAAATGAAGTTGAAGGCAAAGGAATGCTGATGACGTACGATGCTGATTTACTGTTAACCTTCTAGCTATTGGCTGTGATTCTTCAGTCCCCACTGCATTTAGCCTACTGGCTTCTGTTCTGCTGTGATTCAATGAGAGTCTGCCTTACATTTACATCAAAATGTTGGTCATTCAGTAGATGCTCTTATCCAGAGTTGTAGTGACAACAAACAAAACAGATGAAACTAGCGACAGCTACAGTCTAGTTAGTTGTCTGATCTGGTTAATGGATGCTGTTATGTTAAATAGACTAGACATACTGTAGCATATGTTGTCTCAGTTCATGATCTATTGTTAGCTGATTCAGCGAGCAAATACTCTATGATTGCTCAGATCAGAGATTTGCTTGGGTGCGTGTACCTGTGCTTTGCATACATTCATACCTGCATGCATGTGTGGGAGTGTGTGCATGTGAGCATAGATGTGTTTGAGCAATTTAGTGAATGAGAATGCCTTCTCCAGGGCCGGCCCTAGCCACTAAGCGACATAAGCGACCGCTTAGGGCATGGTTTACCAAACTCGGTCCTGCACCCCCCGGGTCCACATTTTGTTTTTACCCAAGGACTACACAGCTGATTCAAATAACCAACTCATCATCAAGCTTTGATTATCTGAATCAGCTGTCTAGTGCTAGGGCAAAAAAACTAAGCAGAATTTAGTTTTTTAAGTGCAATTTCTAAATTTGGTTGTACAACAAGTTTTTCTCCTGTTACGTCAGTCACTTTTTTTTCCCAAGATGGCGTAGCAGTCGGACGTGTGTTTCTTGTCCCGCGTACATATAGTCGTTTCCTAATTTTTTTTGTCTATACTTAGTATATATTTTAATCTCATTTTCCATCTACGAACTGAATATACTTTCCTGCAACCCTCCTCACCCAGTGTGGTATGGATCTGCTATTTTTATACTTTAGAATCGGAACCTCCATCAGAAGCTAGCCAGCTAACTAGCTAGTAGTCAGTTAGCCCTGCGGTCTTCACCGTTAACTCTGACACCAGACAGCTTCAGCTCGGTCAATACCTGCCAGTCTGCACAGCGCGATATAAACCCAGAGCATATCGGACTGCTTTTTCTCTACCTCATCACTGGATTCCTGCCGCAAGCCTTGGTCCTTTACACCGGATCATCGCAGCTACCTAGCTGCATTCGAGTGGCTACTGCTGGCTAACGCCTCTGTCCCGAAGCGAGCAACAGTTAGCCTTGAGCTAGCCTATGACTAGGCCCATCTCCCGGCTAGACGACAAGGTCTATCAGAATAATTCTTGGGCTAGAATACCTCTTTTGCCAATTGGCCTGGAACCTTTATTGACAACACGGAGCCTGATCCATCACGACTGGTCTGCCGACATAATCATCCGAGGTGGTGTCAACAGGCTCTTCAGTTGCGACGTCGCCGAAGGCCCATCTGCTAGCCCTGGCCCGCTAGCTGTCTGAATTGCTGTGTCTTCAGCTCGCCTAGCGTAGTAGCGACTACTGAATGGCTCCCTGACTAACCTATTGCTACTCATTGGACCCTGTGATCACTTGGCTAATGTCAATATGCCTTGTCTATTGCTGTTTTGGTTAGTTATTATTGTCTTATTTCACCGTAGAGCCCCCAACCCTACCCGACATGCCTTAGATAGCCCTTTTGTACCACCCCCCCACACATGCAGTAACCTCACCTGGCTTAACTGGTGCCTCTAGAGACAAAACCTCTCATCGTCTCTCAATTAGGTTTTACTCCTCTGTACTCACATCCTACCATACCCTTGTCTGTACATTATGCCTTGACTCTATTCTTCCATGCCAAGAATTCTGCTTCTTTTACTCTCTGTTCCAAACGCACTAGATGACCAGTTCTTATAGCCTTTAACCGTACCCTTATCCTACTCCTCCTCTGTTCCTCTGGTGATGTAGAGGTTAACCTGCAGCCCCCTGCAGCCCCCAGCACCACTCCCATTCCCCAGGTGCTCAGATTTGTTGACGTCTGTAACCGTAAAAGCCTTGGTTTCATGCATGTTAACATCAGAAGCCTCCTCCCTAAGTTTGCTTTATTCACTGCTTTAGCACACTCCGCCAACCCTGATGTCCTAGCCATGTCGGAATCCTGGTTTAGGAAGTCCACCAAGAATTCTGACATTTCCATCCCCAACAACAATATCTTCCGACAAGATAGAACTGCCAAAGGGGGCGGAATTGAAATCTACTGCAGAGATAGCCTGCAGAGTTCTGTCATACTATCCAGGTCTGTGCCCAAACAATTTGAGCTTATACTTTTAAAGATCCACCTTTCCAGAAACAAGTCTCTTGCCGCTTGTTATAGACCCCCCTCAGCCCCTAGCTGTGCCCTGGACACCATATGTGAATTGATCGCCCCCCATCTATCTTCATAGTTCGTACTGTTAGGTGACCTAAACTGGGATATGCTTAACACCCCAGCCATTCTACAATCTAAGCTAGATGCCCTCAATCTCACACAAATTATCAAGGAACCAACCAGGTACAACCATAAATCCGTAACCATGGGCACCCTCTTAGATATCATCCTGACCAACTTGCCCTCTAAATACACCTCTACTGTCTTCCACCAGGATCTCAGCGATCACTGCCTCATTGCCTGCATCCGTAATGCGTCCGCGGTCAAACGACCACCCCTTATCACTGTCAAATGCTCCCTAAAACACTTCAGCGAGCAGGCCTTACTAATCGACCTGGCCCAGGTATCCTGGAAGGATATTGACCTCATCCCATCAGTAGAGGATGCCTGGTTGCTCTTTAAAAGTGCTTTCCTTACCATCTTAAATAAGCATGCCCCATTAAAAAAAATAGAACTAAGAACAGATATAGCCCTTGGTTCACCCCAGACTTGACTGCCCTTGACAAGCACAAAAACAGCCTGTGGTGTTCTGCATTAGCATCGAATAGCCCCCGTGATATGCAACTTTTCAGGGAAGTCAGGAACCAATATACACAGTCAGTTAGGAAAGCTACGGCTAGCTTTTCAAACAGAAATTTGCATCCTGTAGCACAAACTCCAAAAAGTTCTGGGACACTGTAAAGTCCATGGAGAATAAGAGCACCTCCTCCCAGCTGCCCACTGCCCTGAGGCTAGGAAACACTGTCACCACCGATAAATCTACGAAAATCGATAATTTCAATAAGCATTTTTTTACGGCTGGCCATGCTTTCCACCTGGCTACCAATACCCCGGCCAACAGCTCTGCACCCCCTGCAGAAACTTGCCCCCCCCCCCCCCCCCTGCTTCTCCTTCACCCAAATCCAGACAGCTGATGTTCTGAAAGAGCTGCAAAATCTGGATCCCTACAAATCAGCTGGGCTAGACAATCTGGACGCTGCTTCTCAGATAGAGTTCAGTGTGTCAAATCGGAGGGCCTGTTCTCCGGACCTTTGGCAGTCTCTATGGGGGTGCCACAGGGTTCAATTCTCAGGCCGACTCGTTTCTCTGTATATCAATGATGTCGCTCTTGCTGCTGGTGATTCTCTGATCCACCTCTACGCAGACAACACCATTCTGTATACATCTGGCCCTTCTTTGGACACTGTGTAAACAAGCTTCAATGCCATACAACACTCCTTCCGTGGCCTCTAACTGCTTTTAAATGCTAGTAAAACTAAATGCATGCTCTTCAACCGATTGCTGCCCGCATCCGCCCGCCCGACTAGCATCACTACTCTGGACGGTTCTGACTTAGAATATGTGGACAACTACAAATACCTAGGTGTCTGATTAGACTGTAAACTCTCCTTCAAGACTCATATTAGGCATCTCCAATCCAAAATTAAATCTAGAATCAGCTTCCTATTTCGCAACCAAAGCCTCCTTCACTCATGCTGCCAAACATACCCTTGTAAAACTGACTATCCTACCGATCCTTGACTTCGGCGATGTCATTTACAAAATAGCCTCCAACACTCTACTCAGCAAATTGGATGCAGTCTATCACAGTGCCATCTGTTTTGTCACCAAAGCCCCATATACTACCCACCACTGCGACCTGTACGCTCTCGTTGGCTGGCCCTCGCTACATATTCGTCGCCAAACCCACCCAACGTTTGATTTCATCTGATTTTAACTTTCTGTCAACTTAATTAAAAACATGTTTTCCCATTTTAATACCAAATAAAATAACAGGTATGACCTTAACAGGGTTGATGATTTAATCTTAAATCAGCCATAAATAGCCTTGTGACACGAGAAATGGAAGCTTGTTTTGTGCAACAGGGAGGGGCAATTGAATGCAAGCTTAATTGTTAATTTTTTTTATTGTTAAAACATTTCTAGCCCGTCTATCTATGGGTAATAGGGTTGATGTGTTATGCTCCACTCACTCAGTTTCCCACAACAAAACACCAGAAAATTGCCAAAAAGAGTAGAACCACACTATGATTTGACTATTAGATGTTCAATGTTTATTTGTTTAATAGTTAATTAAAAGTTTCACCTTATTAAAATGAGTTCAGTTCACATAACAGGGTTGACCTTAATGACCTTATACAGAATAAATCATCATTTTCAGAAATTACTGTGAAAGCAACAAAAATAACTAGGGCTCTACAATGATGGTGAAAACTTGGGGAAATGTTGGGGTTAATGGTTGAAATATTACTGGAAGTCTCAGGGGATGCACAGAGGAACATGTCAAAATGCTGAATTTTTGCACTTTAGGAAGTCTTTACCATATTACAAATCGGATTTATTGAATAATCCATGTGGTCTATATTAATTAAAGGTCTCTTCATTAAATTGGCAGGCTTTTAAAATTCAATATTTGATGCACAATTTTGCATTACTTAAAATATCGGAAGGACACAAAAGGCACTCATTTTGTGGACCCAGCTATCTAAACCTCTAGTTATCATGGTTGAATTACCAACCGGGTACGCAGGGCACGTGCCCAGGGTGTCACGTTCCTGACCTGTTTTTCCTTTTTCTTGTATTATTTTAGTTGGTCAGGGCGTGAGTTGGGGTGGGTTGTCGATGTGTTATTTCTATGTTGGGATGTTTGTGTTCGGCCGGGTATGATTCTCAATCAGAGACAGCTGTCAATCGTTGTCCCTGATTGAGAATCATACTTAGGCAGCCTGGGATTCACGTGTGTTTTGTGGGTGTTTGTTCTCGTGTCAGTGTTCGTACCACACGGGACTGTTTTCGGTTTTGTCACGTTTGTTGTTTTTGTAAGTGTTCTGTTTTACGTTCATTAAATAATGACCACTTTCCACTCTGCGTGTTGGTTCGATCCATGCTCCTCCTCGTCTGAGGAGGAGAACGACTTCGACAGCCGTTACAGAAACACCCACCAAAACAGGATCAAGCAGAGTGGGAACAGACAGCAGCAGAGACCGAGGACACAGGACTCGTGGACTTGGGAGGAGATCCTGGACGGAAAAGGACCCTGGGCTCAGCCAGGGGAATATCGCCGTCCCAAGGCGGAGCTGGAGGCAGCGATGGCAGAGAGGCGCTGGTATGAGGAGGCAGCGTGGCGACGCGGTTGGGAGCCCGAGAGTCAGACCCAAAAATTTCTTGGGGGGAGGCACACGCGGAGTGTGGCAAAGCCGGGTAGGATACCTGAGCAAACTCCCCGTGCTTACCGTGGAGAGCGAGAGTACGGGCAGACACCGTGTTACGCAGTAGAGCGCATGGTGTCTCCTGTACGTGTGCATAGCCCGGTGCGGTACATACCAGCTCCTCGTATCGGCCGGGCTAGATTGAGTATTGAGCCAGGTGCCATGAAGCCGGCTCAACGCGTCTGGTCTCCAGTGCGTCTCCTCGGGCCGGCTTACATGGCACCAGCCTTACGCATGGTGTCCCCGGTTCGCCTACATAGCCCGGTGCGGGTTATTCCACCTCCCCGCACTGGTCGGGCGACGGGGAGCATACAACCAGGTAAGGTTGGGCAGGCTCAGTGCTCAAGGGAGCCAGTACGCCTGCACGGTCCGGTATATCCGGCGCCACGTCCCCGCCCCAGCCCAGTACCACCAGTGCCTACACCACGCACCAGGCTTCCTGTGCGTCTCCAGAGCCCTGTTCCTCCTCCACGCACTAGCCCTATGGTGCGTGTCTCCAGCCCATTACCACCAGTGCCTACACCACGCACCAAGCCTCCTGTGCGTCTCCAGAGTCCTGTGCGTCCTGTTGCTGCTCCCCGCACTAGCCTGAAGGTGCGTGTCCTGAGCCCGGTACCTCCAGTTCCGGCACCACGCACCAGGCCTACAGTGCGCCTCAGCCGGCCAGAGTCTGCCGTCTGCCCAGCGGTGCCTGAACTGCCCGTCTGCCCAACGCCGTCTGAGCTGTCCGTCTGTCCTGAGCCTTCAAAGCCGCCCGTCTGTACTGAGCCTGTAAAGCCGCCCGTCTGTACTGAGCCTTCAAAGCCGCCCGTCTGTCCTGAGCCTTCAGAGCCGTCCGCCAGACAGGAGCCGCTAGAGCCGTCCGCCAGACAGGAGCCGCTAGAGCCGTCCGCCAGACAGGAGCCGCTAGAGCCGTCCGCCAGACAGGAGCCGCTAGAGCCGTCCGCCAGACAGGAGCCGCTAGAGCCGTCCGCCAGACAGGAGCCGCTAGAGCCGTCCGCCAGCCATGAGCAGCCAGAGCCGTCAGCCAGCCATGAGCAGCCAGAGCCGTCAGCCAGCCATGAGCAGCCAGAGCCGTCAGCCAGCCATGAGCAGCCAGAGCCGTCAGCCAGCCATGAGCAGCCAGAGCCGTCAGCCAGCCAGGATCCGCCAGAGCCGTCAGCCAGCCAGGATCCGCCAGAGCCGTCAGCCAGCCAGGATCCGCCAGAGCCGTCAGCCAGCCAGGATCCGCCAGAGCCGTCAGCCAGCCAGGATCCGCCAGAGCCGTCAGCCAGCCAGGATCCGCCAGAGCCGTCAGCCAGCCAGGATCCGCCAGAGCCGTCAGCCAGCCAGGATCCGCCAGCCAGCCAGGATCCGCCAGCCAGTCCGGAGCTGCCCCTCATTCCGGTGTTGCCTCTCATTCCGGTGTTGCCTCTCAGTCCGGTGCTGCCCCTTAGTCCGGTGCTGCCCCTTAGTCCGGTGCTGCCCCTTAATCCGGTGCTGCCCCTTAATCCGGTGGGGTTAATTTGGAGGGTGGCCATTGGGAGGAGGCCAAGGAAGCGGGGTTTGACTATGGTGGGGTGGGGACCACGACCAGCGCCAGAGCCGCCACCGTGGACAGACGCCCACCCAGACCCTCCCCTAGACTTTATGCTGGTGCGCCCGGAGTTCGCACCTTAAGGGGGGGGTTATGTCACGTTCCTGACCTGTTTTTCCTTTTTCTTGTATTATTTTAGTTGGTCAGGGCGTGAGTTGGGGTGGGTTGTCGATGTGTTATTTCTATGTTGGGATGTTTGTGTTCGGCCGGGTATGATTCTCAATCAGAGACAGCTGTCAATCGTTGTCCCTGATTGAGAATCATACTTAGGCAGCCTGGGATTCACGTGTGTTTTGTGGGTGTTTGTTCTCGTGTCAGTGTTCGTACCACACGGGACTGTTTTCGGTTTTGTCACGTTTGTTGTTTTTGTAAGTGTTCTGTTTTACGTTCATTAAATAATGACCACTTTCCACTCTGCGTGTTGGTTCGATCCATGCTCCTCCTCGTCTGAGGAGGAGAACGACTTCGACAGCCGTTACACAGGGCCCCCATTGATTTTGTTTGTCACTCTCACTCAGATATCATTTTAACATGGCATAAGTCATGGCAAAATGTGTAGAATTTCAGGGAAGTAGCTTGAAAGCTGCAAAAATGTCTCTCAATCTTATGACAAAATGTGTAGAATTGCAGGAAATTATCTGTAAAACTGCACATTTTCTCTCCACCCAATGGCAAAATGTGAAGAATTGCAGGAAATGAACTCCAAAAAGTCCCTTAAGGCTCACAAAAGGCTAGGGCCGGCTCTGGTCTTCTCAGCATGCTTCCCAGTTTGTGCACATTATGATGACATTTTGTGGCGTATATGTTCATTTTGGTCTTCACAAGGTTTTTTGGGGTTGTTTGTGCACCCCAAAAAAAATCTCGAGACAAGCTGAAATTCGGTAGACAAAGTCTACACCCCTTCGTCAGTGATTGGTCAACTGTAGGGGTGACGTGAGTTTCTTCTTCTCCCGAAAACTCGGTGTGGATTCAACATGGCAAACGACAACAACTTCGAGCATCGCTTGGCCGAGGAGATAGAGAAGTGAGCAAGCCAGAAAGCAACATGCCGTGTTCACCAGAGGAAGAGGTATGTTGTAGTATTTTCTATTGTAGTTGAAGAAAAGAGTAGCAATGTTTGCTAACAATAGCTAGCCAGCTGGCCAGCAATGTTACTTGGCTGGTTAGATAGCCTAGCAGCATACTCTTGCAGAGAAAGCAAGCCAACCAGCTAAACTAAAGGTCTTTAACTTTTTGATCAAACATAATTTTGTCGGAGAAAGAAAAGCATAAGCTTGCCACATTGGTAACACCGAAGTCAAAGTCCTATTCAACCCTGCTCAAACGTTTGCAACATAATAGTCTTTCTCGGTTAATGATATGTTTTTCATTGATCGTTTTGGATATGTGTACTAAATAGCCCTCTGCTTTTACATTTTCAAGGTACAAACACCAGGGAATGGAGACCGCCACAGGTTTTGTTCTCTGCGCCCAAGCACTGCCTGTTCACTGGCCCTCTGCACTGACTGGTCATCGGCCCCAAGCCCATCTCCCGCACTGAGCTGCAGAATGGGAAACCATGCAGGACCTGGGAAGCTCTATCCTGAGCCCACCTCCAAGACCTACTCCACTGGCTTTCTCCTCACCAATGCCATAGAGCAGAAGTAGCAGGGGTGTGAGAAGGGAGAAAAGAGCTGCAGCCTCAGCCCTTGACACATCTCTCTCAAAAGCATTGCAAATGATTGAAGACAGATCTCAAGGTCTGGATAACGTCATGCACCGAGCCACCAGACTCTCCTCCTTTACTCTAATCCCCTTTTCTCTCTTCTATTGTCCTCTTTCCTCCTCTC
Source organism: Salvelinus namaycush (assembly GCF_016432855.1). Classification (NCBI taxonomy): domain Eukaryota; kingdom Metazoa; phylum Chordata; class Actinopteri; order Salmoniformes; family Salmonidae; genus Salvelinus; species Salvelinus namaycush. The sequence continues at coordinate 22,839,213 of NC_052319.1, read as the reverse complement.
CTCACCATGCACAGGGCCCTGGCACATATAGTTCATCCATGAAATCAGCTATCACCAGCTGCATGAGTTTGGGCATGACCTTCAAGAAGAGGACATGGACCGAACAACTGGGACCACAGTGAAATTAACAACTTGTTCTGTTGTTGTTCAGGCAACTCAGGAGTCAGACACTAGACACTTTCATTTTATTGTAAACAACAAAAGTGTTGTATATATCTGTTTTTCAGACACATTTGTACTATTGTTCAGGAATATTTGTATCTACACTGACACTAATTATATTTCATTGACACCTGTTATTTACATGTATGTTCTTAGCAGAGACTTTTGAATTGTGGTTTACTTTGAGACCATATGCATAATAAAGGTTTATTTTTGTGTGCAGAAATAGCTGTTTCTTCATCTAAATACAAGATGTTTCAATGCATTCTATTTGAACATCCAGTGCTGAGAAGAGCTGTGTGCCACAGACTTTACAGGCTTTGTTCTACTTGTGTGACGCGGTTCAATCTAAATGAATGGACACAGACATCATAGAATCACGTTAAATTGTATTAACAAGATTTAAACTTTACATTTTAGCTCAAAGTTCAAGAAATAAGAACTGTGAGTCTGTGCATCCATCAATGTGTGTGTGTGTGTGTGTGTGTGTGTGTGTGTGTGTGTGTGTGTGTGAGCAGTACAAACAAAGGCCTATTCTGCGTGATTGGCTGGCCTTGGGATGAGTTGTCCTCTCCTAACCATGTCTTCCTGCCATGGCACATGTCCAGATGGGGAGAGGAAGTCCCTTAGCTTGTTTCTTGTTTGACTTGCAAGCCGTGTCGCCCTGGAATGAGAGTCTCCCTGGCTCTTGGAGATTGTTGTCCCCTGCCACAACCCTCCTCCACTCTCTAGGTTGGTAATTGCCAGAAGGGAGTGGCGTGTCAGCAAAAGCGGGAGGCATGTATTGTGAACCAAACGAGTGTGCTCGCATACTCCCTTAACAGACCTTGGAAACAAGAAAAAAGCAGCAATAGTACTGTTTGTCCATCTTGAGATGCCGTAACCAGTATGCACCTCAAAATAGTCCGAATTAATCTAAGATAACTCAAGAAATTTTCCATTAATTTTGACGTAAGATGTTTGGTGCAGTATTTCTCAAGTCAAAAAATGTGCATGTAAATGATCCCTACTGTTGGCCAATCACCGATGAAGGGGTGTAGACTTCAGCTTGCCTCGAGAAAATCTTCACAAAATGTCGTCATAACATATGCATGACCTGTTCCGAACATTTTTGGATGGGAAGCATGTGGACGCCGTTAAGTCAACTCACCTGGTTAGATAAATAAGGGTTTAACACTGCATTCCCTGCATCCCTGCCTTGCCTCAGTATGACGTAACTGGTGTTGGGAGGAGGACAGGTTATCTCTGGGTCTGTTGGGGGAAGCCTCCTGTAGCGTCTTTCAGCCCTGAGAGAGATTAGCATCTCTGGGTGTAAATCACCATTACCCATGGTCAGTAGGAACACACTTGCTCATACCCTGGTCCCTGTGACTCACACCCTGCCTGGTCAGTCAGTCTCCTCAGATCACCCAACACCTCGTTGGCCTTTGTTTTAGAGAGAGGAGAGAGCGGGTCCAGCCTCACTCCACAAAGATGATTTACTTAGATAAAGTATGCTATGTTTTTTCCAAATCTAAACTACTCAGCTCACCTAACACGAACTGGACTGCTGCATATTAGAGAGAAAGTGTGAGGCATGCAAACCATAGATCTAATTCTATACCCAACTCCAGAGATTATTCCATATATTTTAAGGTATTTTGTACTAGAGAGAATAGAGAGAGAGTGGAGTGATTATCCAATCTATTATATTTCTGTGGTCTATATTTCTTGAATCTGAGATTATTTAATGTGCTATTTCTTGTATTAGAAAGAGAAGAGAGAGTGGGGTATCCAGTCTAACTCCACAGAGATGATATATTCAGATAATGTTTGCTCTGAGGGTTTTTTGTATTCCAAAGAAATTTCCTGGCTTAATTGGTCTATTTGTTTAATTAATTAGCTAAACTTATTTTCACCTCTGTGAAATGTTTGCCTCATGATCTACCCGGATGTTCCTCTCAGATACAGCTAGCGCCCAAAAGACAATCATCACATCCAGCAGCCCTTTCCCCCTAAATGATACGCCTGGTGCCAAAATGACTAAATTATGAGGTTTATAAAGCCTCTCTCATCCCTGTCTCATTCTCAGATTCCACCAAGAAGCTCAAGGATGTTCTGGAGGAGTTTCACGGTGAAGGAGTCCTCTCCAAGTACAATCCTGAGCAGGTACAGTACGTCACTGCCTCAACCCTTCCCTCCCTCCCACCTATCCTCTCTTCTCCTCTTTTCTCCACTCATCTCCTTTTTCCCTTCATTTCCTTCCTCTCCTTTCCCTTCCTCTCCTCACTGTCATTCTTATCCTTCTCCTCTCTACCCTCTTTTCCTCCCCTTCCTGAGTGAGATCATCATTATTTATGTTAAGACCCTGGCAATCTCCTGACTCAGTCCCTGCTCCATCACTGATACGCTTAGTCATCCGCTGTGTTTAGACAGTAGTAAGGTGAGCAACACTTCCTCCCTCCCTCCCTCGCCCTCACCATCAACGTCCAACTGACGCCCTTTAACTTCGAAGTGACGACAGAGGGCCGACGAGTTATGGACGACAGGTGGCGCTGACATTTTTATTATGGTCTGTCTGAATGGGTCACCGCCCCACTCCCCCTATCCCCAACCCTACTCTGTCCTAACCTCCTGCCCCCCCCCCCCCCCCCCGCCCTACTCCTCTCCCAGCCAGGGTGCATCCCTTCTTCTTCCTTATGACTCCAGCATTGTGATATGAGTAACAGCCTCACAGAGGCTGGTTGGCGCCATCAGAGCCCTGTTGGATTCAGACATCATGTGGCCTGTGGTGTGATCACCAAAGCCAGCAAGTTCAGGCGCCAGGCCGGTGGTATTTTATGCACTGTGTGGGAAGGAGCGAGGTGACTCTTCCCACTGGGAACAAACTGGTTGAATCAACATTGTTTCAACATAATTTGTCAAAGTATTGTGACATGGGAATCTACGTGGAAAATACATTGGATTTGAAAAAAGTAATCAACATACTGTTGTTTTGAGGGTAAGATTTCAACCACAGGATTATGTCATCATGGTAACCAATTTTTAACATAGACAAACCTTGTATAAAATATGTTGAATTTATACCTTTGAAACAATGTCAGCTCTTCAACATAATATCCACTATGAGAAAAAAAACAATAGGCAGGGCAGCACCTCCTCCGGGAGAGTTGATCTATCTACAGCTATTAATTCAGTTTACCATCTAGGGTTTTAACCAAGCCCAGCCCTGCTTAGCTTTTCTATCTGTCACTGATTACTACCAATGTGCTATCATGAGAATGATTGCTTAGAAATCTCCACTTAATAGATTCACTGTTGCTATCGAAGTAGGTTCAGCAAAGCAAATGAAATGTAACCATACTATAGCAATCCTATATCATCAATGATGCTATTTAGGCCTATACAGCATTTGGGAAGTCATCAACAGCTATTGTTTAAATTCAGCCCAGGATTCAACTAAATAGACAATACATATAGCCCTAGGGTTTAAAGTTTTGGTTGACTTCAAATGGAATCTACAACTTAATAATAAATATGTTGGGATTCACGTCTCCATCTCAACCAAAAACAAAAGTTGAAGAAGAGGATTTAAATCAAATCAAACTGTTTTTAAAGTGCATTTAAAGTTTGACTATATTTAGTTATATTCTTTACGTGAATCCAACATATACATTATTAATTTCTAGACCAGCTGGAATTAAAGCCAGACTCAGTGGCACAGATGGAGCTATCCATGCAGAAGATACATCTCCTTCAAAAGTTGATATTTGGTAGCATTGACAACCAAACACAATTCAATACCACTTTCGCAATACGTTGAATAGCCTATTAACTTTTCCACAAGTTAACAAATTATATGTTGGACTCAGGTCTCCATCTCAACCAAAACTAAAAGTTAAAGAACAGGATTAAGACAGTGGCTCAGATGGAACTATCCAAGCAGTAGATACAGTGCGTTCAGAAAGTATTTAGACCCCTGGAATTTAAGCAAATTTATAAAATAAAATTAAAAACACTGAAATATCACATTTACATAAGTATTCACACCATTTACTCAGTACTTTATTGAAGCACCTTTGGCAGCGATTACAGCCTCAAGTCTTCTTGGGTATGACGCTACAATCTTGACACACCTGTATTTGGGGATGTTCTCCCATTATTCTCTGCAGATCCTCTCAAGCACTGTCAGGTTGGATGGGGAGCATCACTGCACAGCTATTTTCAGGTCTCTTCAGAGATGTTAGATTGGGTTCAATTCCGGGCTCTGGCTGGGCCACTCAAGGACATTCAGGGACTTGTCCCGAAGCCACTCCTGTGTTGTCTTGGCTGTGTGCTTAGGGTCATTGTCCTGTTGGAAGGTGAACCTTCGCCCCAGTCTGTGATCCTGGGCGCTCTAGAGCAGGTTTTCATCAAGGATCTCTCTGTACTTTGCTCCGTTCATCTTTCCCTCAATCCTGACTAGTCTCCCAGTCCCTGCTGCTGAAAAACAGCATGATGCTGCCACCACCACAGTACACCATAGGGATGGTGTCAGGTTTCCTCCAGATGTGACACTTGGCATTCAGGCCAAAGAGTTCAATATTGGTACCATCAGACCAGAGGATATTGTTTCTCATGGTCTGAGTCCTTTAGGAGCCTTTTGGCAAACTTCAAGCAGACTTTCATGTGCCTTTTACTGAGGAGTGGCTTCCGTCTGGCCACTCTACCATAAAGGCCTGATTGGTGGAGTGCTGCAGGGATGGTTGTCCTTCTGGAAGGTTCTCCCATCTCCACAGAGGAACTTTGGAGCTCTGTCTCAGAGTGACCATCAGGTTCTTGGTCACCTCCCTGACCAAGGCCCTTCTCCCCCGATTGCTCAGTTTGGCAAGGCAGCCATTTCTTGGTGGTTCCAAACTTCTTCCATTTAAGGTTGATGGAGGCCACTGTGTTCTTGGGGACCTTCAATGCTGCAGACATTTTTGGTACCCTTCCCCAGATCTCGGCCTCGACACAATCTTGTCTCGGTGCTCTACGGACAATTCCTTCGACCTCATGGCTTGGTTTTTTGCTCTGACATGCACTGTCAACTGTGGGACCTTATATAGACAGGTGTGTGCCTTTCCAAATCAATTTCTGGCATGGAATAGCCTTCATATCTCAGAACAAGAATAGACTGACGAGAATCAGAAGAAAGTTCTTTGTTTCTGGCCATTTTGAGCCTGTAATCGAACCCACAAATGCTGATGCTCCAGATACTCAACTAGTCTAAAGAAGGCCAGATTTATTGCTTCTTTAATCAGGACAACAGTTTTCAGCTGTGCAAACATAATTGCAAAAGGGTTTTCTAATGATCAATTAGCCTTTTAAATGATAAACTTGGATTAGCTAACACAACGTGCCATTGGAACACGGGAGTGATGGTTGCTGATAATGGGCCTCTGTACGCCTATGTAGATATTCCATAAAAAATCTGCCGTTTCCTGCTACAATAGTCATGTACAACATTAACAATGTCTACACTGTATGTCTGATGAATTTGATGTTCTTTTAATGGCCAAAAAATGTGTTTTTCTTTCAAAAACAAGGACATTTCTAAGTGACCCCAAACTTTTGAACGGTTGTGTATGTAAATAGGGTATTTCTGTTTAAAACCTGTTTTCACTTTGTCATTATGGATTATTGTGTGTAGATTGATGAGGGAAAAAATTATTATATCAATTTTAAAATAAGGCTGTAATGTAACAAAATGTGGAAAAGTGGGGTCTGATTACTTTCCGAATGCACTGTAAATGATGATATTTGGTCAACCAAACACAATTCAATAGTACTTTTGTAAGACAGTAAATAGCCTAATGTCAAGGCTATCTTACAAACTAATGTAACAGTATTTACTCAACCTTAAAATGAGTAACACATCCATGGCCACATTTTGAGTTCACTGTAACAATACATGTCTAATGAAAGCGTGCATGTTCAGGGTCACAGGTCTGTGGAGATCTTCACAATTGCTATAATAATCTGCACAGAATCTCAAACGGCATTGATCACTTGCACCATGTACTTTAATGTAATCTCAACTAACTGCAATCCAGGTCATTTGGTTGTGCTATTAGATCAAGCACAGTGATAACACATTAAGTTGCTGTGTAAATAAACAAAAGATCTGAAATCTTGTTCCCATTTGAACTTTGTTGTACTTTTAGATAGTTAAAAGCATAGTGATAACATATTGGGAATTCAACAAATTTGTGGCTGTCTTTTTGAGTGGGTGAAAATAGGTTTGAATCTCATTAATCAATGTATCTACCAAATATTACCCAGTTCTCCACGTTGAAATGACATGGTGTGCCCAGTGGGTTGTACTCGTGTCATCAATTAGTCGTGCTCTTGGTGACTCACCAATCCTCGCCTCTCCTGAAAGCTGCTCTAAACGCCAGTGACACACCATCAATGGCCTCGCCTCCCCTATCTCCGACCGCCCTCAGACTGTATTTCTCCGTGATGAATGAGTGATAAGGCAGACAGGGGACTGTAAATTAAAGGGTGGGTGGGTTTCCACACACACACACACACACACACACTTCAAAGCAGGCTCTGAAGGGCGGAATGTCAATCAGGTAGTCTACTTCATGACTGGGCCATTCAGTTGAGTTCATCTGGCTGTGAGATCCCTGAGGATGTACAGTGGCAAGAAACAGTATGTGATCAATTTGGAAATACCTGTGTCTCAGCATAAATTGGTCATACAATTTCATCTGATCTTCATCTAGGTCAAAACAATAGAGTCTGCTTAAACTAATAACACACGAACAATGATACGTTTTCATGTCTTATTGAACACACCATGTAAACATTCACAGTGCAGGGTGGAAAAAGTATGTGAACCCTTAGATTTAATAACAGTTTGACCCTCCTTTAGCAGCAATAACCTCAACCAAACGTTTTCTGTAGTTGCGGATCAGACTTGCACAACGGTCAGGAGGAATTTTGGACCATTCCTCTTTGCAAAACTGTTTCAATTCAGCAATATTCTTGGGATGTCTAGTGTGAACTGCTCTCTTGATGTCATGCCACAGCACCTCAATCGGTTTGAGGTCAGGACTCTGACTAGGCCACTCCAGAAGGCGTATTTTCTTCTGTTGAAGCCATTCTGTTGTTGATTTACTTCTGTGTTTTGTGTTGTTGTCCTGTTGCATCACCTAACTTCTTTTGAGCTTCAATTGGCAGACAGATAGCCTAACATTCTCCTGCAAAATGTCTTGATAAATTTGGGAAATCATTTTTCTGTCGATGATAGCAAGCTGTCCAGGCCCTGAGGCAGCAAAGTAGCCCCAATCCATGATGCTCCCTCCACCATACTTTACAGTTGGGATGAGGTTTTGATGTTGGTGTGCTGTGCCTTTTTCTCTCCACACATAGTGTTGTGTTCCTTCCAAACAACTCAACTGTAGTTTCATCTGTCCACAGAATATTTTGCCAGTAGCGCTGTGGAACATCCAGGTGCACTTTAGACGTGCAGCAAACTTTAGACGTGCAGCAATGGTTATTTTGGACAGCAGTGGCTTCTTCTGTGGTGTCCTCCCACGAACATCATTCTTGTTCAGCGTTTTACGCATCGTTGACGCGTCAACAGAGATGTTAGCATGTTCCAGAGATTTCTGTAAGTCTTTAGCTGACAGGATTAGGATTCTTCTTAACCTCGTTGAGCATTCTGCGCTGTGCTCTTGCAGTGATCTCTGCAGGACGGCCACTCCTAGGGAGAGTAGCAACAGTGCTGAACTTTCTCCATTTATAGACAATTTGTCTTACCATGGACTGATGAACATCAAGGCTTTTAGAGATACTTTTGTAACCCTTTTGTAACCAACATCTCCAATCTCATCTCACTGATTGGACTCCAGGTTAGTTGACTCCTGACTCCAATTATCTTTTGGAGAAGTCATTAGCATAAGGGTTCACATACTTTTTCCAACCTACACTGTGAATGTTTAAATGATGTATTCAATAAAGACAAGAAAAATGTTTGTGTCATTAGTTTAAGCACACTGTTTGTCTATTGTTGTGACTTAGATGGAGATCAGATCAAATTTAATGACCAATTTATGCAGAAATCCAGGTAATTCCAAAGGGTTCACATACTTTTTCTTGCCAATGTATGTCACTTTAGTGACGAGGACCCGAGGAGTGACAAAAACAAGTGTTCCGTTAATATGTATTGAGAGCACAGGCAGGGTGGAGAGACAGGGTTTGCTGTGCTGCCATAGTGTGGTGGTTTGACTTGTGCTCTGGTGATAGGTCTATACTTGAGTTTTTTATGCAACATTCTGCAGTTTTTACTTCTTTCTCATGGCTTTCTTGGCTCAGATAGCATGGCGTCTCCTTATCCTTACCCTTTACACCCATCATAACCTCTCTCTGTCAAGACTGCATGTGCCCTCCAATTTTAATCATAAATATATCCGAAGGGTGAGTATGATGACACACCTAGCTAGCGTGTGCACATTATTTTTGACCCTGTTTTTTTCTTTTGGCATGGCTTCCAGAATGGATTTGATTGATTTCTCGAGGCCATCAAAGGGAGATGGAGACACCTGGATGGAGACCTTCCAGAAATGCCTATCAAATCACTCTGGGTGTTCTTATTTCAGACAAGCTTGTCTGGCTTACGATATGTGACCTTATGGCTCCATCTTTTTTGTTTTTTTGGATACGTTTTTGGAACGTGTGTGCATGTTTGTGTGTGCATTGTTCTCAAAATCTGCTGTTACATGATGCAAAGTAAAGCTTCACCAAATGAGAGGAGAGGAGAGGAGAGGAGAGGAGAGGAGAGGAGAGGAGAGGAGAGGAGAGGAGAGGAGAGGAGAGGAGAGGAGAGGAGAGGAGAGGAGAGGAGAGGAGAGGAGAGGAGAGGAATATGAATGATGGTTCAGCGGGTCTGGCCTGCCAGCCCAGTGCTCTCTGTCTCTCTGTTTGGGTTAGATCAACAGCACAGAACCAAGGGAGGGACAGTATTACGCTGCACTGCTGTGAGGTCCTTCAATCATACAACACAGAGCTGTTATTAAGATATAATCAAATTCAGAATCACCTTTATTCACCAAGTACATTTACACATATCCAGAATTTGCCTTAGTGAGAAAGTGCTGCCAGCAATAGACAATATACAAACACAATAAAGACACATAGACATCATAAAGAATATACAATATTGGAACAGTAAACATAAAACATACAACTCTGGAGTATAGGCTGATTACAGTGGGAATATACAATTTACTGAGGGGATATACATTATATATATATAAACAAAGGTATGTGGACACCCCTTCAAATTAGTGGATTCTGTTGCTGGCAGGTGTTTAAAATCGAGCACGCAGCCATGCAATCTTCATAGACAAACATTGGCAGTAGAATGGCCTTACTGAAGAGCTCAGTAACTTTCAACTTGGCACCGTCATAGGATGCCATCTTTCCAACAAGTCAGTTCGTCAAATTTCTGCCCTGCTAGAGCTGCCCCGGTAAACTGTAAGTGCTGTTATTGTGAAGTGGAAACATCAAGGAGCAACAACGGCTCAGCCATGAAGTGGTAGGCCACACAAGCTCACAGAACGGGACTGCCGAGTGCTGAAGCGTGTAGCTTCACTCTGTCCTCGGTTGCAACACTCACTTCCGAGTTCCAAACTGCCGGTGGAAGCAACGTCAACACAAAAACTGTTCGTCGGGTGCTTCATGAAATGTGTTTCCATGGCTGAGCATCCACATACAAGCCTAAGATCACCATGCGCAATGCCAAGCGTCGTCTGGAGTGGTGTGAAGCTCGCTGCCATTGGACTGTGGAGCAGTGGAAACGCATTCTCTGGAGTGATGAGTCACACTTCACCATCTGGCAGTTTGACGGACGAATCTGGGTTTGGCGGATGCCAGGAGCACGCTACCTGCGCGAATGCATAGTGCCAGCTTTAAAGTTTGGTGGAAGAGGAATAATGGTCTGGGGCTGTTTTTCATGGCTCGGGCTAGGCCCCTTAGTTCCAGTGAAGGGAAATCTTAATGCTACAGCATACAATCACATTCTAGATGATTCTGTGCTTCCAATAGTTTGGGGAAGGCCCTTTCTTGTTTCAGCATGACAATGCCCCCATGCACAAAGCGAGGTCCATACAGAAATGGTTTGTCGAGATTGGAGTGGAAGAACTTGACGGGCCTACAGAGAGCCCTGACCTCAACCCCATCGAACACCTTTTGGGATGAATTGGAACGCCGACTGCGAGCCAGGCTTAATCGCCAAACATTAGTGCCCGACCTCACTAGTGCTCTTGTGGCTGGCAGAATGGTAGCAAGTACCCGTTCCAACGTCTAGTGGAAAGCCTTCCCAGAAGAGTAGAGGCTGTTATAGCAGCAAAGGCGGGACCAACTCCATATTAATGCCCATCATTTTGGAATGAGATGTTCGAAGAGCAGGTGTCCACATACTGTTGGTCATGTAGTGTATCTAAAAGGCTTGATTCTGCAGACATACTATACTTGAGGCATTGTTCATTCAGATAGGAGGGAAAGGCCAGTGCCAGTTGCGCACTGCAACATCACCCACATTACAATCTGAGCGGAGGCAGACAACATTTTGAAACTATTTAAACATCAACTTAATTGTTTAAAATCTGGACCATTTTCTTGGTCATTTTATGAGGTATGTCTTACCTTGTTCCAACCATAGGAATGTTAAGGGGATTGTTTTATAAAGACATCTTCATATGCCATTGAAACCAGTATTTATCTTATGTTCTGAACTTTCTTTGATGTCCAGCAGCCAAAGACACACTCCTAGTCCTATTAACAACCCACGCTTGTTGTTGCATCTTTAGATCTTCCCTCTTTCTACATTTCTGAAGTATATTTTCATCGCTGTCATTAAAAAACACTCACATTTGCGGTGCACTTTTGACAACAGTGTTTTCCGGCTAATTGCATTTTGGGACATTATATCCTACTGCCATGTGCGCATTGCTGCACTTTTAATGTGAAGAAACAGCCTACTAGTTTATCAACATTTAAGCTAAACGTTCTTATCTGTTGCATCAGCCTACTTGGTTTTAAAATATTTGTTTTATGTACAGGGATTGTATTAATTTGGATCTATCGCGTTCCACAACTGTCCCAGAGTATGTTTGGAATATTTAATTTAATAGAATAGGTCAACTTTTGTACTATTGGGGATATTAGATTGACATACTGGATTGGCTAGTGCTTTTTCTGTTCGTTACACATCTTTTGTTGGTTGACGAAAAGTAAATGTGGACAGTTGTTCTAACATCTTCAACATGCCCCTCAGAATTCAATAAGAAGGAAATCAAATGTGAGTGAGAGGTGCTTCGGATCACGGCGTATTGCAGCCGGGAGAAGGGAATTATAATTATTATATTCAGCCCAAGGGCACAATGGCCAAAGTGGCCGTAAGGCATGCATTTTTTTAGCAGGCATTATGGCCGTCGATGCCGCCGGGAAATTCGAGTCCTGTACTTATGACTTAGGGGTTAGAAGCTGTTCTCGGTCTCATCGTCGTCGGTGATCAGGCCTACCACTGGCATGTCATCAGCAAATTTAATGATGATGTTGGAGTCGTGGGCAGCCACTATATAAGCAGAGGGAGGGATGCTGCTGTGGCGAATATATACAGGTCATATACAGTGTTTTGTGGATGTGTACATAGTGCAAGGTAGTACTGGTACTGGCATACTGTAGGTAGTACACTGATACAAAGGGTTGATAGGTAACCTGAATAGATGCATTATGTCCCACAAACTTGCCATAGGCACAGCATAGCTTGTTCGCCGTTTTTGTCTTGAATGATTAATGCATAGCATTAACTATGGCAGATATTGTCTGTAAAAAGTCCAGAGATTGGATGCTTGCGTGTGTGTGTGTGTGTGTGTGTGTAAGGGAATGAGGACTAGCTTCCAAAAGAGGGTGTGGCCTCACCCCTGGCTAACCCTAGCTCTAACTGCTTCCACACCCTTTACTACTGCTGCCAGACCACTATAAAGTAACCCCTATGTCTCCTTCTTACCTCTTCCTGTTCCCTCTGTCAAACAGAAGCAAGACGTTCTCAACCAAGTAAGCCACACCCACTGCTGGGGGTCTGCATGATCTGTGGTTTCTGTGTATACATGTACGCTACAGACTGCATGTAACATGTAACATACTTAACCCTATATCATCAGAGGCACCAAGGCAAAGGTCAAAGGTTAGAGGTCAGAAACCTGTGGTTTCAGTGTCTAACACTACAGAATGCATGTAGTATACAGCACATAACCCTATCCCATCAGACACCTATAGCATGATGTACTACAGTACTCATAATGCTCTCTGACACAGTCAGGTGAAGTGCTTCAGTTTGCCAGCTATGTGTCTTTGTGATGCTCAACTTCCCAACATGTATCAACAGTGTTTCCATAACAGAGGAATGTTGATGTGCCGCTTTTTCTCTTTTTCATTTGTTTTTCAACCGCAAGGCTAATGGCACTGATCACTGTGTGAATGCCAGTTCAGACAACCTCATGCTGTTTCTGTAAAGGTATCTGCCCTGAGTAATCTCTGTCAATTATTTTACTCTGTCTGCTTGCTGATAAAGTGAGTCAGGATTGTTTCTGTGTACTGTCTGTATGCCTTTTACCTTTGAAGGTTTATACTAATATTACACTTTTAAAGGCTAAAACCACAGCCAGCGCCCCATCCTGTCTGAAATCCATGAAATCAACTGATTTATGTTTTCTCCAAATTGGCCATTTCCAGTCTCCTCTCAACCCTAAAGCTTTCTTCAAAAAAGGCACAAAGCAATAAGTGTTATCATCATGCTCTGTCTGTGTTGTAGAGAGATGATTGAATACGACATATCTAAAACACAATACTGCAGACCATCAATAAAACTTCCAGCATACAGGCAAACAACTTTTCTAAAGGTTTCATTCCTTTTATATACTGAAACAGATTATTTCTACTGCAAAAGTATGTGGTTTACAACACTTCACAGGTGTTGCCTTCCCACATAAAGAAATGAGGGACCAGGAGGCAAAAAAGTATGGTGATAGTCTTTTACTCAATGTCACCATCGTGTACTTTTTTGCTAACCAGACTCTGTTGTTTACAATATTTATATCCAAGGTATCTGACTCTTCTTTTTCTCTATCTCTCTATCTCTCCATCCATCCGTGTGTGAGCAGCCCATAGACTATGAGGGTTTCCAGCTCTTCATGACCACATACCTGGAGAACGACATCCCTGAGGAGCTGTGTCAGCACCTGTTCACCTCCTTCAAGAGCAAGACAGGGGGCTGCTCTCCTGAGGTGCCCCGCGCTGGAGCAGGACTGCTGGGTGAGTAGTGGCCTCCCTCAACCTGGTGGTGATTTACTCTGGCTGGGACTGGTGAGAACCTGGGTCGTGTTCAGTAGGGCAGTAGGGTTTATTTTTTGTGTTCTTATTGGAGAAGTTCAGGTAATACCTTCCCGTTCCAAATTATTTCTCAATGTTTTCTCCCTATTGAACATGACCCTGGTAGATATCAACAGTGTCTTTCCTGGCCCTCAAACGTTTTTGGGATGGAGTTAGGCTAAATCGTTGGTGTACTATTGTATGCATCTCCGAAATTAGATTCCCTCGCAGGTTAATGCTTGTCTCAGGCAGAGTGTCCCTCTGCTACAGATTGTAGTCAAGGGAGTTAGTTGTAGTCTGCACTCACAAATTCCTCAAAACACTTTCCAAAAAAATACACAATGCAAACACTGCTGCTTTACTTGCCATGACAGATCCTTCAGGAATACACACACACACACACACACACACACACACACACACACACACACACACACACACACACACACACACACACACACACACACACACACACACACACACACACACACACACACACACACATGTTCATGTACCATTTGATTGAACTGATTAAGCGTAAAGTGGTGCTGGAGTGGCCACAAACAACGCTATCTAGTGGTTTAGGTTCATTACTTCCACTGCACCTGGACAGCTTTTAAACTGTGTGTCCTCCTCCACCATATGGGTTTATATATGGGCTCTATCAGCCTGCCTGGCTGTCCCTCACTGATGAACAGCTGAACACTAGGGGACAGATGGGAGGAATCTTACCCCTCTCCAAATGGAAAGATGGAGGGATTTGCATACGAGCCCACCCAACCATCTGAGATGGAGAGATGGAGCGAGAGAGAGAGGGGGGAGAGGTGGTGTTACTCCTGAGCCTCTTCATTTGATCAGATGTGGAGAAGAAGAAAAAGGACACAGCCTACACTGCCATCTGGTGTTTGATCTCTCTACTAACCTCCGTGGGTGTGCAGAAATGAGAGGATCAGATAGATAGATACACATTTACCCAGCTAGTGTCTGTCTTTCCCTGAAGACTTGTTTTCCTAATATGACTGTGTCTGTCTGTCTGTCTGTATCTCTCTGTCTCTCTCGCTCTCACTCTCTCAATTCAATTCAAGGGGCTTTATTGGCATGGGAAACATATGTTAACATTGCCAAAGCAAGCGTTGTTTATCCATCTTCCCATCCCCTTTCTCATTATCTCTCTCACACTATTTTCTCTCCTCTCTCTCTCTCTCTCTCTCTCTCTCTCTCCTTTCCTCTCTTTCTCGCTCTCGCTCTCGCTCTCCCTCTGTCAGAGTCCCATCATGGTTTTATCATTCAGGACCAGAGAGGCTTGCGTTTCCTTGCCTGGATCAATCTCCCAGTCCCCAACAAAAAGAGACAGGGAGAAATAAGTGTTTCTAGTGTGTTGTTGACACTATTCTTCACTCCTATGTCTTGATATAAGGTCTATTTTGTTGTGTGTTGGGCAGGTAGGGGCCACAGTTCTCTAATAGGTTGATATTCTGCTTTCCTCTCAGGGCCAAACAGACGATCTGTCTTTCTTTTATGACTTTCATGACTTCCTGTCCTGTCTTTCCTTGCCTACAGCACCAGTAGAGGGTTTTACTATACGGGCCAATAGGAACCTGCTTCATTAATGATCCTCATGACCCTAGCAATGCACTGGTTAGAAGAATGTGTTGTTGTTTGACTATAGACAAGGTCCCATAATTTGTCAATAGTCATTGAAGCACTAGTCTGCTCCTTTAGACTACTGCAACCTCTAATCTGCTTTGCCTTTTTATATTGCTTTCTCTTCGCTTTAAAATGTCACCAGCTACATTTTTACTTTATTTTATTATAGAGTTTTATTGAATTGGAAATGTTTTGAATTTTGCCATGGCTATAAATAGAATCCACCCTCATATTGCCAGACATTTCTATATATATCTGACTCCTTCTCCTTCCCCTTTAACACAGCCTATATCACACTCCTTCTGTTTCCCCTTTAACACAGCCTATATCACACTCCTTCTCCGGGATCAAAATCGACAACATCTGGTGAAGCTGGAGCACGCCAAATTCAAATTACAAAATTGTAATACTAAACATTCATGAACATACAAGTGTCCTACATCATTTAAAAGCTTAACTTCTTATTAATCCAATCGTGTTGTCAGATTTCAAAAAGGCTTTACGGAGGAAGCATACCATGCGATTATCTGAGGACAGTGCCCCGCATACAAAAGCATGAAAAACATTTTCCAAACCAGCAGAGGCGTCACAAAAGTCAGAAATAGCGATAAAATAAATCACTTACCTTTGAAGATCTTCCTCTGTTTGCAATCCCAAGGGTCTCAGCTACACAACAACTGGTTGCTTTGTTAGATAAAGTCCTTCTTTATATTCCAAAAAAGTCAGTTTAGTTGTCGCATTTGATTCAGTAATCCACCCGTTCCACTAGTTCAACATGCATACAAAGGAATCCCAAAAATTACCAATAGACTTCGTCCAAACAAGTCAAACAACGTTTCTAATCAATCCTCAGGTACCCTAATATGTAGATAAATGATAAAATTTAAGACAGAATGTAGTATGTTCAATACCGGAGATAAATAACGAGGTGCGTGCCCTCATCCACGTGCGCCATAAGACTACAGTCAGAATGAGAGACACCTTGAAAAACTACAACTACTAATTCATTTTTCAAAAAACAAACCTGAAACCCTTTCTAAAGACTGTTGACATCTAGTGGAAGCCATAGGAACTGCAATCTGGAAGCTATTTATTTGTATATCCCATAGACAAGCATTGTAATAAACAGTGATCTCAACAACAACAAAAAAATCTGGATGGATTTTCCTCGGGCTTTCACCTGCAATATCAGTTCTGTTATACTCACAGACATTATTTTAACAGTTTTAGAAACTTCAGTGTTTTCTATCCAATGCTACTCTCCTTCTGTTTCCCCTTTAACACAGCCTATATCGCACTCCTTCTCCTTCCCCTTTAACACAGCCTATATCGCACTCCTTCTCCTTCCCCTTTAACACAGCCTATATCGCACTCCTTCTGTTTCCCCTTTAACACAGCCTATATCACACTCCTTCTGCTTCCCCTTTAACACAGCCTATATCACACTCCTTCTGCTTCCCCTTTAACACAGCCTATATTACACTCCTTCTGCTCCCCTTTAACACAGCCTATATCACACTTATTCTGGTGCATTTCTCCTCCCTTCCTCTATTTCACATCCTCTCACTTTATCTGTCTTGCTTTTCTTGCCCTGATGTGTCTGCAGAACCACGTTCCATTGATGCAGGCATCTCTATACAGACTGAAGTGGCCTGTGCCCCCATAACAGGTACCACTGCAGGACAACAGAGAAATGTTTAGATAGCCCTACTAATACTCATGGTCCAGCTACTGTCTGTCAACAGTGTTTGACTGCTGTTATAAAGTGACTTGTGATCTGTGTTTTGGAGCAGGTGACATGATAGTAGTCTGTACCATGGCTCAGTGGAATTTCGTTTGTTGTAAACTGTTGTTTTGTGTGTGGAGTATATCTCACCTGACTTTTCTTGTTTCATCTGTACCATCCTTGTTATTGTTGTGAAAAATGAAAAAGAAATGTCCCGTTTTTGGTTGTTGTGAAATGCTGAAACTTTTTCTATTTGTCATTTTGAATCTCTCTTCGTGACCCATGGTTGGAAAGTGAGGTATCTTTACTTTGTGTATTTTGTTGTGTGGCTTAATCCTCAATGCTAAATGTCTGCTTCTGTAAACACAACTGTTTGCAAATTAATGAGTCCACTGCCTACCTGTCTTGCTTTATCTTTCCTGAAATCATCTTTCCCCCTTATCTCCCCTTCTCTGTCTTCTAGGAATGAATGGGAAGAGCATCCTGACAGCAATGGGCCGGCACACTCCAGAGCATTCCACTGTGATGGCCACATGTTCAGGTGCCGTGTCTACCTCTCCCTGCTCCTCCCGTTCCTCCTCACAGCGCTCTGGGACAGGGGCCCACACACCCAGGGGTTCCTACCACTCACCTGCCTGCACCCAAGCCAAACTCTCCACAGGTAGCAGTAGTAATGCTCTGACACCCACCCCAGCCAAGTCCCCAGCCTCCCCTCGCCTCTCCCCAGGTAAATACCTTGTTCAGGTGCTGTAGGCAATTACACTGTTTTCCTGGAAAAGTTGTGACGCATGCTGTATTAGACTATGGTATTGCCGTAAACAATGAATTCCAATGACATCAATGTTAGAGAAATGTTGTGCCTGGAACATTACTAATGCCACAGCACTAAAATACACTACATGACCAAAAGAATGTGGACACCTGCTCCTCGAATATCTCGTTCCAAAATCATTAATATGGAGTTGGTACCCCCTATGCTGCTATAACAGCCTCCACTCTTCTGGGAAGGCTTTCCACTTGATGTTGGAACACAACCGGGAACACAGCCGTAAAAGCACTAGTGACGTCAGGCACTGATGATGGCCGATTAGACCTGGCTCGCAGTCAGAGTTCCAATTAATCCCAAAGATGTTTGATGGTGTTGAGGTCAGGGCTCTGTGCAGGCCAGTCAAGTTCTTTGACACCAATCTCAACAAACCATTTCTGTATTGACCTCACTTTGTGCACGGGGGCATTGTCATGCTGAAACAGGAAAGAACTTTCTTCAAATTGTTTCAAGTTGGAAGCACAGAATCGTCTAGATTTATCTTCACTGGAACTAAGGAGCCGAGCACGAACCATGAAAAACAGCCCCAGACCATTATACCTCCTCCACCAAACTTTACAATTGACACTATGCATTCAGGCAGGTAGGGTTCTCCTGGCATCCGCCAAACCCAGATTCGTCTGTTGGACTGCCAGATGGTGAAGTGTGATTCATCACTACAGAGAACGCGTTTCCACTGCTCCAGAGTCCAATGGCGACAAGCTTTACACCACTCAAACCAACACTTGGCATTGTGCATGGTGATCTTAGGCTTGTGTGCGGCTGCTCAGCCATGGAAACACATTTCTGTGAGCTTGTGTGGACAACTACTTTGCGGCTGAGGAGTTGTTGCACCTAAACGTTTCTACTTCACAGTAACAGCACTTACAGTTGACCGGGGCAACACTAGCAGGGCAGCAATTTGACAAACTGACTTATTGGAAAGGTGGCATCCTATGACAATGAATGTCACTGAGCTCTTCAGTAAGAACATTCTACTGCCAATGTTTGTCTATGGAGATTGCATGGCTGTGTGCTCAATTTTATACACCTGTCAGCAACGGATGTGGCTGATATAGCCGATTCCACTAATTTGAAGGGTTGTCCACATACTTTTGTACTGATTATCACTCACAGCAAGGCATTTTAGCTAGCAGTTTGATAAAATGTGCTGGTTAATATTGTCTGAGCTGTGGCCATTGGTTTCTGTTAGCTCAATACTTTGCATGGCAATGTAGGGCATGTGTATTGGTAGCTAACTACGCTTTACCAGCTTTATACAGGCTATGATATTTATTGGATTTGATTTATGTGTCTATCACATCATATCACCATATCCATATCACCATGCCATATCACATTTCAATCTGCCATGTTGCTTAGTCATGCTCATGGTCATTGCTGTATGACATCCCCATCATCCATTGATCTCTTGTTACATTACATCCATAGAGAGGATCAGAGCGGAGAAGTTGAGGAGTCCGTCACCCCAGAAGGGCTCCCCCTTACCCTGCCCCCAGGTGGTGTTTCTGAAGGACATCGTGTGTTACCTGTCCCTGCTGGAGAGGGGCACACCAGAGGACAAGCTGGAATGTAAGTTATAGGGGTTGGTTGGAGGCAAGTTTGTAATGACTTGTGAGGGTCATGTGGAGTCAAGGTGTGTCCCTCAACCACTCAGAAAGACATCCTACCATAATTTGCGAGGATTAGTCAAATTCATTCATTCAGGTAATACACTCAAAAAAAATCCTGGGTAAATATTGAACAGAACACAAGCTGGGTGATTTTGACCCAGCCAGTTAGGTTGCGTGAATAACACAACAGGTTGGGTTTTCAGTTGGGTTTTTATTCACTTTCATACTGAGTTGACCCCACAGCTGAGTCTTTTTTTAATGGAATAGGTTATTTTCAGGAGGCGTGGCCTATTAGGGGAGTGGCCTTCAGATGGTTTTATGGGGCCACATGTGAGAGTAAATGTAATTCCTGCTCAGGTTGTTTGTACAATGCAAATGAATATTTTTGCAATAAAATTACAACAGTGGGATATGCATACACTCTTGAGGAACTCATATGTGTAAGCCTCATTAAAGCTACAAAAGTGTCAGTGTTCAACTTTATCATGTGATAACAATACAACAGACAGATAAACCAGAATGACATTTACTCTTGCGGGTGACCAAAAATAACTATCGGAAAGCTACGCCCTAATAAACCACACCTCCAGTCTTCTGATCTGACCCACTGGGTCATATTTCAATAACCCAGCATCAACAACCCAACTTCGCTCTTTTTAAAGAAAAGCACCCAACTAAGTGACGCAATGCCTGCAAACCAGCAGTTGGGTCATCCAAAAAAAAAAAACATTTTTAGATTGTACATTTAATTATTTAAGCAAATAATGTTTACAGCCATATTTCTGTGGCCAAATACAGTCGATCTGTCACACACACACAGGCACACACACACACTTGCCTACACACCTGCCTGCAGTGGCCTCAACACTCAGCAGTACAGTGTAAGTGAGTGAGTGACTGGTTGTTAGCAGTAAATCAGGAGTCAGGCTCCCCTGGGGATTAGCTCAGCACCTGTCCTTGTTAGCCCCTTGACATCCTAAGCCGTGGTGTGTCTAATAGACTTCTTTAGCATCGGGAGCTATATCTACACACCCTGACACAGCTAATCTCAGCTAACCAATTCCGACATCTCAACAACACAAAGTACATGTCACGTTCTATTACCTCCCCCTGCTTCAACACAGGAGTGGTGTCGTGTAGTGCTCTAATATTTCCCCTGCTCTCCAGAGGGGGGTCTGACTGGGAATGTTAGCGGTGCTAACAAGAACTCATTATAGCTGAATCATGGGGTCTCTTTTCTCTCTTTCCCCTCTAGTCATGTTCCGGCTGTACGACACAGATGGCAATGGAGTACTGGACAGCTCGGTAAGTCTGGCCCTCTCTCCTCTTTTCTCCTCTCCTCTTCTTCCCCTTTCTAGTCCAATTACATACCAACCTTCCCACTGGGCACACCACGTAATTTCAACGTGGGTAATATTTGGTTGAGACGTTGATCAATGAGATTACAACCTTTATTCACCCAGTCAAGAAGAGCCAAAAGTTAGTTGAATTTCCAATGTGTCATCACTAGGCTTTCAACCATCTAAAAGCACAACCAAATTCCAAAGAAAAAATGGTCAGATTTTTTGTTTAGTTGTCACCCAAATGTCTATCACTGCACTTTCAACCATTTAAAATCACAGCACATTTCAAGTGGGAATACAATGTCAGATATCTCCTTTATTTATACAACAGATTAATGTGTTACTTATCAATGTGCTTCATCTAATAGCAGAACCAAATGACCTGGATTGTAGTTGAGATTACATTAATTTAAAAGTACATGGTGCAAGTGATCAATGCCGTTCAAGATTCTGCAAAGATTATTATAGCAATTATGAAGATGTCCACAGACCTGCGACAACCTACGTATGCTATTTTGAACATGCACGCTTTATATGATTACATAAAAATACATTTATAGTTACAGTAACCTCTCCATTTCAACCAAAAATCTAGCAAATCAAACTGTAAATGCATTTTAAATAAAGTTGAATTTGATTTAGTCCTATTCTTTAGCTTCGATTTTTGGTTGAGATGGAGATGTGAATCCAACATATCAATTATCAATTTGAAAGATCTAGTTTATCTAAAAAACTGGAGGCCTCTTACACTTCAATTTGGGATGCAAAAATACTAGCGAAATGCATAGCACTCAGAATTAAAAAGGTTTTACCAGGTATTGTTCATCCTGATCAGACAGTTTTTTTACATGGACGATACATTAGAGATAATATACGACAACTACTAGAAATAATAGAACACATGAAACATCTAAGAAGCCATCCCTGGTATTTATAGCGGATTTTGATCAAATAAGACTGGATTCTATTCATAAATACCTAGATTTTTTCAATTCCAATGAGTCTCTTATAAAATAGGAAAAGGTTATGTATAGCAACCCCAAGTGTAAAATAGTAAATAGCAGTTACTTTTGATTTGTCAAGAGGAGTTAAACATGGGTGTCCGCTGTCACCATATCTATTCAATATGGCCATCGAAATGCTAGCTATTAAAATCAGATCAAATAACAACATTACAGGATTAGAAATCCAAGGCTTAAAAACAAAGGTGTCCATGTATGCTGATGACTCAAGTTTTATATTAAGTCCGATAGCTAGATTCCTGCAATGTCTCATTGAAGATCTAGATAACTTTTCTGGACTCTCTGGACTAAAACCTAATTATGGTAAGTGTACAATATTACGTATTGGATCTTAAAAAAATACACATTTTACATGACTTTGCAGTTTACCTATAAAATGGGCTGACGGTGAAGTAGACATACTTGGTATTCATATCACAAAAGACATAGAGTAAATTAACTCTCCACAATCAATTTCAATAGAAAACAAGTAAAAATGGACAAGATCCTACAACCATGGAGAGGTAAATGCCTGTCTATTTATGAAGAAATTACACTGATTAACTCCTTAGTCATATCTCAGTTTACTCACTTACTTACGGCGCTGCCTACTTATGATTATTCGTTTTTCAAATCATATGAGCAAAAAATATTTTACTTTATCTGGGACGGTAAACCAGACAAGATAAAACGTGCCTATCTATATAATGAATATGAACTGGGTGGATTGAGATTATTAAATATAAAAACGGTAAACCTCTCTCTAACCCATCTGGACAAGAGGAATACCTATGTGAGAATGCTGTTCACCGACTACAGCTCAGCATTTAACACCATAGTACCCTCCAAACTCATCATCAAGCTCGAGACCCTGGGTCTCGACCCTGCCCTGTGCAACTGGGTACTGGACTTCCTGACGGGCCGCCCCCAGGTGGTGAGGGTAGGTAACAACATCTCCACCCCGCTGATCCTCAACACAGGGGCCCCACAAGGGTGCGTTCTGAGCCCTCTCCTGTACTCCCTGTTCACCCACGACTGTGTGGCCATGCACACCTCCAACTCAATCATCAAGTTTGCGGACGACACTACAGTGGTAGGCTTGATTACCAACAACGACGAGACGGCCTACAGGGAGGAGGTGAGGGCCCTCGGAGTGTGGTGTCAGGAAAATAACCTCACACTCAACGTCAACAAAACAAAGTAGATGATTGTGGACTTCAGGAAACAGCAGAGGGAGCACCCCCCTATCCACATCGACGGGACAGTAGTGGAGAGGGTAGTAAGTTTTAAGTTCCTCGGCATACACATCACAGACAAACTGAATTGGTCCACCCACACAGACAGCGTTGTGAAGAAGGCGCAGCAGAGCCTCTTCAACCTCAGGAGGCTGAAGAAATTCGGCTTGTCACCAAAAGCACTCACAAACTTCTACAGATGCACAATCGAGAGCATCCTGTAGGGCTGTATCACCGCCTGGTACGCCAACTGCTCCGCCCACAACCGTAAGGCTCTCCAGAGGGTAGTGAGGTCTGCACAACGCATCACTGGGGGCAAACTACCTGCCCTCCAGGACACCTACACCAACCGATGTCACAGAAAGGCCATAAAGATCATCAAGGACAACAACCACCCAAGCCACTGCCTGTTCACCCCGCTATCATCCAGAAGGCGAGGTCAGTACAGGTGCATCAAAGCAGGGACCGAGAGACTGAAAAACAGCTTCTATCTCAAGGCCATCAGACTGTTAAACAGCCACCACTAACATCGAGTGGCTGCTGCCAACATACTGACTCAACTCCAGCTCACTTTAATAATGGAAATTGATGGAAATTGATCAAAAATGTATCACTAGCCACTTTAAACAATGCCACTTAATATTATGTATATACTGTACTCTATATCATCTACTGCATCTTGCCATCTTTATGTAATACATGTATCACTAGCCACTTTAAACTATGTACTTTTATGTTTACATACCCTACATTACTCATCTCATATGTATATACTGTACTCGATACCATCTACTGCATCTCGCCTATGCCGTTCTGTACCATCACTCATTCATATATCTTTATGTACATATTCTTTATCCCTTTACACTTGTGTGTATAAGGTAGTAGTTGTGGAATTGTTAGGTTAGATTACTCGTTGGTTATTACTGCATTGTCGGAACTAGAAGCACAAGCATTTCGCTACACTCGCATTAACATCTGCTAACCATGTCTATGTGACAAATAAAATTTGATTTGATAGAAAAGTTTTAATTGAACCATAAATGGATCTCAAGTAGATTATTGAGAAAAGCTCATCCATTGTTTAAAAATGGCTTTTTGCCTTTGTGCAGATTCCCATGTCTCATTTTCGATTAATTGAAAATGAAACCTTTTTCGAAGTATCTCTCTTTTTCAAACCAGCATTGCAGAGCAGGTTGCAATTTCAATTTCATCTCCCTGAAAAATAAAACAAATGTTACAACAAATACTATGTCTGAACTCAAATGTGCTGGTTGATAAAATACCTGTATTTTTGGAAAAGATGTTTGAAAAGGGAATAACAAACAAAAATATATATAATGTACATTGGAATGGTAGAGTTATGTCATTCATGCAGTTATCTTAGTTGTTGGAAAGGTCTGCTCAATCCAAGAATACAACCAATTGATTACAGCATTACCTCAAAAATGGAGGAGGCAGGTGGCAGAGGGAGGAATAAAAATAGCATAAATAGGAAAGTATACCAGTTTCATTTGAGGACCCGGATGTTGACAGCTGTGCCATACGGATTACAAAATACTTGGGAAGAGATTTTTGATGTACCGATTCTATGGTATGAGTTGATATATAAAACGATGCAAGATTCAAGAATTCATGCTTTTCAGCTTAAATTATAATTCTTTAATTCGCAATCTGTGGATTCCATTCGATTAGATAGATTCAAATTGTATGTTAAACATCACAGCATAGTTGAAAGATATATGATGCATAGAAATCCGAAGATGTTGGCCAGCAGAGATAGGTGGGATGGGCTGAGGGAAGCTGAGGGTTGGGATGTGGAATTGGTTTATTTTATTCTGAATTATTTTTTGAGGGCAGGGGGGGATTGTGGGGACGACGACTGTGGGGGGTGGGTCTCGGATGGTTGAGGGGCAGCTCTCTGGGAACTGTGGGGAGGGGGGGATCTTGGAAGGCTGGTGGCCTGGCAGTTGGGAGCTTGGGCCAGTGGCTGATAGTTCGCTGAGATCTGTCGACATGCCCTTGAGCAGGGCGTTGACCCTGGTTGCATCTGTGGGTCGCCCTGGATGTTAGTCTGTTAGATGACTGAATGTAATGTAAATGCTGAGTGGCTTCACTGCAAGTACATCGTATGTTTTAATATTCAATAAAAAACATTTTACAAAAAAAAAAGTAAAACAAACACAGATGGAACTATCCAAGCGGAATATATATCTTCTTCAAATGTTGATATTTTGTTGCTTTGACAACCAAACACAATGAAATATTACTAAATATCATTACATTTGAAATCAACCAGAGCTTGAAACCCTAGGCCTTTGTCACGTTCCTGACCTTATTTCCTTTGTTTAGTTTTTGTTTAGTTGGTCAGGACGTGAGCTGGGTGGGTATATTCCATGTTATGTGTTTTCATTGGTTTAGGGTTGTCTAACTAGCCTGATATGGTTCTCAATCAGAGGCAGGTGTTTTACGTTGTCTCTGATCGGGAACCATATTAAGGTAGGCTGTTCTCACTGTTTGTTTGTGGGTGATTGTTGCCGTGTCTGTGTTTGTTCGCCACACGGTACTGTTTTCGTTCGTTTGTTCACGTCGTTTATTGTTTTGTATTTTGTCAAGTGTTTTTTTCGTCTTCGTTTAAATAATTAAAGTATGTATTCAAACCACACTGCGCTTTGGTCCGATCCTTGCTCCTCCTCAGACGAGGAGGATTACGACGAGCGTTACAGCCTTTCAAGAAAATAGTCACACATCTTCACTTTTTTAACATTTTGTTCTGTAACAGCCTGAATAAAAAATAGATTACATTTAGATTTTGTCTCACTGGCCTACACACAATGCCCCATAATGTCAAAGTGGAATTATGTTTGAGGAAGTTTTACAAATTAATACAAAATTCAAAGCTGAAATATATTCAGTCAATAAGTATTATAACCCTTTGTTAGGGCAAGCCTAAATAAGTTCAGGATAAAAATTATTATTGCTTAACAAGTCACATAAGTTGCATGGACTCACTCTGTGTGCAATAATAGTATTTCATATTATTTTTGAATGACCTCATCTCTGTACCCCACATATACAATTATCTGTAAGGTCCCTCAGCTGAGCAGTGAATTTCAAACACAGATTCAACCACAAAGACCAGGGAGGTGTTCCAGTGCCTTGCAAAGAAGGGCATCTATTAGTAGAAGGGTACAAATCTGACATTGAAGTTATTAAATACACTTTGTATGGTGTATCAATACACCGAGTCACAACAAAGATACAGGCGTCCTTCCTAACTCAGTTGCCAGAGAGAAAGGAAACCGCTCAGGGATTTCACCAATGTCTGTGATAGGAGAAAACTGAGGATGTATCAACAACATTGTTGTTACTCCACAATACTAACCTAAATGATGGAGTGAAAAGAAGGACGCCTGTACAGAATACAAATATTCCAAAACATGCATCCTGTTAGTAAAACTGCAGAATATGAAGGTATGAATACTTTCTGAAAGCACTGTATTGTCTATTTTAGGTTAATCCTGGGTTTAATTGAAAAAAATGTCATAGCTAAGCAGGGCTGGGCTAGGTTAAAACCCTGGATGGGAGACTGAATTAATAGCTGTAGATAGATCAAATCTCCAGTAGGAGGTGCTGCCCTGCCTATTGTTTTTTTCTTCTTCTTATAGTGGATATCAAGTGACGTTGTTTTAAAGGTACAAATTCAATATACAGTACCAGTCAAAAGTTTGGACACACCTACTCATTCAAGGGTTTTTCTTTATTTTTACTATTTTATACATTGTAGAATAATAGTGAAGACCTCAAAACTACGAAATAACACACATGGAATCATGTAGTAACCAAAAAAGTGTTAAACAAATCAAAATATATTTTATATTTGAGATTCTTCAAAGTAGCCACTCTTTGCCTTGTGTGTGGATGAGGTCATTTATTATCAAGAAGACTGCCACAGTGTTGTTGTTGTTGTTGTGGTCTAATGTTTTGCCCTCTTCCTGTGTGTGTAGGAACTGGACCGCATCATCAATCAGATGGTCCACGTGGCAGAGTACCTGGAATGGGACTCTACAGAGCTGCGACCAGTAAGAATGCACACAGCCTTATGTGTCTTGTTTTCCCTGATCCCAACATGTTGGAGCGTTGGAGTAGGTTGACCTGAACAGGCTAGCTTAACTACAGTGACAAGGAAAGAATGGAACGTTACAGTATTACAATTTGGCAAGAATTTACTGGACTTTCCTCCCCCTCTCCCTGTGTTCTAGATCCTGAAGGAGATGATGGAAGAGATAGACTATGACCGAGACGGAACAGTTACTCTGGAGGAGTGGATCAGAGGAGGCCTCACCACCATCCCTCTGCTGGTCCTGCTGGGTATGGAGACGGTAAGGCACTTTGTGTGTGTGTGTGTGTGTGTGTGTGTGTGTGTGTGTGTGTGTGTGTGTGTGTGTGTGTGTGTGTGTGTGTGTGTGTGTGTGTGTGTGTGTGTGCGTAATATGATAATGGATGCCATTTAGCAGATGCTTTTATCTAAAGCAACTTGCAGTACAGTGAGTGCATACATGAGTGCATACATTTTAGTAAGTGTATGATCCCTGTGGGGAGAGAGAGAAAGTGTTTGTGTGTGTCTCTGTGAGTGCGTTTGGGGCGGCAGTTCCAAAAAATCAATTCAGAAAGATCTTTTTGTGGTGATGGATTACTTTAAAAAAAAAAGTATTATCCCTCTTTTAAGCACTCTGGTCTATCATGCCATTCTCTCCACTGATCTCTCGCTCTCTCTTGCTCTCTCTCTTTCTCTCTGTGTGTAGAATGTGCAGGAGGATGGTCAGCATGTGTGGAAACTAAAGCACTTCAACAAGCCAGCCTACTGTAATTACTGCCACACCATGCTGCTGGGAGTCCGCAAGCAGGGCCTCTGCTGCTCTAGTGAGTCTGTGTGTGGCCCTCAGTTCCACTCTCTCTCTACTTCAGTCCCTATTTCTGTCCCTCGTTGGCATTCACTACTCTACTCTCTCTGTTCTGTCGCTTCCTGGGTGCCTTTCAGTTCCTCTCTCTGTCTTTCAACCAGATGCTTGTCTCTATTTCTCTCTGACTCTGTTATCCCATCCTCCAGTCTGTGAATAACAAACATGATTGCGTGACTAATTAATTATCTATTATCAAGGCAAATTTTATGTTATCGCTGGGTCATTTTATTACATGTTTCAATGAAAGGGTTGGTCTTACTGCTCAGTGTTCATCCACTGGTTAACTGTCTCTCTGTGTACCTCTGTGTTTCAGTATGCAAGTACACAGTCCATGAACGCTGTGTGTCCAAAGACATCGCTGCCTGCATCAGCACCTACGCCAAGTCCCGCAGACACACTAATGTGAGTACTATACAGACAACTAAACACACACACAAACACACAGACACACACACATTAATGATATTGTCATGTGTGTCATTGCAGTATCTATTATGTGCCTATGTTTTAGAAAAATTGTGACAAATATTGAGAAATGTAGGTCTACCCTTTACTAAACGACTCACAAATATCTTGCGTGCATTACTCATGCTAGTGTAATCCTCTCAATCAGTGAGCTTGACCGTGACTCAGGCCTACAATATCCTACCTTAAGTGACTCTTTAGTGTGATGCCTTAAGCTGAGAGCTAACCCACAGCTAACCCCTAACCACCATCTGACTAACGTTGTGTGAATAGAACGCCCTGCCGTTGCTAAGCAACCTGTTTTGGCAGTTGGCCGAGTGCTAAGGACTGGAGAGGAGCAGGAGGATCATGGGAACAGGGATTCTCTCTCACACACACACACACACACACACACACACCCCTCTACGCATAGGATCATGGCGGCAGGGAGATCATGCAGAGCTACTTATGTTGTTAACGGTCTCTATATATAACCTCTGATTTAATTAGACCTCTTCTAGAATGAACTCACAGACCTTGAAATTGTCCCTCTAAGGCCCCCTTCTCTCTCTCCAGATGGAGGTCTACTCTGTTTCAGCTCCACTTCACTTTCTCAAGTCTGGTTCACTAACAGATGATGCCTTTCAGATGGCTTTTTATTTTTGTAGATATCTGGCACTAAATATAGCATGTTTAGCACTGGATTTATGTTGTGACCTTGTAATCGTGATTGTTACTGTCTCTATCTTTCTCGTTCTTTCTCTCCCTCTCCCCCCTCCCCCCTCCCTCCAGGCTATGCAGCACGTGTGGATGGAGGGAAACTCTCCCACTAAGTGCGACCGCTGTCACAGAAGTATCAAGTGCTACCAGGGCTTAACGGGCCTACACTGTGTGTGGTGTCAGATCACTGTAAGTAGTACACACTCGGGGCCATAACTACATATGAGGACACTGAGATAATACAAATATATATATTTGCACACAATAAAGAAAATCAATTACGAGTCAACATGAAAATATTGCTCCCAGCATTGATCAAAGCTCAGAACACTTATATTCTTGATCTGACTGTTCTAATCGCGCCTGCCTCTTTGCGAACTAGTGGAATCATGAACAGTGTTTTTTTTCGTTATGTTCGGCTGCGTCCCCTGGATTTGCCTCGTGGATTTGCATTTTTAGCAGCACAATCACCACTCTCTCAAATGGCTAACTCCACCCTCTCATGGCACAGGCCGAGGGCCTGAGACATGAAACTAACTACCCCAGCTCAGTGTCGGCTCAAGTAAGCAAGCTGCTGACAGTGTGTTTGCCAGATGCCAGACAAAAGGCAATTTTAGAACTGCCAGCAACTCGTGTCGCGTCTACAGACATCCCCCCCAAACAAACAAAAAACAACTCTCGGAGTATGACTTGGAAAATAGTTGCTTAAAAATGTGTCAGTCAGGTGGCTAGCTGCCGGCAGAGACTTCTATTGCAGTAATGTTGAATTGCTCTGGCTAGTATTATTATTATTTTTTATTGTATTTTTTACCTATTTTTCGTGATATCCAATCCAACCCTGGTTATGGCCCTGTACGTACTCCCCTCTACTGGAGAACTCCTAGAATTGGGGCAATGTTTCTGTTCATAGTGCCCCAGAGAGCTTCTGTTGATAACAATGAACCTGAGGAAGTTCACTGCAATAGTTTGTGATCTACCTATTTTCTAATTTCTACTTTACCTTATATGTCCACTAGATGTCCCCATTAGGTAAATGCTCAGATGAAAATTCAAACTGTGGTACCTCAAACCACCAGTAAGGGGAGTTCAAAGATCTTGCTAGGGTTGTCAATTTATATATATAGTTTAGTAATGTGCTCATCCCTGTAGCATCACAGCAGGCATTTATTCATCCTCAGTCTTAGAAGCAGCTACTGTACTTTACATTATATCTGGTACTGTTATGCAATATCTGGCACTGTGTCAAATGCCTATTTTTGTTTTTCTTTTCCACTCTTCTCCTTCGCCTCATTCTCCTTCTTCTACTCCTTCTCTGCTCCTTTCCTCCCTCCATCCTCCTCATCCTCCTTCCTTCCTGATCAGCTCCATAATAAGTGTGCGTCCAACATGAAACCAGAGTGTGATGGAGGAGCCCTTAGAGACCACACTCTACTCCCATCCTACATCTGCCCTGTAGTCCTGGTGAGATCACACTGTAAATCACACTCTGAATCTCTAAATGTTTTATCTCCAATACTTTCAATGCTGAAAAAAAACCTTGAAATATATAATTATAGACCCACAAAAGTATACTGAGGGGAGGACGGTTCATAATAATGGCTGGAATGGAGTGAATGGAATGATATCAAACACATGGAAACCATGTACTGTATCTGAGGTGTTCGATACCATTCCATTTATTCCATTCCAGCCATTACTATGCGCCCGTCCTCCCCAATTAAGGTGCCACCGGCCATCTGAGATATACATATTTTGTCCAATTTCTCTGTCACAATTCCTATACGCATTAACACATTTATATTTCTGTCTATTTATGTGTCTCTATGCCTGCTGGCCTATCTATCTGTCTATAGGACCGTCATTCTGTTGTGAAGCGGGGTGAAGGGGACTCCCCGCCCAGCACCAGCCCTGACGACCCGAGTCAAAGCTTCAAATTCACAGGAGACGGACAAGCACTGCAGGTGAGTGAATCGAGCCCAGAGCATCTTCAGAGCCTTGGAGTCTGTTGTGTTAGCTCATGGCAGGCTAAAATGTTGATTGTGTATCTATGGATATACAATAAATCTCATTAGACTGTCTCTGCTCTCCTGTCCAGATCACTCCTCTCCCAGGCACACATCCCCTCCTGGTCCTGGTCAACCCAAAGAGTGGCGGGAGACAAGGGGAGCGGTAAGTGACATAGAGCACAAATTTCCTAGGTGGTAAAGGTCCGGAGGGATATTGTCTATCGGCATAGTAACAAACCCCCCATCTCGTGACCCATGTGACCCCAAACTGTTCACTCCCCTCTTGTTGGCACAAAGAAAATATTGCCATTCTAAAGCTAATTTCCTGCAATTCTACACTTTTGACATAGGGCAGATCATTTGTTTTGCAGGTTTAAAGCTAATTTCTTGCAATTCTACATATGTTGCCATGTCTTATGTGTGTTCATATGATACCTGAGTGAGCCAGATTGGCACCTTTTATTGGATGGGTAAACATTTAAAAAAGCAGACATGGTGAAGTTATTAATTACACTTTGGATGGCGTATCAATACACCCAGTCACTACAAAGATACAGGAGTCCTTCCTAATTCAGTTGCTGGAGAGCAAGGAAACCACTTAGGGATTTCACCATGAGGCCAATGGTGACTTTAAAACTATTACAGAGTTTAATGTTTGTGATAGGAGAAAACTGAGGCTGGATCAACAACATTGTAGTTACTCCACAATACTAACCTAAATGACAGAGTGAAAAAAAAGGGTGCCTGTACAGAAACAAAATATTAAAGTAAAACTGCAGAAAATATGGAGAAGAAAAATACTTTATGTCCTGAATACAAAGTGTTCTGATTGGGGCAAATCTAACGCAAGACATCACTGAGTACCACTCTTCATATTTTCAAGCATGGTGGTGGCTGCATCATGTTATAGGTTTGTGTGTCATCAACAAGGACTAAGGAGTTTTTTAGGATACAAAGAAACAGAATAGAGCTAAGCACAGGCAAAAAAGAGGAAAAACTGGTTCAGTGTGCTGGGAGACAACAGACACTGGGAGACAAATTTACCTTTCAGCAGGACAATAACCTAAAACACAAGGCCAAATATACACTGGAGTTGCATACCAAGACGACATTAAATGTTCATGAGTGGCCTAGTTACAGTTTTGACTTAAATCGGCTTAAATATGGCAAGACTTGAAAAGGGCGGTCTAGCAATGATCAACAACCAACTCGACAGAGCTTGAAGAACTTTTTAGAGAATCATTTTCAGATATTGTAGAATCCAAGCGTGCAACGCTCTTAGAGACTTAATGTGCATATATTTTATAATCTAGGTGTGCGAAGCTCTTAGAGACTTACCCAGAAAGACTCCCAGATGTAATCACTGCCAAAGGTGATTCTAACATGTATTGACTCAGGGCTATGAATACTTATGTAAATGAGATATTTCTGTATTTCATTTTCAATAAATTTGCTAACATTCCTAAAAACATGTTTCCACTTTGTTATTATGGGGTATTGTGTGTAAATGGGTGAGAAAATAAATATATTTCATCAATTTTGAATTCGGGCTGTAACAACAAAATGTGGAAAAGAAAAAGATGGTGCCGACAGATATGGCAGCTCTGCTTCTAGCTCCTAAGAAAATGTGCAGTATTTTGTTTTTGTGTGTGCTATTTCTTACATTATTAGCCCAGTCATTTTTTTTGTGTTATTACATACAGTCGGAAAGAACTTTCGATATCAGAGTGGCAGTAACTCACCAGTATTACTACCAGTAATATGACTTTCCCGAATTGGATCCTTTGTTCCAGGGCAATTTAAGTTATTCCAGAGGCTGCTCCAAAACACCGCCAATGGAGAAGAGGTAATCGGAGTGGACTTCTAGTCTGACTCAGGAGGCGTGCACACCATCCAACGCTTCTGAGTATATTACTCGCTAATGGTCAGTCTCTGGATAATAAAGTAGCAGAGCTCAGGGCGAGGATCTCATTCCAGAGAGACATCAGGGACTGTAACATACTCTGTTTCATAGAAACATAGTTCTCTTGGAATATACTGTCCACATCCATACAGTCAGCTGGGTTCTCAGTACATTGAGCAGACAGGAATAAAGAACTCTCCGGGAAGAAGAAAGGCGGGGGTGTATGTTTCATGATTAACTACTCATGATGTGATTGTGATAACGTACAGAAACAAAAAAGTATTTTTGTTCACCCAACATAGAATACCTCACAATTAAATGCCAACCGTATTACCTCCCAAGATAATTATTTTTGGTTATAGTCACAGCCATGTATATTCCCCCTCAAACCGATACCATGACAGCCCTCAAAGAACTACACTGGACTTTATGCAAACTGTAAACCACATATCCTGAGGCCACATGTATTGTAGCTGGGGATTTTAACAAAGCATATCTGAGGAAAACGCTATCGAAGTTCTACCAACACATTGACTGTAGTACTCGCACTGGGAAAACATTGGACCACCACTACTCAATTTTTTAAAATGCCTACAAGGCCCTCCCCCACCCTCCCATCGGCGAATCTGATCACGACTCCATTTTGCTCCTCCCTTCCTATAGGCAAAAACTCAAACAGGAAAGAGAAAGGGGGATACCTCGTCAGTTGTACAACTGAATGCCTTCAACTGAAATGTGTATTCCACAGTTAACCCAACCCCTCTGAATCAGAGAGGTGCGAGGGGCTGCCTTATTCGACATCCACGTCTTCGGAAGTACTCATGATGAGGTCTATTCAAAGCTGGTCTGACCAATCGGAATCCATGCTTCAAGATTGTTTTGATCACGCGGACTGGGATATGTTCCAGGTAGCCTCTGAGAATAACATCGACGGATACGGTGACTGAGTTTCGTCAGGAAGTGTATGGGAGATTTTGTACCCACTGTGACTATTAAAACCTACCCAAACCAGAAACCGTGGATAGATGGCAGCATTCCCACAAAACTGAAAGCACGAACCACCGCATTTAACCATGTCAAGCTGACTGGGAATATGGCCGAATACAAACAGTGCAGATATTCCCTTTATAAGGCAATCGAACATGCAAAACGTCAGTACAGAGACTAAGTGGAATTGCAATTCAACGGCTCAGACATATGACGTATGTGGCAGGGTCTACACACAGTCACGGACTACAAAGGGAAAACCACAGACGTCTTGCTTCCGGACAAGCTAAACACCTTCTTTGCCCGCTTTAAGGATAACACAGTAACACCGACGCAGCCCACTACCAAGGACTGTGGGCTCTCGTTCTCCGTGGCCGACGTGAGTAAAACATTTAAGTGTGTTAACCCTCGCAGGGCTGCCGGCCCGGACAGCATCCCTAGCTGCGTCCTCAGAGCATGCACAGACCGGCTGGCTGGAGTGTTTACGGACAAATTTAATCTCTCCCTATCCCAGTCTGTTGTCCCTACTTGCTTCAAGATGTCCGCCATTGTTCCTGTACCCAAGAAAGCAAAGGTAACTGAACTAAATGACTATCACCCATAGCACTCACTTCTGTCATCATGAAGTGCTTTGAGAGGCTATCATATCACCTCTACCTTACCTGACACTCTAGACCCACTTCAATTTGCATACCTCCCCAACAGATCTACAGAAGTTGCAGTCGCCATCGCACTGCACACCGTCTTATCCCATCTGGATACAAGGAATACCTATGTAAGAATGCTGTTCATTGACTATAGCTCAGCATTCAAAAACATAGTACCCTCCAAGCTCGTTATTAACCCTGGGGCCCTGGGTCTGAACCCCGCTCTGTGCAAATGTGTCCTGGACTTCGTGACGGGCCACCCCCAGGTGGTGAAGGTAGTTAACAACACCTCCACTTCGCTGATCTCAACACAGGGGCCCCACAAGGGTGTGTGTTCAGCCCCCTCCTGTACTCCCTGTTCAGCCATGACTGCGTGGTCACACTCGCCTCCAACTCAATCATCAAGTTTGCAGACAACACAACAGTAGTCAGCCTGATTACCAACAATGACGAGACAGCCTACATGGAGGAGGTGAGGGCCCTGAGAAAATGCCAAGAGTGTGCAAATATATTTAGATGTGTTCAACACATTTTTGGTTATTACATGATTCCATATGTGTTATTTCATAGTTTTGATTTCTTCACTATTATTTTACAATGTACAACATTTTACAAATAAAGAAAAACCCTGGAATGAGTAGGTGTGTCCAAACTTTTGTGTGTTGGGTTTGCGCTTCTTTTTCAACAAGACAGTCACACGACCTCAAACCAATTGAGATGGTTTGGGAAGAGTTGGACTGCAGACTGTTGGAAAAGCATTCCAGATGAAGCTGGTTGAGAGAATGCCAAGAGTGTGCAAAGATGTCATCAAGGCAAAGAGTGGCTACTTTGAAGAATCTCAAATATATTTTGATTTTGTTTCACTTTTTTGGTTACTACATGAATCCATGTGTTATTTCATAGTTTTGATGTCTGCACTATTATTCTACAAAATTGAAAATTGTAAAAATAAAGAAAAACCCTTGAATGAGTAGGTGTGTCTGACTTTTTTGACAGGTACTGTATATACAGTGCATTTGGAAATCATTCAGACCCCTTGACTTTTTCCAACATTTTGTTATGTTACAGCCTTATTCTAAAATTGATTAAATCGTTTCCCCCCTCATCAATCTACACACAATACCCCATAATGACAAAGGAAAAAAATGGTTTTAAGACATTTATGAGAATTTGTACAAATTGTAAAAAATTTAAAAGGAAATATCACATTTACATTAGTATTTAGACCTTTTTCTTAGTACTTTGTTGAAGCACCTTTGGCAGCAATTACAGCCTTGAGTCTTCTTGGGTACGACACTACAAGCTTGGCACACCTGTATTTGGGGAGTTTCTCCTATTCTTCTCTGCAGTTCCTCTCAAGCTCTGTCAGGTTGGATGGGGAGTGTCGCGGCACAGCTATTTTCAGGTCTCTCCAGAGATGTTGGATCGGGTTCAAGTCTGGGCTCTGGCTGGGCCACTCAAGGACATTCAGAGAATGGTCCCGAAGCCACTCCTGCGTTGTCTTGGCTGTGTGATTAGGGTCGTTGTCCTTTTGGAAGGTGAACCTTCGCCCCAGTCTGAGGTCCTGAGCGCTCTGGAGCAGGTTTTCATCAAGGGTCTCTCTGTACTTTGCTACCAGTCCCTGCCGCTGAAAAACATCCCCGCAGCATGATGCTTCACCGTAGGGATGGTGCCGGGTTTCCTCCAGACATGATGCTTGGCAGTCATGCCAAAGAGTTCAATCTAGGTTTCATCAGACCAGAGAATCTTGTTTCTCATATTCTGAGTGCCTTTTGGCAAACTCCAAGCGGGCTGTCATGTGCCTTTTACTGAGGATTGGCTTCTGTCTGGCCACTCTACCATAAAGGCTTGATTGGTAGAGTGCTGCCGAGATGGTTGTCCTTCTGGAAGGTTCTCCCATCTCCACAGAGGAACTCTGGTGCTCTGTCAGAGTGAGCATTGGGTTCTTGGTCACCTCCCTGACCAAGGCCCTTTGTTCTTGGGGAGCTTCAGTGCTTGTTTGGTACACTTCCCCAGATCTGTACCTCGACACAATCCTGTCTCGGAGCTCTACAGACAATTCCTTCGACCTCATGGCTTGGTTTTTGCTCTGACATGCACTGTCAACTGTGGGACCTTATATAGACAGGTGTGTGCCTTTCCATATCATGTCCAATCAATTGAATTTACCACAGGTGGACTCCAATCAAGTTGTATAATCATCTCAAGGATGATCAATGGAAACAGGATGCACCTGAGCTCAATTTTGAGTCTCATAGCAAAGGGTCTGAGCTATGTAAATAAGGTTTTTCTGTTTTTGTTTTTTATACATTTGCTAAAATATCTTAACCTGTTTTCGCTTAGTCATTATTGGGTATTGTGTGTAGATTGATGAGGATTTTTTACAAATATAATCAATTTTAGAATAAGGCTATAACGTAACAAAATTTGGAAAAAGGGAAGGGGTCTAAATACTTTGATGGCCCTGTATAATATTTATTTTTTTGGTCACAACCCGTGGTCCGTATTGACCCCATTCTGGGTCCGGATCCTGACCGCGGTCCGCCAGTTGAGAATGGCTGACATAGAAAGTCTCAGATTATTCACTCTGGTTGAAACACTCCTGCAATATGTGTTTTATAGAGTCCTGTAATGCTACTGTCAAAGTGTTCTAAACCTTTGGCTGGCTACTCGTCATATAATCTAAATAATGTGAAGCTAACATAGCTAACAACAATGACTACATTCAAGAATTTTAAGGCTTTGTAATTGCAGAGGATTTTAAATTTGGTAAATAATTATGGTCATTTCGCTGTTCCGACACAGTCCTAAAGTCCCAAGTGCCATTCTGGCTGTAAATGAATGTGTTCACTGTTTCAGTTCTCTCTCCTCTGTCCTCCCACCATGCATTTCATAGCACTGTGAGGACACTATTTTGGCTTCAGAAACACCATCACCATAGCAACATAGTCTTAAATACCACTTAAAGGTAGAATTATTCTCTATTAATAGATGTGTTCTCGTAACAAAAATATGCATTTACTCTCTGAGTACAAAAAGCAAGCCTATTTATTTCTCCCTTTGATGTAAATAAGGAAATAACGGTGCCACTGATTGGTCTTGTTTTTGTAAATGAGCATTTTAAATGACATACAGTTCTCTTAAATTAAGTAGTATATCTCTACTATTTTCTCTTTTTGCGTGAACTTGGTACACTTAAATTGAAGTGTTCTTTATGTCACATTCATAACAGTATCCTAACACTTTTACTGCCCAAGTAATCTGCCACACTACTGTACATAGTATGAGTTGCATTCTAGGACAAATGGTTAGTTCATCGTGACGCATTCTAACCTAGCTGTCGGTTTTCCGTTGTCTCCTCTAACCACTCCTCTTCATCCTCTGTTCTCACTCTGACCAAAGTGCTGTGTGGGTATCGGAAGCTAACACAATTACCAGTGCAAGGCTCCATGAAGAGCACTGTGGAGGCTTCAATAGAGTAGCCCTCTGATGCATCTCCCGCTTGTCAAGGTTACAGGAAACTACTGTGTCATTGGGCACAGTAAGCTATAGAGATATTGACAATTTGTGGAGCAGAACATTTACTGTAGACGGTGCTTTTAAGTAAAACTTGTACAATTTGGATGGTGCTTCTTTACATGTTATATGTCTGTCTTTGTATGCATGAAGTATTACCTCTCTCTCTCTTTCCCTCTCTCTCTGGCTCCATATGTGCACAGACAGTTTGTGAGTTTGTCAGTTTGTGTGTGTGTGTGCAGTAACTCTAACACTGCTGTTATGTCTCCTGAAGGGTATTGAGAAAGTTCCAGTACCTGCTGAACCCCAGACAGGTGTACAGTCTAGACCGAGAGGGACCCATGGTGGGGTAAGTCTCATCCTCATCACTCACAGTCCCACCTATAGACACAGCCCAGAAAATGGATGGTGCCACTTCTCAAGGCAACACTTGCTCTATGATTGGATCTATACAAAAACATATTTTTTATAACATGCAAAGTAATGAAGTGTGCCATGTAAAAAAAAACGTTTCGGATTGAAATACTGAAATTGTTGAAATCTTGGATCCATAGAAAGTTATTATTTTTCAAATGTTGTTCTGTCCCAGATGGAACTTGGTTGTGGAACAGAACATAGGCCAGGGTTTACTAGGCTTAAAAGTGTTTTCTCCCTACTGAACACAACCCTGGCAGTAAGCTACTGCACCATCAGACAACCTCTATCCTCTACACACACACACACACACACACACACACACACACACACACACACACACACACACACACACACACACACACACACACATACTTGACACACACCTGATGTGCATATCATCCTAGCCAGAGGGACACCTTGTACCTGAGTTGTGCAATATGGAACAGTTAATTCAGGAGAAATGCCCTACACAACAACAATAGACATGAATGCTTTCTTCTGAGAGCGGCCAACCTGTTCTATCCCTGTCTCCCCCACTCCTCCCTATGCTGTCACGACTAGGGCTGCTCTCTCTCTCAAGAGCCCATCGTAGGAGGAGAGACAGACTACAGTGACGCACTTCTCTCCCGAAGATGACCAATAGTAGATAATAGACAGGGCATCAGGACAGTCCAGGTTAAATGAACATGATGTAATGCCATTATTGTGGTAGTTGTATAATTACTTGTGATAACTTGCACTGCCTGTCATAACGAGAGCAGTGATGAAACTGATGATGGTGTATGTGTGGGGTAGTAAAACACCAGGGAACAGTGGTTCCCTTGCAGTCGGTCACTCGGTGTAACATTATATAGTTGGGATTCATTGAAGCTCAATGTTAAATTTAAATCTCCCTACTATCATATTTAAGGCATGTGACACCAATGTCGACAAAACTTCGCAAAATCAACTTGATTTGTATTACCAAGAACCAAATACCAGATTTTTAACAGGGTCTTTAGCATTAAGAAAAAATACAATTTCTTATCCCGACCTAGCTCAATATCTAGGAGTCGGATAAGAACAAGATTACAGCATCCATAAAGTGACCATTAGACTTGCCACCTTTCGGACGGAATACGTTTGTAAGGGCAACAGCTTTGATTACATGTATAATTTACTGCTCTCATGTGCAAATAGAGAACCAACAATGTGCTACTTTTTTGTAGCATTTCTGACAATGCTAATATCTTTTCAGCTGAATCTCAGTTCTAATACCGGACCAGTAACTCGATTGCTTCACAACAGGAGCTAGCTGGGCCATTCCTACTATGCAATGCCATTTGGACCTCAAACTTTTGGGGGAAAAAATTATTGTTTTAGTATTCTATCAGAAAAAGTCAGTGATGGAAAAAGTACCCAGTTGTCGTAACGCAAAACACCAGTATCAACGTCAACAGTGAAAAGGCGACTCATGGATGCTGGCCTTCTAGGCAGAGTTCCTCTGTCAGTGTCCGTGTTATTTTGCCCATCTTAATCTTTTCTTTTTATTGGCCAGTCTGAGATATGGCTTTTTCTTTGCAACTCAGCATCCCAGAGTCGCCTCTTCACTGTTGACGTTGAAACTGGTGTTTTGCGGGTACTATTTAATGAAGTTGCCAGTTGAGGACTTGTGAAGCGTCTGTTTCTCAAACTAGACACTCTAATGTACTTGTCCTCTTGCTCAGTTATGCAATGGGGCCTCCCACTCCTCTTTCTATTCTGATTAGAGCCAGTTTGCACTGTTCTGTGAAGGGAGTAGTACACAGTGTTGTACTAGATCTTCAGTTTCTTGGCAATTTCTCGCATGGAATAACCTTCATTTCTCAGAACAAGAATAGACTGACGAGTTTCAGAAGAAAGTGCTTTGTTTCTAGCCATTTGGAGCCTGTAATCGAATCCACAAATGCTGACGCTCCAGATACTCAACTAGTCTAAAGAAGGCCAGTTTTATTGCTTCTTTAATCAGCACAACTATTTTCAGCTGTGCTAACATAATTGCAAAAGGGTCTTCTAATGATCTATTAGCCTTTTAAAATTATAAACTTGGATTAGCTAACACAATGTGCCATTGGAACACAGGAGGGATGGTTGCTGATAATGGGCCTCTGTACGCCTATGTAGATATTCCATTAAAAATCTATCAGCCGTTTCCAGCTACAATAGTCATTTACAACATTAACATTGTCTACACTGTCTTTCTGATCAATCTGATGTTATTTTAAATCGACAATAAATGTGCTTTTCTTTAAAAAAAGGACATTTGTAAGTGACCCCAAACTTTTGAACAGTAGTGTGTGTGTGTATATACAGACTAAAAACATGAAACATAAACAAATAGATACAACTGAGTGTTTATATTTTTTTTAGCTTTACATCATAATTTTCACACCAAATAAATTATGACACTTCCTGAATGTGGTGTCATTGTAGGAAAGGGTTCCTTTCTTAAGTGGAGAATTACAACAAACTAAAAGTGTGGAAAGTGATATCAGGGACACACATAAAATATAAAATAATAATAAATACAATAATCATGAGGAAAAAAAATGTATTGATGAAAGACTTTAACTAGGACTATAAAATAATGAAGAAAGCTTTTAATCATTTAATGGCTAATATTTCTTGTGGAAGTTGATAATTAACACCTGGGGACATGGCAAAAACGCTTACATCCACTGTCAAGTGTTTAAAATGCATAGAATTCCCTTTCAGGATCCATATTTTTGGTGTTTTTAAGGTAAAGGACACCTGACCTTATATTTAAAGCATTTTGGAATTCAAATTTTACACTAAATAAGATCTGATATTTCCTGGGGACAGAAAAAGGCACTGCATTGTAGGAATGACCCAGCTTGTAGCATCCTAACAACAAGCAAAGGAGGTAGCTATATTTTGCTAGCACATCTGCTGTGCATTGCAGTGAGTGTACACATGCTACGTAGCTAGCTTATTAGCTAGATCAACATACGAGACATAACACGT
Organism: Salvelinus namaycush; assembly: GCF_016432855.1. NCBI lineage: Eukaryota > Metazoa > Chordata > Actinopteri > Salmoniformes > Salmonidae > Salvelinus > Salvelinus namaycush. The sequence continues at coordinate 22,797,670 of NC_052319.1, read as the reverse complement.
CACTCTTGGAGCATCCAGAACAAGTCCAGCCCTTACCTTATGATGCATTAATTCAGTACACGCCCTCTGTTAATACAATTTTATTCATGACATTTTAATCCAAATTTGAGCTGACAGTGGCAAGTTACCTTTCAGTGTGTTCTCAAAAATCGGAACCTTGTAAGCAAAATGACGTTTAAAATATGTATTTTCCAGACTTTGAAGTTCGGTTCATTTTAGGTCATAAATGAAAGGTGAAAAGACGTCTTTTCAGGAAGTTTAAAATGTATGTGTTTTCCGGACGTTGAAAAAACACATTTTACGGACATTGAAAATACGTATTTTCCGGACGTTGAAAATATGTATATTCCGGATGTTGAAAATACATAATTTCTGAACATTGAAATCAGGTACATTTTCGTTTCTGAATGAATGTTGAAAATACTTTCTCTACTATTTTTATGTATTGTACTATAATGTACTGCACTCTTCTGTGCTCTACAGCAGTGGTTTCAAACCTCTCCCCGGGGCCCCCCAGATGTTTCATAATTTTGCTGTAGCTCTGAACTAGTTATTCATTTTCTTTACATTTTTGTCATTTAGCAGACATTCTTATCCAGAGCGACTTACAGTTAGTGCATTCATTTTAAGATTGCTAGGTGTGATTCAAGAGATTGAGGGTGAGCTGAGAAGTTGAATCAGGTGTGCTAGCTTTGAAATAGATCAATTACATGGAACGTGGACCGGATCAAATCTAAACCAAATGATGTTTGTGCCAAAAGATGGCCAGTCCAGATCGGACAAAATCTGAACCTAACTTATGATTGATTCAAATTTGGTCCGGATCGGACCAAAAATCTGACGAGATTCCCTGAAAACACGGCACTTGGATACAGCTACGACTTTTTCGTAGCAGGTTAGGAGAACTTAAGCAGCAGGTTAGGAGAATTAAGGTATTAGGTTAGAAGGATTAGGTTAGGAAAAGGGTTAGGGTTAGCAAAAAAATGCTCTTCTCACGTGTTTTTAGGGAGTCCCGTCAGTGGACGTCGAAATCAAGGCCAGTCCTGACCACACCAAAAAAAGGTGGCCGGTCCGGACAGGACCATAAAAAGAGGTCCAAAAGACATCCTCCGTAGGTCCCTTTAGTGAGAAGTAAGAAGTAATAAACTGGAGGGGGTTCTGGGGGAACTCCCACAGATATTTGCAGGAATTTCTTTCCAAATGCTTACTCACCAAACGTATTCAGTACTTTGAGAGTCACTTTGAGAGTCATAAACTGGTATGTGCTTAATGTAAATCAGCTGTTGATATTTACCCCCCTCCCCTCTCTAAAGGGAGAATCCATATGTTTTGCATAAATGCAAATAGCTATGTCTATGACGTAATAGCCAGTGCCCGGTTTCCCGATAGCGATGGAACTTAAGCTTACAAGTGTTAAAAACGATACTTCATTTCTATAACTGCCGAAGAACTCACATCCGTTTCCTAAAACACCACGTAGGGAGAACCTTCAGTAAGTGCGTCATTAGAACATAGCTGTGTTCGAATACCCATACTAACATACTGGATATTACATACTTAATGAGTGTATACTACATACTATATACTATTAGTTCATTTTAGTATACTGTAAACGAACGATATCCTTTCATTTGAGCGTACTAGTGCTTCACCTGTCTACCAGAAGTTGATGCTGTTGCTATGCAAACTCTTGCTAGTTTGTTAGCATAAGAAATTACTAGCTAGGTTTTTTTATGACTACGGGTCTGTTATTCAATTCAATCTGGAGTGCCAGAGTGCACTCTGGGCATTCGTAAATTCAGAGCTTTGTCAGATTGTCTGTTGTAAATTCAAATCGTTTTGCTCTTGGAGCGTTCATAGTGCACACTGCCAGGCAGTGTCACTGGACGCTCTGGCTGAGGAGTAGGGTTGATCTGAGTGTTCTGGTCTCACAACAGCAGTCAAGCACCCACGCTAACTGGCTAACTTGCTAGCTACTTCCAGACACAAATGAGAGAAGACCTCACTCTGACCATTTTACTCGCCCTAGCAGAGCTGGTTAGGCAGTTTTCACGTTATCCAGAGCGTTGGTGACTGTAACTGTGTTGCTGGCAAAAATGTAATTATGCTTTTTTGCCAACGTTTACTGACACCGGCCATATTCAACTGTTGTTGAGTATTCGTAAATTCATCAGTTATTCTGCGTTCTTGCACAAGTACACTCAGACGAGAGTGCTCTGAAATCGGAGTAGCTAGCCAGAGCGAATTTACGAAGGTACCCAAATGTCCATTAAAAACACACAACTACCATACCACTTAGCTAAACTATGAATGACGGGAATAATCAAGTCAATAAAAGTTGGGTAGTTAGTTAGATAGCATATAGTTAATATACTGGCAAGTTTGATGTATTAGTAGCCAACTAACATTAGGTAGCTAGCTAACATACCAGTACATACTGCTGTAATGATATGCTATGTGGTTTAGTAACTTTAGTAACGATGGTTTTAGGAAACAGCTGAAGATTTAACAAAGGTTCTAACGATGAACTTAGCCTTAAGATGTGTTTGGGAAACCGGGCCTTGGACATTAAATTATGTAAGACTAAACACGTCTTATTTATTTTTTTACATAATTTGAAGCTCAACTTAAATTTTCGAAAGACACCTTTTGCATGTGGAAGTGTTGTATAATTTTGTATAATCACCTTCCGGTGTGTAAAAACCATGGTAATTAAAAACAAACAAATATGTTTTAAGTGAGAAGTAGGGATTGGCCGAAAAAGAAAGGAAATCCACATGAGCACCACAATGCCTACACCCATGCTCTACCAAGATTTTCCAGTACACAACTTGTAGCTATGTCAGTCTATTGTACAATGTGTATGCAGGTTGCTTGGAATTCAAACCTTCTCAAACAGCCTAATTTGTACTCTTCAGAAGAATAATGGACTTTACCGTGTCTTGCTATATACAGTGCCTTCAGAAAGTTTTCATTTAGTTTTCTTACAAGGTGGGATTAAAATGGAGTTCATTGTCATTTTTTGTCAACGATCTACACAAAATACTCTAATGTCAAAGTGGAATAAAGAGGAAGAAAAAAATTATGAAAAATAAAACTAATTGACTACATAAGTAGTCAACCCCCTGAGACAATTCATGTTAGAATCGCCTTTGGAAGTGATTACAGCTGTGATTCTTTTTGGGTAAATCTGTAAGAGCTTTGCACACCTAGATTGTGCAATATTTTAATTTTTTGTATTATTCTTTAAGCTCTATCAAGTTGGTTGTTGACCATTGCTAGACAGACATTTTCAAGTCTTGCCATACATTTTCAATCCGATTGAAGTCAAAACTGTAACTAGGCCACTCCTTAGCTCTTTTCCGTTTCTTTTCATCCTAAAAAAACTCTCGTACTTTCCGAGGACAAACTTTATATGATGCAGCCACCATCATGCTTGAAAATATGAAGAGTGGTATTCAGTGATGTGTTGTTGTTGGATTTGCACCAAACATAACACTTTGTATTCAGGACATGAAGATCATTCATTTTCCACATTGTTTTTGCAGTTTTACTTTAGTGCCTTATTCCAAACAGGATGCATGTTTTGGAATATTTTTATTCTTCCTTCTTCCTTCTTTTTACTCTTTCATTTAGGTTAGTATTTTGGAATAACTACAGTGTTATTGATCCATCCGAAGTTTTCTCCTGTCACAGCCATTAAACTCTGTAACTGTTTTAAAGACACCATTGGCCTCAAAGGGAAATCCCTGAGCGGTTTCCTTCCTCTCCGGCAACTGAGTCACGAAGGACGCCTGTATCTTTGTAGTGACTGGGTGTATTGATACACATTTCAAAGTGTAATTAATAACTTCACCATGCTCAAAGGGATATTCAATGTCTGCTTAGAAAAATACCCATCTTCCAATAGGTGCCATTCTTTGAGAGGCATTGGAAAACCTTCCTGGTCTTTGTGGTTGAATCTGTGTTTAAAATTCATTGCTCGACTGAGGGACCTTACAAATAATTGTATGTGTGCGTACAGAGATGAGATAATCATTCAAAAATAATTGAAAATACTATGATTGCACACAGAGTGAGTCCATGCAATTTATTAGGTGACTTGTTAAGCACATTTTTACATATACATTTATTTAGATTTGCCTAAACAAAGGGTTGAATACTTATTGACTCAAGACATTTCAGCTTTTAATATTCAATTAATTTGTAAGAATGTCAAAAAACAGAATTCCACTATGACATTATGGGGTATTGTGTGTAGGCCAGTGACACAAAATCTACATTTAATCAGTTTTAAATTTAGGCTGTAACACAACAAAATGTGGAAAAAGTCAAGGGGTGTGAAAACTTTCTGAAGGTGCAGCATTGAAGGTCCCCAAGAACACAGTGAGCCTCCATCATTCTTAAATGGGAGACGTTTGGAACCACCAATACTCTTCCTAGAGCTGGCCACCCGGCCAAAATTGAGCAATCGGGGGAGAAGGGCTTTGGTCAGGGAGGTGACCAAGAACCCGATGGTCACTCTGACAGAGCTCTAGAGTTCCAATGTGGAGATGGGAGAACCTTCCAGAAGGACAACCATCTCTGCAGCACTCCACCAATCAGGCCTTTATGGTAGAGTTTCCAGACAGTAGCCACTCTTCAGTAAAAGGCACATGGCAGCCCACTTGGAGTTTGCCAAAAGGCACCTAAAGGACTCTCAGACCATGAGAAACAAGATTCTCTGGTCTGATGAAACCAAGATTGAACTATTTGGCCTGAATGCCAAGCATCACGTCTGGAGGAAACCTGGAACCATCCCTACGGTGAAGCATGGTGGTGGCAGCGTCATGCTGTGGGGATGTTTTTCAGAGGCAGGGACTGGGAGACTAGTTAGGATCGAGGGAAAGATGAACGGAACAAATTACAGAGAGATCCTTGATGAAAACCTGCTCCAGAGCGCTCAGGACCTCAGACTGGGGGTTGGTTCACCTTCCAACAGTACAATGACCCTAAGCACACAGCCAAGACAATGCAGGAGTGGCTTCGGGACAAGTCTATGAATGTCTTTGAGTGACCCAGCCAGAGCCCGCACTTGAACTCGATCGAAACATCTCTGGAGAGACCTGAAAATAGTTGTGCAAAGACGCTCACCATCCAACCTGACAGAGCTTGAATACTTATGTAAATGTTATATTTCCGGGGTTTTTTTATTCGAAAAAATGTCTAAACATCTGTTTTTCCTTTGTCATTATGGGGTATTGTGTGTAGATTGATGGGGGGGGGAACCATACATTTTAAAATAAGGCTGTAACATAACAAAATGTGGAAAAAGTCAAGGGGTCTGAATACTTTCCAAAGGCACTGTATTTGGATAAGGTGATTTGGCTCGGTTATGTAATCCTTATAGGCCCGTTTCAAGGAGAAACAAAAATAGGAATCAGCTCTACTTTTCACACCAAAATAAACACAGTTCCTTTCTCACATTCAGACACGGTTGTCAAGAGTGTTAGATATGAAAACAAGGATGGCATAAAAAACGGATTACCCCAATCCTCAGGGTGGCACTCTGCCCATTCAGGAGATAATGTATGGGAGACTGGCATTGTGCTCCGTCCAGTGGCGGGCATGCGCAGTTTCACCATGGGTAAGGAGGACGGTGACAAGGGGGTACGGTCTGCAGTTCGTCCTCCTCCTTTTCGTGGTGTCATTACGTCAATGGTCTCCGAGGTCCTAGCGCCTGTCTTTAGAGAGGAGATTTCCTCTCTCCTTCAACAACAGGCTATTCAGGTGGTGCCCGTGTCAGAAGTACAGAGCGGTTGGTGCAGCTGCTACTTCTTACTTCCCAAGAGCGATGGAACGTTGCATCCCATCCTGGACTTGTGTGTTTTAAACAATCACCTCAAGGTTTGCATGTTCAAAATGCTGACACTTCGCCGGCTATTGCAGTCGTTGCATCCCAGTGATTGGTTCACATCCATTGATCTGAAAGATGCATATTTTCATGTGGCTATACTGTACATCCTCCCCACAGAAAGTTTCTGAGATTTCATTTTGAGGATGTGGCCTACAAGTTTCTGGTCCTGCCTTTCGGGCTCTCCCTATCGCCCCCGCACCTTTTCTATGGTGGTGGAGGCGGCTTTGGCACCGTGCCAGGGGATCAGAGTATTGGCCTATCTGGATGATTGGCTGGGAGTAGAGGAATCGAGAGAACAGGTGGAGCTCCACACTGCCATGCTGGTTTCCCATATTCAGTCTCTGGGGTTCATAGTGAATAACAAGAAAAGTTGCTTGACTCCGGCTCAATGCATTCAGTTTCTTGGTCTGGTTGGGAATAAATGCTTTGGTGTATCAGTGTCTGTGGACCCTGCTCTATGAGTTTCCTCCAATGGACCTGATTCAGGCTACCATGGAGAGGGTCCTACAGCAGGGTATTTTTATTCTGGTTGCTCCCTGTTGGCCCCGACAACCCTGGTTCCCGGACTCATGGAGGATTCCGTGTCGTTGGGATCTATTGAGTTTAGCACCCACAAACGCAGATATGGAATCTGTGGGTTTGGTCCCTGAAAGGTTGAATTTTGACTTCATGTGCCCCCTATATGAGAGGGTTGTATACATATAAGTGGTGTGTTTGAGGGTTGATGTCAGGTTAAAGGAGTATGTCCTTTTCAGAGCTCTTTGGTGGACATTGTTATGTTCTTGCAAGAGCTTTTTGAACAGGGCCTTTCTTTTTCCACATTGAAGGTTATTATGGTAGCCATCTTGACGTGTCATGTAGGGATTGACAGCTCTACCCCAGGGTCTCATTTTCTGGTGGTGATGTTCCCTAAAGGCATGCGTCGGCTCAGAACAGTTTCTAAGCCTATGGCACCGACCTGGGACCTGGCTTTGGTCCTGGATGCTCCGTTTGAACCATTGGACTCTGTGGACCTGAAGGTATTTTCCTATAAGACTGCCCTGCTCATGGCTTTGGCATCACCCAAGCACGTTGGGGATCTCCACGCATCAGTACATCCTTTCTGTTTGGAGTTTGCGCCTGGCAACTCCAAAGTGACGTTACGTCTTAAAGCAGCTTTTGCTCCCAAGGTTATGCCTATGTCTTACAGGTCCCATGGCTTTCAAGCTGTTTCCTTTCTCACATCCTCGGTTTGCTTCCAGTGAACAACAGAGGTTGCATGGCCTGTGTCCGGTGCGCGCATTACGCACGTATATGGATAGGACCAAGGTGTTGTTTGTGACAACTTTTTGTCTGTTTCTCTAATCCAGTTTGGGGTAGGGCATTTTCTTAACAGCGTCTTTCTCATTGGATTGTGGAGGCATATGACAGCAAAGGACAAAGGTTGCCTAGCGGTGTGGGTGCTCACTCCACTAGGGGTCTGGAGGCTTCTTGGGCATTGTTCAGTGGCATGACGATTGGTGATATCTGTGCTGCAGCGAGTTGGAGTTCCCCACCTTTGTGAGGTTTTATCACTTGGGTGTAGGGCTGTTACAGTGGCCCTATTACCACTACACCAGCAGTCAGGAGTCATGACCGCAGTCAAATTCCATCTTGATAAGTAGGCTTCTCCAAAACTGTGCTCTGATGCCGCTGATGGTCATTAGTAGCCTACCAGTCGCTAATGGCCAATACTCAGTGCTCTATTGTCCCTCTAATAACTCTGACATCAATACAAATGCAAACACTTCATGAGAGCCCTGGCATTCAAAGTTCAAGTGGAATAGGATCATGAAAATGCATGGAATTAAATAAGTGTTCCTATAAGCCCATGTTGCGCTACATTTCTATAGGCTATGCTATGCAATTGTGTGAGAAAACAGAGTTTTGATGGCCTCTATTAAAAAGAGGATCCATCAGCTTTCTATAGGCTAGGCCTACTATATTAAAGTTGCACTATGCAGAAATAGCTCTGCCATTTCCTGGTTGCTAAAACTTGAATAACAGTTTGCCTAATTTCAGTTTGTGACAAAATAAACAAGCATAGTGTAGAGAGTAATTGTAAAATCTAAACCGCTGTGAAATATATTTTCCATAATCAAAAATATTGTACAAAACTGAAAGTAAAGGACGCAAAAACAAAACTTAAGACTGGGAAACATAGAAATAGCACACATAGAAGTAAGTAGAATATTGGAAATGTATTTTGAAAGTTCAATTTATGTTGCGCTGCTGATTCAATCATATCATATTTTGCAACCAGTCTTATTGGAGTCCTATGGAATTCTATAAAATCTTATAGGATAAAGTTCTATAGGATAGGTCCTAGAGGATTCTAAAACTATAAATATCAATAACTTTAAATGCTGTTTGTTCATATGCTGTTTTATTGTCATTCAAGTGTAAGGCGCAGTCCGATGAATGTCAAGAATCTTTGAGAGTTTAATATTGATGAGGGTTGGAAGTTACAGTGGGGCAAAAAAGTATTTAGTCAGCCACCAATTGTGCAAGTTCTCCCACTTAAAAAGATGAGAGAGGCCTGTAATTTTCATCATAGGTACACTTCAACTATGACAGACAGAATGAGGAAAAAAAATCCAGAAAATCACATTGTAGGATTTTTTATGAATTTATTTGCAAATTATGGTGGAAAATAAGTATTTGGTCACCTACAAACAAGCAACATTTCTGGCTCTCACAGACCTGTAACTCCTTTAAGAGGCTCCTCTTTCCTCCACTCGTTATCTGTATTAATGGCACCTGTTTGAACTTGTTATCAGTATAAAAGACACCTGTCCACAACCTCAAACAGTCACACTCCAAACTCCACTATGGCCAAGACCAAAGAGCTGTCAAAGGACACCAGAAACAAAATTGTAGACCTGCACCAGGCTGGGAAGACTGAATCTGCAATAGGTAAGCAGCTTGGTTTGAGGAAATCAACTGTGGGAGCAATTATTAGGAAATGGAAGACATACAAGACCACTGATAATCTCCCTCGATCTGGGGCCCCACGCAAGATCTCACCCCGTGGGGTCAAAATGATCACAAGAACGGTGAGCAAAAATCCCAGAACCACACAGGGGGACCTAGTGAATGACCTGCAGAGAGCTGGGACCAAAGTAACAAAGCCTACCATCAGTAACACACTACGCCGCCAGGGACTCAAATCCTGCAGTGCCAGACGTGTCCCCCTGCTTAAGCCAGTACATGTCCAGGCCCGTCTGAAGTTTGCTAGAGAGCATTTGGATGATCCAGAAGAAGATTGGGAGAATGTCATATGGTCAGATGAAACCAAAATAGAACTTTTTGGTAAAAACTCAACTCGTAGTGTTTGGAGGACAAAGAATGCTGAGTTGCATCCAAAGAACACCATACCTACTGTGAAGCATGGGGGTGGAAACATCATGCTTTGGGGCTGTTTTTCTGCAAAGGGACCAGGACGACTGATCCGTGTAAAGGAAAGAATGAATGGGGCCATGTATCGTGAGATTTTGAGTGAAAACCTCCTTCCATCAGCAAGGGCATTGAAGATGAAACGTGGCTGGGTCTTTCAGCATGACAATGATCCCAAACACACTGCCCGGGCAACGAAGGAGTGGCTTCGTAAGAAGCATTTCAAGGTCCTGGAGTGGCCTAGCCAGTCTCCAGATCTCAACCCCATAGAAAATATTTGGAGGGAGTTGAAAGTCCGTGTTGCCCAGCAACAGCCCCAAAACATCACTGCCCTAGAGGAGATCTGCATGGAGGAATGGGCCAAAATACCAGCAACAGTGTGTGAAAACCTTGTGAAGACTTACAGAAAACGTTTGACCTCTGTCATTGCCAACAAAGGGTATATAACAAAGTATTGAGATAAACTTTTGTTATTGACCAAATACTTATTTTCCACCAATTCATTAAAAATCCTACAATGTGATTTTCTGGATTTTTTCCCCTCATTTTGTCTGTCATAGTTGAAGTGTAGCTATGATGAAAATTACAGGCCTCTCTCATCTTTTTAAGTGGGAGAACCTGTGTCACATTCCTGACCTGTTTTCTGTTGTTTTGTATGTGTTTAGTTGGTCAGGGCGTGAGTTGGGGTGGGTAGTCTATGTTATGTGTTTTCTATGTTGGGTTTAGGTGTTGCCTGATATGGTTCTCAATTAGAGGCAGGTGTTTGACGTTTCCTCTGATTGAGAACCATATTAAGGTAGGCTGTTCTCACTGTTTGTTTGTGGGTGATTGTTCCTGTGTCTGTGTATACCACACGGGACTGGTTCGTTTGTTTGTTCGTTTTAGGTATTCTGTTCCTGTTTCATGCGTTCTTCGTCTATATGTAAGTTCTTATGTTCAGGTCAGTCTACGTCGTTTGTTATTTTGTAATCAATTCAAGTGTACTTCGTGTTTCGTCTTTCATTTAATAAATTCATTATGTATTCATCACCCGCTGCGCCTTGGTCCGCTCATTCACCACAAGACGACCGTTACAGAATCACCCACCAACGAAGGATCAAGCAGCGGGTTAACGGGCAACAGCGACAGCAGCAGTGGTACAAGGAGGAATGGACATGGGAGGAAATTCTAGACGGAGAAGGACCCTGGGCAGAGCCAGAGGAGTGTCGCCGCCCCAAAGCGGAGCTGGAGGCAGCGAAAGCGGAGAGGCGGCATTATGAGGCGCTAGCAAGGCAGAGCGGCTGGAAGCCCGAGAGGCTCACCCAAAAATTTCTTGGGGGGGGGGGCTAAAAGGGAGTGTAGCTGGGTCAAGTTGTAGACTTGAGCCAACTCCCCTTGCTTACCGTAAGGAGCCGGTCAGGGCGGTACTGGAGGTGAGCGACGCAGAGACAGTGAAGGAGTTAATGGGGAAATTGGAGGAGAGAGTTATGAGGGATGTACTGGTTTGGTGCATAAGGCACGACATCCGCCCGACTGAACGTGTCGGGGAGTTGATGTCACCGGGAACAGCTCTCCATACTCGTGCTGAGGTGCGTGCTAGCCGTCTGGTTAAGACAGTGCCTACACCACGCACCAAGCCTCCTGTATGTCTCCAGAGTCCTGTGCGTCCTGTTACTGCTCCCCGCACTAGCCCTGAGATGCGCCCCAGCCCAGTACCACCAGTGCCTACACCACGCACCAGGCTTCTAGTGCGTCTCCAGAGCCCTGTTCCTCCTCCACGCACTCTCCCTATGGTGCGTGTCTCCAGCCCAGTACCTCCAGTTCCGGCACCACGCACCAAGCCTCCTGTGCGTCTCCAGAGCCCTGTACGCACTGTTCCTTCTTCCCGTACTCGCCCTGAGGTGCGTGCCCTCAGCCCGGTACCTCCAGTTCCGGTATCACGCACCAGGCCTATAGTGCGCCTCGAGAGTCCAGTGTGCCCTGTTCCTGTTCCCCGCACTAGCCTTGAGGTGCGTGTCTCCAGTCCGGTACCACCAGTTCCGGCACCACGCACCAGGCCTACTGTGCGCCTCAGCAGGTCAGAGTCGGCCGTCTGCCCAACGCCGCCTGCACTGCTCGTCTGCCCAACGCCGCCTGCACTGCTCGTCTGCCCAGCGCCGTCTGAGCCATCCGTCTGCCCAGCGCCGTCTGAGCCATCCGTCTGCCCAGCGCCGTCTGAGCCATCCGTCTGCCCAGCGCCGTCTGAGCCATCCGTCTGCCCAGCGCCGTCTGAGCCATCCGTCTGCCCAGCGCCGTCTGAGCCATCCGTCTGCCCAGCGCCGTCTGAGCCATCCGTCTGCCACGAGCCATTAGAGCCGCCCGTCTGTCCCGAGCCATTAGAGCCGTCCGTCAGTCAGGAGCTGCCAGAGCCGTCCGTCAGTCAGGAGCTGCCAGAGCCGCCAGCCAGTCAGGAGCTGCCAGAGCCGCCAGCCAGTCAGGAGCTGCCAGAGCCGCCAGCCAGTCAGGAGCTGCCAGAGCCGCCAGCCAGTCAGGAGCTGCCAGAGCCGCCAGCCAGTCAGGAGCTGCCAGAGCCGCCAGCCAGTCAGGAGCTGCCAGAGCCGCCAGCCAGTCAGGAGCTGCCAGAGCCGCCAGCCAGTCAGGAGCTGCCCTCCAGTCATGAGCTGCCCTCCAGTCATGAGCTGCCCTCCAGTCATGAGCTGCCCTCCAGTCATGAGCTGCCCTCCAGTCATGAGCTGCCCTACAGTCCGGAGCTGCCCTACAGTCCGGAGCTGCCACTCAGTCCGGAGCTGCCACTCAGTCCGGAGCTGCCACTCAGTCCGGAGCTGCCACTCAGTCCAGAGTTGTCCCTCTGTCCTGAGCTACCTCTCTGTCCTGAGCTACCTTTCTGTTCTGAGCTACCTCTCTGTTCTGAGCTACCTCTCTGTCCTGAGCTACCTCTCTGTCCTGAGTTGTCTCCTCTATTTAGGAGGGGCCTTGGTGAGGGTTCCTGGACCATGGTCGGAGGCGAGGGTCGCCACTCAAGGGACGCTAAGGAGGGGGACAAAGACAATGGTGGAGTGGTGTCCTCGTCCTGCGCCGGAGCCGCCACCGCGGACAGATGCCCACCCAGTCCCTCCCCTTGAGTTTTAGGGGTGCGCCCGGAGTTCGCACCTTGAGGGGGGGGTTCTGTCACGTTCCTGACCTGTTTTCTGTTGTTTTGTATGTGTTTAGTTGGTCAGGGCGCGAGTTGGGGTGGGTAGTCTATGTTATGTGTTTTCTATGTTGGGTTTAGGTGTTGCCTGATATGGTTCTCAATTAGAGGCAGGTGTTTGACGTTTCCTCTGATTGAGAACCATATTAAGGTAGGCTGTTCTCACTGTTTGTTTGTGGGTGATTGTTCCTGTGTCTGTGTACACCACACGGGACTGTTTCGTTTGTTCGTTCGTTTTAGGTAGTCTGTTCCTGTTTCATGCGTTCTTCGTCTATATGTAAGTTCTTATGTTCAGGTCAGTCTACGTCGTTTGTTATTTTGTAATCAATTCAAGTGTACTTCGTGTTTCGTCTTTCATTTAATAAATTCATTATGTATTCATCACCCGCTGCGCCTTGGTCCGCTCATTCACCACAAGACGACCGTTACAACCTGCACAATTGGTGGCTGACTAAATACTTTTTTGCCCCACTGTATAAGGAAGATAATCCACTATTCACATAACAGTCTGGGTGGTTACGGGGTATCCTTACATGGAAAACATATTATAGTGTGAGACTGCTGTTGTGTGATTGTTATGTAGGACTTTTATTTGGATTAGCCATTAGCCATTAGTCTGGCTCTTGATAGCTTTACTCATCATATGTATTAACCTATTTTGTTGTTAGCTAATGTTATGAGTGAGTTTGTTAGGGGACACACAGGAGTCGTGGGTGAAGTTTAGCCATGCTTTATTGTAATTACCTGCTGGGCCTCAGCACATGTCATGTCATCAATAAACCCTGATGAAGACAGCTTGCTGTTGAATAAATTATTGCATCTGAGCTACCAGAGTTTGAGGCTTTTCCTTTTCTTTTAATGTCATCAATACATGCCAGTGTGGTGGATCAATCTGATGTCATGACAAATAAGTTGCTATCTTCATTCTCTCCTCGTCTCTTGTATAACTCCTCCATTGTTGGTCATCCTTGCATCACTTACAAAGGCATATTTGTCAGGACAGTGTGGATAGATACATATCTCAGAACTGTATGTAGAGTTGTAAACCAGCCCAAGCTGACCTCATTTGTACGCTGTCCAAATGTATATTTGTCAGGACATTATGGATACATATGCGTACAGCCAAAGACAGGCCTAATGTTGTCTGGCTATATAGCATAGCAGACACAGAGTTAATATAGACCCAGACAAATTCTCCAGCGCCGTTACCATGGGCTCCATGGCAACAGCCTCAGTCACCACCAGGCTTTTCGAGTGGCAGATTGAAGCTGAGTGATTTGTTTAGAGAATACAATTAGTTGTTTTGTGTTGATTAAGAGTGATGTCTCCATCCTAATGCAGATGGTCGTTTGGCCCTGTTGTTGATGCGCTTTCTCCAACTAAGCCCACATGCATAAAACATTGTCACGATTTGTCAAGCCTCATGCGGTGAGGTTAAAGGATATTAATGTTTAATGTTGATGTGCAAATGTTTTGTTAAATGTGATACATACGCAGCTCGGTGCTGTACCTACAGATTTCCCTGGAGTGCTGGCATGCTTGTGTTGTGCGTCACTAAGGGAGAGTGCAGTTCACTTCAACGACCAGGAGAGAGGGCAGTCTGTCGCACTGTTGTCAACCACCATGTCAGTGATACACACAAATCAAATCAAATTTTAATAGTCACAGGTGCCGAATACAACAGGTGTAGACCTTACAGTGAAATGCTTACTTATGAGCCCCTAACAAACAATGCAGTTAAAAAAAATATGAGTAAGAATAAGAAATAAAAGTAACAAGTAATTAAAGAGCAGCAGTAAAATAACAATAGCGAGACTATACACAGGGGGGCACCGGTGCAGAGTCAATGTGCGGGGCCAACGGTTAGTTGAGGTAATATGTACATGTAGGTAGAGTTATTAAAGTGACTATGCATAGAGGATAACAACAGAGTAGCAGTGGTGTAAAAGAGGGGGGGGGGGGGCAATGTAAATAGTCTGGGTAGCCATTTGATTAGATGTTCAGGAATCTTATGGCTTGGGGGAAGAAGCTGTTTAGAAGCTTCTTAGACCTAGACATGGCGCTCCGCTACCGCTTGCCGTGCGGTAGCAGAGAGAACAGTCTATGACTAGGGAGGCTGGAGTCTTTGACAATTTTTAGGGCCTTCCTCTGACCACCTGGCAGGAAGCTTGGCCCCAGTGATATACTGGGCCGTACACCCACCCTCTGTAGTGCCTTGCGGTCGAAGGCCGAGCAGTTGCCATAGCAGGCAGTGATTTGATTTGATGCAACCAGTCAGGATGCTCTCGATGGTGCAGCTGTAGAACCTTTTGAGGATCTGAGGACCCATGCCAAATCTTTTCAGTCTTCTGAGGGGGAATAGGTTTTGTTGTACCCTCTTCACGACTGTCTTGGTGTGCTTGGACCAAGTTAGTTTGTTGGTGATGTGGAGCTCTCAACCTGTTCCACTACAGCCCTGTCAATGAGAATGGGGGCGTGCTTGGTCCTCTTTATCCTGTAGTCCACAATCATCTCCTTTGTCTTGGAGATGATTGTGTACTACAGCCGCACACTTTGTGGACTTTGACACAGCCGCACATGATTGTGGACTAACACACACACACACACACACACACACACACACACACACACACACACACACACACACACACACACACACACACACACACACACAGGGTGTTTGTGATGTTTGCACTGCAGCTGTTTTTTGGGGGCACATGAAAGCCCCTGTCGACACCTATGTCCTGACCCAGATTAAAGGTTGCTTTGAAGGTGACCCAGACACTCTGTAAGGATGGACACCAGCCACATTAATGCATCTTTCTCGCTTTCTTTCTATCTCTCTTTCTCTCTCTCTCTTTCTCTCTCTCTCTGTGACTGTGTGTGCGTGTGTATGTGTGTATTTACATATTTATGTATTTATGTCTTCCAGGCTCAACTTCTTCCATGATGTCCCTGATTTCCGGGTGCTGGCGTGTGGAGGGGATGGGACAGTGGGATGGATCTTAGACTGTATTGGTGTGTCTCAATTCTATTGGATTAAACTCATGTACTCATGTGATGCAATCCATCAGAATTGTAATCATTATCTTATTGTTATCTGTCCATCTGCAGACAAGGCCAACTTCACCAGAGATCCCCCTGTGGCCATCCTCCCTCTGGGCACAGGGAACGACCTGGCAAGATGCCTACGCTGGGGCGGAGGTGAGGAGCTGTGTGTGTGTGTGTGTGTGTGTGTGTGTGTGTGTGTGTGTGTGTGTGTGTGTGTGTGTGTGTGTGTGTGTGTGTGTGTGTGTGTGTGTGTGTGTGTGTGTGTGTGTGTGTGTGTGTGTGTGTGTGTGTGTGTGTGTACATCGAACGCAGTGAGAGTCTTGTTTTACTTTTTCCTGCTCACTGAAAGCTTCAATCAGCATTATTTTCCCCAATATCCTCACAATGCTCCTGTTGTGTCCTTGTGGTCCCTAACCCGTCCTCATAGACCTTATATGAAAGTGCTATATAATGCAAAGCAGAGTTCTTATATAATCCCTGTTTGCTTATTGGCTGTGCCTGTTTTTGGGCCAATAGTTGTGACCCTGATTATGACTGACTGCTTGACCTGACCATGGCTTGTAGAGGCCAGCAGAGCACTTTAGCCAGGCGGAAGGCATATGATGTTATGATGCTTGTAAACTAAATAGACAGATAGTTCCCAGAGGCTTTTTGACCAAGCACAAGTTGAATACATTATGTTCTCGGAAAAATAATTTAAAAAGCAGCTGGATTCTTTGAATTTTTCTGACCAGATGTACAGCTCTACAGTATTAGACAGTAGCTGTGAGTGACTTACTGTGTGAGAGCGGTCTTTGTGGAAACATATTGCACATGCTTTTTAATTCCTAGCACAGTAAACCAATCATCTAAATTGTGTTTGGTGACACAATTTCCTATTGATCTCCTATTAAGTGGTAGATGTTATATGACAGATGGTATAGGCCTGTTGTAACTATATGAGGCAGGATTGGGCTGTATGTTAGCCTGTGTGTGTCATGGGTATTGGGATATACTTGTATGCTTTTGCAAACATGAATGAGTATAAGTAGTCTGTGAATTGTTTGTTTAATATTCAGGGTATGAAGTATGCTAATTGACTTCTTACATTACATCATCATTGCTTTCTCCCTCTGTGATTTGGTATAAGTGTGAGCTCAGACTGTTGGAGATCACATGAGGGGGAACAAGTGTCATCACACATGGCCCCTGGCTCTCAGGGGAGGTCACCATGTGAGTAAATTGGAGAGGAGAATATTCAGCCTCTCCTGGAGGACAAATAATAGAAGTCGATTTCAGATGTTTCTTTATTATTACAAGGAACGTGTTTCAGCGTGATGCCCTCTTCAAAACCCTGGAGCTCCCCATGCGCCTTGTTTAGAGAGGGAGGTAGCAGGTACTTTTCCTTTCCCTTCAGTCATCATGTGTTAGTAGCACAGGAGGGAGGAACATGTGTCATCACACATTGTCCCTGGCTCTCAGGACGTAAGTGGCAGAGTCCCCTGGTGTTCTCAGTGTGATGGGTCCTCATTATACGCTCACACCCCCATGACAGCCAGTGATATAACACTAACAACGGCCCACCTCTCAGCAGCACTGAGCACAGTCATCATCAGAGTCATTGTGGTTCAGACCCACTGGGTCTCAGACACAGAGGATCTGGTTACCGGAGCCTGAGATGGGGTTCTATCCCATGGCACAGTGTAATGATGGCTCTATTGTGTAGGCTCATACTGTTTACCAACACTCTCTCAGAGAGGCCCGTCAGTTGGTTGGAGTTCTATTTCGTGGCATTGGACTTATTTACTTGCTCCTCTTCATCCCCTCTGGGACATAAGGCCACAATGAGGACTTTACTGTGTACACTTAAACCATTAGGCTGTTTTGTCATTCACTGTGTGACGACTTCTTAGTTGGTCTGAGAGCCTGGGTCTGAGAGTGTGGGTGACCTTAGTGTGTGTGATGGCTGTATCTCATTGTGTCCTATGTCTGACTTCTCACCTGTCTCTCTCTCCTTTCCTGTAGGTTATGAAGGAGGCAGTCTTCTGAAGTTCCTGCGGGACATAGAGCACAGCACAGAGATGGTTCTGGACCGATGGAACATCGACATCGTCCCTGTTGACAAGGAGGAGAAGGGAGACCCTGTCCCTAACAGCATCGTCAACAACTACTTCTCCATCGGAGTGGTGCGAGAACAACCCACACCTCTACACATAGACACACTACACACGCAAACAGATGTCCATACATGCACGTGCACACACACACACGCACTCTAGTTATTAGTTTCACCAGGAAATGTTCGTTGACATGCAGAACCAATTTTCACCCTCAAATTCTTATCCTTAAAACACACACACACTCAATCCTACCTGCCTGGCTCTCCATATTCAGTTCAAACCATAAGCAGGACATAGCAATGGTCAAATTGTGGTGTAGATATTGGGGGGTGGGGGGGGGTTTGGGGGGCAGTAGACAGGGGTTCCGGTGGTCCTTCCCCAGATTTGCTTTGACATTTTAAAACAAATTTCCTACAATTCTACACAGTATGACATTACTTATTATGCCTATTTTGAGGGGTACATGGGTATTTTTAAAACACAGTATAAGTGGAAGGATAAGTGGAAGGAGAAGTCTTCACCATCTTTTATGAAGGTATTTCAAGGCAAATATTAGGAATACACAAAAGATGAAGACTGAGTTGTATTATAGTCGGACTTCGACTACCTTATGCTCAGTCCACATGTCCCCCCATCCCCCATGGCAATTTCGTTTATGGGACATAGGCACAGTACTATGCCACAGTATGGGATTGCCTATCCCAGCAGGAGTTAAACAATGTGCAGAATCCCCGGAGGTTTTTAAGCCTCTCAGGCAGGTTAATTACTGTATTTCCCCTTTTAATGGGAAGGAACCAGCATCGCCCTGGTCCCTGTTGCTTAGCAACCATTTATCGCTCTCCTCACGGTCCCACTGTTCAAAACAAATTACCATGGGCATGCCTCAAACGTATTAGACTACAGGGACCAGAAGGACGAGGTCAAATGGGTGCTGTCTCAGTTGTTGTCTTGATGTCGCTCTCAATCAACCCCTGACACTTCAGATGGATGTTTCATATCTCTGTTATCAAATCTACGGTTGCTTAACAGTAAGGTGCCTGCAGCACCTCATTTGAGAAAGCAATCCCTTTTATGGTCTTTCCTCTCTTTATTTTCCTTTGCAGGGAAGCCTTAAAATACACAAACAGCCAGGAGTAGACAGTGAGACTTAGCCGAAATGTGATTGGTACATAATATGTCTGGACCAATCACAGGTAGAACAAGGATGAGGGAGGAAGGGGCGAACTTGGCAGGGATACGAGGCACTATTGTGATGTTATGCAACCCGGCCTCCCACTGGTCCCAGGCCTGCCACATATTCAGCAGGTTTCTGCCAAACACATGAATCTACCATCCTGTTACTGCTGTGCTATGAGTACACCCTAGCCTGCTGGACCCATATCTGTTTGTCCTGTATTGCCAACAATGACAATATTGAAAGCAGTTGACTGGGATCAGTACTTTGTCTCATAATGTTCAGCATATTGCTGATCGAATGGAAAGACAAAATGGTTTAATTAGAATGTGGATGTTATTAGCAAACGACCAACCCTCTGACCTTTCTATCTAGACAATGGGTCTTTCTCCACTGTGTAATGCCTGGGTCAGAAGGGCCAGAGGATGCAGGCTAGGGGGTGGCCAGGGGACAATGCCCTCTCTGTGGGATTCAGATGTGGGCCGGGTGGGTGGTAGTGCCAGTGCCAGGATGGTCCAAACTTTGGTTGCAGCCACTGTCTAGCATCTACCCTGGCTATACACCATTTCTAAAGAAGTGCTGGCTACATTTAAAACTGTTATTGATGATAGAACAGTGATTTACAGTCCATTTACATTCAAATATATCTAAATTCTGTGTTCCTGAGAGGACCTTTTAAGCTCAAATTGATCCCTTCGAAGGATTCTGTATTTATGTAATCCACTATGCCCAATGCCATTCCCATGTTGTTGATGGCGCTTTTGGTCTGCTGTAGGCTAGTCCTAGCTCTCTGCCCTGATCTAATGCGGCATGGCATGGCCCTGTAACAGGGCAACAGATCTCATCTCCATGGCTTCAGTTGCCAGGGACAGATGGCTGCATATCTGTGCACCAATGACACCTGGGCAAACGAGCGCTGGCGCGATGACTCACGCCATATCATGATGTAATCATTAGCAGCCCCGAATCAGGTTCAATGTCCATATCCATATTGGGGCATCACTTCCTGCCATCACAGTCACAGACCTTCCCCTCCCGGGACAGGGATTGGGTTGCCATGGCGTTGGCGCTCTCAAGGCCAATTTTTGAATCTCAACTGTCATCTGTTTCTTGTTGCAGTGAGTTAATTGTGGATGACGTGGTAGCCATATTGACTGTCACTAAGAGAATGCTCTAGGCTAGAGATAAAGATGTGTTTTGTGGTATTGCTAATTTGTTCTCTGCCTCAGATTACTTTGTATTGTTTTTGGGCATCAGTGCTCTGCACTAAGTACACACTTAAACTTGATCATATTAAATAACAAATAAAATCTAACAAAATCATACAACATACATCCTAAGAAGAGTCAACCATAAATCCATATTGAGAAGAGCTTCATATAAAATCCTTCTCTGGTCACTGTCAAACTTTAGTCTGAATACAATGACACAGACTGAAGCTTGTCTACAGGAAACTAACTCTTTGACAAGACGGCTTCATGTTAGCCATTCTGGATCTATTTCACCATACAGACACTACATTAACATTAACCCTCAGTCATTACTGTAACCCTAACCCTAACACACTGATCAGATGGGAGAGGAGTCTGTCTACATGTACATATGGCAGGCACCTTGGGTTTCAACCCCAAATCCTAAGCCTCACTTCAATCCCACATCCCCATATTGCATTCCAAGACTTCCTTCCATACCTTGCCTTGCTCTCTTAGAACCCCTGTAATTCAAACAATTCAGCCCCACTTCAGTCTCACATCCCCACGGAAATCCCCAAGATTTCCCTCCCTGCCGTGCCTTTACAGTATGTATTAGGCACTCCATATACTCCTATAATGTATTACATCCCTGCACCCTGAGTGATCCCGTTCCCAACCCTCACCCTGAAAATAATCTGTGTGAGGAATTAGTGAGAGGGAAATCACACCATGTCAGCAGCCATTAAAGAAGCCACCTCACCCCTTCCCCAGCCCCTTAACTTGAGGAAGCCGATCTCTCCAGGGTGCGAGAGAACGATGAAACGGGTCCTGCCATCAACAAGCTATCTGCTCTCCAAGCGTAGCTCTATGCCTAGCTATGAGAAGTGGAGATTGCCTGGGACTGGCACTGACCCTTCTACCATGTAAAGCTCTCTGGCGCTCTAGCTATGTGTTAGCTATAGCTACTTACCCACCGTGTTACTCTGTGGTCTGTGGATCCAATCCACAGTGACCTGTCCTGTGTGTCGACAGCAGGGTGTGTAGTGCTTGCTCAGGGGACAGCCAAGCCAGGCCTCTAGGGAGGGTAGAGGGAAGTGAAGGTTAGACTGAGGGGATAAAGATGGGAGAGAGAGAGAGGTGCGGGGGGAGGAGTAGTGCTGGCAACACCAAAGGTCAGGGGAAGTATCAGTGACAGGAAGTTAGCGTCTGCCAGGTTCAGACCAGGTTACCGCGGTAATGAATGACAGTGCTGAGTGACACCTGGCTGGTTCTTAAAGATAGGGAGGGAAACAACCCCCCCACCCCGTACTCTTCTCTCTGTCTGTCGGAACACACATGCACTCACACAGATACACATCATAGGTACTGTACACATCATACACAAATATACAGTATAAACCCTTTTACAAATGAACCCACATATTCACACAAACTATTTGTCTCCCTTTCGCACACACACACACAAACACACAAAGATACTGTATATAAGCAGCATGCATTGCTTACATAAAAACAAAATTCTCTCAGGAACAGGTCCCCAGCGAGTCGCGTTAGCACCTGCTACCTACAGCTATGATGACAGGGGCACAGATGGACTCCACACATGCACACAGGCACAGCAGCTTGCTACAATAGGCTCACTATGACCCTGTATGGGCATTCAGATCTAGAGCTCCGGTTCCGTTTGACCATCCTAATTTATCTTATTCAAAAGCAATTTCAATGGAAATTCTCAATTTAGAATTTAGTCCAGGCCTTGGCTTAATCTGTATCCAGGAAACCAACCAATAATAGTTTTGTAGAGCTGTATTTGTGTGATGCCCCTAAACCAATGGGTGACTGGACTGGATGGATGGCTTTGAAGTATGTCCCAGTGCTGCAGAATGGGGTGAGGGTTGACGTGGGGAGGTAGGGGTGAGGGTTGACAGGGGTGAGATAGGGGTGAGGGTTGAGAGGGGGGGATAGGGGTGACACCCACTTTTCCCCAGATCACACTTTGATGTTCCCGAAAGGGCACCAACCAAAATGGGTTGAAAAAGCAACCTATTTCTCCCTCTATCTGGGGGCTGTGATAGAAATGGTTCTGAGGTGACATTTATTTTCCAGCGAGTGATTTGTTTGTTTGTCCACTCCCCATCCTCCCTCACGCCCCCACCATGTGCCAAACATCAAATGGCAAGATCAAAACAACCTTCGTCACACAGAGTCAACTATGGTGTATAGCAAATGTCACATATTTACAGTGACAGTATTTGGGGACAGTATAGGCTACTGGCCGGTGCTTGCTCTAGGAGCACTGGACACAATCCAGTGTCACATATAGTTGCTATTTGTTGTGTTTTCGGAGGCTGTTGTGATACTGTGACACTGCGAGTCACATTAAGGTCTTGCCCTAGATACAGGACATGCAGTCCTTCAATAAAACAAATGTCATGATTTCTTTCCCACCTCTCTCCCTCCCTTTTTTAAACATGGCTCAAGGCCCAGAGGTTAACAACAAACCAACTCCCTGCATCCACCTATGTTCTAATCACTATGCCTAGTATTTGGCGTATGGTGTGTGGTTTTCCTCCAGACCTCCAATAACAACTGTCCCCCCAGGTTCCAGTTTAAATGCATCCCATATTCACAGCCAAAAAGCCAGACGAGGTGGGCAGGTGCAGAGCTATTTTGGGACCCACTAGTTGATGATGTTGTGGGACGTGTTAAGTTTGAAGGAGGGAAAGCCCTGGAGATGACACAGGCTCCAAAGGATAGTGGGAGGAGGGTGACGGGGTGAGGGTGATGCGGCGTGCCTTACCCCAAACCTTCCAATCTTTTCCGGTCTCCTCTCTGGCGACCGCTGAAACACCTGCACAGGCGGGCAGGAATCCAACCAATGCCCCAACAACCGATGGTTGGTCTCTCTGTAGGGCTCCATGTCCGTTTCCTATTAGTGCCATGACCTGTGCCAGGCTGAATGGCGACCTGAACCCTGGTCCCTAGGGCAGTGGCTGGCACACAGGGGTCTGGTCCCACTTCCTCCTTCTGTCCCGTGTGGTGGGAAAGGAAAGGGAAGGAGGGAGAGAGGGGAGAGTGAGAGAGAGAGGGACCTGCTGACTGCAGGATGTGGTAGTGTTGAGCTGCCTGCCAGTCAGCATTCGACTGCCTGCCTGCCTCCAGTCTAAATATAGGAGCAGATCTGTTACAATGACAGGTCTGATTTGTCAATTATTCCCTCCTTCATTCTCTATGGCTTTCTCTCTCGCTCTCTCTCTCTATTGCTCTCTGGATCTCTCCCTCGTCTTTTCTCTGGCAATATCTCTTTCTCTCTGTCTCTCTACCTCTCTCTTCTTCCACTTCTCTCTCTCTCTTTTGACATTCTGTCTTTGCTTTAATCATTCTTTGTGTTAGCAGAATGTGCTCTAGTTTCAATTTCAGCAATGTCGTCAAGACAACATCAGTGACTGATGACAGGGACTTTTTTCCATTGTTGAGAATAGGTTTGACCTGATGGCCTTTCCAAAGGTTCGTTGTCCATTTATTTCTATGAGCAGATCAAAATGCCAAAAATAATTGCCATCTTCATTGCAGTCTAGTAACCATTCTCATAGCCACCATCATCACCATCACCACAACTGGTAGGAAGCCAGCTGTCTGTCTTTCAGGACATGACGTCCATCGCCGCATTGACCATTTCCTCCATACCCCATCTTCTCTGCCTGTCCATTACCGGATAACCTCTCCTCCCCATCTAGTAAAATCACTTATTCATCTTCATGCTTTTTATCCTATAGTACAAAGTCACCATCTCTCACTCTGTGCTCTGTCCACCACACAAGACTAATATGAGTGAGATCACCCTGCCCTCAGGCCTCAGGTCATGGCAGAGCTAAGACGGGCTCTGGAGAACACACACACCCATACCCCATATTTATAAGTGGGGTCATTCCTAGTGTTGGAGCCATTTGACTGATTACGTTGACCCCCTACCCCCAGAGGTAATCCAGGGCTGGGGTCAAACACACAACACAGGGGGTAAGCAGGGCAGGGGGATAGGTGGTGACTTTTTGTCCCTGTTATTATCCCTAGCGCAGTCCTAGGACCACATAGGCACAGGATCACAAGCACAAAGGTGATGCCCCAGTAGTAGCTTAAAACTGCTCTATGTCTCCCACTATAGGATGCGTCCATCGCTCATCGCTTCCACTTGATGAGAGAGAAGCACCCAGAGAAATTCAACAGCAGGTGAGAGATTGATATAGACTTTGTTTCACTTAACTTAAGGTGTATTGGTGTCCCTGTGTTGTCTCAAGCTGCTACTGATACAGTGAATGGTCACTACTCATTAGCTGCTCTCAACTTCCATCAACCAGATAGAGTCCCTCCATGCTGTGAAAACCTATAGCATATTTGAAGAAATCAATGGTCAGGAAAAACCCTGCCTGCTTAGTGACATCAATAGATTGGCATTGCCTGGCTTCTGTCTATGATGGTAATGGAAACTAGCTAACTGATTTGTGACGTAAAGAAGGGATCCATGCAGCCAAAGTACAGTGTCTATGCTAACTGACTAGCTGGCTGGCTGGCCGGTCCTTACTACCATTTTGAGTCCTGTTCTGATGCAATGGCTGTGAAATTTTATACATGGGTCAAACATTTATGGAAGTAGTTATACACACCGGGTTGTACACGATTTGTAAAAAAATATTTGATTTTACTGAGGCATTTCTGACATTTTGCATGGTAATATGCAATGATTTTGTCCAATTTGTAAATGTGGGGCTGCAGGTAGCCTAGTGGTTAGAGCATTGAGCCAGTACCCGAAAGGTACTGAGCTGACAAGGTAAAAGATATCTGTCGTTCTGCCCCTGAACAAGGCCGGTCCCACTGTTCCCCAGTAGGCCATCATTCTAAATAATAATTTGTTCTTAATAACTGACTTGCCTAGTTAAAAACGTTTTTTTTATTAAATGTGTGATGATAGGTTGAAATTGCAAGCCCTTTTTTTGTACTGTAGTGATCGGTCAGTTTTATGCAATAATATTGCAGGCAGATCGCTCAAGAGTGACTTCAGTGGGAAATGCCTTCAAAACCGGACACTAGGGGCAACAGTGAGCGCTATTACCAGCAAGTAGGCTTGGGTTTTGCTAGGGCGATGTGGATCAGAAGATTTTTGTTGTTATTTTTTTTAACCCTATCCCAAACCTTAACCGTTACCTTAACCATTTGGAATGAGTGCCTAAACGTTATGTTTTAACCCTATCCAAAACCTTAACCCTCAACCTTCTAAATTTGACGTTTGAAGCAACTTAGAAATGTGACTTTTGGAGTAACGGAATAATACTGAGTAGGAGGAGTCAACCCAGGGTGTCAAAAACACTTAGAAGTTTAACATTTGGAGCAACGTGGATAAATGTCTCATTCTGCAGTGAGACTGTGAGAGCTTGTTGCTGATTTAACTGTTTTATGCAGTAATAGTGCAGTGATTGGTCAAATTTACAAGTCCTCACAGAATCACAAAATCCTGAAGGGACTGAATATTGTCCATTGAATTCCTTGCCAGTCAGTCCTTGTGTAATACAAATGCTCATATTAGAAGCAGTCGGACTCCACACAACTCTTCCTACCAGTCAAATGAATGACATGAATCATTTAGAACACCAGCTCCAGCTCTGGCCTTCAACTTTCCTTGCATAATGTTTTTTTTTACTTTTTATGATTACGTCACATTATAGTATATTTAATCAAAGGGTTATTTTCCTTACGACAGACAGACATTATGACTAAATGCTGCCTGTCAATGTCAGTTCACACAATGGAGGCTTGCTTCACATGACGGAGGTAGATTCAGGGTTGCAGGTGTGATTGCAGGGTACAGTGAACATCTTAGGCTTTGAGCTCCAATATGCAGGACTAAGTGAAATAAAATAATGAAAATGGTCGTAAAAAACAACAATAGAAATAATACTATATACAATGCATTCGGAAAGTATTCCGACCCCTTCACTTTTTCCAC
Source organism: Salvelinus namaycush (assembly GCF_016432855.1). NCBI lineage: Eukaryota > Metazoa > Chordata > Actinopteri > Salmoniformes > Salmonidae > Salvelinus > Salvelinus namaycush. The sequence goes on along the minus strand of NC_052319.1, from coordinate 22,771,676 downwards.
ATTTTGTCATGTTACAGCTTTATTCTAAAATGTATTAAATAAATGTTATTCCTCATCAATCTACACACTATACCCCTTAAGGACAAAGTGTAAACAAGTTTTTAGAATTTTTTTCAAATGTATTAAAAATAAAAAACAGAAAAACCTTATTTACATAAGTATTCAGACCATTCGCTATGAGACTCGAAATTGAGCTCAGGTGCATCCTGTTTCCATTGATCATCCTTGAGAAATCAGCCAGTTGAAATCATGAATCAGCTGGCATAATTTTTATGGATATATAGAAAGAAATGAAAATGGAAAAAAAGTCAAACGAAACGAAGTGCAGCTAGCTCCTCTGAACAACAGTGTCCTGACGAGTCAGCACATTTTCGATGCCAGGTGAAATTGCGCCACATTAGCTCATTGTTATGGATGTATCCAAATACATGTCACTAAAAAACAGCTGAAACAAATGCAAATGCTGCTACTTTGCTGTTATTCTGGCTGCAATTTTTCATGTGACTGTAAGTTAGCCTTAGTTGGCTAGCTAGCAAGCAAGGGATAAGAATGTTGCCAGCCAGTATGACAGTGGAACATTGAGAATGAACGACTGGGACACGTCTCTGGCAACCGAACCGATAGAACGAACAACCAGTCGGCTTGGGTAGCAACCCTAGATTTGGGTCGGGGCTATATATTTTGGAAGGATGAAATAGTATGAATAAATTCAGAAAATAACGTTTTTAATGAAAACATGTCAATCATTATTCGAATATGTTGGTAACCAGTTGTATAAAAGTCACTCAAAGCCGGTGTTTGGAGGATATATTGGTACGGTTTGCTCCACTTCGTCTCGGGCCTAACAACACCCATGCCGATATATCCTCCAAACACCGGCTTCTCGGGCATTATCACTTAAATAACAACTGTGGCAGTGATGAATAAATAAATGTCCATTTGGTGGAGGCAGAGTAAAGACTGTTGAGGAGGTGGGGGGAATGACCATAGGGGGAGCAGCATGACCATTGAGTGAAATAAAAACAATACAAATTTTTATAAAAAAGTTATGATATACATATTAACCACACGGACACTACGGTGTCCGTGTGGTTAGACCATTTCAGCCTCTCTGAGATGTGTACGCAGAGGAATTTAAAATGATTGACCATCTTCGGTGGCCCCGTTGATGAGGATGGGGGCATGTCCAGCCTGGTTCCTCCTGAAGTCCATAATCAGCTCCTTTGTTTTGCTAACGTTGAGGGAGAGGTTGTTTATCTGGCACCAAACCGTCAGAGAGAGAGAGAGAGAGACCACTGTGACTGACCCAAAATTAAGGAAAGCTTTGACTATGTACAGACTCAGTGAGCATAGCTTTGCTATTGAGAAAGGTCGCCGTAGGCAGACCTGGCTCTCAAGAGAAGACAGGCTATGTGCACACTGCCCACAAAATGACATGGAAACTGAGCTGCACTTCCTAACCTCCTGCCAAGTTTATGACCATATTAAAGACACATATTTCCCTCAGATTACACAGACCCACAAAGAATTCGAAAACAAATCCAATTTTTATAAACTCCCATATCTATTGGGAGAAAAGGCAATGTAAACATGTTTTCCATGCCAATAAAGCCCCTTAGAGAGAGAGATTCCCTGACTGACTGAGGTTGAAGCTGTCATCTCTATTTAAGGAAAGGGAACAAAGTGTAAGAACCAAATCACAGTTCTCAACTCAATTATGTCCCATTGTGTCTTCAAATTGCAGCAATAGAGGGAAAGAGGAACATTTTGGGAGGTTGATGGGCTTAATGGGCAGCAACAGTGATGTCATGATGTCTCGATGTGTGACTGAACGGTACTGAATGTACTAAATACCTTGTGGATTTTTTTTATAAAGACGTTTCTCAGAACTGGATTGTCCCCCACCCCGTCACACACATACACCCTCCCAGTGGTCTTTTACAGTGCATCGTAACTCCTTTGATGTTCATCTCTTTCATTTCCAGTCTTTGCTTGTCTTTACCCCCCCCCCCTTTGAGAATGCAGTTGGAAGAGTATGGCCTGCCTGTCTTTCCTCTTTGATGGGTGTGTGTGTGTGTGTGTGTGTGTTTGTGTGTGTGTTTGTGTGTGTGTGTGGGGGGGGGGGTGCGCGCAGTGGCTGGTTCAAAGAGGGCTGTGTGCAGTGGCTGGTTCAAAGAGGGCTGTGTGTAGTGGCTGGTTCAGGAGAGGTGAGTGGAGAACTAATGCCTGTATAGCTGCTACTGCTGCTGCTGCCAGTGAGCCTGGCAGACTGTTTGGAACTGATCTACATGGCACTCGGTGGGGTGCTTTACACAACCGAAAGTGTATGGGTGCGTGCTTATGTGTACTTGTGTGTGTACCTACGTGCATGTGTCTGTCGGTGAGTTGGTAGGTATGTGGGACATATAAACTAGGCCAACGCTAAACCTTTACCTAGGGAACCTTTACCTAACCTTTACCTAGGGAATGCGACTAGGGAATGTTCTTTTACTTTGTCTTTGTTGTGGTGTTCAGTGAAGTATTTGTCAGCAGGTGGTCTGTGACTGAGAGGGACAGTGACTGATTTAGAGTCCTATCTCCCTGTTGCAGCTCTTCATGTTGTATCTATGACACACACACACACATGGGTGCTTCTGTTGTTGTTTACCACTGTGGCTAATTAGCCATATGTAGGCTAGTCCATGTATGGAAGTTCTAAAGAAGGAGGGGGGCAGCTTGTCACCAGTTTGAAACGTAATAATTAATGCGCAAGACAAGACTTAAGTCTCAGACCTAGATTTCCTTTCCCCATTCATCCAAAGACACGTGGCAGAACGACAGGAGGTAGAACGATGGTTGAAAAAGACAGGCAGAGATATTACAGCATACCTCAGGTTAATCAGAATATTGTCTTAAAACTGTTGTGAACTGCCACAGATTGATAGCCTGGACCCAGATCTGTTTGTGCTGTCTTGGCACTTAGGTGCCTTACAGATTGAGAGCCAGAGACGAGCAGTGGATAAAGAGATATGTTCAGGACACATTCTAGTCTTTATTTCAGTTCTATTCTAATTTTAGAAATAAAATAAAATCTACTTCTGCATGGGGAGTTGTGTTTTATTTAATGTGGCTTGATTATTGCTACAATTCCAGTCAGTGGGTTACAAAGTCAAACATTATATTTATGCTGTTCCCAAATGCCACTGTACCTAAGAAAAGGAGAGCGGTTGCCATGGAGTTAACCTGCTGACAGAATGGCGGGTTATCATGATTGTTATTTTGTCACATTGTAAAACTATTTAACAGAAGATAGACACTGTCTGGGCATCCCAATTGGCACCCTATTCTAGTGCACTACTTGTGACCCGGGCCCATAGGGTTCTGAAACTATTCCCCAGAATATCAACACTGTGATGTTGTTGACTCTGTGACTGACTGACTTTCTGTCTGTGCCATTTGGCTGGCGTTACCATTGACACAGAGACAATGGTAACACTGCTGGCCAAGGACGTTTGCAACAAGGCTGTAACACATCAACTTTGGTTTGTAAAACTTAATCAATCTGGGGCTTTTTTGGTGCAGGACAGTGGCTCTATATCTAGCGATGATTAGACTACCAGGCACTTTGGTCTCCCATTACTGTGGGAGCCAGAGAGAGAGAGGGGACTGGTGAGAAAATATCACTCAATGAGTGACCTTTGACATGGCTGAATTCAGAGAGTGAGTGGCCTAATGGACTACATGCCTGAGTGCTTTGTTGTGCTCCATGTCACACACAAACACACACACACTCACACACATACGGCCCCTCTCCCCACTGTGTGAGATCTGACACCTTAGCCAGCGGAGGAGCCATCAGCATGTGTAAGCACCAGTAGCACCAGTAGCACCAGTAGCCAGACCACAGGGAGCATGGAACCTTGGTGCTAATGACCACAGAGACATAGCATAATGCAATGAGGTGCGTGCGTGCGTGCGTGCGTGCGTGCGTGCGTGCGTGCGTGCGTGCGTGCATGCGTGCGTGTGTGTGTGTGTCAGGCCCCAGGGGGAAGGGGTGGAGAGGAAGTTTTAGATTAGTGTCAGATTTCCCTGTGAGAAAAAAGTAAAACATTTCTTGATGCTTTTGTTGGTCTCATTACAATGACACTGTAGGGTCTTGGTTAAGTCCAATGGACAATCGGTTTCCCAATGGTTTCCCAGCGGTAACAATGCAGATTAGAAGAGAGGCAGGGCGTCTAGGCTGCATTTAGTCAAAGAATGTAACAAAAGACCGAGCCTCACCTTTGACATTATCATATATTATATTTCACTCTTACAATTCAGCCACCATAGAAAGAGGAGGGGGCAGGGGCTTTGGCAGGAATTGTGAATGACACCCACCCAGGTGTGAGAATGGAACACTCCTGGCCAGAATGGGATAATGGGACTCCTCCTTCTCTAGGGGAGAAGATCTTTATTCCTTTATTCATCCCTTTACAGTCAATATGTAGTAGACTACAATAGACTTTTGTTGGGCACTACCAAGAGCATTCACAGTCTGAGCACAGAGCACTGACCTGTATCTGTGCTGCTGTACCAGCTGCTGTCAATATGAATTATTCTCAAGCTAATCGGGGCATTGCTTCATTATTTTCACATTGATGAATCAAGTTCAATCAATGCATTCTGCTTGGCTTTGTGTGTGATGAGCAGAAAGAGACTCTGTCTATAGCAACGGTCATCAAAATTGTTACGTTTACAACATATAGGTTTTATATATATATATATATATATATATATATATATATATACAGTGGGGCAAAAAAGTATTTAGCCAGCCACCAATTATGCAAGTTCTCCCACTTAAAAAGATGAGAGAGGCCTGTAATTTTCATCATAGGTACACTTCAACTATGACAGACAAAATTAGGAAAAAAATCCAGAAAATCACATTGTAGGATTTTTAATGAATTTATTTGCAAATGATGGTGGAAAATAAGTATTTGGTCACCTACAAACAAGCAAGATTTCTGGCTCTCACAGACCTGTAACTTCTTCTTTAAGAGGCTCCTCTGTCCTCCACTCGTTACCTGTATTAATGGCACCTGTTTGAACTTGTTATCAGTATAAAAGACACCTGTCCACAACCTCAAACAGTCACACTCCAAACTCCACTATGGCCAAGACCAAAGAGCTGTCAAAGGACACCAAAGGACACCAGAAACAAAGCTTGGTTTTTGCTCTGACATGCACAGTCAACTGTGGAACCTTATATAGACCGGTGTGTGCATTTCCAAATCAATTGAATTTACCACAGGTGGACTGCAATCAAGTTGTAGAAACATCTCAAGAATGATCAATGGAAACAGGATGCACATGAGATTAATTTTGAGTGTCATTGCGAAGGGTCTGAATACTTATTTAAATAAGGAATTTCTATTTTTATTTTTAAATACATTTGCAAAAATTTCTTGTTTGCTTTGACATTATAGGGTATTGTATATAGATTAATGAGGAAAATGTTTTATTTCATCAATTTTAGAATAAGGTTGTAACGTAACAAAATGTGGAAAAAGGGAAAGGGTCTGAATACTTTCTGAATGCGCTGAATGAGTGCCTTCTAAGAAATGTTACAATAAATTGAATACCTTAATTCTCACAAAAATCCCTGAACCATCGTTAACACCATCCCAACCGTGAAGCACGGGGGTGGCAGCATCATGTTGTTGGGGTGCTTTGCTGCAGGAGGGACTGGTGCACTTCAGAAAATAGATGGCATTATGAGGAAGAAAATGATGTGCATATATTGAAGCAACATCTCAAGACATCAGTCAGGAAGTTGAAGCGTGGTCGCAAATGGGTCTTTCAAATGGACATTGACCCCAAGCATACTTCCATAGTTGTGGCAAAATGGCTTAAGGACAATAAAGTCAAGGTATTGGAGTGGCCATCACAAAGCCCTGACCTCAATCCTATAGAAAATTTGTGGGCAGAACTGAAAAAGCGTGTGCGAGCAAGGAGGCCTACAAACCTGACTCAGTTACACCAGCTCTGTCAGGAGGAATGGGCCAAAATTCACCCAACGTATTGTGGGAAGGTTGTGGAAGGCTACCCTAAACATTTCACCCAAGTTAAACAATTTAAAGGCAATGCTACCAAATAGTGTATGTAAACTTCTGACCCACTGGGAATGTGATGAAAGAAATAAAAGCTGAAATAAATCATTCTCTCCACTATTATTCTGACATTTCACATTCTTAAAATAAAATGGTAATCTTAACTGACCTAAGACAGGGAATCTTTCCTAGGATTAAATGTCAGGAATTGTGAAAAACTGAGTTTAAATGTATTTGGCAAGGTGTATGTCATCTTCTGACTTCAACTGAATGTAAATGTGATATTTCAGTTTTTTTCAAAGTTGCTAACGTTTCTAAAAACTTGCTTTTGCTTTGTCATTATGGGGTTTTGTGTGTAGATTGATGAGGGGAAAAAACGATTTAATCAATATTAGAATAACGCTGTAACCTAACAAAATGTGGAAAAAGTCAAGGGGTCTGGATACTTTCCGAATGACAACGTACTGTATTGCACTGCGCCCATTTCAGCCATTATCAGGATGTGTTTGACAGGTCATTTCAAATATTTCCGTGGTCGTAACATTAACGGGTTAAAATGAAAGCAATCAATCCAGCGAGATTTAAGTGCCAATGGATTTGTCACGTCTCAAACACAGGAAATAAATAGATGGCTGCAAAAGACAGATCCTCATGTAGGCAGGGCGTGTTGCTACTGTCTGCCTCCCATGGTAGCTCTCCAGCTCTCTGTTTATGTAGTGTGTGCTCATGTGTTGGCCTACAGTATGGTTTTGAGTGTCCAGATAAGTACAGCACACTGTGTGTTAGTGTTTCTTTTAACCGTTTAAACCGGTCATGTCGTGCTGTTGTATTCCTGTGGTGTAAAGGATAAATATACCCAGTCCTCTTTGTTGCCTGTCTCTCTGACTCGCTGCCAGACAGTAGCTCTCCTCTGACATGCTTGCTCAGATCATATGGCATGTTTCATATGGTGTTTTTATTTTTAGGACTCTGGGAAAGATCATACACCATGTGCCTTTATAACTAGTGGATCTGTGTCAGATTTCTTGGTGTGTGTGTGTCCCTTCATATCAACTGTTACCCTACAAGGTCCAGAGCCTGCTGGTTTATTGTTCTACCTGATAACTAATTGCACACCCCTGGTGTCCCAGGTATAACTCAGTCTTTGATTAAATACAGTGGAACTGGCTTCAAGGTACAGAGTTGAGTTTGAGGGCTTTATACAATAGGTGAGCCAGGTCACTGTATCTGTCTTTTCTATTCTCAGATCTGTATGAACCCTGAGGCTCCTCTCCTCACCCCACAGACTCTCTGTCTGCTGCTGCAAGCTACCTCGTCAGTCATTGGCAGAACCTGTCAGTGTAGTGGGGAAAGGAGAGGGTCATCAGGGCTTGTCTACAGCCAGGAGCCAGGGTCAGAGGTTACAAAACCATGGGCGGGATTGTGTCAACATAACATTTTAAATGGTTATTCATTCATGGCTTCCCTGAGTTATAACTTAATCTCCTCCCAACCAATCAGTATAGTTGATCTGCAACTGGGATAACCATTGTATCACTCTTACTTAATAAGCACCTTTATCAACTGCAGGTCTTTAGGTTGATGGAAACTGGTCATCTGATTGGATTAACTGAGATCCCAGAACAGGGTTAGTTACTGGGATTAGTATTCCCCAGCATTCACACACGCACAGCCCTACCTAGTCTCGCCTCATCTCCCACTTCCAAACCAAACACCCCATGCCCATTTCATCATCAGCACCTCCCTCTCTTCTGCCTCCCACCCCCTCCTATCTCTGGGTGTAACAGTGCAAGCCATGACACAGCCATACACACACAGCCTCCGTCTGTCTGTCTTTCAGGCCCTGTATCTCAGTCAGGATCAGCCAGATAAAGGCTGCTGGGTCGTTCCATCAAATAAGTACCTTTTGGGTTGTGTACCTCAGTCAAAAAAGTTTTATTTCACCTCATTTTAACTTTCTGTCAAAGTGTTCAACTTAATAAATAAAAAAATCCCATCTCAAGAGGTTAAATAAAAACATACTATAGTAAGTGCCTATTAAGTGCAAAATAAAGTAACCTTGCATGCATAATTTTTTCCCGCAATGGTTGGTATTTTTAAATGTTGAACTTGACGGGAAAGTGTGCATATCTCTGCGCAAATCTCAAACCCTGCGTGAACACAACTTCTAGAAGGTTGATCAACTGTATTGCAAGCAAATAGGCTTATTGTTAGTTTGGGGGAAATAGGAGGTGTTTGCACCTCTCATTCGATGCACCTCCCATAATAATGGTAGGCTAATAAGAACATTAAAACGTAGGCCTAATGATAAAACAGATGCATTTTCCATTGGTAAGGTGATCGCATAGCTGCATGTCCTCTAATAAGTTTATTTTACTTGTATTATATAGGCTTAAATCAAAATCATATTGCATGACGTCTCTCTCCTTTTCTGACATAACTAGTTTAAATTATTCCCACAACACAACAAATAGTAGGCTACCATTTATCAATCGCTCATTCAATAGGCAAGCATGCTGGAAAGTAAATAGACCGGTAGCCTTGACAGTAGACCTAGTCCTATGTGACAGTATGGGTAGGCTCCAGTTTTTGCTGTGCAATAGGATTAGGAGCGTGAAATCATAGCCTAACCTATTTAATTTCAGAGCCTATACCAAGCCAGGAGATATCAATACATGACTGTGTTTATAAACAAAATATTGAACAACAATTCATAATTTGCATGGAAGTGTGGACTGTAGCATTTACTTTTAAATTGCTTGAAAGGACAATCAATCTTGCAGAATGCACGGCCAGTGCTTGGCATTCGCTAGACAGCGTGCATTTTGTTATTTGGAAAAGTCACTGTAACATTCTGCCCACACCTCTGCAGAAATGTGATCAAATTTGCCATTGCACCTTCTTTTAGGAACTATCATGGCCCAGTTCCAACATCTCAAAATAATACAGCAAATGAGGGCGTTTTTGTTACCATAAAATGTGAATGGAGGGCGTTTTCCAGGCGTTATGTGTGTGTTGCACAACATATACACATATTTTCATTGATAAACCAGAGCCATATTATATTTGTGAGGTGGTGAACGAGTGCTACAACACCGCCTGGAAAACGCCCTCATTTGCTGTATTATTTTTGATAAATCCCAAAAATTTGTGGCACAGAAAAGTCCTAGACCTAGAATCTCATTGTATGCCAGAATTTAGTAAGAAATGTAGCACGGTTGATAAATGAGGCCCACAAAATGCCCAATAAGAGCAGAACCAGGTCACCTGCTTTTCCACTACGATTTGACTATTATGTTCAATGTTTCTTTTGATATATTTTTTTTCAAAAGGAATAGTTTCACCATTTATATGAAACTTCAGTTCACGTAACAGGGTTGACCTTAAAGTGAGGGATAGACATTTCGTATGATTAGATTAATCACTAATCACATTAAATAAATAATCATCTTCAGAAATGACTGTCAAAGCAACAAAATAACCAGGGCTTTACAATGATGATGGTGAAACTTGGAGAAATGTTGGGGTTAAAACAGAGGAACGTCAAAATGCGGATGTCTTTATTCATATTAAAAATCAGATTTATTGAATTTGCCATGTGGTCTATATTAAAGGGCACTTCATTTAATATAACAGGATTTGAAAATGAAATATTGGTGCACAATTTCATATTTTCGTGGAACGACCCTACTGTTGCTGCCCATGCAAGGTGAGGTAAGCTTTGACTGATCTGTACCAGAGATACAGGAAGGGAGGGAGGGAGGGATGAGGAAGCAGAGGGGAGGTCAGTTGGTCACTGCTCTCACTGGGGATTAGGAGAGATGGTTATCACTCTGATGGGGGTGGGGGGTTTGAAGGATGAGTGGGCGTAGGGGTTTAGTGCCCCAAGGACTTTTGTGAATCTGAAGCCACTGTTTTAACCACAACACTGTCATTTCATACCACCTGTATCTAGGTCTACGTTTGTATCCCCCTCCCCCCCTAGCCACAATGTCCTCCCTCCCGTAATTAAATATCAATCCATCCATCAACGTTGGTTCTCTCTCTAGGGTGTTTTGGCTGGGCTCCAATCAGGAAGACTGATCAGTCTTTGCCTCCTGAGGCCACAGTTAGCACAGTTTGAACCTGTGAACCCATTCCCTTCCATTCACCAGCCCTACATACAGACAGACACAGCCTTGCATGTTGAGCTGGAACTCTCAAAGCATATGAATGAAAAACCCTTTTCTCATCAGTATACAAAATGGTCTCTGAGTCTGAAACACTAGTGCCAGAAGGCTGTGAGCCTAGGCCAAATGCAGCTTTTATTCAGTACATTTTCTGAAGGTTTTTCTCTGCACTCAGGGGGACACAAGCAGGGCTTGTGGAGGTACCTTTCTCTCCCTGACGCTCTCCTCTGTCCAAAAGAGAGAGAAAAAAACATTTCAGTTAATTGCATTTTTACAGCGCTTCTCAAGTGGAAGCTAGCTAATGAGGTTAGGCAGTTCGGCTCATTGAGAATTGAAACCATGTCTAATTGTGATCTCAAATATGCTCATAATCCTATAATTGACAGAGCAGAGGTTTCTAGTGAACCGTGAGGTGAGTGTGAGAAAGACTGAACATTGAACTATGTCTTCAAGTAACACTGGATGATTATGGGGAAGTTATTGAGGTGGCAAGCTGCTTTGAACTATATTTACAGTTTGAGACACTGGAGGGATATATATTACAAGTACCTAGCTAATGTAGTAAAAAGCATACACTACCGATCAAAAGTTTTCGAACACCTACTCATTCAAGAGTTTTTCTTTATTTTTACTATTTTCTACATTGCAAAATAATAGTGTATTTTTTATATTTGAGATTCTTCAAATAGCACCCTTTGCTTTGATGACAGCTTTGTACACTCTTGCCATTCTCTCAACCAGCTTCACCTGGAATGCTTTTCCAACAGTCTTGAAGGAGTTCCCACATGCTGAGCATTTGTAGACTGCTTTTCCTTCACTCTGCAGTCCGACTCATCTCAAACCATCTCAATTTGGTTGAGGTCGGGGGATTGTGGAGGCCAGGTCATCTGATGCAGCACTCCATCACTCTCCTTCTTGGTAAAATAGCCCGTACACAGCCTGGAGGTGTGTTGGGTCATTGTCCTGTTGAAAAACAAATGAAAGTCCCACTAATTCCAAACCAGATGGGATGGCGTATCGCTGCAGAATGCTGTGGTAGCCATGCTGAATAAGTGTGCCTTGAATTCTAATGTCTGGTCTAATGTCCATTGCTCGTGCTTCTTGGCCCAAGCAAGTCTCTTCTTTTTGGTGTCCTTTAGTAGTGGTTTCTTTGCAGTAATTCGACCATGAAGGCCTGACACACACAGTCTCCTCTGAACAGTTGATGTTGAGATGTGTATGTTACTTGAACTCTGTGAAGCATTTTTTGGGCTGCAATTTCTGAGGCTGGTAACTCTAATTAACTTATCTTCAGAGGTAACTCTGGGTCTTCCATTCCTGTGGTGGTCCTCATGAGAGCCAGTTTCATCATAGCGCTTGATGGTTTTTGCAACTGCACTTGAAGAAATGTTCAAAGTTCTTGAAATTTTACGTATTGACTGACCTTCATGTCTTAAAGTAATGATGGACTGTCGTTTCTCTTTGTTTATTTGAGCTGTTCTTCTCATACTATGGACTTGGTCTTTAACTAAATAGGTCTGTCTTCTGTAAACCACCCCTACCTTGTCACAACACAACTGACTGGCTCAAACGCACTAAGGAAAGAAATTCCACAAATTAACTTTTAACAAGGCACACCTGTTAATTGAAATGCATTCTAGGTGACTACCTCATGAAGCTGGTTGAGAGTATGCCAAGTGTGTGCAAAGCTGTCATCAAGGCAAAGGGTGGCTACTTTGAAGAATCTCAAATATAAAATATATTTTGATTTATTTAACACTTTTTTGGTTACTACATGATTTCATATGTGTTATTTCATAGTTTTGATGTTTTCACTATTATTCTACAACGTAGAAAATAGTAAAAATAAAGAAAAACCCTTGAATGAGTAGGTGTTCGAAAATGTTTGACCGGTAGTGTATATCTCCCTCTAAAGCTTAGATTGACACATTGTGTTTGTTTGGTTTATTCCCACTGTACTGAAATACACTGATGTCTAGTCTAGAGAGCACTGCTGCACCACTGTGTAACAGTAACATGGTACCGGCTTTGCCCACATGGCAACAGAGCTTGCTTTACCAATAACCATGTTGTCAATATCAGCAAGACAGCTAGACCTGTGTTTGCCATGTTTCTGGAACACACTGTAAAATGGACCTGATTTCTAGTTAGCATAGAAGAAGTACAAACACATTACTTTTTGTTTTGACCAGACTGACCATGAAATAATTGTGCCTTTCACTGTAGTCGTTGAGTAGAACAAGTCCTCAGGGAAGCAGTAAATGTTATGAGGCCTGGTACAGGAGGAGGTGCAGAAGGAGGTGTTTTGTAAGACCATGCAGTGAACGACTGAAGGCTGATTCTTGCAGTCTGAGATGTACAGCCTTGTCTGTCTGATTGATCAGTATCGAGACACGGTCGGTCTGTCTGGTCTGGTCTGGTCTGGTCTGGTCTGGTCTGTCTGTCTGTCTGTCTGTCTGTCTCGCACACACACACACACACACACACACACACACACACACACACACACACACACACACACACACACACACACACACACACACACACACACCACACTACTGGCTCATGTTGCCCTTGGAGATTTGAATCTCTCTTCACAGCCAGTGATGTTCCTTTCCCACACCTAACAGTTGTCTTACTGAGGTTTCTTTGTGTAGCCCATCAACCTTTCACCAGGACTGGGGAGGTACAGTAGAAGAGATGTATTAGCAGGGCTCAGTAGGACAGTAGAGTCCAAGTCTTTACAATCCAGATCCATTTAGATAGGCAATTCTTTCCCCTGGGGACTAGGATGTTGTAATCTCATCATAAAATGGAGGAAATCAAAATGATTCATTATAGTTAAATGTAATTGCAGTTAAGTTAATTTCCTTACCTCTCTGTTCAGTTCCTCTCTCTCTCGAATCCAGGCTGTGTTGACAGTCAGAAGCATTAATCCTTTGTCTTTTGTTACATGACTTTGTTGTATCATGATGCAGGACTAAAGCACTAGGGAGAAGCATTGGACAGTGTGCAGGGCTTCCCTTTCTTAATCTACAGTATGTTTTGCCCAGTACAGGTTTTCTGAAGTTTAGGATGTGCATATCACCTCTGTATGCATCTTTGTTACTAGTGTAAATCATAGAAAAAGTGATACATCTACATAAAAAAAAATGTCACACAGGTCACCTCTGGTAAGCCAAACTCCAGGGCAGAACTAAACATGAACTTCAACTTTGTAGGGCTAAAGGTTGTTGTATGTTTTTGAATTTGGGTGGTGGTGGGGGGGGGGGGTCATTAAACATGATCTTATGGTAGGCTCGGTCGCTGATCCACACCCAAAGTCATTGTTGTCATGCCAGCCTTGGCTGAGGCGAAAATGACCGTGTGGAGGTGTCCTGTGTGCTTCATTGCTCTGAAAATAAAATGCTGTCCCCTAGTTGAGTTTAGGCTTTGGGCTGCATTAGCAGTGCTTCGACCTGATCCTCACATGACAGCAAACATGACAGAAAACTGTCAAAAGTTGTTGTGTTTAATTTCCCTACCCTGACAGGACTCGGATAGTAGAGGACAACTAAACTCAGCAAAAAAAGAAACATAGCTTTTTCAGAACCCTGTCTTTCAAAGATAATTCGTAAAAATCCAAATAACTTCACAGATCTTCTTTGTAAAGGGTTTTAACACTGTTTCCCATGCTTGTTCAATTAACCATACACAATTAATGAACATGCACCTGTGGAACGGTCGTTAAGCTTACAGACGGTAGGCAATTAAGATCACAGTTATGAAAACTTAGGACACTAAAGAGGCCTTTCTACTGACTCTGAAAAACACCAAAAGAAAGATACCCAGGGTCCCTGCTCATCTGCGTAAATGTGCCTTAGGCATGCTGCAAGGAGGCATGAGGACTGCAGATGTGGCCAGGGCAATAAATTGCAATGTCCATACTGTGAGACGCCTAAGACAGCGCTACAGGGAGACAGGACAGACAGCTGATCCTCCTCGCAGTGACAGACCACGTGTAACAACACCTGCACAGGATCGGTATATCCGAACATCACACCTACGGGACAGGTACAGGATGGCAACAACAACTGCCCGAGTTACACCAGGAACGCACAATCCCTCCATCAGTGCTCAGACTGCCCTCAATAGGCTGAGAGAGGCTGGACTGAGGGCTTGTAGGCCTGTTGTAAGGCAGGTCTTCACCAGACATCACCGGCAACAACGTTGCCTATGGGCACAAACCCACTGTCGCTGGACCAGACAGGACTGGCAAAAAGTGCTCTTCACTGATGAGTCACGGTTTTGTCTCACCAGGGGCGATGATCGGATTCGCATTTATCGTCGAAGGAATGAGCGTTACACCAAGGCCTGTACTCTGAAGCGGGATCGATGTGGAGGTGGAGGCTCCGTCATGGTCTGGGGCGGTGTGTCACAGCATCATCGGACTGAGATTGTTGTCATTGCAGGCAATCTCAATGCTGTGCGTTACAGGGAAAACATCCTCCTCCCTCATGTGGTACCCTTCCTGCAGGCTCATCCTGACATGACCCTTCAGCATGACAATGCCACCAGCCATACTGCTCGTTTTGTGCGTGATTTCCTGCAAGACAGGAATGTCAGTGTTCTGCCATGGCCAGTGAAGAGCCCGGATCTCAATCCCATTGAGCACGTCTGGGACCTGTTGGATCGGAGGGTGAGGGCTCGGGCCATTCCCCCCAGGAATGTCCAGGAACTTGCAGGTGCCTTGGTGGAAGAGTGGGGTAACATCTCACAGCAAGAACTGACAAATCTGGTGCAGTCCATGAGGAGGAGATTCATTGCAGTACTTAATGCAGCTGGTGGCCACACCAGATACTGACTGTTACTTTTGATTTTGACCCCCCCTTTGTTCAGGGACACATTATTCAATTTCTGTTAGTCACATGTCTGTGGAACTTGTTCAGTTTATGTCTCAGTTGTTGAATCTTGTTATGTTCATACAAATATTTACACATGTTAAGTTTGCTGAAAATAAACACAGTTTATTCCATGTACCGTAGGCTTCCTATGCGTTGACATATTCTGCCAAAGAATCAATGAATAATGGAAATACAGTAAAACCAGTGAAACTGTAGTACCCCTGATGACACTTCCTCTCTTTCTCTTCCTGTTCCTTCCTGTTTGATTGACAGAATGAAGAACAAGTTGTGGTACTTTGAGTTTGGCACCACAGAGACCATCTCCGCCACTTGCAAGAAACTCAACGAGTGTATCGAAGTGGAGGTGAGTCACCGGTATTCCCTTTAGTTGGAGTTTTTTTAACAGCACCAAATTGTTATTCTCTCTCTCTCTCTCTCTCTCTCTCTCTCTCTCTCTCTCTCTCTCTCTCTCTCTCTCTCTCTCTCTCTCTCTCTCTCTCTCTGTCTCTCTCTGTGTCTCTCTCTCTCTGTGTGTCTCTCTCTCAAGAGTTTCACTTTGGCTGGAGATCAGTTGGTGATTTAAATTGTTTATCAACACATCTTATGGACATCTTGGGATGACAAAGTTTAAACAGTTCATCGCTGTTGTTTTTATTTTATTTTAAATGACCTGCAAACAAAAAAATATACATCTTAAAAGACAGTGAATTTAAAACAAATTATTTTAATCCCACGGGGAAGGTAGCTAGCTTTTCTTCTCTATCAGCGAAGGCTTCATTAAGCCAGTATGTCAGGTAACTGACTCTGTACTGCATGAGACACACACACACACACTCACACACAACAGTGGCGGTCAGTGCTGTTTAAGATTAGGGAGGATGATCCTGTTTTTGTGAGCATGGCCTTATTTCTATTGCAGCATATTGGATGACTGTCATTCATATTCCATTCACCCAGCTCAATGTAACATCTATAGGTTTAGGCTACTACATGATACTCAAATTTTCCCTGTACCCATCATGAGGTTTCCACAATGTAGGTGCACAGGTCGATATAATGTTTTGTAATCAAGGTGACAGACAGTGACACATTCAATACCGCCTTGCACACTGCATCTATACACGCCTGATCACACACAAACACAGTTCACTTTCATAGCAGCTACATAAAAACAGCATGATCCTTCTCGCAACTATCTACATGCTCTCCTCCTCTCACTTTTTTCCTTCGCTTGTGGACTTCAGTGCACAACACATCAGCTGTCTGTGACCAGGTGAAAAAACATTCATATAATGACCGCTAACCACTACACACAGCCTACATCGTTGTCACGTCATAGTCAATATACTGTATCTACTAGAACTAACATAAGTACAGTGTACAGTCAGAAAGTAGCTTAGAAATTACACCGGCGGGCCCCTGTGGCAATAAATTTATAAAAATCAAAAGATTACCTTGAATTGGAAGAGTTCCGGTGTTGGATAGCCTGCTAGCTAACATAGCATCCCTCTCTGTTTGAGCCAGGTGTTTGAGTAGGCAAAAACAATACAACCAAATATAGCTAGCTCTCTCTCTCTCGCTTCTCCTTAATTTTGGAATAAATACATTTGTTCAAAACTGTTCAACTATTGTCTTTCTCTCTCTTTGAGTCAACTACTCACCACATTTTATGCTCTGCAGTGCTAACTAGCTGTAGCTTACACTTTTAGTATTAGATTCATTCTCTGGTCTTTTGATTGGGTGGGAAATATGTCAGTTCATGCTGCAAGAGCTCTGATAGGTTGGAGGACATCCTCCGGAAGTTGTCAAAATTACTGCGTAAGTCTATGGAAGGGGGTGAGAACCATGAGCCTCCTAGGTTTTGTATTGAAGTTAATGTACCCAGAGGAGGACGGAAGCTAGCTGTCCTCCAGCTACACCATGGTGCTACCCTACAGAGTGCTGTGAGGCTACTGTAGACCTTCATTCCAAAACTGTGTTTTAATCAATTATTTGGTGACGAGAATATACTGTATTTAGTATAGTTGCATCCAAAAAGGATACCTTTTTTATTTGTTTTATTTGTTTCACTTTTTATTTTTATGAAATTCACTGAGGAGCCTCCACTATTTTCAGTGTGTAACACACACACACACAGACACACACACAGACAGACCCGACAGACAGACCCGACAGACAGACCCGACAGACAGACCCGACAGACTGCCTGCCTGCCTGCCTGCCTGCCTGCCTGCCTGCCTGCCTGCCTGCCTGCCTGCCTGCCAAGCAGTCAAATCCCCGGTTTAATGCCTTGAAGCAGAGAACAGAGTGATGGGTGGTGAAATGTGGTGTAGCAGGATTCACCACTGAGGTTATATCGCCCTGCAAGATGTAATTAAACTGGGCTATTAAAAGCTTCACAGAGTAGACTGACAATGAAAGCACTTTCTAGACAGTGTTTGTATGTGTGTGCGTTGTGTGTGCGTGCGTGCGTGCGTGCGTGCGTGCGTGCGTGCGTGCGTGCGTGCGTGCGTGCGTGCGTGCGTGCGTGCGTGCGTGCGCGTGAGAGTATGTGTGAGTCATATTCTGTGTGTGTTACTGAAACGGTTTTTCATGGGCACTCAAACCTAAATATTTCTTTGCTCTGACAGCAATTGTGGGTTGAGGTACATTCAAACATCATTTGCTTTCAACGAGGGTGGTCGCTGAATATTATGAATGTGTTTTCTTTTTCTGTTTCTACATTAGCTTATTTGAACACATTTGTTGATTGGGACTTTATGGAAAAGTGCATACTTGGACCGACAATGTCAAAGTAACCAAGTTATTTTGGTACGACCATTTGGATAAACTGAGACAAACAACATCCCCTTGATGGTGCAGAATGTGTACATTTTCTAGTTAATCACTAGCTGGGACATCTGAAGTTGTTTTCTTCTAGAATTTCGACACACAGTCTGGTAGAACGCTCAAAGGCAACATTATGTCATGTATTGATACAAACATGCACTGTGATGCTACTGTAAAAATGATTCATTGTATACCATTGCTCCTCCCAATATCCACACATGGATACTGTTATAAACAATATTCTACTATTCTGCATCACAGTGGAAGGCCCCTTTGATTTTCAATCTGTATCAGATAGCCTTATACTGTATGTGGTTCACATGAAACATACTGTCACATGACACCATTCATTAGCATAGCTTCAATGAAAACACAAGGATGTAATCTCTATATTTCTTGCCTTGAATGGATGTGCAGAAAAGACAATTATCTCTAAGTACCTTTTGAAGGGGATCCCTTTTTGACAGTTTTTTAAAATGTAACTAGGCAAGTCAATTAAGATCAAATTCTTATTTACAATGACGGCCTACACCGGCCAAACCTGGACGACGCTGGGCCAATTGTGCGCCGCCCTATAGGACTCCCAATCACGGCCGGTTGTGATACAGCCTGGATTCGAACCAGGTTGCCTGTAGTGACGCCTCTAGCACTGAGATGCAGTGCCTTAGACCGCTGCGTCTGTAATTAGCAAGTAGCAGCACTGCGAAGCCTCCTTGAAGATACTCTAGGCTATCTATTAGGGTCCACAGTTCTGTCTCAGCCATTGTCTCAAGTATTTGTTCATGATCTCTCATCTCCCCTCCCCTCTGTCTCTTTCACTCTTTCTACCTCTCTCTTTATCTCTCCCCCTCTCTCTCTCTCTTTATCTCCCTCTTCTCCTCTTTCTATTTATTTATTTCTCTCTCTCCTTCCCTCCCCCTCTCTCCCTCACTCTACCCTCCTCCATCACTTCCCCTCTCTCTTTCTCCCTCAGTGTGATGGTATCATCCTGGACCTCAGCAGCACGTCGTTGGAAGGCATCGCCGTCCTGAACATACCCAGCATGCATGGCGGCTCCAACCTGTGGGGCGAGACCAAGAAGAGGAGGAACTACAGCCGCATGAGCAAGAAGGTTCCAGACAGGATGCCCGCCAGTACCGTCACCGATATAAAGGAGCTCAAATTCTGTGTTCAGGGTGAGTCAACTCAACTCGCCCACAGCAACACCAGTGTGATGTACCCTTTTCACAAAAACCATGATCTTTTCCGTGTCCTTTTCAGAACAGTTCCAGTAACTAATGTGGATGCATAACCAGGCCAGCTCAGTACAGTTTGGTTCAGCTTGGCTTGGCTCGGCTTAGTAGTGGGAAAAGGCCTAAGGTGGGAAGTGGGACCAGTTCTGGCCTTTTCAATATACCACTATATAATGTTCTTGATTTCAGCCATTAGGATTTAGTGTAATGTGGTTCAATGGGTGTCAAAGGATCCATTGTGTCTGATTGGTCTGTCATTTCTTGACCACATAAGCCTCGTAGTTGTATGCCAAACACTATGTCATTTCCACACTTAGGGAAGTCTTGTATTCCTTTCCCTCTGCTCCGCAGCCCAGGCTTGCCATATGGAACGAGTTAGCCTGCACTTTCTGTTGAAGCTTGTCTGTGAGAGACTGGGAGGGATCACTAAACAGTTCTAGTGTCATTTTGTAAGTGTTTCATACTGTCACAATTTCACCCACCAGCCAGCAACCAGTAGAATGTCAGCTCTTTTTTAATTTACTTTTTAATTTTTAATTTAACCAGGCAAGTCAGTAAAGAACAAATTATTATTTACAATGACGGCCTACCCCGGTCAAACCTGGACAACACTGGGCCAATTGTGTGCCGCCCTATGGGACTCCCAATCACGGCCGGATGTGATACAGCCTGGATTTGAACCAGGGACTGTAGTGACGCCTCTTGCACTGAGATGCAGTGCCTTAGACCGCTGCGCCACCCGGGTGATGCTGTGGCCCCCATGAGCATCTGTCCCAGAGGACATTGGGGATGAGCTGCGCCGAGCCGCTGACACACACACACACATTGGGGACGAGCTGTGCTTGCAGGACCTGGCGCCCACTGGCCAAGGTCGGTGACAAGCAGCTGTTTTCGGGTGCCATGAATTAACCTAGAACACTGAACACTGCCTCAGAGGCTGGGCTGCTGGATGCTGGGCTAGCGGGTCTGTTTCACTCTGTTGAGAGGGGAGAGGATAAGATGGGGAAAGGAGGGAAGGGTAGAGGAGAGGAGGGGAGGGGATGGAAAGATAAAGGAGGGGAGGAAAGAGGAGAGAGAGGAGAGAAGGGGAGAGGAGGAAAGAGGAGATGAGGGGAGAAGAGGAAAGGAAAGAGGGGAGGAAAGGGGGGAGAAGAGGGAAGGGGAAAGGAGGAAAGAGGAGAGGAGGGGAGAAGAGGAAAGGAAAGAGGGGAGGAAAGGGGGAGGAGAGGAGGGAAGGAGAGAGGGAAACAGAAGCTCCCTCTCCCCCTATTTAACTGCCCCGCACCCCCTCTATCTGTCCATCTCTCTTTCTCTTGTGCCTACAGTCTTCTCTGGCCTCGTTATTACTGTCCCAAAACATGCCCTGTGTGTAAGCAGACAGACATATGGTAGTGAGGACGATGGTAGTGAGGATGATGATGATGGTAGTGATTATGATGATGATGACGATGACACAGAGGATGATGATGATGATGATGATGATGGTATTAAGGATGATGATAATGGCAGTGATGATGATGACGACGATGGCAGTGAGGATGATGATGATGGTATTAAGGATGATGATGATTATAATGGCAGTGATGATGATGATGGCAGTGAGGATGATGATAATAATGACAGTGAGGATGATGATGACAATGGCAGGGATGATGATGATGACGATGGCAGTGAGGATGCTGATGATGATGATGGCAGATTCCTTGCAGTGAAAAGGCAGATTCTTTGTCCTCTATTTGTTACATCACTTCCTGTCTGTGACACTCTCACTCTTCCTCCTCGCTCTTCCTCTTTCATCCATCCTCTTTCTCTCTCTTCCTTAACCACCCCGCATCTGTGCTTCTCGTTCCTGACTGAACTAGTTTGAATCCTGTTTCCATGGAGACCCTCGGCTCCACTGAACTACAGAGAGAGGCAGAAAGAGACAGAGAGAAATGAGAAAGGGGTGGAGAGAGGGAAAGACAGAGAAAGCTGGAGAGAGAGGGGAAGCCAGAGACTGAGAGAGAAATGAGAGAGGGGTGGAGAGAGGGAAAGACAGAAAGCTAGAGAGAGGAAGAGAGAGTAAGCTAGAGAGAAGGGAGAAGAGTAAGTGAATAGGAGAGAGAGAAAGAGAGAGAGAGAGGGAGCAAACAAGGAGGCTGCTGCCAGCTGTGTGACTCATATCATTAATCTTTAACTGCCCTCCAGGCAGCCTTCACTGGGCTCTGCTTGCTGCCTTAGCAACAGTTGAGCCTCTATGACCTGCCCTTCAGCACTACCATACTGTAACATACTGTACAGTACGCTCTCACGTTGTCACCCTCCCCCCCGGCCTCTCACCTGACCACCTAAACACGCTCCCTCCGAGGCCAACGCCCCAGCCTCTCTCTCTCTCTCTCTCTCTCTCTCTCAAGAGATTACTGAGTGACAACCCTGTCCCCTCCTGTCCCCTCTCAGATGCATACACACGAACAGAGTGTATATGAATGCATCTCACGCAATGTCATATTGGCTGTGAGCACAGTAGCTTTTGTTGTTGTTTTGTGGACTATGGTGTGAAAGTGTTTTGGCAATAACTTTGGTAATTGACCAATTAACTGTGACATGAAGACATTTCATTCTTTCATTTAATTCTCAAATAGTCTGTTTTGTGACTTGTGAAGTTCCATAACATCATTGTCTCATGTCAGATAGCCGTCTACACTGATCTGCCTGATAACTCGCAAACACTCATACAATATCCTGTTCTAACATTCAAAAATGTCACAAAGGTGCCATCGTCCACTGAACCCTCTTTCATCCTCAGTCAAAAAAGAGTCAGAGTTAATCTCACCAAAAAAACTATAAACCTGTAGCTAATATTAACGTTTTTAATGAGAAAGTATTCATTACCTAATTCTACATTTAGCTAAGGTGTTTTGTGATGGTAGAATCAGTATTTATGACATTTGAAATGTGCATGAAAATGATCTAGCTAAGTCTCTGGACCAGTCTCAAATCAATCCATATGAAACAAAAGGCGGGGATGCTAACAACTCCAGTTCACACACTCAATGTGACGCCATCTGACGTGAGACAATGTCCATTGCACTTATCATTGGTGTTGCCCCATCTGCATTTCTGACTCCTGAACACCACAACAGTGAACTGTCATGGCTCCTACTACTAGCCTAATTACAGTCTGGCATTCCTGGCCCCTTTCAGGTCAATGAAAAATCGATATCATCAAATGTCAAGCAATGTTTGTTTGCCTCAGGCACACTGATTAACAGTGCTTTTAAGCTGTCAGGTCATGACTTACCTTTAAACGATCTGCCTTGCTTGCTATTTGCACTACGCTCACAGCACTGTGTTTTGTGACTCGTTGTTTTGCGTGAGTGTCTGTGTGTCAGTATGTGTGTGAGTGTCTGTGTGTCAGTATGTGTATGAGTGTCTGTGTGTCAGTATGTGTATGAGTGTCTGTGTGTCAGTATGTGTATGAGTGTCTGTGTGTCAGTGTGTGTCTGTGTGTCAGTGAGTGTCTGTGTGTCAGTATGTGTATGAGTGTCTGTGTGTCAGTGTGTGTATGAGTGTCTGTGTCAGTATGTGTGTGAGTGTCTGTGTGTCAGTATGTGTATGAGTGTCTGTGTGTCAGTGTGTGTATGAGTGTCTGTGTGTCAGTATGTGTGTGAGTGTCTGTGTGTCAGTATGTGTATGAGTGTCTGTGTGTCAGTGTGTGTATGAGTGTCTGTGTGTCAGTATGTGTGTGAGTGTCTGTGTGTCAGTATGTGTATGAGTGTCTGTGTGTCAGTATGTGTATGAGTGTCTGTGTGTCAGTGTGTGTATGAGTGTCTGTGTGTCAGTATGTGTGTGAGTGTCTGTGTGTCAGTATGTGTATGAGTGTCTGTGTGTCAGTGTGTGTATGAGTGTCTGTGTGTCAGTATGTGTGTGAGTGTCTGTGTGTCAGTATGTGTATGAGTATCTGTGTGTCAGTATGTGTATGAGTGTCTGTGTGTCAGTATGTGTGTGAGTGTCTGTGTGTCAGTATGTGTGTGAGTGTCTGTGTGTCAGTATGTGTATGAGTGTCTGTGTGTCAGTATGTGTATGAGTGGCTGTGTGTCAGTATGTGTGTGAGTGTCTGTGTGTCAGTATGTGTGTCAGTATGTGTATGAGTGTCTGTGTGTCAGTATGTGTATGAGTGTCTGTGTGTCAGTATGTGTATGAGTGTCTGTGTGTCAGTATGTGTATGAGTGGCTGTGTGTCAGTATGTGTGTGAGTGTCTGTGTGTCAGTATGTGTGTGTGTGTCTGTGTGTCAGTATGTGTGTCAGTGTGTGTATGAGTGTCTGTGTGTCAGTATGTGTGTGAGTGTCTGTGTGTCAGTATGTGTATGAGTGTCTGTGTGTCAGTATGTGTCTGTGTGTCAGTATGTGTATGAGTGTCTGTGTGTCAGTATGTGTATGAGTGTCTGTGTGTCAGTATGTGTGTGAGTTCCATGTGTCAGTATGTGTGTGAGTGTCTGTGTGTCAGTATGTGTCTGTGTGTCAGTATGTGTATGAGTGTCTGTGTGTCAGTATGTATATGAGTGTCTGTGTGTCAGTATGTGTATGAGTGTCTGTGTGTCAGTATGTGTGTGAGTTCCATGTGTCAGTATGTATATGAGTGTCTGTGTGTAAGTATGTGTGTGAGTGTCTGTGTGCCAGTATTTATATGAGTGTCTGTGTCAGTATGTGTATGAGTTCCATGTGTCAGTATGTATATGAGTGTCTGTGTGTCAGTATGTGTATGAGTGTCTGTGTCAGTATGTGTCTGTGTGTCAGTATGTGTATGAGTTCCATGTCTCAGTATGTGTATGAGTGTCTGTGTGTCAGTATGTATATGAGTGTCTGTGTCAGTATGTGTATGAGTTCCATGTGTCAGTATGTGTATGAGTGTCTGTGTGTCAGTATGTGTGTGAGTGTCTGTGTGTCAGTATGTGTGTGAGTGTCTGTGTGTCAGTATGTGTATGAGTGTCTGTGTGTCAGTATGTGTATGAGTGTCTGTGTGTCAGTATGTGTGTGAGTGTCTGTGTGCCAGTATGTGTGTGAGTGTCTGTGTGCCAATATGTGTGTGAGTGTCTGTGTGTCAGTATGTGTATGAGTTCCACGTGTCAGTATGTATATGAGTGTCTGTGTGTCAGTATGTGTGTGAGTTCCATGTGTCAGTATGTATATGAGTGTCTGTGTGTCAGTATGTGTATGAATGTCTGTTTGTCAGTATGTGTGTGAGTGTCTGTGTGTCAGTATGTGTATGAGTGTCTGTGTGTCAGTATATGTATGAGTGTCTGTGTGTCAGTATGTGTGTGAGTGTCTGTGTGTCAGTATGTGTATGAGTGTCTGTGTGTCAGTATGTGTATGAGTGTCTGTGTGTCAGTATGTGTGTGAGTGTCTGTGTCAGTATGTGTATGAGTGTCGGTGTGTCAGTATGTGTGTGAGTGTCTGTGTGCCAGTATGTGTATGAGTGTCTGTGTGCCAGTATGTGTGTGAGTGTCTGTGTGTCAGTATGTGTATGAGTTCCACGTGTCAGTATGTATATGAGTGGCTGTGTGTCAGTATGTGTGTGAGTTCCATGTGTCAGTATGTATATGAGTGGCTGTGTGTCAGTATGTGTGTGAGTTCCATGTGTCAGTATGTATATGAGTGTCTGTGTGTCAGTATGTGTGTGAGTGTCTGTGTCAGTATGTATATGAGTATATGTGTGTCAGTATGTGTATGAGTGCCTGTGTCAGTATGTGTATGAGTTCCATGTGTCACTATGTATATGAGTGTCTGTGTGTCAGTATGTGTGTGTCAGTATGTGTGTGAGTGTCTGTGTGTCAGTATGTGTGTGAGTGTCTGTGTGTCAGTATGTGTGTGAGTGTCTGTGTATCAGTATGTGTGTGAGTGTCTGTGTGTCAGTATGTATATGAGTGTCTGTGTGTCAGTATGTGTATGAACGTCTGTGTGTCAGTATGTGTGTGAGTGTCTGTGTGTCAGTATGTGTATGAGTTCCATGTGTCAGTATGTATATGAGTGTCTGTGTGTCAGTATGTATATGAGTGTCTTTGTGTCAGTATGTGTGTGAGTGTCTGTGTGCCAGTATGTGTGTGAGTGTCTGTGTGTCAGTATGTGTATGAGTTCCATGTGTCAGTATGTATATGAGTGTCTGTGTGTCAGTATGTGTGTGAGTTCCATGTGTCAGTATGTATATGAGTGTCTGTGTCAGTATGTGTATGAGTGTCTGTGTGTCAGTATGTGTGTGAGTGTCTGTGTCAGTATGTATATGAGTATATGTGTGTCAGTATGTGTATGAGTGCCTGTGTCAGTACGTGTATGAGTTCCATGTGTCACTATGTATATGAGTGTCTGTGTGTCAGTATGTGTGTGAGTGTCTGTGTGCCAGTATGTGTATGAGTGTCTGTGTGCCAGTATGTGTGTGAGTGTCTGTGTGTCAGTATGTGTATGAGTTCCACGTGTCAGTATGTATATGAGTGGCTGTGTGTCAGTATGTGTGTGAGTTCCATGTGTCAGTATGTATATGAGTGGCTGTGTGTCAGTATGTGTGTGAGTTCCATGTGTCAGTATGTATATGAGTGTCTGTGTGTCAGTATGTATATGAGTGTCTGTGTGTCAGTATGTGTGTGAGTGTCTGTGTCAGTATGTATATGAGTATATGTGTGTCAGTATGTGTATGAGTGCCTGTGTCAGTATGTGTATGAGTTCCATGTGTCACTATGTATATGAGTGTCTGTGTGTCAGTATGTGTGTGAGTGTCTGTGTGTCAGTATGTGTATGAGTGTCTGTGTGTCAGTATGTGTGTGAGTGTCTGTGTGTCAGTATGTGTGTGAGTGTCTGTGTGTCAGTATGTGTGTGAGTGTCTGTGTGTCAGTATGTGTGTGAGTGTCTGTGTATCAGTATGTGTGTGAGTGTCTGTGTGTCAGTATGTATATGAGTGTCTGTGTGTCAGTATGTGTATGAATGTCTGTGTGTCAGTATGTGTGTGAGTGTCTGTGTGTCAGTATGTGTATGAGTTCCATGTGTCAGTATGTATATGAGTGTCTGTGTGTCAGTATGTATATGAGTGTCTTTGTGTCAGTATATGTGTGAGTGTCTGTGTGCCAGTATGTGTATGAGTGTCTGTGTCAGTATGTATATGAGTGTCTGTGTGTCAGTATGTGTATGAGTGTCTGTGTCAGTATGTGTATGAGTTCCATGTGTCAGTATGTATATGAGTATCTGTGTGTCAGTATGTGTATGAGTTCCATGTGTCAGTATGTATATGAGTATCTGTGTGCCAGTATGTATATGAGTATCTGTGTGTCAGTATGTATATGAGTGTCTGTGTCAGTATGTGTATGAGTGTCTGTGTCAGTATGTATATGAGTGTCTGTGTGTCAGTATGTGTATGAGTGTCTGTGTCAGTATGTATATGAGTGTATGTGTGTCAGTATGTGTATGAGTGTCTGTGTCAGTATGTGTATGAGTTCCATGTGTCAGTATGTATATGAGTATCTGTGTGTCAGTATGTGTATGAGTTCCATGTGTCAGTATGTATATGAGTATCTGTGTGCCAGTATGTATATGAGTATATGTGTGTCAGTATGTGTATGAGTGTATGTGTCAGTATGTGTATGAGTTCCATGTGTCAGTATGTGTGTCTGTGTCAGTATGTGTATGAGTGTCTGTGTGTCAGTATGTGTATGAGTGTCTGTGTGGCAGTATGTGTATGAGTGTCTGTGTGGCAGTATGTGTATGAGTGTCTGTGTGGCAGTATGTGTATGAGTGTCTGTGTCAGTATGTGTGTGAGTGTCTGTGTGTCAGTATGTGTATGAGTGTCTGTGTCAGTATGTGTGTGAGTGTCTGTGTGGCAGTATGTGTATGAGTGTCTGTGTGGCAGTATGTGTATGAGTGTCTGTGTCAGTATGTGTGTGAGTGTCTGTGTGTCAGTATGTGTATGAGTGTCTGTGTCAGTATGTGTGTGAGTGTCTGTGTGGCAGTATGTGTATGAGTGTCTGTGTGGCAGTATGTGTATGAGTGTCTGTGTGGCAGTATGTGTATGAGTGTCTGTGTGCCAGTATGTGTATGAGTGTCTGTGTCAGTATGTGTGTGAGTGTCTGTGTGTCAGTATGTGTATGAGTGTCTGTGTGGCAGTATGTGTATGAGTGTCTGTGTGCCAGTATGTGTATGAGTGTCTGTGTGCCAGTATGTGTATGAGTGTCTGTGTGGCAGTATGTGTATGAGTGTCTGTGTGTCAGTATGTGTATGAGTGTCTGTGTGTCAGTATGTGTATGAGTGTCTGTGTGGCAGTATGTGTATGAGTTCCATGTGTCAGTATGTATATGAGTATCTGTGTGTCAGTATGTGTATGAGTTCCATGTGTCAGTATGTATATGAGTATCTGTGTGCCAGTATGTATATGAGTATATGTGTGTCAGTATGTGTATGAGTGTATGTGTCAGTATGTATATGAGTGTATGTGTGTCAGTATGTATATGAGTGTCTGTGTGTCAGTATGTGTATGAGTGTCTGTGTCAGTATGTGTATGAGTTCCATGTGTCAGTATGTGTGTCTGTGTCAGTATGTGTATGAGTGTCTGTGTGTCAGTATGTGTATGAGTGTCTGTGTGGCAGTATGTGTATGAGTGTCTGTGTGGCAGTATGTGTATGAGTGTCTGTGTGGCAGTATGTGTATGAGTGTCTGTGTCAGTATGTGTGTGAGTGTCTGTGTGTCAGTATGTGTATGAGTGTCTGTGTCAGTATGTGTATGAGTGTCTGTGTGTCAGTATGTGTATGAGTGTCTGTGTCAGTATGTGTGTGAGTGTCTGTGTGGCAGTATGTGTATGAGTGTCTGTGTGGCAGTATGTGTATGAGTGTCTGTGTGGCAGTATGTGTATGAGTGTCTGTGTGCCAGTATGTGTATGAGTGTCTGTGTCAGTATGTGTGTGAGTGTCTGTGTGTCAGTATGTGTATGAGTGTCTGTGTGGCAGTATGTGTATGAGTGTCTGTGTGCCAGTATGTGTATGAGTGTCTGTGTGCCAGTATGTGTATGAGTGTCTGTGTGGCAGTATGTGTATGAGTGTCTGTGTGTCAGTATGTGTATGAGTGTCTGTGTGTCAGTATGTGTATGAGTGTCTGTGTGGCAGTATGTGTATGAGTGTCTGTGTGGCAGTATGTGTATGAGTGTCTGTGTGCCAGTATGTGTATGAGTGTCTGTGTCAGTATGTGTGTGAGTGTCTGTGTGTCAGTATGTGTGTGAGTGTCTGTGTCAGTATGTGTGTGAGTGTCTGTGTATCAGTATGTGTGTGAGTGTCTGTGTGTCAGTATGTGTATGAGTTCCATGTGTCAGTATGTATATGAGTATCTGTGTGCCAGTATGTATATGAGTATCTGTGTGTCAGTATGTGTATGAGTGTATGTGTCAGTATGTATATGAGTGTATGTGTGTCAGTATGTATATGAGTGTCTGTGTGTCAGTATGTGTATGAGTGTCTGTGTCAGTATGTGTGTGAGTGGGTGGGGAGTTTTTGCATTTTGAATGTTTTCTAGGCATATGCAATTCTAATGGATATTGTGATTTACTCCGCAGCACTGTGTTTGTGTGTCTTTCTTGTGCACGTGTGTGTGCACACAAGTGCATGTGTGTGCGTGTTTGTGTGTGCATGTGCATGTGAGGGAATGTTGTGCTTTAGTCTAGCTTCATCCCACAGAGTTGAACCTTTATTAAATTAACTTCTGGGAAACAGAATGCAGAGAAGGGCGGAGAAGGACGTCTCTTTGAGAGGCAGAGGGAAAGGAGTGTGTGTGAGTGTGTGTGTACTTGTTTTCCTACATTATCGGGACCACAATGTCCTAACATTTCACCTTAATGTCCTGAAAAGGTTGGAAAACAAAAACTTTTTGGAAAAGAAGGGTTTTTTCAGGTCCTGAATTTGTTCAAATTCTACTTTAAGCTTAAAGGTTTGGTTTAGGTTAAGGGTTAGGTTTAGGGGTAAGGGAAAATAGGATTTTTAATGGTAATAGCATTTTACAACCCAAAAAGTCCTGAAATTTCCCGAAAACACAGCTGTGTGCATGTACGTTTGTGTGTACAGCTTATGACTAATTGTTGATGACACTTGTTTACTCTGCAGCAATAAGATCATGCTTTTTTAAGCTGTGCTCTACAGATAATACAATCAGTCAGTTTTCCACAGAGTGAAAACCCTGCTGGCCTGATTCTCCAGACTGACACCTCAAATTTCTGATTAACCTCCTACAAATCTCCTACAACTAGAAGGTTCACCCTATGGAAGTGTCACACAACTAGGAACAGGAGATAGCTAGAGTCAAGCCAGCTCGAGTTACAGAGCAAGGAAGGAAAGTGGTGAGTGTAAAATACTGTCTGTCTATAGATTAAGTCAGGGGTTATTTACTGCTCTCTCTCTCTCTCTCTCTCTCTCTCTCTCTCTCTCTCTCTCTCTCTCTCTCTCTCTCTCTCTCTCTCTCTCTCTCTCTCTCTCTCTCTCTCTCTCTCTCTCTCTCTCTCTCTCTCTCTCTCTCTCTCTCTCTCTCTCTCTCTCTCTCTCTCTCTCTCTCTCTCTCTCTCTCTCTCTCTCTCTCTCTCTCTCTCTCTCTCTCTCTCTCTCTCTCTCTCTCTCTCTCTCTCTCTCTCTCTCTGTGTGTGTGTGTGTGTGTGTGTGTGTGTGTGTGTGTGTGTGTGTGTGTGTGTGTGTGTTGTAAAAGGTGTGCCATTGCAGGTTAAAGCCTGGACAGGTTCCCACAACCTCTCCCCTGCAGGAGTCATCTCCACCCACCCTCCCCCTGAACAGCTCCTAGTTTGAGTCACTCCATGGCCGTAGTGTGGGCTATTTCAGGGCTCTGCCATACAGATTATTGTTGTTGCTCTCTCTCACACAGCTAAAACAGAAGGGTTAATTTTTCATTTCCCTCCTGTGTTGTTTGCCATGACAGAAATAGATACAACTATAATAAAACTACCCACCCAGAGAGGATTATGGGAAGAGCTATTGCTTCCTGGCACATACTTACAAGAGTCTAGAACTTCTGGTTCAATGAGCCAGGCTTTCTTATGGGATAATAGGAGCCTTTTCAGAAGTGTCCTTCATATCTGAAGAGTTTGACGGTCAATCAGTTTTTTTCCCATGAGAACTGTGTCATAAAAGATCAGTGTCGTTTATGAATGGCATTAGAACATAGTTTGGAGCATCTTAACAAGAGCTGCATAGACAGCTAAAGAGTATGTGAATATTATTATTATAATAGATAGCATGTGCTATGTGAACAGAACGTGTATAAATATACAGCATGTGAGAAAGGAAGACGTAGGAAAGGTTAGGTTAGCGGAGGAAAGGAGCTAATAATGGGTATGTGTATCATTCCTGTTTACTGTCAGCGGGCCAAGCAGGCCACACCTGCCCACACACCTTTACTGCCCACGCACCTTTACTTTACCGGAGTAACAGTTTCACGGTGGGGTCTAGTTCCTCTTGACCATCTGTCCTCACTCCGGCCTCCACTGCGGCCACCCTGAGACAATGACAGCCGGACTGAGCCAGGAGCTAGGGGACAGAGGAAGGAAACAACAACACACACTAGTTTATAAATAAATACCAGAGCAATTATTGGAACAAGTACTGTACTTAGGGGCTGTTCTGGTTGTTCTCAGGGGGTTCACATCTACATATAGTATCATCAAAGCAATTGTACCCAAGTGGTTCATTATGAAAACTATTGAACTGGTGTGGAGAATAGCAGGACTAGTTGCCAAGGACTGATCACAATCCTCAAACATTATTTTGTAGAACTGTTTCATATTTCTCCTTTTCTCCTCTCTCTCACACACACATCCCATTTAAAAATGTAGTCCTTTGAACTGTTTTGTGAACAGTATGTTTCACTGCATCACATTAGTCTTTACCTAATTGTTGAGCATTACTGTACTATACCCAGCACGGCAAGAGCAAAAGTCGTTTGGCCAGCTACCCGCCAACCATCCCACAATGCACTGGGTTTCTGTGTTATGTAAGAGCTCTGTTCTGCTCTATTATTAGTTCTACCTCATTGTGTCGAAGCGCTGCAGTACAGCAGCTCAGATCTGATGGAGCGGGAAACATTGGAGAGGAGAGAAAAAAGTATCATGGTGATTCTCTCTCTCTCTCGCATTGCTTTATTGGCTTGAAATACAATTTGTAGATATTGCCAAAGCCGTATAGTGGTACAGCATTTCAGTAAATTCAATGAGGATAATGAAATCCAGTTTATAATAATCATGTATACAGGTACAACACTACTGCTGTTGTATTGTGTAATATTTAGTTGATACATTTAATTCAATACAAATATGATTATGAAAAAATGAACAATAAAAAACAAAATGTACATGGATGATGGTTACACTGTGTATAACTTGTAAGTTATATACAATGTAAATAGTTCTGGCAGGAACATTTGTGATTTCTTCCTCACCCAGAATAACTCCCAGTTTTGTGTCATTAGTAAATGCACAGAAGTTGTGAATTGATTGAGATATATACAGTAGCGGTAAAAGGTTTGGACACAGCTACTCATTCCAGGGTTTTTCTTTATTTTTACTATTTTCTACATTGTAAAATAATAGTGAAGACATCAAAACTATGAAATAGTGTTAAACAAATCAAAATATTTTTTTTTATTTGAGATTCTTCAAAGTAGCCACCCTTTGCCTTGATCCCAACTTTTCACAGTCTTGGCATTCTCTGAACCAGCTTCATGAGGTAGTCACCTGGAATGTATTTCAATTAACAGGTGTGCTGTGTTAAAGTTAATTCAAATCAAATCAAACTTTATTTGTCACATGCGCCGAATACAACAAGTGAAGACTTTACCGTGAAATGCTAACTTACAAGCCCTTAACCAACAGTGCAATTCAAGAAGAAGAAAATATTTACCAAGTAGACTAAAATAAAAAGTAACACAATAAGCTTAACAATAACGAGGCTATATACAGGGGGTACAGGTACAGAGTCAGTGTGCAGGGGTACAGGCTAGTTGAGGTAATCTGTACATGTAGGTGGGGGCGAAGTGACTATGCATAGGTAACAAACAAACAGCGAGTAGCAGCAGTGTACAAAAGGGAGGGGGGTCAATTGAAATTGTCCGGTGGTAATTTTATGAATTGTTCAGCAATCTTATGGCTTGGGGGTAGAAGCTGTTGAGTAGCCTTTTGGTCCTAGACTTGGCGCTCCGGTACCGCTTGCCGTGCGGTAGCAGAGAAAACAGTCTAACTTGGGTGACTTGAGTCTCTGACAATTTTATGGGCTTTCCTCTGACACCGCCTATTATATAGGTCCTGGATGGCAGGAAGCTTGGCCCCAGTGATGTACTAGGCTGTTCGCACTACCCTCTGTAACACCTTACGGTCAGATGCCAAGCAGTTGCCATACCAGGCGGTGATGCAACCGGTCAGGATGCTCTCGACCCATGACAAATCTTTTCAGTCTCCTGAGGGGGAAAAGTTTTTGTCGTGCCCTCTTCACGACTGTCTTGGTATGTTTGGACCATGATAGTTCGTTGGTGATGTGGACACCAAGGAACTTGAAACTCTAGACCCGCTCCACTACAGCCCCATCGATGTTAATGGGGGCCTGTTGGGCCTGCCTGTAGTCCACGATCAGCTCCTTTGTCTTGCTCACATTGAGGGAGAGGTTGTTGTCCTGGCACCACACTGCCAGTTCTCTGACCTCCTCCCTATAGGCCGTCTCATCGTTGTCGGTGATCAGGCCTACAACCATTGTGTCGTCAGCAAACTTAATGATGGTGTTGGAGTCGTGCCTGGCCACGCAGTCGTGGGTGAACAGGGAATACAGGATGGGACAAAGTACACACCCCTGGGGGGCCCCAGTGTTAAGGATCAGCGTGGCAGACGTGTTGTTGCCTACTCTTACCACCTGGGGGCAGCCCATCAGGAAGTCCAGGATCCAGTTGCAGAGGGAGGTGTTTAGTCCCAGAATCCTTAGCTTAGTGATGAGCTTTGTGGGCACTATGGTGTTGAATGCTGAGCTGTAGTCAATGAACAGCATTCTCATATAAGTGTTCCTTTTGTCCAGGTGGGAAGGGCAGTGTGGAGTGCGATTGCGATTGAGTCATCTGTGGATCTGTTAGGGCGGTATGCAAATTGGAGTAGGTCTAGGGTGTCCGGGAGGATGCTGTTGATGTGAGCCATGACCAGCCTTTCAAAGCACTTCATGGCTACCGACGTAAGTGACACGTGGCAGTAATCATTTAGGCAGGTTACCTTAGCTTCCATTGGGCACAGGGACTATGGTGGTCTGCTTGAAACATTACATTTACATTTTAGTCATTTAGCAGACGCTCTTATCCAGAGCGACTTACAGTAGAGTGCATACATTTTATTACATTTTTACATACTGAGACAAGGATATCCCTACCGGCCAAACCCTCCCTAACCCGGACGACGCTATGCCAATTGTGCGTCGCCCCACGGACCTCCCGGTTGCGGCCGGCTGCGACAGAGCCTGGGCGCGAACCCAGCCCAGCCTGGGCGCGAACCCAGAGACTCTCAGAGAACCCAGCCCTAGACCACTGCGCCACCCGGGAGGCTGTAGGTATTACAGACTCGGTCAGGGAGAGGTTGAAAATGTCAGTGAAGACACTTGACAGTTGGTCCATGCATGCTTTGAGTACACGTCCTGGTAATCCGTCTGGCCCAGCGGCTTTGTGACTGTTGACCTGTTTAAAGGTTTTGTTCACATCGGCTACCGAGAGCATTATCACAAAGTCATACAGAATAGCTGGTGCTCTCGTGCACACTTCAGTGTTGCTTGCCTCAAAGCGAGCATAAAAAGGCATTTCGCTCGTTTGGTAGGCTCGCGTCACTGGGAAGCTCGCATCTGAGTTTGCCTTTGTAGTCCGTAATAGTTTTCAAGCCCTGCCACCTCCAACGAACGTCAGAGCCGGTGAAGTAGGATTCAATCTTAATCCTGTATTTGTCACGATCTTTCAAGATCGAACCCAGAAGCAGACCAGGACAAGGAGCGTAGGAAGAAGGTGAGTATTTATTTACAGTGAAATGTGAAAAGGTAGATATATCCAGATGGCGTAGCGGGCAGCGGTGGTGAGTAGATGAGAGGAAATAGGTGAATCCAATGTAGTAGCAGAATCCTCTGTCAACCAGGCGGGAATGGAGTGAATGATCCAGGTGAGTAACTGAAGACAAAACAAACGGAGGTAAGTTCAAGGCAAGCAATACGTAAATGAAAACAACAAAACAAATTCTATCCAACTGGAGTCTGGTACTCAGGCACAACATACTGTTCATGGCTAACGATCCGGCAGGGAATGGAAGTCAGGTCAGAGCTTTTGAAGGGTAGAGATGATGATCAGGACAGGTGTGCAG
This sequence comes from Salvelinus namaycush, assembly GCF_016432855.1. Lineage (NCBI taxonomy): Eukaryota > Metazoa > Chordata > Actinopteri > Salmoniformes > Salmonidae > Salvelinus > Salvelinus namaycush. The sequence continues at coordinate 22,737,123 of NC_052319.1, read as the reverse complement.
ATTACTGACGGGAAACAGGTGCGGGTGAAATCAATCTCCCAATGAGCTAATTCGCCCGGCAACCAGACAGGGTGCGTTCCAGGACACCTGAAACACACTCCAGGACAGACACACAGGCAAACCCAGACTCAGGAAGCGGGATTCGTGACAGTACCCCCCCTCCGACGAACGCCACCGGGCGGACTACCTGGAGCGCCAGGATGGAGGCGGTAGAAGTCACGAATCAGGTCGTCATCCAGAATCTGTCGCCGAGGAATCCAACTCCTCTCCTCTGGACCATATCCTTCCCAGTCCACTAGAAACTGGTACCCTCGACCCCGCCGTCTGGAGTCCATGATGCGGCGCACCGTGTAGACAGGACCACCTCCGATCATCCGAGGAGGAGGAGGACGAGGAGGAGGAGGCAACAGAGGACTGAGGTGAACCGGCTTGAGACAGGAGACATGAAAAGTGGGATGCACTCTAAGTGTTGCAGGCAACTTGAGTCGAACCACCACAGGATTTATGATTCTCTCCACTACAAACGGACCAATGAACTTAGGTGACAACTTCCTTGACTCCGTCCGTAGAGGAAGATCCCGTGTAGCCAACCAAACCTTATCTCCAACCGTATAAGCTGGGGCAGGAATACGGCGACGGTTCGCCTGTATCTGATACCGGTCAGAAACTCTAAGGAGAGCCTTCCTGGCCCGATGCCAGGTCCGGTGGCAACGACGAATATGGGTCTGGACAGAGGGAACCGAGAGATCCCTCTCCTGAGAAGGAAACAAAGGAGGTTGGTATCCGTAAAGGCATTGGAAGGGGGACATCCCAGTGGCAGATGAAGGAAGGGTATTATGGGCATACTCAACCCAGGGTAATTGAGATGACCAAGAGGTGGGATCAGAGGAGACAAGACAACGCAGCGTGGACTCCATCTTCTGGTTGGCTCTCTCCGCTTGACCATTAGATTGTGGGTGAAATCCAGAAGTGAGACTGACTGTAGCTCCAATGGCCAAACAGAAGGATTTCCAGACAGCAGAGGTAAACTGAGGACCACGGTCAGACACAATGTCACTGGGCAATCCGTGAACCCTGAAAACCTCCCTGACCAGGATCTCGGACGTCTCCGTAGCCGATGGAAGCTTGGAGAGAGGAACAAAATGAGCAAACTTGCTGAATCTGTCCACAATGGTCAGAATGACCGTGTTCCCAACAGAAGGGGGCAATCCCGTGACAAAATCCAGGGCCAGATGCGACCAAGGTCGCCGAGGAATAGGTAGGGGGTGAAGAAGCCCAGAGCTGGGCCGATTGGTACTCTTGTTCTGGGCACAAACAGGACATGCGGCAACAAACCTCCGGGTATCTTCTCCCATGGCAGGCCACCAAAAACGTCTGCGCAGTAGTGCCATAGTCCGAGCAACGCCAGGGTGACAAGCTATCTTGCTGGCGTGGGACCACTGAAGGACAGCAGAACGGACCGACTCGGGTACGAACAACCGACCGGGTGGACCGTTACCGGGGCCGGGCTGCGTCCGAAGGGCCGCCATCACATCCTCCTCTATCCTCCATGTAACGGCTCCCACGACAACATTCTGGGGAAGAATCGTCTCAGTCTTGACCCCACTCTCCTCCGTCTTAGAGAACATCCGGGACAGGGCGTCCGCCTTCCCGTTCTTAGACCCAGGTCGGAACGTCAGGGAAAAATTGAAACGTCCAAAAAACAAGGCCCACCTAGCCTGACGGGCGTTGAGACGTTTAGCCGATTGTACGTAAGCCAGATTCTTGTGGTCAGTCCAGACCACAAACGGTTGCTCCGCTCCCTCCAACCAGTGCCGCCACTCCTCCAAGGCAAGCTTCACAGCGAGAAGCTCCCGGTTACCCACATCGTAGTTTCTTTCAGCTGGAGAAAGACGACCAGAGTAGAAAGCGCAGGGATGGAGTTTACCGTCAGTGGAGCTACGCTGGGACAGGATGGCGCCCACACCCACATCAGAAGCATCCACTTCCACAACGAACTGACGGGAAGTGTCAGGTTGAGAGAGAATCGGGGCGTTGGTGAATCGGCTCTTCAAGTCCAGAAATGCTCGGTCTGCCTCAGGAGTCCAACAGAACTTTCTGGTGCAAGACGTCAGGGCAGTTAAAGGTGCAGCCACCCGGCTGTAGTCACGGATAAACCTCCGATAAAAATTCGCAAACCCCAGGAATCTCTGGAGCTGCAATCTTGTACCGGGCTGGACCCAATCCCGAACCGCCCGAACCTTCTCTTGGTCCATCTTGATCTCTCCCCTGGATATGATGTACCCGAGGAAGGACGTTGTATGGGCGTGAAAATCACACTTCTCCGCCTTCACGAACAGACGGTTCTCCAATAACCGCTGCAGGACCTGCTTGACATGCAGAACGTGGCTAGAAAGCTCCTTTGAGAAGATGAGGATATCATCCAGGTAAACGAACACAAAAATACCAATCATATCTCTCAAAACGTCATTCACCATACTTTGGAACACCGCCGGAGCGTTGGTCAGTCCAAACGGCATCACCTGGTACTCAAAATGTCCCATCGGAGTATTGAACCCAGTCAACCACTCGTCCCCCTCCTTGATCCGAACCAAATGATAAGCATTACGTAAATCAAGCTTCGTAAAAACCGTAGCACCCTGTAAGGAATCGAAAGCCGAGCTCATCAAGGGCAGGGGATACTTGTTCTTAACCGTAATCTCATTCAAACCCCGATAATCAATACACGGTCGAAGAGAACCATCCTTCTTGCTCACAAAAAAAAATCCTGCTCCCAAAGGTGATGACGATGGCCGAATGAGACCTGTAGCTAGAGACTCCTTGATGTAGGTCTCCAAGGCCTCACGTTCCGGTCGAGAGATACTGTATAACCGTCCCTTGGGAAAGGCAGATCCAGGAAACAGATTAATCGCACAATCATAAGGTCGGTGGGGAGGAAGAGACAGAGCCTTCTGTTTACTGAATACCTCACCCAACTCGTGATATGTTTCTGGAACCAGGGACAAATCAGGAGGAGCAGAGTCACTGACCTGACTGGAAACAGCAGGAGAACAGGCAGTCCTAAGGCAGTTAGCATGACACTCAATGTTCCAACTAGTTACCTTCCCTGTCACCCAATCAAACGAGGGATTGTGTTCCTTCAGCCAGGGGTAACCAAGAACCAGAGGAACATGGGGCGAGGACAAAATGAAGAAAGAGATAAACTCTGAATGATTTCCCGACACCAACATCTTAACCGGTTCAGTCCTCATAGTGATCCGTGCCAGACTACTGCCGTTCAGAGTGGTTGCTTCAATGGCTTCCGGCAATTGCTCCTTGGAAAGCCCCAGCTGTTCCACCAAGTCGGCATCCATAAAGTTGCCATCGGCACCTGAATCGATAAAAGCGTTCAGGTCAAAACTCTGATCCTTATTCATAAGGGTCGCAGGAAAACGGGGTCTGACAAGATCCTTGAGAGATTGAAACTGGCTCGCTAAAATTCCTCCCAAATTTAGCGAGCCGGGCAGTTTAACGGGCGCTGTGGACAAGCGGAGTTGTAATGTCCCGATCTACCACAGTAGAAAGAGCTATTGGTCTCACGTCTACGTTGGCGCTCCTCCTTAGTTAGCCCGTGTCGCCCCACTTGCATTGGTTCAGAATCTGGTGGCAAGACTCCTCCACTAATCCCGTGTGGAGAATAACGATCAATACGTCCTGGTTCACCTCCTGAACCGAATGGTAACCGAGTTACAGATTGATTGGATAGACCCCACTGCTTCTCCCTCCTTCTCTCTCGGACTCTATTATCAACCCGAATAGATAAAGCGACCAAGCTGTCTAATCACTAGGCTCTGGATAAGAAATCAGCTCATCCTTAAGTTCATCTGACAACCCCTTGTAAAAAACCGCTTGTAGTGACTCCTCATTCCAACCACTCTCCACAGCCAATGTCCTGAACTCAATCATAAAATCTGCCACACTGCGATCTCCTTGGCGAAGAGAGAACAAACGTTTAGCTGCGTCCTTACCTCGGACTGGATGATCAAAAAGCTTCCTCATCTCTCCCGTGAACTCCTGATATGAAGCCGTGCAGGGTCCCTGTCGTTCCCAAACGGCTGAAGCCCATTCCAGAGCTCTTCCACGCAACAGTTCAATAACCAAGGCTATCCTAGCCTTGTCAGTGGCGTAAGAATGGGGCTGTAGATCAAACACTAACCCACACTGCATAAGAAACGAACGGCATTTTCCCAAATCCCCTTCATATTTATCAGGCGTCGGTACCTTGGGTTCACGAAATGGAACCGCTTCAGACACGGCAGGTGAGATGGGTGAAACCGGTGGTGAATGAATCACCTGCAAACTGAGCTGATCCTGGACTTGTGTCAAGCTAGCAGATAAATTCTGGATCGAACTCGCTATCTCCTGTAGCGCCGTATTGTGTTGTCCCAATTTCTTCTCCTGCAGGGTAATGGCATGGCAAACGGAGTCCAGGTCCGCTGGGTTCATTACTGGCCGGATCGTTCTGTCACGATCTTTCAAGATCGAACCCAGAAGCAGACCAGGACAAGGAGCGTAGGAAGAAGGTGAGTATTTATTTACAGTGAAATGTGAAAAGGTAGATATATCCAGATGGCGTAGCGGGCAGCGGTGGTGAGTAGATGAGAGGAAATAGGTGAATCCAATGTAGTAGCAGAATCCTCTGTCAACCAGGCGGGAATGGAGTGAATGATCCAGGTGAGTAACTGAAGACAAAACAAACGGAGGTAAGTTCAAGGCAAGCAATACGTAAATGAAAACAACAAAACAAATTCTATCCAACTGGAGTCTGGTACTCAGGCACAACATACTGTTCATGGCTAACGATCCGGCAGGGAATGGAAGTCAGGTCAGAGCTTTTGAAGGGTAGAGATGATGATCAGGACAGGTGTGCAGATTACTGACGGGAAACAGGTGCGGGTGAAATCAATCTCCCAATGAGCTAATTCGCCCGGCAACCAGACAGGGTGCGTTCCAGGACACCTGAAACACACTCCAGGACAGACACACAGGCAAACCCAGACTCAGGAAGCGGGATTCGTGACAGTATTGATGCTTTGCTTGTTTGATGGTTCGTCTGAGGGCATAGCGGGATTTTTCATAAGCTTCTGGATGAGTCTCCCGCTCCTTGAAAGCTGCAGCTCTAGCCTTTAGCTCGATGCGGATGTTGCCAGTAATCCATGGCTTCTGGTTGGGATATGTACGTACAGTCACTGTGGGGACGACGTCATCGATGCACTTATTGATGAAGCCGATGACTGAGGTGGTGTACTCCTCAATGACATTGGATGAATCCCGGAACATATTATAGTCTGTGCTAGCAAAACAGTCCTGTAGTGTAGCATCCACGTCATCTGACCACTTCCGTATTGAGCGAGTCACTGGTACTTCCTGCTTTAGTTTTTGCTTGTAAGCAGGAATCAGGAGGATATAATTATGGTCAGATTTGCCAAATGGAGGGAGAGCTTTGTATGCATCTCTGTGTGTGGAGTAAAGGTGGTATAGGATTTTCCCCCCCCTGGTTGCACATGTGACATGCTGGTAAAAATTTGGAGAAACTGATTTAAGTTTGCCTGCATTAAAGTCCCCGGCCACTAGGAGCGCCGCTTCTGGGTGAGCATTTTCTTCTTTGCTTATGGCCTTATAGAGTTGGTTGAGAGCGGTCTTAGTGCCAGCTTCGTTTTGTGGTGGTAAATAGACGGCTACGAATAATACAGATGAGAACTCTCTTGGTAGATAGTGTGGTCTACAGCTTATCATAAGGTACTCTACCTCAGGCGAGCAATACCTCGAGACTTCTTAAATATTAGACAACGCTCACCAGCTGTTATTGACAAAAAGACACACACCCCCACCCCTTGTCTTACCAGAGGTAGCGTCTCTGTTCTGTCGGTGCATGGAAAATCCCGCTAGCTCTATATTGTCCGCATCTTCATTCAGCCATTTGCGGCCCCTTTTCTGGCATCTTTTCTTCACGCAAAAGGCGTGGATCTGGGCCTGTTCCAGTGAAAGCAGGATATCCTGCTCGTCGGACTCGTTAAAGGAAAAAGTTTCTTCCAGTCCACGGTAAGTAATTGCTTTTCTGAGGTCCAGAAGTTATTTTTGGTCATAAGAGACGGTAGCAGCAACATTGTGTACACAATAAGTAAAAAAAATAAGTTTACAAACAAATTTACAAAATAGCACAATTGGTTGGGAGAATGTAAAACGTCACCCATGTTCTTCGGCGCCATCTTTTGGCATTAATGCGTTTGAGCCAATCACTTGTGTTGTGACAAGGTAGGGGTGGTAAACAGAAGATAGCCCTACCTCTGCTGCAGAGGGTAAATTCATTAGAGTTACCAGCCTCAGAAATTGCAGCCCAAATAAATGCTTCACAGAGTTCAAGTAAGACATCTCAACATCAACTGTTCAGAGGAGACTGTGTGAATCAGGCCTTCGTGGTCGAATTGCTGCAACGAAACCTCTACTAAAAGACACCAATAATAAGAAAATAATTGCTTGGGCCAATAAGCACGAGCAATGGACATGAGACTGTTGGAAATCTATCCTTTGGTCTGATGAGTCCAAATTTGAGATTTTTGGTGAACAGATGATCTCCGCATGTGTTGTTCCCACCGTGAAGCATGGAGGAGGTGTGATGGTGTGGGGGTGCTTTGCTGATGGCACTGTTGGTGATTTATTTACAATTCAAGGCACACTTAACCAGCATGGCTACCACAGCATTCTGCAGTGATACGCCATCCCGTCAGGTTTGCCCTTAGTGGGACTATCATTTGTTTTTCCACAGGAAAATGACCCAAAACACACCTCCAGGTTGTGTAAGGGCTATTTTACCTAGAAGGAGAGTGATATAGTGCTGTATCAGAAGACCTGGTCTCCACAATCACCTGGCCTCAACCAAATTGAGATGGTTTGGGATGAGCAAGGCAAAGGGTGGCTACTTTGAAGAATTTAAAATATATTTATATTTGTTGAACACTTTTTGTTTACTACACGATTCCATAAGTGTTATTTCATAGTTTTGATGTCTTCACTATTCTCCAATGTAGGTGTGTCCAAACAAGCACCCTTGTTACCACCCTCCTCCTCCCCAACTCTATCTCTTCAGTCTCTCTCTCTCTCTCTCTCTCTCTCTCTCTCTCTCTCTCTCTCTCTCTCTCTCTCTCTCTCTCTCTCTCTCTCTCTCTCTCTCTCTCTCTCTCTCTCTCTCTCTCTCTCTCTCTCACAAAAGTAACATAATACAATATGTAAATATTTAACATTTGTATAACATTTCTAACATTTTGCTATAGAATTATTAGGCAATGAATATATCCAGCTATTAGATATAGAACATGTTCTATTAGGTTGAATATTCTGTATGTGTTTATTTACTCAGCTCTGCTCTTATTAAATCATCTCATGTACCAAGAAGAGCTCTGCTGTTTCTGGATAGTCCAGTCCCTGTAGAGTCCCATCTGTCATGTGAAGCCTGCGTATGTACTAGTGCCTGCATAGCGTCCATAGTGTCACTAGTCCCTCCGCCACTAATCCAGGGCTATTCATGCCCAGTTTTCTCTTAATGGATCGCAATCCTATTATTCTTTCTTGGAAAAACTACTGGGACTGAGCCTGAGTGTGCGTCCCAAATGGCACCCTATTCCCTAAATAGTGCATTACTTTTGACTAGACCCCTAGGGCATAGGGTGCCATGTGGGACACAAGCCGAGGGTTTAGTTAGGACGCGTCCTTGGTGCTCCGGTCTAGTCCCCTGGGTTGTGGAAGGACGAGGCATTGGCTGACAAAATAGCCACCACCACTGGGACGCCCTGGGTTAAATGTCCCCAGTGGACCAGGGAAACAGAAAGATGGGGGTGTTTGTATTTAGGATGTGTCCCATGTCTGATCAGTCAGTGGGCATCCAGGGCACAGGAGCACAAAATGGCCCCCATAGGCCAGGCAGGCGGGCAGGCAGGCAGAGGGATGGGGGATGTTTGTATTTAGGATGATTTCCCCTGCACTGACTGATTTAGGATGGTTTCCCCGCTGGTTGATTAAGGACGGTGTGACCATAACTGATGAGTGGGCATATACCCGGAGCACAGGGGTAAAGGGGAGAGGCTACAGGGCTATTTGTTCCCATTTGTCCCCATGGCAACGGTGTTTTGTCCCCTCTTTAAACCCAGATCTATTCTCACAGCAATCAGTTATTTTCTGTGCATGTCAAATACAGCTTTCTCAGCCCAAGCATCATTTCAGTTGTGTAGAAAGAATTGAGACCACAAAATGTATTTAGGATGACTCCCTCTGAAAACTAAAGTCGAAGCAGAAGTACATTAAACATCAGATTTCGCTGTAGGCTTACACTGTGTGTATGTAGTTTCCAGTGTATTAATGATACTTTACAGCTTTATTTGCTTTAACCCCATAGGTAAAGTGTCATGCTGTGGAGCCAGCATCTTTATTTGTGTTTTACCTTTGGTGATTTTGAATGGTTCACCCCATCCCTCATCTGTCATTTGCTGTTAAATTGTCATCTAAAATATTTAAGAGTGCGAGAGACTTATTCCCATATGAACTTTAACAGCATCTAGCGTGAAGCACGAAATGGCTAAATTCTTTAAATGGAATACATGACCTGTATTTTATGTGGTAACCCCACAGAATGCAGCACAGCAAATATGTTTAGAAAGACTTTAAGTAGTCAAAATCTAACTTAAAAGAAGCATAAACTCCAAAGAAGTCAAAATCCAAAACTTCACACTGGTGTGTGTATTTTGTCTCGTCTGCTCAGCTGTGCTGGAGATATAGATCATTTTAGTGAGAACAATGTATAGCCACTTTGACCTCTCACAGACTTTTGTGGAAGTAATCTAATTTCCTTTGTGTACATTACTAAGTGTTCACCACCAATGTACAGACAGTTCATCTCACACGAGCTTCAGCTTGCATCAGATCCCTTGTGCAAGCCAAGCCAGTCGTCTCCTCCCTCCCTCTCGAATAAAGCAGCCACGCGACCGTTTCCTGTTTGTTGCATAAAGGCAGAACGGTTCGGGTGACAGCGATGTGAAACTGCCAAGGGCCGTACAGCACGCCTATAGCCCTAGTCAATCAAAACAGGCATGACTACACACACACACACACACACACACACACAGTCACAGTCCCCCTATAGCCTAGACAGTCAAAACAGGCATGACTGCACACACACACACAAACACACTGTCACAATTCGACTATAACCTAGTCAGTCAAAACAGGCATCCCTGCATGTTAGGGCTTGTATGGGACAGGAGTGAAATTAGGCACGGGACCCTTTGAGATGGTCCGCTCAGTGCTGTGTGTGTATGTGTTTGTGCGTGTGTCCGCGTGTGTATGTCCTTCACTGGGCTGAGGATGGCTCCAGTGATTCACTATTGCAGACACACAGGCAGGCTCAGCTCTCTCTGTGTGGATAAACTAGGCAGGATATCTTTAGGTGGTCAGCTGGCAGAGCACAGGCCCTGCACTGTTAATCAGCTCAGGAGCACCTGAGAACTGCTCACACTGACATGGCTGATTAACTGGCGATATGGTTTAGTTAGACAGAGAGTGAGAGGGAGCAAATGAGAGACACTGAGATTGTAGTGGGTAGAAAGTAGAGGAAGAAAACAGACCTGAATAGTTGAAGAATCTATTTAAATTGTATGTGGAAAATCTATTTCCTGTGTGCTTTATGAAGGCATTAATTACCTTCTTTAGCTATCTAAAGTTCCTGAACCATAAGCATATGAGGATGTGTGTATTCTTAACGAGAGGATGAATAAAAATACATCAGTAGAGAGATAAAGTGGAGTCGCAATTCAACGGCTCAGACACAAGACGTATGTGGCAGGGTCTACAGACAATCACAGACTACAAAGGGAAAACCAGCCACGTCGCGAACACCAACGTCTTGCTTCCGGACAAGCTAAACACCTTCTTTGCCCTCTTTGAGGATAACACAGTGCCACCGACTAAGGACTGTGGGCTCTCCTTCTCCGTGGCCGACGTGAGAAAGACATTTAAGCGTGTTAACCCTCACAAGGCTGCCGGCCCAGACGGCATCCATAGCCACGTCCTCAGAGCATGCGCAGACCAGCTGGCTGGAGTGTTTACGGACATATTTAATCGCTCCCTATCCGAGTCTGCTGTCCCCACTTGGTTCAAGATGTCCACTATTGTTCCTGTACCCAAGAAATCAAACTGAACTAAATGACTATCACTTCTGTCATCATGAAGTGCTTTGAGAGGCTAGTTAAGGATCATGTCACATCTACCTTACTTGACACCCTAGACCCGCTTCAATTTCATTACCGCCCCAATAGATCCACAGATGATGCAATCACCATCGCGCTGCACATTGCCCTATCCCTCAGGACAAGAGGAATACCTATGTAAGAATGCTGTTCATTGACCATAGCTCAGCATTCAACACAATAGCACCCTCCAAGCTCATCATTAAGCTTGGGGCCCTGGGTCTGAACTCCACCCTGTGCAACTCGGTCCTGGACTTCCTGACGGGCCACCCCCTGGTGCTGAACATCGGAAACAACATCTCCACTTTGCTGATCCTCAACACAGGGGCCCCACAAGGGTTCACCCATGACTGTGTGGCCACGCAAGCGTCCAACTCAATCGTCAAGCTTGCAGACGACACAACAGCAGTGGGCCTGATTACCAACAATGACGAGACCGCCTACAGGGAGGAGGTGAGGGCCCTGGGAGTGTGGTGCCAGGAAAATAACCTCTCACTCAATGTCAACAAAACAAAGGAGCTGATTGTGGACTTCAGGAAACAGCAGAGGGAGCACGCCCCTATCCACATCGACGGGACAGCAGTTGAGAAGGTGGAAAGCTTCAAGTTCCTCAACAGGTACATCAAAGCTGGGACAGAGAGACTGAAAAACAGCTTCTATCTCAAGGCCATCAGATTGTTAAATAGCCATCACTAGCCACCTTCCACTGGTTATGCAACCCTGCACCTTAGAAGCTGCTTCCCTATATACATAGACTTGGAATCACTGGTCACTTTAATAATGGAACACTAGTCACTTTAATAATGTTTACATAATGTTTACATACTGCTTTACTCTTCTCATATGTATATACTGTATTCTATTCTACTGCATTTTAGTCAATGCCACTCCGACATTGCTCGATCCGGTATTTATATATTTCTTAATTCCATTCTTTTACTTTTAGATTTGTGCGTATTGTTAGATACTACTGCACTGTTGGAGCTAGGAACACAAGCATTTCGCTACACCCGCAATAACATCTGCTAAATATCTGTATGTGACCAATAACATTTGATTTGATTTATTTAAAAAATAGGGGCCACAATCCAAAAGTACTACAGCCAGGCAGTGCTAGCTGTGCCACCAGAGACTCTGGGTTCGAGCCCAGGCTCTGTCGCAGCTGGCCGCGACCGGGAGGTCCATGGGGCAACGCACAATTGGCCCAGCGTCGTCCGGGTTAGGGGAGGGTTTGGCCGGTAGGGATATCCTTGTCTCATCGCACACTAGCAACTCCTGTAGCGGGCCGGGCGCAGTGCACAGGTCGCTAGGTGTACGGTGTTTCCTCCGACACATTGGTGCGGCTGGCTTCCGGGTTGGATGCGCGCTGTGTTAAGAAGCAGTGCGGCTTGGTTGGGTTGTGTTTCGGAGGACGCATGGCTCTCGACCTTCGTCTCTCCCGAGCCTGTACGGGAGTTGTAGTGATGAGACAAGACAGTAACTACTAACAATTGGATACCACGAAATTGGGGGTAAAAAAATATATATATATTATAAAATTTAAAAAAAAAAAAGAAGTACTACAGCCTGTCTTTAGCTGTGCCCTTCTATGACCTAACTAAAACTCTTCAAAACTCGTTAATGCACTTTACCATTCTCCATTTGCTTTGTTCTTTCTTTGCTCAGAAAGTATTAACTGATCTCCCTCTCCCTCTTCCAGACCTGAGCGACCAGTTGCTAGAGGTGGTGGGTCTGGAGGGGGCCATGGAGATGGGGAAGATCTACTCAGGCCTGAAGAGTGCTGGCCGCAGACTGGCCCAGTGTGCTAACGTCACCATCAGGTCAGGACCCTTTCTGCTACTATCCCCTCTGTCCCTCCATCCATCCCTCCACCCATCTTCCTCCCTTCTTCTCCCCACTTCCATCCCGTTGTGTCTCCGTCACCAGAACCAGAGCTGAGTCCCGCAGACAGAAGTGTCTCCTGCTCCCTTCTCTTCCTCACTTCACACTCTTTAAAACATGAGGTTCTTCTGAGCCTCTGTGTCCAGTAAACAGAACATTGACCTGCTGACTCACTCATTACAGCCACAGAGAGGCTGGCCATCATGGCCTGAAGAATTAGCTTTTTCACACGTCTGAGGGCACTCAGGCCACTTTTGGATATGCCAACCAACCAATCTGTTTTAGAAAAGTGGAATTAGTTCACATGTTGTTGTTGCTCTAGCAGTTCCCACTCCATTAAACATTTACAGTAAGGCCAGTTAAAGTACAGTTTATAGCGGACTCAGTCAAAGCTTTCCCCTCACCTGTTTCAGCCTACCCTTAATATTTTCCGAAAACAGAATTAAAATAACATCCATCAGTCATTCTCCCATACTGAGTTTCCCTAGCTGGAGAGGCATGCATGACAGGCTTAAACTATCTTTGTGTGTGAGTGTGTGTGTGTGTGTGTGGGGGGGGGGGGGGGGGGTCTGTGAGTTAGTTTAGAGTGGGGGCCTGTCTGGGAAAAGGACTCGTGGGAACAAAGACAGCAGTGTTTGACTCTGGTCCTGGGATGGTATGGACAGTGTGAATGGGAATATCGTGCCTCAGAGGTGCATGTGATCTGACTCTGACCCCCTATCTCTCTACTCACAGGACATCCCGGCTGCTGCCCATGCAGATCGATGGGGAGCCTTGGATGCAGCCCCCATGCACGGTCAGAGACTCACCACACACACTAACACACACCCTACCCCCACGCTACACCTCCACCTCCACCTGCCTCCCTTCCTGCTCCCTATGCCTTTTCAATTTCCTTCTCTCCTTCTCTCTTCCCTCCATCCCTCTCCATCACACTCCCCACCTTCACTGTGACAGCTGTGTTAATTGAAACAGTGTTTTGTCACAGCGGACCACTGACTGGTTATGTCATTAGAGGAGGAGGAAATGCTCGCTGGAATCCATTCACACATCACGTAGTAACAGCAAAATGCCCTCTGCTATATATAGAACAATTCAGTTTAAATAGTGTTGAGAAAAGAAGTGTGTCACCCTAAACCTCAGCGCCCCATCCTCCTTTATACAGTTGAACTTGCGGGGATGTCAGGCTGAGCTGAGGCACAGTGTTCTGTGTTCTGTTCTTTGTTGGTTATTTGGATTTCAAGGTCAGATAGTTGCTCTGAAAAGTGAATCTTCTATCTGTGGGGTAGCATGAAAAGCTGGCTATTTCTTTAGCAGGAAATGATGGTAAAATAACATTGTGTATCTTATATGTTAAGGATTTAGAAGTAGAAAAGAAGGACCAGACTTCTAGACACTTCCTGGTCAAATTTTCTCTTGTCCCTCCCTCCTACAGATGAAGGCACATTGGTTTCTGAAGCAAACTTCCATTGTCCTACAAGAGTTGTTGAATATCGTTTCATCTTGTCCCTCCTCCCCTTACAGATCAAGATCACACATAAGAACCAGGTTCCCATGCTACTGGGCCCTCCTCAGAAGACCCCCTTCTTGTTCTTCAAGAGACGCAACAGAAGTCGGGACTATGAGTGAGGAGGACACTTCAAACTCCCCCCTCTTCACAAACACATTCACCAACCCCTCGGGACAACTCAATAGGTCCCACAGACCAAGTCATTGCCCCTTGGACCTACAGTACCACTTCAGAATGAACTGACTTCCTCTCAGTGTAATGACCACTTCCTGTGTATCCATGTTCTAGCTTCTAGAACTTCCTGTGAACTCTGAACTCTGACCCTGCCACTGGCACACTAGCTCAGTCAACCCCAGCTCCAAACTCAGCTTCAGCCCCAGCCCCAGCCCCAGCCCCAGCCCCATCAGTAATGCCACACTGCCTTGGCAAAACACAGTGCCAGCAGCATATAGGTTCATCTAGGATACTGCCTTGGTTCTCAAATGGAGGGATAGAGAGATGGAGTGATAAGGAAACACATAAAGAGAGAGAGAGACAAAGAGCGAAGCAGCAGAAGGGGAAATGGGAAGAGAAGAGTAGAAGAAAAGAAAGAGCGCAAAAGAGAGAGAGCAAGGGATGGAATGATTGACATACAGCAGATGAAAGTAGAGTGTGTGTGTGTGTGTGTGTGTGTGTGTGTGTGTGTGTGTGTGTGTGTGTGTGTGTGTGTGTGTGTGTGTGTGTGTGTGTGTGTGTGTGTGTGTGTGTGTGTGTGTGTGTGGCAAGCTCTCCTCTCTCTTTGAGGAGCCCGTTGAATAATGGATCAGAGCTTGTAGAGTATTCACTCCAGTGTCTCTCCACGGCACAGAACACTGCACTGCCTGAGAGATGAAACGGAAAGAGATCATCTATTATTGACTGCTTCGTTTACGCTTGACGGTGGCAGCAGGACAAAACACACAGTAACAATGGCCTGGGAAGCATGGGAAACTCAAACTAACATGCAGGGATTTTTCCCCCCCAGCATATTTGCTCACAACAACCATCTTTAGCCTAGTTTTGTAGAATATCAATAGCTGATCTGGTGTCAGGTCAAACAGATGGCAAGGACTGGAGGTTTGTCTGTTTATCTTCATGTGGCTTATTCACATACTGTAGACAGGTCACCCACCATCTTAGTAAGTGTATAAACCCCTCTGAGACTCAGTCACACAGGCCCTCAACTTGGTTGGAGAGAGACGTGGACCTTACTTATATGCATCACTGTAGCGACGTGAGATGAGAGCGGAGTCCCATGTCCCCCTCAGAAGTGCCCAGTAGGATCAGCTATAGGTTGAAGAAAGAAACCCAGTGTAGAGAAGACCAAAGGAGTTTGGGGTGAGGAGTGGACGAGATATATATCACTGTAGAGAATGTGAGATAAGTCTGTTGCCCAATCAGAAGAGCCCAGTAGGACCTCTATAAGAGCAGAGTTCAGTGTAGAGGAAGAGGAGACTGAAGGAGGTTGGGTAGGTCCTTACTGTAATGTTACATGTATCACTGTAGAGATGAGAGAAGTCCCAATCAGAAGTGCACACTAGGACAGCTGTAGGTTGAATAAGCAGTAGTGCATGCTGCCTAGTAGGATATCTATAGGTTGAATCAACAAGCCTCATCCATAGGTTGAATCAACAAGCCTCATCCAGCTACAGATGTCCCAGAAGACTTTTAGAGATTGAAATGGATTCAGCTAGCTAGTGCTGGTATATAACAGCCTGCCCTGACTGCCCCAGGCCTTAGGGGTCTGATTTACCATAGCGTGGACAGGAACTAAATTTAACCTGCTATTTCGGGAGGATCTATCCTGTGAAACACTATTCCTAATTACAGTGTAAAAACATTAGCTCGCAATGTGAAGTGTCCAATAGTGCAAAACTAGGAGGCCAGGGATGAGGGCTCGCTGGCTGTAAAATGGTGGGTGTTATTCAAATCATGTTTGTTGCTGGATGGTACCATTGAAGCAACAGGAAGATATGTTATCGATTGAAATGGGCTGAACTGAAAATCACACATAGGAGTCAAACCTAACGGCAAAAGCTGAACAGGCAAGACACCTGTGTGGCAGAATGTGGTATCCATCGACTAAGATATACCACTACCCGTATGAAAATATTACTGTCCCAACAACAGTGGCCAGCTATATATGTGCAGATACAGTATTTGTATATTCTGTGTATTACACATACACATACATTTTTTTTTTTTTTTTTTTTACATTTTTTTAACTAGGCAAGTCAGTTAAGAACAAATTCTTATTTACAATGACGGCCTAGGAACAGTGGGTTAACTGCCTTGTTCAGGGGCAGAACAACAGATTTAGTTTTTCTGTTTTTAATAATATATTATTAGTGTAGAGCTTTGAGGCATCCCACTGGGCAAACACTGATTGAATCAATGTTGTTTCCACATCTGTTCCACATTGAACCAACGTGGAATAGACGTTGAACCAACGTAGAATAGACATTGAATTGACATCTGTGCCCAGTGGGATAGTATAGAAGAGTACATACAGATCAGTGTTCTTCAGTGGGTCACTTGAATAACTGTCTGGGGCTGGTTCACAACACATTCCCTTTGGTGTCGAGCACCCTCATACCGTAGGATGTAGGGGTTAGGGTGCAGGGCCCAGGGGGGTGAGGGCAGAGTGAGCCTCCATGGTACACTGAGTGTTTGTCCCAAATGGCACCCTATTCCCTTTGGGCCCTGGTCAAAGGTAGTGCACTGGGTAGTGAATATGGTGCCATTAGGACTCACCAGAGCACCACTCACGGGGCGAGGCTTTGATGTCTTCGCCCCGAGTTCCCTTTAAAACCACACTGAGCCGAGACTCTCGTGTCCAGGCCCCACTAAAACAGAGACACATGTCCAATGACCATTGGGTAGAGGTAAAACAGTGGTTTAGTCCCAGGGCACCCTAATCCTAATATAGTGTAAAGCTTTTGACCAAAACCCTATCAAAAGTAGTGCACTATATAGGGAATAGGGTGCCATTTGGGACACAGACTTTATCTCTGTGGACCACAGGGTCTGTCTGACCCTGCAACACCTCTAACCAGTACGTATGGGAAACATTTCAATGACCACATCACCTCTACAATCCTAACATAGCATCATTGGTCGACGGTCATTGGACACATTTTTGTGTGTAGTCCTTACGGAGCCTGGATCGAGGCGACTCAGTAAAAAGTGTGCATGTTTACAGTTTACTTTTCATTAATGGGAAAAGGATGATTTTAAATTTAAACAGTTATAATTATGTGTAAATAGATATTTGATTATATATTTTATCTCACCACCGCATGCCTGCTGAAACAAAGGAGACAGAAAGAAATGTCTGTCTGCTTGAGGAGAGACCACGCTGATTGTTGCAACCCCCTCCCTCAAGCTAGGACCTGTCCTGCTGTCGGGTCATATTATCTATTCAACCCCCCCAACCAATCCTTTGCTTAAAAACCCATGACCTTGTGTATTTACTTTGTCTTTCCCTGTTGGTAGCTAGCATAGCATGTTGATACTTCTGTGCTAGAAAATGACAGTGATGGCTTGTCTTGGTCAAATAGAGAGACTTTCCAGGAGAAATGTACACCATTGCCAAGCGGCCATTTTGTGATTCATCATCAGGAGATGGAAGAGAGACACCGACACGACATCACAACCACAGAACTTAATCCTATCAGACGCTATATCAATCCTCAATGTTTGTGTCATTCACCAGTCACCACTCATCTCCAATTCCGGTCATCAGAAATGATCAATAGCCTTAACTAACAAACAAACAAAAGGAGTGGCTCTCTCGTGCTTTCTCTGCCAGGACACAACAACAGCACAATTGCAATACAAGCCACTGACTTAGAAGGAGTAAAAAAATATATAGAAACAAGTCAAATATTGATGGTGACTATCTCCTCTTACTCTGTGTTACAATAACTCACTGCCATCACCAACTACCCGCCTGGTCTGTACCATCACTGCCTATGGTGTTCTTCCACTTCCAACTACATCCACTTCTAAGAGGATTTGGTTTAGACCAGGTTGTCAACGACGTCTGTAGAATGTTGTCTCTCATCATTTTAAAAAGTAGGAGGGCCGGTGTGAAGACATCCGTTTTCTTGTTGACAGAGTGTCCCTTGGCGGATCCTGGTCAAAAGTAATGTACAGTATATGGAATAGGCTGCCGTTTGGGACGACACCAGTAAGTTGTCCACCGTGATGCAGCAGGGATTTCTATGTACTGCACCGCATCCACTGTTATAAACATAGCCATAGTGTGTGGCCGTGGCCACTGTCTTTGTTGATGTACATGATGTGATGTGACTTGTTGAAACCACGCTGCCTCTGAGGTAACATAATGTAGGAGGTGTAAAAGAAACGCCTGAAACTAGATCCCCTACATACTGGTTTTGACAAGAAGAAAAGAAAACTGTCAGGGGAGGTTCTCTTCTGCACTGTTCAACCAATCCAGTAAATGTGGAAGAGGAGTTAAGATGGAGTGTCGCCTTGCTAATGTCCAAAAGCGGAAATCGCGTCACAGGTGTTTTAAATTTCCACTGAAAACCGGAACATCCAGTTGTTGGGAACTCGGCAGAGGCTACCTCTGAGGTGACCTAGAGGAGGGAGTTTGAGTGGTGGTTAAAGGGGGTGTTTGTGGTATATCAAATAAACCAATTATGATAATAGTATACACAGTCTATTACAATTAGGATCGTGTAGTTAATTAATCACTAATATCTACATTCTTCCACTGAATTGAGACATCCGGGCACAAAAAAGGCTCCCATATCCACGCAAGCATACCATTTAGAATATGGCCAATACGTTGCTGCATTTTAAGTAGTATTTCAGTTGGGATTATTGGAATGGAGCCAAAGACAGTCTTCGTCACCATCCTCCCCATGTGTAACTATTATCCCCTTGTCTCCACTGTCGCTCCCGCTTCCGACCTTGTTTTATTTCCACCTTCAGAGACTCACATAGGCAGTGAGGTTTATCGTACTGTCACTGTTATTGGTGCAATCCTATTCTTAGGCATGGGCAGATTAACTAACAGTATTGAGTGACACTAGTGGCCAGGACACATGCAGTAGAGCCATGCATACAGTCCATTTCATTCCTGAGTGTGATGTTCTACATGTATGTATAAACCCATAGGCCTGTTGTGTTTACCATAGAAATATAATTAATAGAAAGGTCTTGGAACATTTGACAAAAGCAATTTGACTGCTAAATTCATGGGTACACTCAAAATGGCTGCCAGTCCTCCCATTATTGCATCATTGACTTGAATGGGGAGGCCCGTTCTACTTATTCTAGTACTGTGGTGTTTACCCCCTCAGGGTCAGTGTGGTATGTACCTATCCATACGCCTGTAGCACCCAATGAGGATCAAGGGCAGACAGTGACAGTAGCCCCCCCCCCGCCGCCCACTCCCTCTCTGTGATTGGACAAAAAGAGGACTGTGAATCAATATTCTCATCTTGTGCCCTAGCTGCGTCTACTGTCTGTCATTCTTCCTCGCCGGTATGTTTGTTAGCTGTATGTTGGCATCCTCCATTTTGATGGACAAAAGATTTATCAAATAAACAGAGGTTGAATATGCTATGCACTCTGTTGGGTTTTGTTTTGGTGATATGGTCCAATGAGATGTTTATTCTATTCTCTACAACATTTCCACACACACGCACACACACACACACACACACACACGCACACACACACACCTGGCTCTGTCTTCTACTTAAATGTATTGGATTTAAATGTAATCAGATATTGTAAAGCTGTTATGTTGACGATAAGGACCACTTAGTGTGGCAGGAAAAATGCTAAGGTTTCAACGCAGGGCACTCATCATGACATGATCACAGAGACAAATATTCTGGATCCTTATTGTGAACAGAGGTGCACAAATGAATGTCAAACTGTTATAACTTGCTTTTGTTTTAGACTGTTGTGAAGCAGAGATACTGCTAAAATGACTATCTATATTGATATATCTATACTGAATCAGTGAAATGCACACTAAGGAACACACCCATATCACTGTCAAACAGAGTGAAGAGACAATGGGAACGTTTGACATTGCAGCCAACTTTAAAGGTGAGTCGAGATTGACTGATCTACAAATCACCTTGCATCATAAATAACTACTCAATCTTATTTGTAGATCAGTCAGTCACAATTTACCTGTGATACATCACCGTTTTGATGCTCTCGAACACGGCCAATGACTAATGTGATTGAATGACCAAACTGCAGAAGACCCATATCCCCCACCACACCCATGACACACTGCTCCTTCACCCACCCCTCTAGCCATGCTCCTTCCCCTCTCAAGACCTCGGGCCCATGCTCACACACACACAGGTTGTTCTCGTCCCAGCCCACCATAAAATGCAGCTTTGTTTTTCCTATGACTGAGGTGATTGTTTCCAAATTTGATGATTTTAAAGCAAATAAGCCTAGAACCAAACTTACCAAAATGTTTACTTCCCCTTACAGCCTTCGAAGGAGTTATGAAGCCTAAATGTGTACCTCTTAAGTAACCCCATACTGTGCCCTCACATTCATTTAATATTTAAAATACAGCCATTTGCACTGAGAACCCCAAACTATCTAATGAATACAACATAAAGAATGCTGGGCTATTTGGAGTGCTAAGTGGAGTGCTTTTTCCTCTCGCCTCCTTTTTCAAGGTCTTCTAACTGTGAGGAGTGTACGCATTAACATATGGAGAGCTCTCTCCTCTCGCCGGTGTGTAATTGTTTAATTACTCTTCTCCAGCAGAGACACAGAGACAGGCGTTTGAGCAGAAAGCGAGAGCAAGGAGAGAAGATCTCTCTCTGGTTGAGTCCCAAATGGCACCCTATTCCTTATATATGGGCGCTGTTTAAAAGTAGTACACTATATAGAGAATAGAGTGCCATTTGAAATGCATACTGTACTTATACAACTTGTACGCCCCACAGAGACAGAGGAGCCTTTGGCTGGGAGTCTTCTCTTCGCCACACAAGCTGCGATAATGAGGCAGGAATTATCTCTCTGTGACGCGTCCCAAAGGGCACCCTATTGCCTTTAAGTGCACTGTGGGGCTCTGGGTCATGGGCCCTGGTCAAAGGTAGTTCACTACATCGCAAATAGGGTGCCATTTGGGACGCAGATTTTGTGAAGCTATTAATAGCATGGCAAGACATGTTACATCTTGTCTGGCGTCGCGGAGAGCATCATTTGACCTCGACACTGATTTTTCTAGTTTTTTATTATCTTGGAAATAGCACATTGACAGTCAGACATTCCCTTTGGTATAACTGCCATGAAGACATTCAATTATTAAGATTTGAGAGTGATCCAGCAATGATCCAGCTGTGAGGGGACCTAGTTAGCTGAAGTCAGGAATGAGAGATGGGCCTAACAAGGGACCCTGAAGGAAAGACTGAGTCCCAGATTTGATAAGGCTTTAATGAAGGCTATTGCTCAAGAACAGCTTCCATACTTTCAATACTGTATGTTATGAATGTTACTGTACCTATATTTTGTCCCATTGTGGGCTAAAAGAGGTCCTAATAAACAATCAATCAAACACACACCTCCCTGGTATACCAGCAGGAGTTACTGGGACATCACTTTGTGTCTGTGTGTGTGGGAAGAAGAAGAGCTGGATTAGCTCACATAGCA
Source organism: Salvelinus namaycush (assembly GCF_016432855.1). NCBI lineage: Eukaryota > Metazoa > Chordata > Actinopteri > Salmoniformes > Salmonidae > Salvelinus > Salvelinus namaycush. Next base: position 22,715,772 of record NC_052319.1, on the reverse strand, counting down.
TAAGGAGCAGAGATCTGTGTCACACTGACCCAGTCCCTACTGGCACAAATAAAGTTGGGACAGGGAATAATGCTGCTCACTGTAGGCCTCCTCAAGATGGACGCTCTCGGACACAGAGGTCCTTCAGGAGAGGGTTGTACTTGTACACACACAGCAGTCTTTGGCTGCTTTTACACAGTCAACCCAATTATTTTTCAGAGCTGATCTGATTGGACAAAAGGCCAATTAGTGAAAAAAAAAGATTAAAATTGGTCTACTTGTGTAAACACAGCCAATGTGGCATGTGTCACTGTGTGTGTCGCATTTATTTAAGGAAAGAATTGGAATACAAATACATTCTGCTCGCTCTCGAACAATGCCCCCGCTAGCTCCCCCCCCACACACACACACACACACACACCTCCCACCACATCCGCCCCAACAGAGAGGGACATACAGGCCAATAATTAAAAGACCCTCTACTGTAAGTCAACCTCTACTCCCCAGACCTTAGGGCCTGGCAACAAAGACTCCACTATACATGCAGTATATTTATCTATTCATACTATTCATGTCCATCCTCCAATCTTATAAGTGCTACATCACAGCTATTGGCTTTTAGGGATTCTGTTTAACATACATCACAGCTATTGGCTTTTAGGGATTCTGTTTTACATAACAGCTGTTGGATATTCCCCATATGTTTCTCATTGGCGTTTTTAAAGAGAGGGTTTAGGTTTATATACAGATGATAATGAGAATGAGAATGGTTTACTACTTTTTTTGTGACCAACCTTTTATTCTTTCTTTTTTTTCCTGTGTTGGGTTCAAATCACAGACAGGCAATAATATTCAAAAAGTACTTAGATAAAGAATTTAAAAACAGTAAAAACAATTCAACATGGATACAGGAAAAAACACCAAACAAACCAAAAATAAATAAGTTAATGAAATAAAAAGTAAATAATTGTCCTGTCTGTCCCATCTCCCCTCTACCTCCCCCTTCTCAGTAGGTGCAACCCATTCCCACTCCACCCCCACCTCTCTCCCCCTCCCCAGCCCCTACCTCCCCCTCCTAAAACAAAACATCATGAATAACTCATCTTATGTTTGTACCTTTGTTTGTGGGACAAAGGCACACATGAATAAAGTCAGCCTGCATACATCGATATTCAATACAAATATTCAAAATACAATTGATAAATTGAAACATGATTACATTACATTAACTCATTAACTCGCTTGTGAACTTTTCGACTGCTCTATTAAATGTATCTCATTTTGTTTCCTTGGCTCCGCTCACACGAGTGAGCTGTGGAGAGCTCTAGTGAAAGGATGTCAAGGAAGTTTGTCTCCATTGAGTTCCTTTATTTACCTGAATTTAAAATCAGAATTCACACTTTCATTTATGCTGAGTTTATGTGAAGGCTTCTATCTGGTCACCAACATAATTTTTTTGCCACAGTCAGTCCGGACAGCCATACTCGTTTCTGGACATCACACAGGATAGCCTACATGTGGCTTCCTTCTGGATTTATATAAGATTGTAACATACAATCTACAGTAATAAGAGTACCTCTGTAATTTACATTGTAGCCTAGTCATTTGGTAAGGTTGTATAAGATTGATTGAAGATAAATTAATTAATTGAAACCTGGGTGGTTTTGTGGTTGATTATGTTTTCGGTACAGACAAACTGGAGCACAGGCCTGATTTATGTTCGCTAGATTAAGGTTATAGGCTTATTTCAAGTAGCATGCACAATTTAAGCATAAGTGGCATTTGAAAAATATGGACTTGCTGACATTTAAAAAAACATTGACTTGCTTTTAGGAACAAATATGCAAACTGAGACAGGGGAAAGCCACAATTAAAACTTCCACTTCGCATGTACTGCACATTACTTTTTCCAACTACTGAAAGTTTTGTTCACTTTGCCAGTTGCTGACATCAAAGCTGCCATGAGACAATGGGCCACATGATCAAATGTTTCAATGTTGCAATGTATGTCCTGACATAGAATGCACTGCTCCGCTGCAGTGCGTAATGTGCCATATGGCCTAAATTAAATCGGGCAAGATGCACAGGCCACTTTCCATTTGTCATTTTATAAATGCATGACAGAACATTGTCGTTTAATTTTGTGAAGGCACAAATCGAGCAGGATAGTAGCTGTGCATAAACTGCGCCATGTTCGATCATTTTAATATTACCTGGTTTAAACTATCACAATGATTATCTGTCATTGGCAAAAACATACAAACAAACACTTGGTTGAAGTAAAACCGCAACCATGGGTTTGTATATTTCTACTGTCCATTGCCAGGTTAATACAAACAGTGTAGTTATTCCCTCCGTAAGGCAATCAAACAGGCAACACGTCAGTAGAGAGACAAAGTGGAGTCACAATTCAATGGCTCAGACACGAGACGTATGTGGCAGGGTCTACAAACAATCACAGACTACAAAGGGAAAACCAGCCACGTCACGGACATCGACGTCTTGCTCCAGACAAGCTAAACACCTTCTTCGCCCGCTTTAAGGATAGCACAGTGCCACTGATGTGGCCCGCTACCAAGGACTGCGGGCTCTCCTCTGTGGCAGACGTGAGTAAGACATTTAAGCGTGTTAACCCTCGCAAGGCTGCCGGCCCAGACGGCATCCCTTGCCGCGTCCTCAGAGCATGCGCAGACCAGCTGGCTAGAGTGTTTACGGGCATATTGAATCTCTCCCTATCCCAGTCTGCTGTCCCCACTTGCTTCAAGATGTCCACCATTGTTCCTGTAACTAAGAAAGCAAAGGTAACTGAACTAAATTACTATCGCCCGTATCACTCACATCTGTCATCATGAAGTGCTTTGAGGCTGGTTAAGGATCATATCATCTCTACCTTACCTGACACCCTAGACCCACTTCTATTTGCATACTGCCCCAATAGATCCACAGACGATGCAATCGCCATGGCACTACACATTGCCCTATCCCTCTGGACAAGAGGAATAACTATGTAAGAATGCTGTTCATTGACCATAGCTCAGCATTCAACACCATAGTACCCTCCAAGCTCATCATTAAGCTTGCCGTCCTGGGTCTGAATCCCGCCCTGTGCAACTCAGTCCTGGACTTCCTGATGGGCCGCTCCCCAAGTGGTGAAGGTAGGAAACAACACCTCCACTTCGCTGACCCTCAACACAGGGGCCCCACAAGGGTGCGTGCTCAGCCCCCTCCTGTACTCCCTGTTCACCCATGACTGCATGGCCACGCACGCCTCCAACTCAATCATCAAGACGACACAACAGCAGTAGGCCTGATTACCAATAATGATGAGACAGCCTACAGGGAGGAGGTGAGGGCCCTGGGAGTGTGGTGCCAGGAAAATAACCTCTCACTCAATGTCAACAACACAAAGGAGCTGATCGTGGACTTCAGGAAAAAGCAGAGGGAGTACGCCCCTATCCACATCGACGGGACAACAGTGGAGAAGGTGGAAAGCTTCAAGTTCCTCAGCGTACACATCACTGATAATCTGAAATGGTCCACCCACACAGACAGTGTAGTGAAGAAGACGCAACAGCACCTCTTCACCCTCAGGAGGCTGAAGAAATTTGTCTTGGCCCTAAAACCCTCACAAACTTTTACAGGTGCACAATTGAGAGCATCCTGTCGGGCTGTATCACCGCCTGGTATCAACAGGGGCAAACTACCTGCCCTCCAGGACACCTACAGCACCCAATGTCACAGGAAGGCCAAAAAGCTCATCAAGGATATCAACCGCCCGAGCCACGGCCTGTTCACCCCGTTATCATCCAGAAGGCGAGGTCAGTACAGGTGCATCAAAGCTCGAGAGACTGAAAAACAGCTTCTATCTTAAAGCCATCAGACTGGTAAATAGCCATCACTAGCCGGCTTCGACCCGGTTACGCAACCCTGCAACTTAGTGCCTGCTACCCGATATAAATAGACTTGGAATCACTGACCACTTTAATAATGGAACCCTAGTCACTTTAATAATGTTTACATACTGCTTTACTCATCACATATGTATACACTGTATTATATTCTACTTTTAGTCAATGCCACGCCGACATTGCTCCATCTAATATTTATATATTTCTAAATTCATTCTTTTACTTTTCGATATGGGTGTATTGTTGTGAATCATTTTTAGATACTACTGCACTGTTAGATACTACTGCACTGATGGAGCTAGGAACACAAGTATTTCACTACACCCGCAATAACATCTGCTAAATATGTGTATGTGACCAAAACATTTTTTTATTATATAGCTGTCCCTCAGCGGTTTTGACTGAAAAAACAATGAATGAAACCCAGCCATTCACAAATATAGGACGGACCTGCGCTACGATTGGTCCTTGAGCACTTCATGCATAATTAATGAGTTTAAGATACCCATTGGTTACTTACTTGAAGGACAATGCCAATGAGCCAATAAGCGTGTGCCTGTCTGTATAGCCTACTCGAGCCCCAGGGAAAACTAACCGTCCATTAACTATAGGCTCAGTCAAGTTTTGGGAGTCGGACGGACCTCATAAATTGATCACTAAGCGGAGACAGACGACGTTAGTGTCTTTTGTGGATTTTTTTTTATTGCATTCTTTCCATACTGTAACGGAATTGAAACACGCACAGGGTGAGTAATATATTAATGCTTTCTATTTTCATTTTGCCTGAATAGGCCTCTGTAGCGATATATTATATCCATAAGTTTACGAGTGCATGCAACAGCAAATTTAGATCTCTGCCATGGGCTAAAACGGATCGCCATCTTCTCCAAGAAAGCGTTTACTTTAGCAACCATTTTCTTTCGCTTTGTATTAAGTTGTGCCATGCACTATATTCCTGTTTTTAAATTGTGCTGTGTATTTGCGTGTACCTTTATCTGAGTCTGCATATTTAGTTTTCTTATCTCCGAGGTCGATCGGCTGTTTGTGATTTTATGAATGGAGAGGTCAGGTTTTTTCTCTATGTTCCACACGGATCGAGTTTCACTTCATTGACAAAAACAAGGGTTCCGTGAAGAGAGAGGGGGGTACTAGGGGTGTTGGGTAGGATGTTATTAATCTCCTATTAGCTGCAATTTGCTTTTATAAAATAGCTAAGATTTTTAGTAGGATGTTTTTTCAGTAACTATTTGAAACCAAAAGCGTTTTAATGGCATTAGTTTTTGTAGCTTACAGTATAATTATCAAGTGATTTGTCTTGCTTTTTTTGATTGCCGACAATGTCCCACTCCCGAGCTTTTACAGAAGTTATATGATCGAAGGCGTGAATTCCATTTAAATGGTAATTTTATTAGGCTATTATTCTAAATTGTGATCACCTATTTTGGAATAGATATGGGCCATTACCTAATGCTACTGTTTTCACAACTTGTCAAAATGTGCCTCATGGTGTACGCTATTGGACTGGCACATTGTATGCATTACTAAATGCATCTTTTCAATGGGTTGCTACTATATGTCGCTTTAATGATTGGCCAGCTATGCCTTTATTCGTCAGAATAAAGGAGGGTTAAAGTCTAGTGACTGACTCGTATAATTCTTGAGGAGGTTTAGAGCGCGAGAAGTATCCGTGTGGAATGGAAGGACATGTAGGCTAATGTTACTGTTTTCTATTCCCAGACTTTCTCTTTTTTTCACTGTAACGTGCTTTAGCGCACAATGCCCAGGGGACACGACAGCTGTACTACATTTTTATATTTAAAGGGCATCTAAAAATGGTGAATGGTGACATGGTAAAGAGCCGTTTCCATTGGACTTTTATTTATAGACTGTTTTTATGTCTTGTCTAATACTGTTCTCCACTGTCTGAAGTTGTTTTGGGGTAAAACACTGTACAGTGACACTCATCTGTGCTTCATACAACACATGGCCACCCAGTGCAGTATCCTCAAATAGGTATAGGGCTAAGACCCATCCTTGAAAGTTTTCCCAGCTTAGTCTTAGCTGATTATTATTGCAGTCTTGTAATCACCTGCACATATGGTTGGCTTTGCCTTATGTAAGAGTTACATAAGTCACACAACTACAGAGTGTATTTACATTGTGCATGCTCTTAACCAGCATGTTCACTTAAAAGCAAGAGGGGTGGGGGTTATTGTATGGGTGCTGATGATAGCTCGGTAGTAAGGTTTCAGCTTGCTTACAGGTCTGTCTATATGAGTGAAGGATAAACTAGGTGACTCCCAGAGTACTCAAGAGTTGTGATCTAATCATGTTTCTATGTTTCGTCCACAGTTGAACAGCTAGTACATAAGGTGACCCTCGCGCTATCGCTTTAAAGCGAATACCTTTTTCTGGGAACATTTGGAGACCCATATAACATGGACCGATTCTACGACCAGCAAGTCCCATTTATGGTCCCACCCAATGTAAGAATGCTCCTCATGTCTGGTGATCTTCATAGAAATAGAATTACTAGAACCATTGATTTTGATGCTGGTTCTAGTTATTCTATTTCTATGGTTCTCTTTATCAATCCTAAGCATGGACATCATCATACGCTCCAATTCAATATCTACATGTCCATACTACTTGGAATGCAGAATGTATTGGCCATGTATTATAAATGATATTCTAATGTGGATATTGGAAGAGAGCCATAGATCTAGGCTTGTCAACTTTCCAGCTAGAAGTGGATTGGATGGGACGTGGCGTTCAGTCTCAATCATGAGTCACACCAGAGCCATTTACATACATAAATGGCTCTGAGTGACACAGACAGCACTAACATGTTGGTTGTGTTTTCATCTTTGCAGCAGAAATCTCATGTGGAGGAACCATACAGCAGACCAGTCATCGACAACAGGAAAAGGAAGTTTGTAGACACAGAACTCGCCCAGGACACGGAAGGTAATTGGACAACTTAATTCCCCTTTGTGACCTTGTCACAGCATATCCATTTTTTTTAAATTTGGTATCTGTTGCAGACCTGTTCCAAGACCTCAGCCAGTTACAGGAGATTTGGATTGCAGAAGGTAAGTTATCTTGTACGTATACCACAGAGTTGATACTGAATGCTTCCCTTTTCTGCTGAATTTATTTTTGATGTATTCTGTTGCTCTCAGCATCACCTAACATCATTTGCCCTCTGGTAGACATTGGTTATGTTAATTAAAACTATCCATATCTGACGCCTTTGGACAAGTGTTACAATTCCCCTGAAGTAGCTGCCTTCTGTGCATGCAGAATAATAAGGCTACTATTTAGAAAATAAGGCTAAGTGTGAGATAATTGGTCAAATGTCTTGGGTGGTTTAATTATATTCCCAACAGATGGTTAAGATGCATCGAGAAATTGGGCAGATTACCGATTAACCTAAGCTGATCACTTTAAATATTACGGTTTTCTTTCTGTGCACTCAATTAGAGCAAGTAGAGCAAAGTCCCATGAATGAGCAACTTTGCTGACTAAGAGAAAGCAATAATTGTTCTAGACTTATAACAACACTTCTTTAAACTCACCTTTTAATTTTTATTCAATTTCTTATTACACAGTTTCCCTCTTTGGTCCACAACACCAGTAATACAAAGGTGAATTCATTAGGGACTAGTTCATTGTTTTGAGATTGTGACAACTATAGTCCCTGTTTTAAAGTGCCCAAGTAACGCCCAACTTAGTTTTTCCCCCCCCGGTGGGTTGAACAAAATAGCTTTGGCTCTTTTTGAATCAAGACACTAAGATGAGATTGACAGTTCCAATGTTGTTCACCTAGCAGGGGCCCAGTTAGTATCCACTTGTTTAACTCTCCTCTCTCTCCCTCCACAGCCCAGGTACCTGATGACGAACAGTTTGTCCCAGATTTCCAGTCGGATAGCTGTGAGTACTTGAGATGTATTATTTATACCAGGCTGGGATGTGGGACCGGTGGGATCCAGCCAGAGCCGTGTGTCTTCTGGATCTAGGTATCCATGCTGTTTTGAATCTCAGCCAACTTTGTCAAACGTCTGAGTATTCTGCAGACGTCAGAGACTGTGTCAAGTGCCCCCAAGCACACAATGTAGCTAGATCTGATCTTGGGACTATTGCTGTGCTTGACAACCTAGGCCTGCAGGATTAAACTGCTTCACTGAACGAGCCATTTGCCCTCAAAGTTTTACTCAGTTTGCTCTTGAAGTTTTTATTCTGCTACATTGACTGGGTTCATCATCTTTAAGATAACAACCCCTGACAAGATCTTGCTTGCTTGCCTTTTCTTTCTTGCTTTCATTCTGCCAGGTCCTGACTTCATTCTTTCCCTCAAACAACCCCCTTTCCTCTGGGAATAGACCCCCCCCCCCCCCCCCCCCCTCCCATTGTTTGTGGGTGTTATCAGGCGATTGGCATGGGGCATCACATGAGCCAAGCTCATCTGATTTCACACTTTCATGCACTCACACTCAGCTTCTGGAATGGGTCTACCCACCTCTATCCAAAAGAGTCCGTCCAGTCTTTCTCCCACCTCCTCTCCTAGAGTTTCTGTACAGCTCCACTTTCTCCCATTTGTCTGCAGTGTACAGAGCCTTTATATGGCAGCCAAGGGAAATATTTGAGTTATGTTCAATGGAGTGTATTTTACAGTTTGTTTTTGTCTGTGGCAGCAGAGACAGGACGTGGTTGCTCAGTCTTTGTTAGTGTATGGATCCTGATCTACATGGTAGCCTAGCGTGTTCTAATGTAATGATCGCTAAGCTGAGATGTTGCACTATATTATTGAGGTTGATGCAGTCACATCACGTGTGTTTAGATAGGGAGGCCCATGCTAGGGTGTGTGTAGTAGACTGTAGGACGACAGTTTGTTCACTGTGGTTTCTGCAGTATAGTTCTTGACATAGCTGTGCGTTTGTAAGCGTGCAGGATAATGAGTGTGCGTGCAGGATAATGTGTGTGCGTATGTGATTGGCAGCAACCCCTTTAGCCAGGCAGGGGGCCAGACTCTCACAGGCCTTCTATTCACCAGCTCCATGTGGCCCTTGCCGTGCCTGCAATCATCCGGCCGTCACATGGCAGCCAATGCGCTGCACACACATTCCTCCTGCATTGTACTGTACTGAGCCTTGCCCTCCCATCATCTCGACCCCCTGTCTAGAAGTGGGGGGAAAGTGCCCTAATCTCCCATTTTCCATCCATTATACAGTCTTTCTCTCCTGATGCATTACTGCATGTTGCCCTGCTCTGGGCTTCTATAGCATGCATATGCAGGGAGTTGGGCTCATGTGCCTATTGTTTCCCTCGCTCCTGTCCCTGGTCCATCAGACCCAGGTTTAGGGTGATGCATCCAGCTCCTGATACTCCTCTCGCCCGGGTATCCAGTTTCACTACCCCATTATGTGGCGCCGGAAATGGGAGCCGATGTGAGACTGGAGATCTAGTGGGCTAATGGTTACAGTGAGGGGAGGAAAATAATTGAGTTACGGCCACACTGATTCATGGGTATTGACTGGGACTGCATCCCAAATGGCTCTATGGGCCCTGGTCAAAAGTAGTGCACTGAATAGGGTGCCATTTGGGACAGTGTGGGTAAATACTACAGTATATAATTTACAAATACCCTGCCCATTCCCCTCCTCCATATCGCAGTTTGTGCCATCCATAAGTGAGAAACCTACATGCTAAGTATAAACCAAATATTGTGTTTCCTACAGGTTATAGAAAGAGCAGAAGCGCTGTACTATCCATTCAGACCCCAGTCCTAACTACTTACAGGTTATGGAAAATGTGCTCTTTTAGTATTTCTTCAGTTGGTTTCCTGAAGGAGAAATTCTCCACTTCCATGTCAAAGATAATAAAACAAAAACACTACATTTCTTACTATAGTTTATACTACAGTATTTATACTATAGTGAACTGTAAATACTACAGTTCACTTAGTCTGCAAAAACACTACAGTGAATACTAATTTTTGTACCATAGTACTTTTTTTATGTGGGGTCAGCTGTCATTAACATGTGACAAATGGTTAAGTGGCTCACAGTGCTGGTGGAAGGGAGAAGACAAGACACTGTCCAATGTCCATACCATTGAAAATGATCAACGAGGATATTGAATAAGCACTGATTATCTTCACTGTTTATGGGTTGAATTAGCTATAGCAGTGTTTGATGTGTTGCCCCTCGTCCTCTTTCTCTCCTCAGTGATGTTTCATGGCCCCCCACAAACCAAGATTAAACGGGAACTGAGTCCTTCCAAAGAGCTTTCTCCTTGTAGCCAGGACAGGAGTCTCATGCCATACGGAGAGAAGTGCCTTTACAGCTACAGGTGTGGACCGTTTATATATATATATATATATATATATATATATATATATACTGCTCAAAAAAATAAAGGGAACACTAAAATAACACATCCTAGATCTGAATGAATGAAATATTCTTATTAAATACTGTTTTCTTTACATAGTTGAATGTGCTGACAACAAAATCACACAAAAATTATCAATGGAAATCAAATTTATCAACCCATGGAGGTCTGGATTTGGCGTCACACTCAAAATTAAAGTGGAAAACCACACTACAGGCTGATCCAACTTTGATGTAATGTCCTTAAAACAAGGCAAAATGAGGCTCAGTAGTGTGTGTGGTCTCCACGTGCCTGTATGACCTCCCTACAACGCCTGGGCATGCTCCTGATGAGGTGGCGGATGGTCTCCTGAGGCATCTCCTCCCAGACCTGGACTAAAGCATCCGCCAACTCCTGGACAGTCTGTGGTGCAACGTGGCGTTGGTGGATGGAGCGAGACATGATGTCCCAGATGTGCTCAATTGGATTCAGGTCTGGGGAACGGGCGGGCCAGTCCATAGCATCAATGCCTTCCTCTTGCAGGAACTGCTGACACACTCCAGCCACATGAGGTCTAGCATTGTCTTGCATTAGGAGGAACCCAGGGCCAACCGCACCAGCATATGGTCTCACAAGGGGTCTGAGGATCTCATCTCGGTACCTAATGGCAGTCAGGCTACCTCTGGCGAGCACATGGAGGGCTGTGCGGCCCCCCAAAGAAATGCCACCCCACACCATGACTGACCCACCGCCAAACCGGTCATGCTGGAGGATGTTGCAGGCAGCAGAACGTTCTCCACGGCGTCTCCAGACTCTGTCACATGTGCTCAGTGTGAACCTGCTTTCATCTGTGAAGAGCACAGGGCGCCAGTGGCGAATTTGCCAATCTTGGTGTTCTCTGGCAAATGCCAAACGTCCTGCACGGTGTTGGGCTGTAAGCACAACCCCCACCTGTGGACGTCGGGCCCTCATACCACCCTCATGGAGTCTGTTTCTGACCGTTTGAGCAGACACATGCACATTTGTGGCCTGCTGGAGGTCATTTTGCAGGGCTCTGGCAGTGCTCCTCCTGCTCAAAGGCGGAGGTAGCGGTCCTGCTGCTGGGTTGTTGCCCTCCTACGGCCTCCTCCACGTCTCCTGATGTACTGGCCTGTCTCCTGGTAGCGCCTCCATGCTCTGGACACTACGCTGACAGACACAGCAAACCTTCTTGCCACAGCTCGCATTGATGTGCCATCCTGGATGAGCTGCACTACCTGAGCCACTTGTGTGGGTTGTAGACTCCGTCTCATGCTACCACTAGAGTGAAAGCACCGCCAGTATTCAAAAGTGACCAAAACATCAGCCAGGAAGCATAGGAACTGAGAAGTGGTCTGTGGTCACTACCTGCAGAACCACTCTTTTATTGGGGGTGTCTTGCTAATTGCCTATAATTTCCACCTGTTGTCTATTCCATTTGCACAACAGCATGTGAAATTTATTGTCAATCAGTGTTGCTTCCTAAGTGGACAGTTTGATTTCACAGAAGTGCGATTGACTTGGAGTTAAATTTAGTTGTTTAAGTGTTCCCTTTATTTTTTTGAGCAGTGTGTATATATATATATATATATACACACACTTTATATAGCCTTTCCCCACACCAACAAGACAAGAGTCCAGGATTATCACCATGCTGACCCAAGCCCTCTGTCTGTCTGTCTTTGTCTGTATCTCCTTCCCTCCACAGTGCCTATGAGAGGAAACCCGGTTTGGGCTACAAGCCATTGACCCCTCCCTCTACACCTGTGTCACTGTGCAGCTCTACCAACACCCCAGGGACACACCCACTCAGTGAGCAGACTCCTCCCCCTCAAATACCCAATCAGAACCAGGTGCTTGGGCCACATCCACTGCAGCATGGGCAGCCTGGCAACCAAGCAGTCGGCTCCGCCCACAGCCAGCAGAGGCCGCTCTCACTCCACAGCCAGAGCCCGCCCTTCGCAGTGTCCTGCCCACCCTCACACCTCAGTCAGGATGGTACCTACAGCCCTGAGCACAGGTGAGTGGTCCTGTCATGCTGCGCTGCAACAACTCACTAGGGTTGAGTGGCGGGAACCTGGTTACTGAGATTTACTGGGCTTCACTGCCCAAAACCACTCCCTTTTCCCGGGATAAATAACTGAAACCAGTGAATTATAATAAATTATTTATATTAACATCATGGTGTGAAATGGAACTGTTAAATTATATGCTATGTCTAAATCTGGCTTCCCTACTGCCTCTGCATGATGAATCGCCAACGCTCAGGGTGGGGACAGACCTCAAGGTGGGGACAGATACCCACCTGAGTATGGAGTGCAGTTCACAATGCATGTAGACCTACAATATCATCTCATCATGGTAACTTTCTTTCTTGTGACAGGTAGGCTTACATTTGCTGCAGCATAGTCTATGCTACAGTAATATAAAGACTGGCTGTGTCTAATTTACCCATCTCCATCTGGCTTTTGGGTCATGTTTTTTAATTGTAAAGATATACCGTATCAGTCATAAGTTTGGACACCTCATTCAATGGTTTCTTTTCTTTTTACTATTTTCTACGTTGTAGAATAATAGTGAAGACATCAAAACTATGAAATAACACACATGGAATCATGTAGTAACCAAAAGTGTTAAACAAATAAATATTTTAGATTCTTCAAAGTAGCCACCCTTTGCCATGATGACTGCCAACACTGTGCAAAGCTTTCTCTCAACCAGCTTCACCTAGAATGCTTTTCCAACAGCCTTGGAGTTCCCACATGCTGAGCACTTGTTGGCTGCTTTTCCAGCACTCTGCGGTCCAACTCATCCCAAACCGGGCCTGTATATAGCCACGCTATTGTTATGTAATCTTATTGTTACTTTTTATTTTGCAAATATTCGTAACTCTATTTCTTGAACTGCATTATTGGTTAAGGGCTTGTAAGTAAGCATTTCACAGTAAGGTCTACACCTGTTGTATGTGGCGCATGTGATACAAAATTTGATTTGATATGCTTTTGAATGACACTTCTGTTTTGTTTTTTTTGAAATACCGGGTTACCCTGGAAAAAGGTGATTTATTGCCCCTGGTAAATATTCCGAATATGGAGATTAAACATCCAACATTGACCAACCGGTGAAGAACTCCATCCATGTGTTTACTAACATGTAAACTAATGAGCGTGTGTGTATCTCTACTCTGTTGACTGCTCTAAATGTACACACCCATCTATCTCAAGGAGACATGAGCTCACATGTTTCCATTGCCCTGTGAGACACAATGTGCCATTTAAACACCAAGCTCAGTGGAGAGTGTCAGGCCTTGTGACCTTTCACTAATGCTGACTTTAGGGGTGGGGAAGTGCACTTATGATGAGGAAGGTCCACGGGTGGCAGGTCACTGGTAGCGTGACAGACTCCTCTTTTGGAGATTGTCTAAACCAGACCCCTGTGAGAATGACCCTCGTCCCCTTACACACCACCTGTGACAGGACTCCTGGTCGGATGTGTTGGAACGCAGGGCATGTCATCACCAGCCAGTAATGTGGAACCAATGTGCAGCCAGAAGCCATTGGCCGTGTCTCTGTGGTGTCCAGGCCAATGAGCTCCGTCTAGAAAAGGGAGTCTTACTGTCACTGGAGAATCTTTTTATATCTGCTAGCTAGTGACACCTGCCCCCCAACATCTCATTTACAGCGTGTATTCACTGGCTTGATTGCAATAAGTGAGCCAATTTGGCTCCTGAGTGGATTGTGTGTCCTGCGTCTTGGTCTAAAGCTGGATTCTCAACAGTTCATCAATAGTTCAAGAGACTCACTCTCTTACACTGTGTTTAAAAACAGTTTAATCACCAACAGTTTTCATTCACTCTAAATCAGTTTTAAGCAATGGTTTATCAATAACCATGAGTAGTTCATTTGAATATTTTAAACTTTCATTCAATCTCTGTTCAGTTTTTTTTTCTATATCAACAGCTTTCATTAATAATCACCATCCAACCACCCTCTCCCATGTCTTCCTCCACCCCAGGTTCCAGAGGCAGATGTCGGAGCCGTGTCTCCCCTTCCCTCCCTCTGAGAGCCAGGCTCGCCCCCAGTTCCTGGCCCAGCAGCAGGCCCCCAGCCACAGCACCCTGCCCAGGGATGGGAGGCCTCCCTACCACCGCCAGATGTCTGAGCCCCTGGTCCCTGGTCTACATGGCTTCAAGCAAGAGCTGCTGGACCCCCGCTACACCGAGGAGGGTGTCCCCTCCATGGGCTCTCAGGCTGCCTTCCACCCCATGGCCATCAAGCAGGAGCCCCGGGACTTCTGCTTCGACTCTGGTGAGTGGCCGGCTACCTCCAGGCTGCTCTGGCTCGGTCTGACCCAAGGCGGCTTGGGTCATAAGTTGTAGCTGACCCACAGGGTTCTCGTCGGGTTGAGGGTGTGAGTCTTGAGCACTCCTCTCAATGTATTAGGTTGGTGTAAGCACAAGTTTCCACCCTATTTCTTCCACCAGTCCTTTCCTTCCATAAAAGGACATGCGTATTTAGGAAAGGAGGATGGGTAAGCCGGACACAACCTTGGGGCTCTCTGATTATGGTTGCTGTCCTGGGAGAGTTAGTTAAAACCCCTCTTGCCTTGCACAGCGCTGTGTCAACACTCATAACACACATGACCGCGTGGCTCTTAAATCACTCTGCTCTCTGACCCTCAGGCCAGTAAACATGAATCTCTGAGCCCGGCTTAAGGCTCTGCCAAAAGGTAAATAGGTCCGTCATCCCGGCCAGGTTCAAGGAAACATACTTCACTAGTATAGGGCTACCTAGGATAGATTTGGGTCGCTACGCTGTGTTTACAGAGGGAGCTAGTATGCAAGTATGAACTTTACTACCATTACATTGAAATTATTTCAAATTACGTATGCAGATTGACTTGCCAGATGCAGTTGTCTCCCATCCCAAAAGTCTTAGCTACACAATCCAACACTATTTACCTATCGGTAAGGTGGCAAAATAAGAACAATTCTGTGTAGCACCCCAGCTGTTGTCCCTCTTCTGCCACCAATGCCCACCTCTCCTTCCTTCCCTCTGCCCAGGCCAGCTTTGCACTGTCCCCCTCTCATTCTCCCTTTCAGCTTTGATTGAGAGGTCAGTGACGTAATGCTAAGCTTCTTACAGCCTATAAATACGTACATCAACAAAGGCTCACTGGCCCAGCCTCTGTCTCCCTCTCTCTCTCTCTGTGGATGGATTTGTGTATATAGGCATAGCCCATACGCTCATACTTAAACAGGTGCTGGGCTAATAAAGAATACTAGTAAAGAACAAGAAGGCCCGTACACTGTTAAAGCTCCCAATTCACTGCTTTTGACAATGATCCAAAACGGCTCTTCGTCAGGTCAAAACAGTGTCTACATCCCAAAATATACACATTTCACCTCGCATAACCATTATGGACATGACACATGGTGGGTGGAAAAACAAATGGATAAGCCACCAGGGAGACCTATTGTGACCTCCATTGACTGAAAATATTCCTGCTTTTGTAGATTTTCTTTCTATAATGTGCATTTTAAACAAGTTTATAAAAAAGAAAATTGACATTCAGATTGAGGGAGGGGTGTGTCTTTAGCATGGACCTATACAGGAATTCCCAGTTATGTGGAGACAGCTCCCCCCCCCCCCATACCCCTAAAAAAGGGCCTCCCCATCAGCCAATAGTCGCATATGCAGGATATGTAGTACAGTGACCATGACAAACAAGCCGACTATCTGGATGAGCGTTTCAGACAGCGGGATTACCCAGAGGAATGGCTGCGCGACGCAAGGGAACATTATGAAAATATGACCCAGGATGACAGCCTCACACCCAATCCTCCCCACTTGGTAAACCGTTCGACCACATCAAAACACTGGCACATCGAGCACTGATCCACAACTGGAAAAGACGTTTAAAGAGCCCCCGCGGGTAGTTTTCAGACGCGCCCCCAACATCAGGTCTTCCACCAGCACTACGTACTACCTTTTCTACACCATGTGCAGTAACTATAGAGGTGGCGGATGTACCCAGTGTAACTTTACCAACAAATGCACAATGTTCAATTGTTCAATCACCCGATTACGGGCAAGGCTATTAAGATTAAGGGCATCATTACGTGTTCCACAAATGTGATATACCTGATCAGGTATATCTGTGGTCTATGCTATGTAGGAAAACTAGAATAGCAGAACACAGGAGTAATATCAGGAGTCAGGACCTTGAGGAACCCTGTGGCTGCGTATTTCATGGAGGCTCGTCACAACATTCGCTCTCTGAGACACATAGGTATCGAACATGTTAAGACTCCTAGGAGGGGGGGAGATACTGATAACCAATTATTGAGAAGAGAATTTTATTGCATTCACTGTGTACCATTTCTCCTAGAGGTCTGAACCAAGACCATTTCTTACATGATTTGTGTTGCCTTCCAGGTCACCTACCTGGTCATTTTGTAAATGTATTTATTTATTTTCTGGAACTACATGTACCCATCTCATTGATCTCAATATATGGGCATGGCCACCATCATAGGGCTCTCCTGGTCGGGACAGCTCACCAGATAATGGATGTCTGAAATTGCACTGTATTCCCAATCTAGTGCATTTCTTTTGGGTTCTGGTCAAAATTGGTGCATTATATATGGAATCCGTGCCATCTAAGACAACCAATGTGTTGCAATTGGATAGAGCATATTATGCTGTAGCAGGCTCAAACTTGAGTTGACAGTACTAGATTAAACTTTTTTTATTTTATTTTTTATTTCACCTTTATTTAACCAGGTAGGCAAGTTGAGAACAAGTTCTCATTTACAACTGCGACCTGGCCAAGATAAAGCAAAGCAGTTCGACACATATAACAGAGTTACACATGGAGTAAAACAAACATACAGTAGAAAAATAAGTCTATTTACAATGTGAGCAAATGAGGTGAGAAGGGAGGTAAAGGCAATAAATAGGCCATGGTGGCAAAGTAAATACAATATAGCAATTAAAACACTGGAATGGTACATTTGACAGATGAGTGTGCAAAGTAGAAATACTGGGGTGCAAAGGAGCTAAATAAATAAATACAGTAGGGGAAGAGGTAGTTGTTTGGGCTATTTATAGATGGGCTATGTACAGGTGCAGTGATCTGTGAGCTGCTCTGACAGCTGGTGCTTAAAGCTAGTGAGGGAGATAAGTGTTTCAGATTTTTGTAGTTCGTTCCAGTCAAAGGCAGCAGAGAACTGGAAGGAGAGGCGGCCAAAGGAGGAATTGGCTTTGGGGGTGACAAGTGAGATATACCTGCTGGAACGCATGCTGGTATGGTGAGCAGAGGCGGGACTTTACCTAGCAGGGTCTTGTAGATGACCTGAAGCCAGTGGGTTTGGCGACGAGTATGAAGCGAGGGCCAGCCAACGAGAGCGTACAGGTCGCAGTGGTGGGTAGCATATTGGGCTTTGGTGACAAAACAGATGGCACTGTGATAGACTGCATCCAATTTGCTGAGTAGAGTGTTGGAGGCTATTTTGTAAATGACATCGCCGAAGTCGAGGATCGGTAAGATGGTCAGTTTTACAAGGGTATGTCTGGCAGCATGGGTGAAGGATGCTTTGTTGTGAAATAGGAGGCCAATTCTAGATTTAATTTTGGATTGGAGATGCTTAATGTAAGTCTGGAAGGAGAGTTTACAGTCTAACCAGACACCTAGGTATTTGTAGTTGTCCACATATTCTAAGTCAGAACCGTCCAGAGTAATGATGCTGGATGGGCGGGCACGTGCAGGCAGAGATTGGTTGAAGAGCATGCATTTAGTTTTACTTGTATTTAAGAGCAGTTGGCGGCCACGGAAGGAGAGTTGTATGGCATTGGAGCTCGTCTGGAGGTTAGTTAACAGTGTCCAAAGAAGGGCCAGAAGTATACAGAATGGTGTCGTCTGCGTAGAGGTGGATCAGAGACTCACCAGCAGCAAGAGCGACATCATTGATGTATACAGAGAAGATAGTCGGCCCAAGAATTGAACCCTGTGGCACCACCATAGAGACTGCCGGAGGCCCGGACAACAGGCCCTCAGATTTGACACACTGAACTCTGTCAGAGAAGTAGTTGGTGAACCAGGCAAGGCAATCATTTGAGAAACCAAGGCTGTTGAGTCTGCCGATAAGAATGTGATGATTGACAGAGTCGAAAGCCTTGGCCAGGTCAATGAATACGGCTGCACAGTATTGTTTCTTATCGATGGCGGTTAAGATATCGTTTAGGACCTTGAGCGTGGCTGAGGTGCACCCATGACCAGCTCTGAAACCAGATTGCATAGCAGAGAAGGTACGGTGGGATTCGAAATGGTCGGTGATCTGTTTGTTAACTTGGTTTTCGAAGACCTTAGGAAGGCAGGGTAGGATAGATATAGGTCTGTAGCAGTTTGGGTCTAGAGTGTCCCCCCCTTTGAAGAGGGGGATGACCGCAGCTGCTTTCCAATCTACGGGAATCTGACGACACGAAAGAGGTTGAACAGGCTAGTAATAGTGGTTGCAACAATTTCGGCAGATAATTTTAGAAAGAAAGGGTCCAGATTGTCTAGCCCGACTGATTTGTGGGGGTCCAGATTTTGCAGCTCTTTCAGAACATCAGCTGATTGGATTTGGGAGAAGGAGAAATGTGGAAGAGTTGGGCGAGTTGCTGTGGGGGGTGCAGTGCTGTTGACCGGGGTAGGGGTAGCCAGGTGGAAGCATGGCCAGCCGTAGAAAAATGCTTATTGAAATTCTCAATTATAGTGGATTTATCGGTGGTGACAGTTTCCTATCACGCTTTGTAGAAATGGCCCTGAAGTGTAATAAAGATCTGCTCCTCAGCAGAGGACAGTAAATGTAGGGACACTTCACTTCCGCCACAGTAGTTAAAGGGGGCGGGGCTTGATTGTCGTGATTTAATATCTGAAAGCCCAACCCGTCCTAATGCCGCTGGGTAATCCTATTTGGGAGCTCAGTGGACATGCGAGGCCTGTTGCGTGCTGCGTAGTGTGCTCTGATCAGGGCTTAGCCCGCTCCAACAGATGTGGTGGGATAGCTAGTGGACATTTACAGCCCAGCTGTTTGGTTGCTAGGTCAAAGCCAGTTGTGTAAGAGGAGGAAGTGCTGCAGCAGCAGGTAGAACAGTAAAGTAAAGCTTTTTTCCCCACACTGTTCATCCTCATGTCACCAACCACGTGAATGGGTGGGACCACAAATGCAACTTGAATAGTTTGCGCCACAATTCGAACAGAAACCGAACATATCCCAGCGACACACATATATACAAGCAGTATCCATTTACTGTAAGAGCTCCCTTTACTAGTAAATATGTATGATCTCTCTTTACTAGCCTGCGACCAGGGCAGCGGCCAAATATACTCATGGCAGAGGTTTTTGTTGTTTAGTGTGTGTGTGTGTAACGGATGTGAAATGGCTAGCTAGTTAGCGGGTACGCGCTAGTAGCATTTCAATCAGTTACGTCACTTGCTCTGAGACCTGAAGTAGGGTTTCCCCTTGCTCTGCAAGGGCCGCGGCTTTTGTGGAGCGATGGGTAACGACGCTTCGTGGGTGTCAGTTGTTGATGTGTGCAGAGGGTCCCTGGTTCGCGCCCGTGTCGGGGCGAGGGGACGGTTTAAAGTTCTACTGTTACATGTGTATGGGAATGGAAAGAGGCAGTCAGGTTACACTGTCTTCTCCCCTATCTCTCTGTTACAGAAGTGCCTATCTGTCAGTCTACATTTGGAAGAGCAGGGACCTTCTACCAAAACAACCATGAAAGTAAGTTATTGTAACCGTTCTCCCGTCTTAGCAGAGGAGGGTTTCAAGTTTATTTAACATGTGATAAAAGCATTGTAAATCGTATTTATTAGAGCGCTTGCAATAAAAACATTACTAGGAAGGTGTGTGTGAATAGCAGCTAATAAAACAAGGGAAACTCTCTCAAAGCCTTGGCAGCCGTTGACCCTGTTGGGACATATTTCCCTGTTGAAAAGTGCTGCATGGTTGGGTAATAGGGCAGGCTGGATGGTAGAGCTCAACATTAGAATGATGTCTCTCGGGATGTTGCATCTATCAACGAGTCCTGTTTAGGTTTTCACTATGTGAGCATTTCAACACAGCTCCGCAGCACTGCATGATATTAGCTCAACAGAATTTTCCACTCTTGGGAGGCTGCCCGGCTATATTGCTTTGTGAGCAGTTTAGTCCCCCTAGAACATTAGTAGCTGGCCTCCACAGCAAAATGGAGGCCATATTCCCACACCCTAGCTAATATCTCTCTCATATTACAGGTTTCTCCTTCAGAGAGCTTCACCTGTACTATGACGATACCTGTGTGGTTCCTGACAGACTTGAAGGTAATAAAATATATACTTTCACACCCCTGGATCCTGTCCTTGGGCGAGAGCCTTTTGCTGGCCTGTTCTTCTGGATGCGAGAGCCTTTTGCTGGCCTGTTCTTCTGGATGCGAGAGCCTTTTGTGCTGCATGAGCTTCATTCCACCCTGGGGGGGCTTTACACGCAGCACATGGAGGGACTCTCTCTGTTCCACTGCTGGCAGCATTTGAAAGGACAGGATTTATTAGGATGTCTGTTGCATCACTGACTAAAGAAGAAGAACTGTAGAAAGTCTCCTTTGAGCAGCTGAGATGACAGGCAGGTGTAAAATGAGCAGCCTGCTCCACTTCACTGTCTCACCAGCCTGTAGCTGACTGTGGTGGAGTAGAGTTCTCACAGATACATATCTTCCCCCTCTTCACAGGGAAGGTCAAGCAAGAGCCCTCAGTGTACCGTGACTGCCCTCCATACCAGCGTCGCGGCTCTCTGCAGCTCTGGCAGTTCCTGGTCACCCTATTGGACGACCCGGCCAACGGTCACTTCATCGCCTGGACAGGCCGGGGCATGGAGTTCAAACTCATAGAGCCTGAAGAGGTCCGTTGGGAAGATGTTTTGTTTAAATCTGATTTTTATTGTAATGTTACATTGATAAACATGGGCGATTTGTTTTTTTTTGTTTTTTTTGAGAGAGCTAATCTTCTACAATGACTTAAGAGGTCTGTGCCCTGGTCCTAGTAATAGTTCAGACTATTAAAAGCTAGCGTACTCAACTTTTTTAGTCTTTTTTTAGATGTTCAATCAGGCATTGTGACTGACAGTATTTTCTGTCTTGTCTTCAGGTGGCTCGCCGCTGGGGCATCCAGAAGAACAGGCCAGCCATGAACTATGACAAGCTGAGTCGTTCTCTGCGCTACTACTACGAGAAGGGCATCATGCAGAAGGTAAAGGCAGGTTCACCCTTTCTATCCTTCCCCATTTCTACTTAGCAACAGCATTAAGCTGCCTTTGGAGCAAGCTAGCTATTGGCTTACTTGAATAAACCTTGGGGGGTGATGCTGCAGTTCCGCAGGGTCTAACCATAGTTACGTATAATATGTTAACTATTGTGTTATATTTAATTCTGTGGGTCAAACTAACTTGTTCTCCTCTGATTGGTCTATTGCAGGTGGCTGGTGAAAGGTACGTGTACAAGTTTGTGTGTGACCCTGAGGCCCTGTTCTCCATGGCCTTCCCTGACAACCAAAGGCCCAACCTGAAGGCCGACCCAGACAGTCTGCCCTGCGGTCAGGTAGACGACGACACCCTGCCTCTCACCCACTACGACAAGAACACCCCTTACCTGGTGGACTCTGGGGAGCAGTGTGTAGGAGGCCTACCCTTCCCTGACGGCTACGGCTACTGACACGTACTTCCCCTACTACTGAACCCGACCCAGAGATCAAACGGCTGAGGCTGAGCAAAAAACTATCAAACCCGAAACCTCCCTCTCCTCTTACCGCTAAATTACTCCTCCGATCTTACAGATTAATTTAACCCTCCCTCCCCCTGAAAACGACTGAGGAGAAACCTGCACCAACCACCTTCTCTGGCATCATCTACTGTACCAAGAGAGGGGGGCCGTGGAAGTGCGGAATGGACTCCAGTGGTTCCGCCGACTTAAGGCGAGGTGGCGTTGTTGTTGCAATGGAGACCGAGAGGACGTGATGGAGGGCCAGGGGCTGCATTATGATGACAACATGCCGGAGGACTGTCAGATAGGTCTCTGCGCAGACTGCAAGAATTGTAACAATTCTGATTGACAATCTGCTTTTTCTAAGAGTATAATAAGTATCTTAAAAGTTAATTCTGACAAAATATATAAATGCAGCACTATTCTATAGTTGCCTTTTTCGTCCCCCATAATTATATATTTTCTGCCACATATGAACAATAAGATCTGTGTAAGCAAGGACTTTAATTTGCAAAAAACTCCAGACCTATTTGTTTCTGTAGGCTTAAAGGTTAGTCTAGAAATGTCTGTTAGTATGCTGGCTTTTCTACAGTTGGTTAAAGATTTAGACCTAGTAGTGCTCTAACCCACTGGGACATTCTATGGTTTCAGATTAGATGGATTCCTCCAACCAGAGGCCTACATTTTGTTTGTTTAATGCCGGCCTGGCTGTGTTTTTATCCAGTGTAATTATTTAATGTTTGTTCTGCTGGGTTACCTGTGAGTGCCCCACTAGCGTGAAGCTCCAGGCTCTGAGCTGTGGCTACATCTGAAACGACACTATTCACTATATATAGAGCACTACTTTACAAAGCCCACCAGTCTATGGTCAAAAGAATTGCAGTATAAAGGAAATGGGGTGAATGTTGGATGCGGACTCTGGGCCACCAGACATTCTCCGTTATAGTGACACTCCACACCATTTCTTTTTTTCATAAACTCACTCCTTATATTGCCTCAGTTGTAACTGACTAATCAGGACTCCACTTTAAAATAAAAAAAACTAGGCCCTGCAGGAATATTTTTAAAGAGATTTTGAATTA
The DNA here is from genome assembly GCF_016432855.1 of Salvelinus namaycush. Lineage (NCBI taxonomy): Eukaryota > Metazoa > Chordata > Actinopteri > Salmoniformes > Salmonidae > Salvelinus > Salvelinus namaycush. The sequence goes on along the minus strand of NC_052319.1, from coordinate 22,692,633 downwards.
GAAATGCCTAAAGTTATTATTAAAAAGGTCAAATCTTAATTTATTTTATTTTATTGGGTGCTTGATGTTTCCTCAGCAGTGAGTGTACTATATTTCTCAGATGCACAAGGATGGCATTGTTCAGGACTTTGCATGCGAAGGGGTGAAATTCTACACCTTTCCCTGGACTCCTTTCTGCCAATCACAGGTTGTCAACAAGAGACCTCTGCTTCTCTTTGCATGACGGTGTATTCAAACAAATAAACTGTCCACTAACATATCGCTTTACTCTACTCTGGACAAAGAAGCAGATTGTGAAACTTCTCTGCATTTTGTTCATGTTTTGTTTCTTAAATGGGGAAAAATACAAACTTATATAAATATATATTTTTGCTAAGTCTGCAACTGTTTTGATTTTACTGTATAAGCCTGTATAGTTCTGCCTATAACAACGTATGCATCTTAAAAAAATAAAAAAAAATCAGGATCCCTGTGACTCGACTATTACTGCAGACAGTTTGCTTTAGAGGCCGTTTTTGGTGAATGAAAGGGTGAAGAACAAGAATATTGTCTTAATTATAAAGGGGTATTATGGCTGGGGTTCATACAGTGTGTCTGCATCCCAAATGACACACTACTACCTATATAGTGAACTACTTTTTGACCGGAGCCCTATTGGCCCTGGTCAAAAGTATACTATATACATTGAGTTTACAAAACATTATTAAGAACACCTTCCTAATATTGAGTTGCACCCTCCACAAGGTGTCAAGTGTTCCACAGGAATACTGGCCCATGTTGACACCAATGCTTCCCACAGTTGTGTCAAGTTGTCTGGATATCCTTTGGGTGGTGACCCATTCTTGCTACACACAGGAAACTGATTGTGAAAAAGAACTAACGCTGCAGTTGACAAACCGGTGCGCCTGGCACCTACTATACCCCGTTCAAAGGCACTTCAATATTTTGTCTTGCCCATTCACCCACTGACTGGCACATACACAATCCATGTCTCAATTGTTTAAAAAGGTTAAAGAAGGATTTTTAAGCCGTTTCTCCCCTTCACCGGGGCGGCAGGTAGCCTAGTGGTTAGAGCGTTGAACTTGTAACCGAAAGGTTGCTAGATCGAATCCCTGAGCTGACAAGGTAAAAACCTGTTGTTCTGCCCCTGAATAAGGCAGTTAACCCACTGTTCCTAGGCTGTCATTAAAAATAAGAATTTGTTCTTAACTGACTTGCTGACTTAAGTTTAAAAAACAAATCTACACTGATTTTGAAGTGGATTTAACACGTGATATCAATAAGAGATCATAGCTTTCACCTGGTCAGTGTCATGAGGTATTCATAATGTTTTGTACATTCAGTGTATAGTGAAAAGGGTGTCATTTCAGATGAAGAGATGTGTGTATCCACCTATAGTCTTTTTCCCTGACCTGACCAAGGGTTGTCTGCACTTGTATAGGCTTCACCTTCTCTCCCTCTTCACAATGTGTACCTTACTTACACTGAGTTTATAATGATCTGTACTGGGTACAATAAAATGTCCTTTCTGCTTCACTTCCTGTGGTCTGGTCTGTTGTGTCCTCATTCCCTTTCCTGTTCCCAGAGGCATCATGCCTATATGGGGACAGGGGCATGTGGCTCCTCAGATTTGTCCTGTAAATACATTTTTTTGACGCTATCAATCAAGTTAGATGTACTATCTTAGCTGCCATGCCTGCTGGCAAGGTTGGTAGACTTTTGAAAATCAAGCAATAACAATGTACTGAATAAGACATTCCTTTCAATCTTTTATCCATATTTTGTTTCTTCAAAAGAACCACCAGTCAGGAAGATAGACAGCAAATATGTTTTACATAGAATTAAGCATGATTATGGCTCTAGAGGGACAGGGGGTGTAGTCCCCCCTCTGCCCCCCACCCCACGTACTTTGTGCCCCCTCAGATTTTTGGGGTACATGACGCCCCTGCCTGTTTCCTCATCACTGACAGACTGCATACCAAATGGCCCCCTACTTCCTATATAGTGCACTACTTTTGACCAGGGTTCTGGGAAAAGTAGTGCACTATATAGGAAATAGGGGGCCATTTGGGACTCAAACCACAGTCAGCTGATGTTCTGCACTGAAGGTCACTGTGCTCGGCTTTGCTAATTACTGACAAGTCACATGCCTTTTCTCTGTTTGATATTTCCTTTGTTAAAGATTACCCTTGACTCCCATTGCAACTGGTTGAGCAACACTGAAGAAAGAATATACCAGGACTCTGTGGAAAGCAGTGGCAATTGTTACTGGTTAAATAAGTAAAATGAATAAGGGCAGTGAGTTTGTTTGGCCCTTTTTTAGGCTGGCATGACGACATGTCAGAAGAATTCTTGAAAGTTGGAAGTGGTCATTTTATTTTTTCCTCAAGCAGGCTAGTTTTAACTCTGTGTAGTAAGACATTCCCTTAGCCTGTGCCTGTACAAGGACAAACAATAGCTGCTTTTCAGTGATTATGCAGTTTCATGAGTTGGTTTACAATACAGTCGTCTTAAAAATACCATATTTTTAAATACAGTACTAGCATATTCATGTCATATTTGTACATTTTACGTAGGGAAGTACGCAAAGAAACATGATGCAGGAAACACGTAAGCCTGACAAATTATGCAACAAAAAAGCAACCTGTGTATTAATAAATATTTCAATTTTTTCTATGAATTAAAGATTCATGCTTTCATGACAGTCGTGCAAAACCTCAACAAATAATTAATAATCTAGGATTACAGGAACCTGTTTAGGACAGGAGAAATGTACAGATAGTGGTTATTTTACTCATACTGGCTAAAACAGGGAAACGTAGTTCCTATGTTCTCGACAGAGACCAAGCACAAACTGTGCCCAGCTCTTTATTCTTTGTTAATCAAGGGCTCTTTAAAAGCGCAGAGTGTGTCAGGGCCAGAGAGGGGTTTGCCCTCCATTACTTGTCTGGCTCATCACTCTCTCCATCTCTCTCTCTCTCCCCATCGATTGGAAGAGCAGAGAAAAGAGAGAAGAGTGCTTCTCATTGCTGTTAAAGGCCCTTTGGGGGTCCCAGAGGGACTCACATGGCCCTTCGATCAACTGCATCTAGGCAGCTAGAGGGGTTTGCTGATGAGCCCATTGTGTCTGCATCCCAAATGGCACGGAGTCTGCCTGCCCTGATGGTATGGAGCATCACTTAGCCATTAACTGATGTTTATTTAATCAACTCTGCTACACTGTAGGTGCTCGCCCCACTGTATGTTTCTGACTGAGTTCAAAATCTAGACACTGCACAGATGTTAGGTTATCAATCCATCGAGTTTCAATTATTAATTTTCACAGTTTTAAAGGAGAGAACCGACGATCTATATAACATACACTACATTCCGGTACACTAGCCTACATCTCTAAGCCACTATAGGGACTCGCAAAAGGAGACCAGGCCTACTTCATGTGTATCGTGGAGACTAATTCACATGTAGCTTGTAATTCTTTCACAAAAACAATTCTCCAGTGTGAGGTAAAACAATACAAGATAGAAACCCTTTTTGTTTTCATGTAAAATGTATGAAATGTACAGGTTTGCTAAATGGTCCTAAACTATAGTACTCTGTTTGTGAACTACATCGGAAGAACAGTTGCACTTCTTTATGTAAAATAGATGAGTAGGGGGGATTGTTTTGGAACTTTCTTGGAAAACCTGCTTGCGAAGGTAGTTGACTATAATCAGTGCAGTGGTAGGCCTACTCAAAAGATAACACCACAGATTCTGTTTATTCTACACAGTAAATAAATACAATCTAGTTTATTTTCATAAATGTCTGACCAAAGTCTTATCAATGTACCTTCCAGCTATCTCTCTGTCTCTAATAATCTTCCCTCACCCTCACACCCTCTCTCTCGCTCAATCAGGTTTTAGCACTGATCCCGATTTGATGGGCTTGAGCCACTTACTGAGGACGCAGTGATCAGATTGAGGCTGATCAGATGTCACATCACTGTGGAAATGTCCAGTCTTAGAAAGCCACTTAACCTTCAGCCCGCCCACTTCAATCCTCCCTGGAAATAATAGTGCAGGCCAAATAGCAGACCTGGGTTCAAATAGTATTTGAAATAATTTCCAACATCAACATACATTTGACCATACAGACAGCTAATTACTGCATCAAAATTGATCCCCTCTCTAAGAAACAAGATGTGGCAGACAGACAACTAATGCATATAGAGGTTTTAGTCCAGCACCACAGGGCCAGGACTCACTGTAGTTTGTTGCTTTCATGCAGTACGAGCGGTAGGAGACACCCTAGCTCACAGTGGTTCCTGGTTTGTGAAGAAGAGGAATGTTTGATAGGAACATTTAGACAATGTGATAGGAACATTTAGACAATAAATATGATGTAACACTAACAGGCAATTTCTCTTTTTGACATTAAAATACGTTACTTAAAAGCAATTGGGACAACACAAGATATTTTCTTTGGGTTATCTACAGATTATTATTTCATGAAATACAACTAATGATGAAATGTGGTCTATTAAGGTCAATTAAAATACCAGTGAGTAGGATACAGGAACAGATATAGGGAAAAAGCGAAAGGTGTCGATCCTCACGTTCAACCCTGATTAGACCCAATCCTGATCTCTCTCAAAGAGCTGTCACACTGCCCTTGATCCTCTGTATTACACAACAGACTTCACCTAGTGGACACACACACACACACACACACACACACACACACACACACACACACACACACACACACACACACACACACACACACACACACACACACACACACACACACACACACACACACACACACACACACACACACACCTTGCGACGGAGAATGTATTGTACTACCACTTCATTGAACCTTGACAGCCCTCCAGTGGAAAAACGATGTTACTACATCTACAAAGAGGGCTGTGGGCAGCAACACGTGCTAGCTGAAAAATAAGAAAATCGTGATTGAATGATGATCTATTAGGTAATTCAAAACTGTATTATACAATTAATACTCAGGACTGTAATTGGAAATGTGGATGTTTCATTGTGCAGATCTCAGTGCTAAAATCAACACCATCACCATGTGAGTAACAACGGACAGTGTTAGCTAACGTTAGCTAGCTAGCTAAATGTTTACCAGTTCATTATTTTAACCATAAGGACAAACATAAACCAGCCAACTAGCTGCATTTGATTAGCTAGCTATTAGCTAGGATCATAAAAATCGTGGTAAAAATGAATTAATATGTCTGTCAAAGAAACCGCCAGCTAGCTAGCCACTTTAAAAAGTGAAAGTGCTTCCGTTTTCCAGTTCTTACCATTTCCATACATGTTTTTGCTCATGAAACCCATAGCAAAGAAAAAAAGTTTCATAGCAAAGATGGTGGATAAATGAAGATAGTTCACACAGGCCGTTTACCATTGAAAAAAATGGTCAGTTCCGGTCTCCTTAACTGAGTGTGTCTCCCATAGACACCAAATGTAATAGCAGCTGGCTCTGGTTTACTTAGTTAATTGACTAAGTAGACCAGACCCAGCTGGTGAGGTGTCTTGCTTCCTCTTCCGTCTCTGATTCATAGCACACCTCACTTGTTGTACAACAACAGTAGCAAACCTCTAATTACGTTTCGGTGTCGAAGAACCTGATTGTCTGTCAAAATCAATCGACAGGTGGCGTGCACGTGCAATGTATTAAATAATCGCTTCACACCATATTCCCACTTCGACCAAGGTAAATTGACACAGGATAAATTGTCAATATTTATCGACAAACTAGTTGATATTCTTCGTTCCAATTATGTTTGTTAGCGCTATAAAGAATGTTGCTGTTTTTAATGTATTGCAAACACCTGTAAAAATAGTTTTTAGCTGCGTTAGGCTATATTTAGTAATGCCGTGGGGATGTTAGTTATTAAATGCTAGTTAATAACTAAATGACTAGTCATGTCCACATATATTCAAACCGCATCTATTAATTTATGGCCTTCGTCAAAGTGCATCAGCTCCATCTGATAGTTGGATGTATGTTTTTCAGAACATGTGGTATCCCTTCCCAATGCTCATGCCGTTGTCTCTGTCGCCGGAGCCACAGCGTCCATCAGATATTTCTCAAACGCCCTATGCATCAGGGATGATTCAGATGCATATGGTACCTTGTGACCAACGTTTCTTTCAAAATGCAATGAACGGGTTGGCTGGTAAGTCAGAGGGAAGTGCTTTTAAAGATGCAGTATGCAGAAATCGCGCCGCCATTTTCTGGTTGCAAAAATTATAATAGTTTGCCAAACTTCGTTTGTGACAAAACAAGTATTGGATAATCATTGTACTATACTAAACCGCTGTGAAATATATTTTAATTAAACCAAAAATATTGTATTTTCAGCTGTTTGAAACTGGTGTACAAGACAAAGTAAAATATGCAAAAATTAAAGTACAGAAATAGAGCACATAGAACAGATCTCTCACTTGACTTTCTTCCAATGAGAATGAAAGATTTATAACTCACATTTCTATGTGCATTTGGTCAGGTCACCAAAAAATAACAAATTGCAGCTTTAAAACCACTGTTTAAAACCCCATCCTCCCAGTGGTGCAGCGGTCTAAAGGTGTCTGTTCCATGCTTCCCAGCCAGAACAGTTCGGAAGGGTTTGTGCATATATTATTATTTTATGTTTTTGTTTGTTTGGGACTTTTACAATTTTACAACTAATCTTTTTGATGCAGTATTTCTCAATGGAAAAATGTGCATGAAAACGAGTTGGTGGTTGGTCAACAGTAGGTATTCTTCAAAGTCTGTCATTCAATGAGACTCGTTTTCATGCAAATGTTTTCATTGAAATACTGCATCAAACATCATAGATGTAAAATTATGCGACTTAGATTTCTTGAGTCATCTTAGATTAGTTGACTATTTTGAGGAAGTGTATACTGGCTGTGGTGTCTCAAAATGTACAAACAGTACTATTGCTGTTTTTTTAAGTGAAGGTCTTTTAAGAGAGTATGCAAGCACACTCGTTCGGCTAGGTGCAAGCTGAGCTGAAGTATGCTGACGCCTTATGGCACTGAATCTAAAGCCTGGGGTTCGATCCTAGGCTGTCACACAGCTGGTCATGACCAGGAGCACCACAGGGCGGTGCACATTTGGCTCAGCACCGTCGGGGTTAGGAGAGGGTTTGCCCGGGGGCTTTCCTTGGCTAATCACACTCTAGTGACTCTTTGTGGCGGGCCGGGCGCCTGCAAGCTGACTTCGGTAGTCAGTCGAAAGGTGTTTCCTTCGATACATTGGTGCGGTCGGCTTATGGGTGTTGAGCAGTGTTTTTTAAAAGCAGCGCGGCTTGTCCGGTCATGTTTCGACCTTCGCCTCTCCTGAGCCCATTGGGGAGTAGCAGCAATGAGACAAGATCGTAACTACCAAATGGATATCATGAAATTGCGGAGAAAAATGTTAAAATATTTAAAAAAATTAAGCACAAGAGGGATGCTTCCTCTTGCAACCCAAAACTCATAACCAATGGAATGCACTTTCACTTTTTAATTTGAGCTTTCCAAATTCATTACAAAATAATATTATGTCCAAACCATTTGTGTTCTCCCTCATTGCCTTGGGAAATGACATGCATTAATAATGTGCCTTTACCTCAATAGACCCTCCATCTTTGTCGATAGAGGACTGCAGGAAATTTCTTCTCAACAGGTATAGAGCATGTCTATTAGTCCCAGCACATTCTTTATGCTGTAATGTGAGAATCATGAACATGAAAGTCTATTGTGCATCCCATTTCTCAACCCTTCTGCTGAAGTGTGTACTTGCACACACTCCCTTTCATGGATTTAATAATGGTGGAAATTCTGTCCAGCCAACACTTACACCAAGCCAATGCTTTTAAATTCAAGAATAGGAGTGTGCAAGTGCATACTTTGGGAGAGGTTTGGAGTATTGGAAGCAACCTAGGTCTAACTCTGCATGTTACAGGTCTGTGTTTGACCTGGTGAAAGTCACCCATTTCCTGGAGCTGACAGACCCCAAGCTGCTGGGTTGGTACTTATCTCTGCCTGTGGAGGACAGGAAGCTCATACAAGGTACAGTAGGGACCAGGGAAGGTTGTATAATAGACAAACAAAAACTCCCAATAGTGTCGTTATGGTTTTGCCATCAAATTACAAAACACTTGTATAGAATCCCTATCCAGGGCCACCAATTGACTGTAAAATATGAATCCTATTGACAGCCTACTTTCTGTAGTCTCAGTGAAAACTGAGCCACGTATTCATTGTCTTTCCCTTTCAACTTTCTGTTCCACAGAGGAAGGAGGACTCCATCGGTTTCTGCAGAGGCATCCGGCTCTGAACGTAGCCAGACAACTGGTTTATGTGAAACGTGAATTATGGCTCTGCTTGACTTTAACTGTTTTCTGTTGTAACCCTGGTTGAATTATCCGTGAGCACTGGCGTACCAGTGCTCATAGCATATGAACACATAAGCCATGTCAAAATGTTTAGAGTTGCAGGAAATGAGCTTTAAAACTGCAAAATTCTCTCAGCCTCATGGCAAAATGTGTAGATTAGCAGGAAATTAGCTTTTAAAACAGCAAACTTTTCTTTCAGCCTCATGACGATGTGTAGAATATCATGAGATTAGTTATAAAAATGTACATTTTTCCTCTCTGCCCCATGGCAAAATGTGTAGAATTGCAGGAAATGTGCTTTAAAACGGCAGGTGTTTCTTTCTATCCCATGGCAAAATGTGTAGAATTACAATACACTTTTCTGAGAACATGGCCCCTTAAACCTTGCAGGGGGCCTTGTGAAACTGCGGTACACCACTGTCCCAGAAAAAGAATGGCCTACATATCATAATTACATATACCTGTAAACTGTCTTTACTCTGTATATTAATAGTTGTATTATAATTTTATATTTGATGTTACATTTTTTCTTTTGTGTACAGAACAGGTGAGAGGTTGCTGGAAACCGCCTGCTGTTACACAGACGATGTCTTCAAACCTAAACAAGTATGTTTTTTCTCCTGTCAATTCAGATAACTACATTTGTTGGTCACCAGGTGTGATTCTACAACCAGTAGTTGACTAGAGGAAAAATAACAATTGTCATAAATTTAGCATGGTTTCTGCTGTTCTCAGATCCAGAAGGCCCACATTCTATGGTGTGATTCAGTGTCCCAACTGTGGAACCAGTTGTTCTTCAGGAGCTAAGATATGCCGACGCTGTAGCACACCTATCCAGAAGGAGATCCCGGCATGCCAGTCAGGTGTGGTTTAAAATCATAATTCAAAACATAGACTGTTATATTTGCTTTGTGTGGACAGATGTGTTATCTTGGAAGGAACATGCCCATTCATAGTCAGTCGTATACTAGTGCACAGTCAATGGGTAATATTAAATGTCTCTCATTCCACACTAGCAGTTAAGTAACAGTACTTTATGAATCCCACAGTTACATTGATTTCATCACCACAGCATAAGTTGTTTGCCTTTAGCTCTGTTTCTTTATTTTGATACAACCATGTTGTTGTCTTCCTCATAGAAGAGGAGAAAGAGTTAGGTCTTCTTCCCAACAACGTGAAGGAGGAGCTAAATCTGTTCAACTGTTCAGGGCACGGGGGAGTCCAGTCAGTCCAAGTCCACCACCAGGCGGAAGCAGGAGCAGTGCAGCAGTTCAGGGGATGTCAGCCTCAGTCCTTTACTACTACTACCTTCCCATCCACAACAGTGGACTGTCTGGTCAACCTTCAGGATAGCTTCCAGTCAGCCTGTGGTGATACCAGTGGCGGCCATATTGGAGCCACAGAGGATTCTCCAGGCCAACAGGAGGCGCACTTCTCCAAGGTCCAGCTGCTCTCTCAGCTGTGGGAGGAAGGGCGGTGGCAGGATGGCAACAACTGCAGTAGTGTGGTGGTATATAAGGATCCGTCTTCCCAGACTAGCTTCTCTCTGGATATGGAGCTGGAGATACAAAGCCAGAGAGGAATTAACAGGAGCCAGTCTTCCATCGAAAGCCAGGAAGGTGAGTCCATGGCCAACTCCATATCCATGCATGACCAGATGGCAGACTTCCCCATTTTGGACCGGGAGACTCCTCCAGAGTACTACAGCTTCAACAGCACTAGGATGGACCGCACAGAGTGGAACGACACCAGCATCAACACCAGCCAGTTAGCGGAGCAGGACAGCGACGACTCACTATCACTCATGGCCACCGTGGAGAGCACTGAGCAGCCTAGCAGACCAGTGGAGGTGGAGCCACCTGAAGCCAGTATGGTGTCTTCCTGCGCTGGAGACCGCAGCGAGTACTGTGATTGGACCTACGACAACTGCCCCGGCAACCTAGCAAATGAGGAAGAGGCCTCAAGATGCGAGCTAGAGAATAACAGTGTCGACTACCGGAGCCTCATGAAAGAGGATGGGAGTATTCTTATGTATAAAGCAAGTAATGAGGGGACACCTGACTTAAACCTGACACCCCCACAAGGTCAAACCAAGAAGAACCAGTCCGGTTGGTCTAGAGAGAGTCTCAGTGCACCCCAAACCCTGAAGAAAGAGGAGCTGTCCATCTATGAGGAATCCTTCATGTCAATAAGCCCTGGTGGGGCAGCGGCGGCTGTCGTGACCACAACACAGCATGAGAACGGTATGTCTGCGTTTTCTCTAGTCAATCTGAACCAGACTTTTGATCTCTCGCCTTCACGGGTCACAGAAGCCAGACTGAGCACAGCCGACCATTCGACAAATACGTGGCCTGCCGTCGCTAAACATGATGTGTTGGTTGGTATTGACCACAGTCTAACAGGCTGCAACCAGAACACACAAACTCAGGGCACAGCTACAACTGACAAGTCTGTCATCACTGAAGTCCACATGGCAGACCTGGAGTATCTCACTGAGGTACAGTTAACGCTCCTCCTGTAATATTTATAGTCATTCAGATTTCCTTTTTACTGAAATACATTTCTTCAATATCTAAATGTCTTTAAGGAATTCATCAAGCTGAAATTTTCTCAAGAGGAACTGAAAGAGCTGAAAGAGCAAATGACGAGGTATTTTAGACACTTAATTCTGTTATGTTATACGTCCATTTCAGATTTTTCTTAGATCGTGAAAATCTCCATGGTTCTATTCTTCTATCTACTGATGTGCTGACCATGGCTATGTCTGTTGCTGCCTGTATCAGCTCTGCAGGCGGTGTGAGTTTGAGAGATGGAAGAGGCTGCGACAATGCGGACCGTGGTGAATGTGACTGTGGCCAGCGTGCCACGCGGGCAGAGCTGAGCCTACTGGCCCTGCAGTATGGGATGTGCCAAAGGCACTGCTGGAGACGCTACTACACCTCACCTGAGGGAGACCGTCTGTTCCAGGGGTAAGGGACAGGACAGGAGATATGACAGCTTGGCACCTTACAAAGTTGTGCAGAACTGTCATACATAATTTATGTCCAGGGTAAGGGACAGGAGACAGCAGGGCACCTCACAATTAAACTGATTGATTTATTCAATGAGTTTAAAAGATCATTGGACATGTGTCTGTTAGTGTTATGTCTATCTGATCGTGCATCTCTCCTGTTGATCATTCAGTTAGGCACTATTATGGTCATGTAGCTGTTGAATACACTTGCCCTGTTATGGAAGCTCTAAAAAGCCTCTTAATTTAACATTTGTTTTTAGTCCAGGAAAGGCTTAATCTGGATCCAGGAAACCAACGCTATATTATTCCTATGTTGACATTCCAGTATGTAAACTCAGCAAAAAGAACCGTCCCTTTTTCAGTACCCTGTCTTTGAAAGATAATTCGTAAAATCCAAATAACTTCACAGATCTTCATTGTAAAGGGTTTAAACACTGTTTCCCATGCTTGTTCAATGAACCATAAACAATGAACATGCACCTGTGGAACGGTCGTTAAGACACTAACAGCTTACAGACGGTAGGCAATTAAGGTCACAGTTATGAAAACTTAGGACACTAAAGAGGTCTTTCTACTGACTCTGGAAAAAAAACAGAAGAAATATGCCCAGGGTCCCTGCTCATCTGCGTGAACGTACCTTAGGCATGCTGCAAGGAGGCACGAGGACTGCAGATGTGACCAGGGCAATCAGACTGTCCGCAATAGGCTGAGAGAGGCTGGACTGAGGGCTTGTAGGTCTGTTGTAAGGCAGGTCCTCACCGGCAACATCGTCGCCTATGGGCACAAACCCACCGTCGCTGGACCAGACAGGACTGGCAAAAAGTCGCTGTTTTGTCTCACCCGGGATGATGGTCGAATTCGCGTTTATCATTGAAGGAATGAGCGTTACACCGAGGCCTGTACTCTGGAGCGGGATCGATTTGGAGGTGGAGGGTCCGTCATGTTCTGGGGTGGTGTCACAGCCCCAGAAGAGTGGAAGAGTGTGGTAACATCTCACAGCAATAACCGGCAAATCTGGTGCAGTCCATGAGGAGGAGATGCATTGCAGTACTTAATGCAGCTGGTGGCCACACCAGATACTGACTGTTACTTTTGATTTTGACTCCCCCTTTGTTCAGGGGCACATTATTCCATTTCTGTTAGTCACATGTCTGTGGAACTTGTTCAGTTTGTCTCAGTTGTTGAATCTTATGTTCATACAAATATTTACCCATGTTAAGTTTGCTGAAAATAAACACAGTTGACAGTGAGAGGATGTTTATTTTTTTTGCTGAGTTTATATCCCCACCCCCCTGCCCTGTAGGACTGAGGGCCCTCCTGAGAGCCTGGTGAAGGTGCTGCAGGTCCTGGAGGTAGACTACAGAGAGATGAGGAGACAGGTCCTGTCAGGTATACCCTTGGACCAGCTCAGACCCCTGTCTGTCGACTCCCAGAGGATCACCTCAGGGACCAGCTACGTCCCCCAACATGTACATTCCCTCTGGTGCCCTTCCTTCCTCTCAGTACATCTTGTTGGTACTATGCAGGGTGGATCTCATGGTTGTTTTTCCCCTTTTCAGATAATTGACGAGTCTTTGGGAAATGCTCTGTCTGAGTACGTATTTGACGAATTGAATAATGAGTGAGTGAATGAATGAATGAATGAAGTTGGCTGTTTTTAAAAGTTTGTTTTCTATCCTCCAGTGCCTCAGGTAGGAGCTCCCAGCAGTTGCAGGTAGAGGATGCCCGCGTCGAGGACGTCAGTCTAGGTGGTGATGGAGAGTTAAACAGACTGGTGTCCCAGTCTGTTTTATCAGTCCTTGGACAGGATGATGGGATGGTTGGCAGGATCAAGGCAGAAGGGCCTGTTGGTGTGCCCGTTGGTAACCCCAAGGCTGAGGACTGCAGGTCTGTGAAGGCGATCATCCTCCGACACCAGCAGCCTGAGGTCAACCGGAGGCCCAGGCCAGGTAATGAGACCTGTTTATTCATTCATCAATGGTTTATTTGAATAGGGAGGGATCGATACAAACACATTGGCTCATTGAATGTATAAACATACAATGCGTTGCACTACAGTGTTCTCAAAGCTGGTTCCGATCCACCTGGATTTCCGAACTCTCACACTCAACAGGTGGAACCAAAGACCACAACTCCAGCGAGGCGTGGTTCGATGCAGAGGAGGACCTTGAGCCTGATGGTGTAGTGCTGAAGGAAGGAGGTCTGGCTGAGGTCCTGGTGGAGGAAGGAAATGGCAAGAATAGGGTTGAGGGGGAAAAGCCGCATGACAGACATACCCCTAAAGATTTTTCATTCACACTATCTACCGGTACATAAGGATTTCATAACACATTCATAACCCACACCTAACAAGTTCATAAGCAATGTTCATAAACATTAATTCATATTTATTTAGGAGTCGTTGGGGAGAAGGATCAGAGCTCCTTCCTGTGCGTCACAGACCTACCCAGTGATGTAACAGAGGTAAGCCTCAGCATGTGACAATGTCTTTAACTCGATCTTTCTTCAATTCCTTACATCCGTTGCGTCAAACGTTTTGGAGAATGTCCAAGGTCCCGTCCCTTGGACCTTCTTCTCCAATGCTGTTTGAAAGGAAGCAAGGAGATTGGATGTGAGGAATCTGGGATAAAAATGGGAAAGTTAGAGTGATTTGGTCACCAGGGGCCAACAGACCCTAATAAGTCTCCTGTCTGTCTTCATAGAGAGAAGTTATGCTCTGGTTTGAGAAGTATCAGGCATCTGAAGTGAGCATTTCCACCTTCAGCAACAACCTCCGGTAAAATAAAACCAGTGACCCTGTAGAATGAAACTAAGTTAAGGAATGTATAAGCGTTCCAAGGCAACTTAACTGTTACATCAAGATTTCGATATAATAACATCAACAGACTTTTGTATAAAGATATTGTCCCCTCACATGAAGCAATGGAGTACATGTCAATGTTAACACCTCTCTCTGTTCCATGCAGAGTTGCCATAGTGACTGTGAGTGGTCCAAAGATGGCTGACAGTGCAGTGAGTGAAATGGATGGGTGTAGTATGCATGGACACACGGTGCATGTGGCACACATCTGCAGCCCAAGCCACACTGTTAGCCAGAGCCAGGGTCAGGGGCGGCAAACCCAGCAGCAGCAAGGTCCCTCAGCCAGCACCAAGGCAGGGCCCTCTGGAGACACCCCATGCCCCCAAGACTCCAAGAGGAAAAACACCCATATCACCACCCCTCTGATGGTTAGGTTCTCTACAGTTTTTGTTTTGTTGTCAGGGATTGTAGATGGGAATATTATTTGTTTTCAACCTGTTGCAATGCGTGGATTGCTCCCAGATTGATTGGTCAATAATGATTGCTTCTCATGTCTTTGGTCTCTGTTCTCGTCTGGTGTCTCTCTCCAGCCCCTGCAGCTCAGCCTCCAGAAGAGGACCACCGTGTGTGACTCCCCCACGGCGTCGGGGACCTGTGTGCCCCAGCACTACGCCACCATGGGTAGCTTCGATACACTGATGGCCCGTTTGTCAGTGCGCCACCCAGAGGCGGGGAGGCAAAGGATTGTTGACGCCCTGCTGGAGCTGAGGGCCAAACACCAGGGGTTCCTCAGCGGCCTGCCTCTCAAGACCATTGTAAACATGACCTCTGACCTGCTGACACGATAAGGACTCCACTTCCTATTCTATTGTTGATATTTGCCTTTATTGAAACACAGGTTTGCCCAAAGCCAGGCTTTTGATTTACTTGAATGTAGTACACAATTTATCCACTGTTTTGTTTGTTCCTCACATAGGTAATGTTATTACTCTACTCTTTTGCTACAATACTTAGTGAATTATCTACTTTCGAACCTGAAACGTGCAAATATTAATATTTATTTTTTTTGTTTGCAAATTGTTAAATTACAATTTACTTGTTAACTTAATTCAAATCACGGTAGAATTGCAAAGGAGTTTTGCAGAATGTTTTATGTTCTGTTTCAGTTAAATAAATCTGAAAACCTGAAATGTTGTTCTTGGATATCAGGGTAGGTTGTTTTAAAAAAATAATTTTGTTTTGTTCTCAACAGGACAATTTGCTTAATTATGTCTGGAAGTGTAGTTCACGTATCCTTCCAGATTCTACGATTTTCCCCTTTGTCCACCCTTTCAGTATTAGAATACTGTTATTGACAAAGCTACAGTGCCTTCAGAAAGTATTCATACCCCTTGACTTTTTCCACATTTTGTCAGACTGAATTCAAAATGGATTAAATAGATCTACACACAATACCCCATAATGACAAAGTAAGCATGTTTTTAGATTATAATTTTTTTCAAATGTATTGAAAATTAAATGCAGAAGTATCTCATTTACATAAGTGTTCACACCCCTGAGTCAATACTTTGTAGAAGCACCTTTGGCAGTGATTACAGCTGTGAGTTTTTCTGGTTAAGTCTAAGAGCTTTGCACACCTGGATTGTGTAACATTTGCCCATTTTATTATTTTCAAAATTGGTTGGTGGTCTTTGTTACAACCATTTTCAGGTTTTGCCATAGATTTTCAAGCTGTAACTCAGACACTCAGGAACATTCACTGTCTTCTTGGTAAGGAATTCGTGTAGATTTGGTCATGTGTTTTAGGTTATTGTCCTGCTGAAAGGTGAATTGATCTCCCAGTGTCTGGTGGAAAGCAGACAACCAGGTTTTCCTCTAGGATTTTGCCTGTGCTTAACACCATTCTTTTTTTCTTTTCTTTTTAATACTCCCCAGTCCTGTACGATTACAAGCATACCCATAACATGATGCATCCACCACTGAGTATTTTCCGAAGGCACTGTACTTAGCTGGTGTCTGCCTGTTGGATGTATAATTTCAGTTTGGATACTGTTGCTTTAATAAAAGAGACTTTAGTTTGGGATGTTGTGTGGATTGTGAATTTTGAGTTTCTCTCAGCCCCAGCTGGCCTTGATGTGCTTGTATAACATGCATAGGCATACATCTCACTAATTGAAACGTGAGAATTTGCATGATAAAGGCCAGCAGGTGGTGCAAGCTTCCAGGTTTTGTTGATCGCTGAATACTAGACTGAATAATCTACTGAGCCAGGCCAGTGAGGTGTAAACCATAGGGTGTTACATGAGCTCCCCGATCATTAGTAATCAATCAAATTTATTGATAAAGCCCTTACATCAGCTGATGTCAAAAAGTGCTGAACAGAAACCCAGCCTAAAACGGCAAGCAATGCAGGTGTATAAGCACAGTGGCTAGGAAAAACTCCCTAGAAAGGCCAGAACCTAGGAAGAAACCTAGAGAGGAACCAGGCTATGAGGGGTGGCCAGTCCTCTTCTGGCTGTGCCGGGTGGACATAACAGAACATGGCCAAGATGTTCAAATGTTCATAGATGACCAGCAGGGTCAAATAATAATAATCAGTGGTTGTAGAGGGTGCAACAGGTCAGCACCTCAGGAGTAAATGTCAGTTGGCTTTTCATAGCTGATCATTCAGAGTATCTCTACTGTTCCTGCTGTCTCTAGAGAGTTGAAACAGCAGGTCTGGGACAGTTAGCACGTTCGGTGAACAGGTCAGGGATTTCATAGCCGCAGGCAGAACAGTTGAAACTGGAGCAGCAGCACAACCAGGTGGACTGGGGACAGCAAGGAGACCTCAGGGCAGATGGTCCTAGGGCTCAGGTCCTCTGAGAAAGAAAGCGAATTAGAGAGAGCATACTTAAATTCACACAGGACACTGGGTAAGAGAGAAATAATCCAATATAACAGACTGACCCTAGCCCCCTGACACAAACTATTGCAGCATAAATACTGGAGGCTGAGACAGGAGGGGTCAGGAAACACTGGCCCCATCTGACTATACTCCCAGACAGGGCCAAACAGGCAGGATATAACCCCACCCACTTTGGCAAAGCACAGCCCACACACCATTAGAGGGATATCTCCAACCACCAACTTACCATCCTGAGACAAGGCCGAGTATAGCTCACGAAGATCTCCCCCACGGCACAACCCAAGCCCCCCTTGGGCCAACCCGGACAGGAAGATCACGTCAGTGACTCAACCCACTCAAGTGACGCACCCCTCCTAGGGATGGCATGGAAGAGCGCCAGTGATTCAGCCCCTGTAATAGTGTTTGAGGCAGAGAATCCTAGTGGAGAGAGGGGAACCAGCCAGGCAGAGACAGTCAAGGGCGGTTCGTTGCTCCAGTGCCTTTCCGTTCACCTAGACCCTATGCACGCTCCATTGTATCTAACGTGTGGTAACATAATTTAACAGAGACAAGTGACTTCTGAATGTGCTCAACAGGCGATTAGGTTACATTGACTAAGCATAGACAGTTGTTGTGGAAAAAACTATACTGTTTAGCTTTCTGCTCATATTTCCATCAATATATTAACTGTATACTTGCTGGGATAATACATTTTTAGACTGGGCCAATAACCTTTTTGAATATTCTCAATTAGCCTATTCCCCTCAAATGGCAGTCAAGTAAACCCTTAATTGTGACCTATTATGCTATGGCAACCACACGGCAAAGGGCTGCTATTAGTATGACGCATCGCGGAGTGCCTGGATACAGCCCTTAGCCGTGGTATATTGGCCGTATACCACAAACCCAGAGGTTCCTTATTGCTATTATAAACTGGTTACCAACGTAATTAAAGCAGTAAAAACAAATGTTTTGTCATACCCATGGTATACGGTCTGATATACCACGGCTGTCAGCCAATCAGCATTCAGGGCTCGAACAACCCCGTTTATAATGACTGTTGTTGCCCTGCCTGGCAAACATGGATATGTGTCTGTTATCTGTGTCAATGCAACGTGTTGAAGTCATCTGAGGTGGTTAACAAACTAAAGGGTTAACCATAGAAAATTATAGAGGCCTCTAGTGGCCAAAAGGCAATTTTAGCATGGGTAGCACCATTGAGGGCTTCCACCGTGCTTCCGCCATTTTAAAGTAGTAAGCTGGGTGGGGTTCCTATTGGTTGTAGCCTCAATAGCGACGCCCATGCTGTCACAGGCGCTATAATGGCACCGATATGGAGACGACTCCTCTGTCTATCTCTATGGGGTTAATGAATGGGCGGAGACTAGCAGGCTGGATTCGCAACTATAGAGACTGATTAACACACATTTGCTAGGGAAAAACTATTCTAGTAAACTGAAATTATATTCTACATTTACACCGAACTTCTACTTTCAACTAATTTTGACAGGCAATTATTGCACAAAAATAAGGGCTCATAACCATTTGAAAAGTAATGGAAAACAATAACCAATGGTGTCAGTTATGAGTGAACTCCGGACATCATGGTAAACTGGCTCTGCATAACTACTTGCAAAAATCACAGCTTTTGACTCCTTAAACCCAACATTGAAAAATATTGTTTCGCTCCTGTTGTGCGGAATTCTTCAGAAGGACAATGAATTGTAATGTTTGTTTGGAGGTCGCGTTTACATTATCAGGCCGATTAGCTTTGCTGGAGTTCAAATGGACAAAGAGAGTGGTTCAGTAGTCTTCACCGACCGAGCAGACAGAACCTGGATCTAAAGTGAGGTTCGACTGCCGACTTCAGTGCCATAACTTCACAAACATAGACTTTTGAATATCGGACCCACTGCGAGGAAATTATGTGGCGCCCATGGCAGTTGGTGTACCGTACAGCCTTTGGCTGCATGGTTCTGGAAATATTTATTCACAATGTTGCACAAGGTAAGAAAGTATTTTTTCTTCTTGAAACCGAGGAGCAAAACATTATTCTCGAAACGTGTTCTTAATGGCCTATACTGGCTGTAATCCACGGAAAAGTGCTCTAGAAGACTAGTTTTCGTATGCAGTCGCTTGTTATAGTGTATTAAAAGTGGGACAATTGTTATAGTAGCCGTGAAATTCATGCAACAATGTTGCCATACACACTCGATTGTTTCCCTGTGAGAACTAAATAGCCTGTTGTGGTTGTCAATCTATTTCAAATGTTTGACACGTTGCATTGAAGTGTAAATCCATGTTTGAATAATAAAGGCTATTTCTAAACCAAGATCTTCGATCATAGACCTTTGAATCGATTTAAGCACTATGTTTCACGCTGACGTGGAAGAAATGATCTAAATTGTAATTTGCCATATTCCACCTGCGCTTGAATAAGAAAAAAAACTAAATCATATGTGTGTATTACATGTATGTTCTCGTGAGTTTGATTGTCTGGAAATCTAATGTAATGAATGATCAACACTGTTCCAGAGATTCTGTTTGGTTACTTTTACTACTTTCTCGTTAGGACTCAATGTTTGTATGAGTGGCAGCGCGACATCCTGTGAAGAATGCCTCCTCATCTCTCCGAGCTGCGCCTGGTGCGCGCAAGAGGTAGGGCGTGTGCCTCACTCCTCCAAAGGGTTAGGTTTACTTACAATGCACCACTGTGGTGGTAAGATTAGTAATACTCTCACAAAATTTCAAAATGTGACATACTGAACCCAATAGCTGTTTTAGTGTGAGGTGAGGACTCTCATACTGTTGTGTACTGTTTAGAGTTCACATGCAAAACGAAAAGCTATCATCACTCCTGAGCATGTTTAATGAGCCAACAGGATGTAGGAGTGCACCTGTGCAGTTCTGGAATTATTGGTGTTCTCTGTATGATGGATTGTCTACACCTGCTTTCAGACCTACAATTGTCTCACAGAACAAAAATAAAAATGTACAAGATTCCCCCTATCCTTTAATTTCGCTTACCAATACTCAACTAAAGCTGAGAGGCAGACAAGTGTGCACTCTAGCTTTTACATTGCATGACAGGTGTCATTAGTTTGTTCTTCCCTCAGGAGTTTGGCAGGGCGAGGACCCTGACGTCGCGATGTGACCTGAGTCAGAACCTACAGAAGAGAGGCTGTGAGGCCCATAACATAGAGAGTCCTAGTAGCACAACCATGGTAGTGAAGAGCGAACCCCTCAGCTCCAAAGGCTCCGGGCCTACCCAGTATGATGTTATCCAGATCATGCCCCAGAAGATCTCCCTGCGTCTTAGACCAGGTAAGCCCAGTCCTAGCCTAGTGATCCAGTCTTTTTGTGCCATGTAGGCCTATGTCATGACAATGATAGACGAGTTGGCTACTGTACACACAGTATGAGACCAGGTAAGCACAGAGAATCAACCCTCTCAGAGCACAATGTGTTGCCAAGGTAACAGTGTTTGAACCAAAGGTTGGAGAGACATGAGCTGTATATGGAACACTGTTTACATATCTTTACTGAACAAAAATATATAAACGCAACATGTTACAGTTTCTATTAGGAAAATCAGTCAATTGAAATAAATTCATTAGGTTCTAATGGATTTCACATGACAGACATGGGCACATACATGGGTGGGACTGGGAGGGCATAGGCCCACCCACTTAGCAGCCAGACTGGGGATGCTGGCCCAACCGATCAGAACAAGTTTTCCCCCACAAAAGGGCTTTATTACAGATAGAAATACTCCTCAGTTTCATCAGCTGTCCGGATGGCTGGTGTCAGACGATCCTGCAGGTGAAGAAGCCGGATGTGGAGGTCCTGGCTGGCGTGGTTACACATGGTCTGCGGTTGTGAGGCCGGTTGGACGGACTGCCAAATTCTCTAAAACGGCATTGGTAGAGAAATGAACATTTTAAATTCTCTGGCAACACTTCTGGTGGACATTTCTGCAGTCAGCATTCCAACTGCACGCTCCCTCAACTTGAGACAACTGTGCATTGGGTTGTGTGACAAAACTGCAAATTTTAGAGTGGCCTTTTATTTTCTCCAGCACAAGGTGCACCTGTGTAATGATCATGCTGTATAATCAGCTTCTCGATATGCCACGGATTGGATTATATTGGCAAAGGAGAACTACTCACTAACAGGGAGGTAAAGAAATTTGTGCACAAAATTTGAGAGAAATAAACTTTTTGTGTGTATGGAACAGTGTCGATTTTAGCATGTAAATCTTGGTGGGGCAAAAACATATAAGTGGGATGCATGCCAGCAAAGCCACAACACTAAACAATACATGAATTGCACTATAACGGTGACAAAAGGTGCCCACATACTGTTAAGGCCTACATAAAGCTGTCCCAACAGCAGTCCCAACATCTTACCACTGCTACACCTGGCTATCAGCGAAGCCTTGTCTGGCAGCGAAATAGTTTAATTCAGCCTCATTTACTGCCTTTGAAAAAAAAAACATGGCTGACTTGCTTAAACAAATGTGGTATATAATGACAATTGAGATGTACAAACTATGGCATAAGGGGACGACGAGCGGATGAGGCAATCCTTAATTTCGACTAAGACATTAATGAGCGAGATATACTTACTACGTCCGTCCTAACTATTTGTTTAGCACTTTTGAAATGTACAGCAACAGAATTCAGAACATGGGCCGTTCTTAGTGTTCTCCATGTACACCAAGTTAGAACCGTAGGATAAATAAAGAGGGCATATAAAGCAGACAATGAAAGCTCTTACAATATTCAATGATTACATTTCTCTAAAACCGGTTATAGGCTACATGTGCACCACCAAGTCAGAACAGTAGGCGAAATTAAGAGGGTTAAATAGACAATTTTTAGGTTGACGCACATGGGCTACTAAGATCTTACCACACAACATACGCTTAGTATTACTTTCTAAGCTACAGTATACATATCTCCCTGGCATATTACATAATTTATGCAGCAACATACAATACATTTTTGGACTCACCTTATTGTGCTGTGCTCACTTGAACAGGAAGGTGGTGCGGCGGTCCTTCGTGGGCAAATTTTGTCATCGTAGTCTGGCATTCTCTGTATTTATGGTGCTTTCAAAACCACTGGGAACTCGGAAAAAAACAAGGTTGAATCATCGTCATTGATCTCCGGTCGTAGCTCTAGAAAGAGGCTGGATTTACAATTCAAAGTTAGATGAAAGTTCGAAAGGTATTTCCCAGTCGTAGTTTGTTTATCCCGAGTTCCCAGTTGTCTTGAACTAACTAAAGTCAGATTTTGCCGTTCCAAGTAAACAGTTGTTTTGAGCGCGGCACAAATCATGCTTCATTGACAGCATGGCCAATGTTAAAAGTTTATCATTTTAAACTTGGAAACGTGCCCCTTAATCCCAGATGTGGGACCACACAGCCACTGAATACCAGGCTAGTGATTGCTTTGCAATGCTTGCAGTTAGCCACTGTCACTGATTCCTTCCAAACCACTCATTGTTGAATTTGCGATTTCCAACTTGTTTTGTAATATTTATGTCCAATGGCCGATGAGCACTGATACGTTTTATCTATAATTTCTCTTCATTATTTCTCTTCATATGACAAGGATTAAAAAAGATTTGCAGTAGATTTTCGACTTGATTCATGATGACTGCTAGCTAAGATTTTGAAAGTATGATGTTGACATGATCTGTCCAATCAAAGCTACTGTAGATGATGTCATTTTAACTGTGGCAAATAACCTTTAAAAAAATAAATAAATATATATATATTTCATCTTTATTTAACCAGGTAGGCCAGTTGAGAACAAGTTCTCACCTTGAGCCTTCTTGGATGGACACTTCTTATGTAACTTTATGGCAGCACATAAGGGGATAGCATTTTCTAGCTCTACCCTTAGACTTGGCGGTGACGTAGTGTGTGTGTGTGTGTCCCCGATGAGTGACAGAACACTGCGCAACACTCTCTGCCTTACTCAAGAAAACAAAAAAGAGACCATGTTTGTATGCGGCTTTATTAACTCAATGATATATATATTTTTTTACATTGTTTGCAAACTGATATGTGACGTGTTAATGCCAAAATAACATCCAAAACAGGCAAGTCCCCCCCCCCCCCCCCCCAAATGTGGGTCTCAAATGACGGGTCGCCACTGGTATGGAACCTTTTTGGGATCTTTTATTTCAGCTCATGAAATATGGGACTGACACGTTTACATGTTGCGTTTTATATTTCTGTTCAGTATAATTGGGGGAAAAGCCACTATTTTCTTAGAAAATATTAAGTCAACCCACTGTACAGGGAAAATGTAGGATGCTGTTTGATTTGTAAACCTATCAAAGCAATGGCACAAATCAATTTCCCCCTCCCGCTAGGTGACCAGACATCATTCGAAGTGCAGGTGCGTCAGGTGGAGGACTACCCTGTTGACCTGTACTACCTGATGGACCTGTCTCTGTCCATGAAGGATGACCTGGACACCATCAGGAACCTGGGCACCAAGCTGGCTGACGAGATGAGGAAACTCACCTCAAACTTCAGACTGGGATTTGGCTCCTTCGTAGACAAGAACATGTCACCATTCTCTTACACGGCCACCAAGTACCAGGACAACCCCTGCAATGGGTGAGAACTGAGGAAGGGCATTGTTACTGACTGCAAAGAGCACGCTCATGTGTTTTTGGTTGATTTGTGAATCTAATGAGGAGTGCAGCTGAAATAATTTGGGTTCATGTTGTGATTTTGTGGATTTCATCTAGGATCAAGTGTAATATCAATATTTTAGTATATATGTCAAGGTGCTGTATTTCTACTAAAATGGAAGTGAGGGCACTGCTTAGAAGGTCTTCCTCTAAAACTAGAGTAGTAGTGTGAGAGAGGGAAAGACTGTGTCAGTTCACTAACCAGTTTATATCTTCTTATATCATTCACAGTTCAGGATCATTTTTCTGTGAAAGAGGTAATTGACCCTGTCCATTCTGGTCTGAAATGATAGACTCCCTCAATGAGGATTAGAAAAATGACTGTATACAATAATTATTCAAATACTGAGCTGTAGAAAAAGAGATTGTTTAAGAAGTCATCTTTTTTTCTTTTCAAAGGTAGGAGTAAAAATTGACACCCCTGTTTTCAATACCTTTTCTTTTATTTATTTAACTAGGTAAGTCAGTTAAGAACCAATTCTTATTTACAATGACGGCCTAGCAAAAGGCTTCCTGGGTCTGGTATTTAAAAAATTAACAAAATAAATAGGTGTGTTTATGTATGACAAAACACACATCACAGCAAGAGAGACCTACGACGACAACATAGCAAGGCAGCAACACATGACAACACAGCATGGTACAAACATCGGGCACAGATAACAGCACAAAGGGCAAGATGCATCACACGAAGCGGCTACAACTGTCAGTAAGAGTGTCCATGATTGAGTCTTTGAATGAAGACTGTCCAGAGTGTTTGCAGCTTGTTCAAGTTGCTAGCTGCAGCGAACAATGCCTCACCCTGCGAAGATAACTGTACTGAGCTTTTTTCTAAAATGTTTTATGAGTTGAAGAACACATTGGGTCTGTTTGGACTGCTGCCTTCAATTCAAGCTCTATTTTCATGTCATCTGACCATATATCCTGGTACTGCGTAAAGTTCATGATGCCATTAACCAATCCAAGTGCCAATGCCGTTTAGCAAACTTCCAGGCGTTTACATTTGTTTGATGACATGAGAATAGAGCTCTTTGGCAACGCACACCAGTGGTGGGTCTGGCATCGAAATGAGAATGCAGAAAAGAAAATAACCCCATATCTCCTGTAAAATATGGTGGTGGATCTTTGATGTTATGGGGCTATTTTGCTTCCGCTGGAGTGAGGCCCTTATTAAGGTTAACGGCATCATGAACTTTACCCAGTACCAGGATATAGACAACAGGGGTGTCAAATTTTGACCCCTAGCTTTTTGGAGGAAAAAATAATACTTGTTAAGCAATTGTATTAGTATTATCTAATTTCCAAATGTTTTTGAGCATACACTATAGCTCAGTATTTGAATTAAATAGTCATTTTTGTTCATCTTTACCAAGTGATGCTGAGGCTTGTTGTGGATGATGATGATGGCAGGCAGGCAGGCAGGCTGAAAGGGAACAGAATTGAACATAGAGGTTGAAAGCAGCCGCCCACACATCACACACCACATTTTCCCCGGAGGTGAGATTACGCCGCACTTACTTAGTGCCATCATCACGCATCACTGCCCAACTAGGTTATGCCCTGGGTCCTGTGTGTGGACTGTGTGTCAGTCAAAGAGCCAGTACTGCAGGAAAACGTTAAAGGGGCAGAGGACAGATCATGCCGTCTGGGTCTCTCGTCCTCAACACAACTCTGCCCTTGCCAAAACAATCAAGTGCCCCAAAGGATATGTTTCCTCCAGGATGAATTGTGTGTTAGAATGTCACTGAGGTCTTCCTCTTGAGGAAACTGCATTATATCATGTTAAATGTAGCCAACAGACCAATGTTGAAACAGTATTTGAAATAGTTTGCCTGGATGAGAGCCTGTGTGGAGGTGCCAAATGGGCAGGGTTTGCACTATTTCATTGGTTCCACTGTGCCAGACAAGCTCAATCGAACACAGAAAACCAATACTATTTTAACCCAGGTCTGTTACATACATAGCATAATTTTATTTAAAATGTTCCCTCTCCACAGATACAAGCTGTTCCCCAACTGTGTCCCTTCTTTCGGGTTCCGCCACCTCCTCTCCCTGACTGACAAGGTGGATCGTTTCAACGAGGAGGTGCAGAAACAGATGGTGTCTCGCAACAGGGACGCTCCGGAGGGAGGCTTCGACGCCATCCTACAGGCTGCCGTCTGTAAGGTGAGCTGAGACCGGGGTGTGATTAATGGGATGTGACTGGCTGGCATGCCAACCTATAACCCTGACCCTAAACTTAATCTTAAACCTTAATCCTAACCCTGACCTAACCCTAACCAATCAGGACCAGGTTTTCTGTCAGTCAAGTCCCTTTAGGTTTTCTCCTGTGAGCTGTTAGTCAGGTAGACATGATGGATTGAGGCCCTGGTTGTGTTTATTAGCACACACAATGGAATACGAAAATGAGCATTTATTACTGACTAAGTGTAGGTAGTCCCTCCCTGTTCTGTTCGTCCCCCCCCCCATTTTGTGCTTAATGAACACAAGTCACAATTGAGACTTTATTTAGGGTTAATTGAGTCTGTTAATTCAAAGCACCTGGTGGTTGAACAGGATGTCTAGTCAGGTGCAGCTTGTTCAACAAGGAGACCACTCACTAACAGAAACAGGCCCAGTCATATCACAGTGTTGCGCTGTTGGCTGAGCGGGAGTTAATAGTTTTTACTGGAAGAGAATGACTCCCTCCCAACTCTAACATGTCATTTGGTGTAACAGAAACTTGGATAGGCAGTCTGTTTTGCGGTTGCGCCAATACTTTCTTGATATGTTTGTTTCACTCAGTTACGTTGTCAGAATATTACTTTGACTAATGAATCATTTGCATTGCTGACCATTGTAGAATATTCAGCTAAATCTGTGCCTCTTTGTTTCCCTGTAAAACAAAATATACATCAAATGGGCATGGTTGCATGACTGTCATACATACTAACTACAACTCCAGCCAAAACACACTTGAAGCATGGCAGGTTTGTTGAATGTATCTAGCATTCCAGCATGTTATTCAGAAAGGGCCCTGTATGCCAACTGCCAACCCACATCTCTTTCTATTGTGTACTGCGGCACATAATATACTGGGCATCACAAATGGATGCATTTTTATGCCTAAACACTGGTGAAAGGTCAGGCTTGTTTAGTGTTATGCCCTTACTCAGCACTGTGTTAAGAGACTAATGCTCTCTTTGCTGCTACTCTTTTTTTGACCTCTGCTTTCCATTGATAATGACCTTGTTCTGGATAAAACACCTGCTACTCTCCTTGTTTATGTATGTGGTTGTCAAGCTTGTGGAAAGTGATAGTTTCCTTTCCTTGTAATGATAATGATGAAGTGATAGTGTTTTATAGGGGCAGGAACGACTCTCTTTACAGCTAGTAGTGCAGAGCGATTAGTGCATTTTGAGGTCGATTTCGGTTAGACTTTAAATGCATTATGTGGGTTGAATGCTGTAACAACACAGAATAATTTTAAAAAAAGGTCCATGATGGTTGACTGCCCATTGCTGCTTATCACTTAACCATAATTTATTCACAATACTTTAATAAAATATTTATTTTATTTGATGACCATTCCAAATAATCTCATCTCTGTACAGCTGCTGCCTATGCTTTCTGACAAAATCACTATTTTAGTAGTTCTTCAAAGTAAATAAGGCATACTTTTCTGACTGCTGAATACCAACTATTAATCACTTAGATCATGTATTTTCAGGTTTGCTTTCTATCCCTCTTGCACGTTCTCAATTCTCTCCGTCTCAGAGGTAGGTCTCCTTGTCTGCTCCACACATACCGAGACCGGACAAGTAAGCGTGCGCGCAATAGATTGTGTTGTCCCACTCCTCTTCAATGGCTGTGTGAAGTTGCTGGATATTAGGAACTGGAATAAGCTGTCATACACGTCAATCCAGAGCATCCCAAACATGCTCAATGGGTGACATGTCTGAGTATGTAGGCCATGGAAGAACAGGGACATTTTCAACTTCCAGGAATTGTGTGCAGATCCTTGCGACATGGAGCCGTGCATTATCATCCTTCAACATGAGGTGATGGCGGCGAATGAATGGCACGACAATCGGCCTCAGGGTACTCGTAACGGTATCTCTGTGCGTTCAAATTGCCATTGATAAAATGCAATTGTGTTTGTTGTCCGTAGCTTATGCCTGCCCATACAATAACCCCACTGCCACCATGGGGCACTTTGTTCATAACGCTGACATAAGCAAACCACTCGCCCACACGTCTGCCATTTGCCCAGTACCGTTGAAACCGGGATTCATCCGTGAAGAGCACATTTCTCCAGCGTGCCAGTGTCCATCGAAGGTGAGCATTTGCCGACTGAATTTTGTTATGAAGCGAACTGCAGTCAGGTCAAGACCCTGGTGAGAACGACGAGCACGCAGATGAACTTCCCTGAGATGGTTTCTGACAGTTTGTGCAGAAATTCTTTGGTTGTGCATGCTCACCGTTTCATCAGCTGTCTGGGTGGCTGGTCTTAGACGACCCGCAGGTGAAGAAGCCGGATGTGGAGGTTTTGAGCTGGCGTGGTTACACGTAGTCTGCGTTTGTGAGGCCGGTTGGACATCCTGCCAAATTCTCTAAAATGAAATTGAGGCGGCTTATGGTAGAGATGCACATTCAATTATCTGACAACCACTCTGGTGGACATTCCTGCAGTCAGCATGACAATTACACGCTCCCTCAAAAAATTTGACATCTGTGGCATTGTGACAAAACAAACAGAAGATTTTGGTTGCTTTTATTGTCCCCAGCACAAGGTGCACCTGTTATGCTGTTTAATCAGCTTCTTGATATGCCATGCCTGTCTAGTGGATGGATTATCTTGGCAAATGAGAAATGCTAACTAACAGGGATGTAAACATTTGTGCACAAAATTTGTGAGATATACGCTTTTTGTACATATGGAACATTTCTGGCATCTTTTATGTCAGCTGTGTTTTGCCAAGCTCTTTTTACATTGTAAAATATTTAAACACTTTTTTATAAAGGCTTTATAGTACAGTTATCTCAAATCAATTTCAATCAATAATTTATCAATAACTATCAAGGTTCAGTTAGAATGAACTTGTCTCTTTTTGTTGTTATCAAGCCTGTATTTCTTGTCTTGATTTCATGGTCTGATCCCCTGTGCATTTACCAAAGTACAAAACTACATAGGGCGGCAGGTAGCCTAGTGGTTTGAGCATTGGGCCAGTAACGAAAGGTTGCTAGATCGAATCCCCAAGCTGTCAAGGTAAAAATCTGTCGTTCTGCCCCTGAACAAGGCAGTTAACCCACTGTTCCTAGGCCGTCATTGTAAATAAGAATTTGTTCTTAACTGACTTGCCTAGTTAAATAAAGGTGTTAAAAAAATTATAATTGCCTACTGTAAACTGGAGGAGACTAAAAGGCGCTGCATGGTCAATCCAACATCTGCATTGGCCATTCAGCATTTACTGCGATGCAGACGTCAGGGCTTTTATACTTCTTGTGCTTACCGGAGCAGAGCTATTGTGAAAGAAGTTGCCCCCACCTATCATCAACCAATCATGTCAATACGGAGCACTCCGCATTGTTACAGAATTTGAGAGGCGCAATGCGATGCGGAACGGAGCTTGATTTAGCCTCTGCATGCCTCCGTATGCCACATTTTACGGATCAAGCATAAATTAGCTTTAATTTACACCTCAGTTAGGTGTCTCTAAAACTTTCAGTGAAGTGACCATCTCTTCCCTTGTGCAGGAGAGGATAGGTTGGAGGAAGGAGGCCTTCCACCTGCTGGTGTTTGCCACAGATGATGTGCCTCACCTGGCCTTGGACGGTAAACTGGGAGGTCTGGTCCAGCCCCATGATGGGGAGTGCCACATGAATGAGAAGAACGAATACAGCAGCTCCACCAAGATGGTAAGACGAGGCATGGTTTCTATAGAGCTTTAACAGGGTTACTGTAGAGATATAACATTGTAACAGGGTTACTGTAGAGATATAACATTGTAACAGGGTTACTGTAGAGATATAACATTGTAACAGGGTTACTGTAGAGCTATAACATTGTAACAGGGTTACTGTAGAGCTATAACATTGTAACAGGGTTACTGTAGAGCTATAACATTGTAACAGGGTTACTGTAGAGCTATAACATTGTAACAGGGTTACTGTAGAGCTATAACATTGTAACAGGGTTACTGTAGAGCTATAACATTGTAACAGGGTTACTGTAGAGCTATAACATTGTAACAGGGTTACTGTAGAGCTATAACATCATGGTATCATGGTTACTGTAGAGCTATAACATCTGATGGTACCTGCATCTGATGGTCAACGAGGTCAAATGACGACGTCAGTGATCTTCAGGTCGAAAAGTCGGAGCTCTAGAAAGATGCACGAATTTCCGACTTGGAATCTTTTCCTCCGGTGAGACTGACCAGAGAAAGGGGACACTGTCTTCCACCTGATGGCGAAACTCGAGTCGCACCGCATCTGCCTCATGCACAAATTCATGTTGTTCCTATGACCAGAGAAAGTTAAATATTCTTTAATATTAAAATCGACACAACGAGCTGCTAATAATAATAATAAAATGCAGGGCTATTGATACTTGGCTACTCATTCATTGCAGCTGCAGCCCGAGCGGAACTACAGAGAAGCGCCTTTTTGTAATAGTTTTGAATAAAAACAGTGACGTGCTGAATATAAATTTAAACATGAACTCACTCATAAAAACAGCATCTCTTTGCTGTATTTGTTGACAATCTCTCTGGTCATGGTTTTAAAAGTTATTAAATCTTATGTAGGCTAGTAGCCTATTAAACTTGGCTGTGGCCAGGGTCACAGGCTGACTACACCGCTCGTGTCCCGTGCACAAGTGTTGCAAAATAAATGTAGGAATCTATATTATTCAATTATTGCACCCAAACTGCTTGTATGCCAACGAGCGTATGTGTTGCCAAGGGCTAAAATAGAAGTCAGTTCTATTTGTGACACAGATTGTGCTGCAAGTCCTGCCTCTCCCATCTCATTGGTTTATAGAAGCAGGTACCCACGTGCCATCTCCTCATTGGTTATACCCACGTGGGTGACTGAAAGACGAACGAGGTCGGTGGCGGTAATGCACTTTATTTATGAAAGTTGCCTATCGCAATATAAAGTCCAGAGAAGAAAAAGCCTGGAAGGAGGAGAGATAACAAGAAACGATTCGGTTGACCGTTTGTGTGGATTAGTTGTCGGAGTAGAGGACCTTGTGCATTTCAGGTAAAATAACAACTCAATGTTTATATCCAAGGACAAATTCGCTAGCAACAGCAAGCTATCTAAATTGGACAAATTAGCTAGCTAGCTAAATTGCCATAAATGTTTAATGCTTTTCGACCTGTCGCCAAATTAATGTAATTGGTTCAGAGTTTGTTTTGATATTGTAATGAAACAGCAGGGAGCAGGTCTCGAACCTTCGACCTTCTAGCCCGAGGTCCGGCGCGCTATCGACTGTGCCGCAAAAGCATGCTCGTGCGGCAGTCGATTTCCGCGCTTATAAACCCAGGGTCATTACAATATTTTAACCTGCGTGTCGTGATCGCGTTTGGTGTGGGGGGGACAAAATACATTTATGCACAATGGCGCACGCGTGCAGCCGGTTTGGGTTCGTATCATGGAAGCTCCGTAGCCAAGGTGATTTGAGCTATGCGACGGGCAGCAGAGTAGGTGCACTCGATTTAGTCACAGATTTGCCGGTCCGCCGGAGTTTGTCTCATGGGAACGCGTTGCTTACGCGGTGCGCAGGACTTTTGAATCAAGTGCACCTACTGGTAACGACTCAACACGATTTAAAAAAGAGCGCAAGCCTTTATCGTTTGTTGGCTTTTCTACAAAAATATTTGGTGATCGACTAGGAATGCCTTGAAGATCGACTTGTCGACGGGTTTGGCGACCACTGCTCTAGAGTAACCATGTTACAATGATGTTATATCTCTAGAGCAGGTGTCGCCAAACCAGTCGACAAGTCGATCTTGGTAGCATTCCAAGTTGATCGCGAGGAGTTTTAAAAATCAGAGGGGGGGGAAATTAAATGTCAACGTTTTTATTATTTTTGAATTGAATTTCAAATGTGTCATGTGTCAGCCCTGTGTGTAGTTATGGTGGTCGAGGTGCGGGGAGGGCTATATCTGGCCAATCAAATAGCTTCTAGGTTTAATGTCTGACAAATGAAATCCCTGACTCCCGCCTTAACTAGCACGGGCACTTGTTGTGATGCTATCAAACGATGGCGGAGGCACAAAGGAAAAAGCAAAAAACGTATAGTTTTCATTTAGAATGGGAACACGATGTTCTGTTCATCGTCGTTAAGGACAAAAGGATTTGCCTGATTTGTCACCAGGCTGTAGCGCTAGCAAAAGGGGATAATGTGGAGCTGCACCACAACACCATCCACCCCAAGGTCAAAGAAATTTACCTGCTAAAGAGCATGCTTTGTTGAAAGAGAATTGACCAGCTCAAGTCTATTGAAAGCACAGCAGTCGCTTTTTACCAAACCGAAAGGTTAAAGTAAGGCTGCAACAGAGGCATCCTTCCGTGCCAGCCATCTCTTGGCTAAACATAAGAAACCGTTCACAGATGGAGAGATATACACGGAGGCAATGGCGGTTGCCGCCGAGACGTTATTCAAAGAATAATTTGAATTAAAAAACAAAGGACATTAAAAAATGCTATCGGAAGTGTGCCAGTTTTTATTCATTTATTATTAAACACTTGGCTCAGCCACTGTGACAAGAAGGGTAGAGTCTTTATCGGACGACGGGAATCAACAAGGGCTCAAGGATTTATCACTGATTGCTTTTCGCTGAAATTTGACGAATCCCAGGATATGACTGCACAGCTGATTGTGTTTGTTCGCATGGATTTTAAGGATTCAACTACTAAGGAGGCTTTTCTCATTCTTTTACCATTAAAAGGGAGGACAAGAGGTGAGGACATTTACGAGCGGTGACTTGATTCTCCACGCTTGCGTAAGGAGGTTGAGTCGCGGGAAAGTACTGCAGCGATTTGTTGACTTGCTGCCCGAGATCAAATCATTTCTGGAGTCACGAAATGAGGAACTGTCTGATGATGCATGGCTGCCAGACTTCCTCACGGACTTAACTGCAAAACTGAACGAGCTCAACTATGAGCTTCAGGGACAAGACAAAGACGTGGCACGCATGATCAGCGCTGTCAATGCCTTTTAAGGCCAAGGTGGGTGTGTGGGCCTCTCAGCTGAGGAAAGGAAGGCTAGTGCACTTCCCAAACCTAAAGAAAATGTCGCTAAACATCGGAAACAGATGCTTTTCTCTCGCATGAATTCTGTGCCCACCTGGAGAAACTGGCACCCGAATTCAACAGGTGTTTTCAGGAGTTAAATGACATAAGGGAGGTTGTTGCATTTATCTCAAACCCTTTCCTCCCCATTTGAGAGTTAGGAGATGTCCGCCAAATTCCAGCAAGTATTTGCTTTACCAATCGGAGTGCAAAATTACATCGAGTTGAAACCGAGATCAAGAGACAGACTTTTGGTGCTTTGTAAACAATGGCACACTTAAGATGAACGCCTACTTAGGATCAACATATCTCTGTGAGATGGCTTTTTCACAGATGAAAATAATCAAGTCAAAGAACAGTTCTTGTCTAACTAATAGACATCTCACAGACAGTGTCAGACTTGCTATGTCAAACTATGAGCCAGACTACAGAGCACTTGCTGATAGTGTGCAATCACAGCCATCACATTGAATGTGTGTGTTTGGGGGGGGGGGGGGGTCTCATCCACCCCATCTGAGTGAGTATTGCCAGTTGAGAATCTGTTTTAGGCTCTATTGTTTACAAAAGGATATCTGTATTCTATGTTCAAAAAGGAAAAGTGAAACAGTACTGTACATGATTGGCTTAGGCCTGTAATTGACTGATTATTGAGGTTATATACAGTATGAATGGTGAATGAGTAATAGGCTTGTGGAAATATTGAAACATTTAACATGACTGTTATAAAAAGTTGAATGATATTTGCACTTCTGATTATACTACTTGTATAATTACATGAATACTTTGCTTGTGACTGACAGGTAACAAAATAAAGAATGTCAAAGTGGAACTACATTGTGGCCTTGTTTTTTAGTAATTTTTTGCAAGTGGTAGATCTTGATTTACATTTGGACTTAGGATGTGATCTTAGGCTTGAAAAGGTTGGTGACCACTGCTCTAGAGCTATAACATCATTGTAACATGGTTACTGTAGAGCTATAACATTATTAACATGGTTACTGTAGAGCTATAACATCATTAACTTTAACATGGTTACTCTAGAGCTATAACATCATGGTTATATGGTTACTCTAGAGCTATAACATTAACAGGGTTACTCTAGAGCTATAACATTGTAACAGGGTTACTGTAGAGCTATAACATTGTAACATGGTTACTGTAGAGCTATAACATCATTGTAACATGGTTACTGTAGAGCTATAAAATCATTAACTGTAACATGGTTACTGTAGAGCTATAACATCATTGTAACATGGTTACTGTAGAGCTATAACATTGTAACAGGGTTACTGTAGAGCTATAACATTGTAACATGGTTACTGTAGAGCTATAACATCATTGTAACATGGTTACTGTAGAGCTATAACATCATTGTAACATGGTTACTGTAGAGCTATAACATCATTGTAACATGGTTACTGTAGAGCTATAAAATCATTAACTGTAACAGGGTTACTGTAGAGCTATAACATCATTGTAACATGGTTACTGTAGAGCTATAACATTGTTGTAACATGGTTACTGTAGAGCTATAACATTGTTGTAACATGGTTACTGTAGAGCTATAAAATCATTAACTGTAACATGGTTACTGTAGAGCTATAAAATCATTAACTGTAACATGGTTACTGTAGAGCTATAACATCATTGTAACATGGTTACTGTAGAGCTATAACATTGTTGTAACATGGTTACTGTAGAGCTATAACATCATTGTAACATGGTTACTCTAGAGCTATAACATTAACATGGTTACTGTAGAGCTATAACATCGTTGTAACAGGGTTACTCTAGAGCTATAACATCATGGTTATATGGTTACTCTAGAGCTATAACATTAACAGGGTTACTCTAGAGCTATAACATTGTAACAGGGTTACTGTAGAGCTATAACATTGTAACAGGGTTACTGTAGAGCTATAACATTGTAACATGGTTACTGTAGAGCTATAACATCATTGTAACATGGTTACTGTAGAGCTATAAAATCATTAACTGTAACATGGTTACTGTAGAGCTATAACATCATTGTAACATGGTTACTGTAGAGCTATAACATCGTTGTAACATGGTTACTGTAGAGCTATAACATTGTTGTAACATGGTTACTGTAGAGCTATAACATCATTGTAACATGGTTACTCTAGAGCTATAACATTAACATGGTTACTGTAGAGCTATAACATCGTTGTAACAGGGTTACTCTAGAGCACAGGTGTCAAACTCATTCCACGGGGGGCCGAGTGTCTGCGGGTTTTCGCTCCTCCCTTGTACTTGATTGATGAATTAACATCACTAATTAGTTAGGAACTCCCCACACCTGGTTGTCTAGGGCTTTATTGAAAGGAAAAACCAAAAACCTGCAGACACTAGGCCCTCCGTGGAATGAGTTTGACACCCCTGCTCTAGAGCTATAACATCATGGTTATATGGTTACTCTAGAGCTATAACATTAACAGGGTTACTCTAGAGCTATAACATCGTTGTAACATGGTTACTGTAGAGCTATAACATTGTTGTAACAGGGTTACTCTAGAGCTATAACATCATTGTAACATGGTTACTGAAGAGCTATAACATCGTTGTAACATGGTTACTGTAGAGCTATAACATTGTAACAGGGTTACTGTAGAGCTATAACATTGTAACAGGGTTACTGTAGAGCTATAACATTGTAACAGGGTTACTGTAGAGCTATAACATTGTAACAGGGTTACTGTAGAGCTATAACATTGTTGTAACAGGGTTACTCTAGAGCTATAACATCATTGTAACATGGTTACTGAAGAGCTATAACATCGTTGTAACATGGTTACTGTAGAGCTATAACATCGTTGTAACATGGTTACTCTAGAGCTATAACATCGTTGTAACATGGTTACTCTAGAGCTATAACATCATTGTAACATGGTTACTGAAGAGCTATAACATCGTTGTAACATGGTTACTGTAGAGCTATAACATCATTGTAACATGGTTACTGAAGAGCTATAACATCATGGTATCATGGTACTGTAGAGCTATAACATGGTTACTGTAGAGCTATAACATCATTGTAACATGGTTACTGAAGAGCTATAACGTCATTGTAACATGGTTACTCTAGAGCTATAACAGCATTGTAACATGGTTACTCTAGAGCTATAACATCATTTTAACAGAGTTACTCTAGAGCTATAACATCATTTTAACAGGGTTACTCTAGAGCTATAACATAATTTTAACAGGGTTACTCTAGAGCTATAACATCATTGTAACAGGGTTACTCTAGAGCTATAACATCATTGTAACAGGGTTACTCTAGAGCTATAACATTGTAACATGGTTACTGAAGAGCTATAACATCGTTGTAACATGGTTACTGTAGAGCTATAACATTGTAACATGGTTACTGTAGAGCTATAACATTGTTGTAACAGGGTTACTCTAGAGCTATAACATCATTGTAACATGGTTACTGAAGAGCTATAACATCGTTGTAACATGGTTACTGTAGAGCTATAACATCGTTGTAACATGGTTACTGTAGAGCTATAACATCATTGTAACAGGGTTACTCTAGAGCTATAACATCATTGTAACAGGGTTACTCTAGAGCTATAACATCATTGTAACAGGGTTACTCTAGAGCTATAACATCATTGTAACATGGTTACTGAAGAGCTATAACA
The DNA here is from genome assembly GCF_016432855.1 of Salvelinus namaycush. Classification (NCBI taxonomy): domain Eukaryota; kingdom Metazoa; phylum Chordata; class Actinopteri; order Salmoniformes; family Salmonidae; genus Salvelinus; species Salvelinus namaycush. The sequence goes on along the minus strand of NC_052319.1, from coordinate 22,655,868 downwards.
TCATTGTAACATGGTTACTGAAGAGCTATAACATGGTATCATGGTTACTGTAGAGCTATAACATGGTTACTGTAGAGCTATAACATCATTGTAACATGGTTACTGAAGAGCTATAACATCATTGTAACATGGTTACTCTAGAGCTATAACATCATTGTAACATGGTTACTGAAGAGCTATAACATCGTAACATGGTTACTGTAGAGCTATAACATCATTGTAACATGGTTACTGAAGAGCTATAACATCATGGTATCATGGTACTGTAGAGCTATAACATGGTTACTGTAGAGCTATAACATCATTGTAACATGGTTACTGAAGAGCTATAACGTCATTGTAACATGGTTACTCTAGAGCTATAACATCATTTTAACAGGGTTACTCTAGAGCTATAACATAATTTTAACAGGGTTACTCTAGAGCTATAACATAATTTTAACAGGGTTACTCTAGAGCTATAACGTCATTGTAACAGGGTTACTCTAGAGCACAGGTGTCAAACTCATTCCATGGATGAATGAGTGTCTGCGGGTTTTCGCTCCTCCCTTGTACTCAATAGAGGAATTAAGGTCAACAGCTAGTAACAAACTCCCCTCACCTGGTTGTTTAAGGCTTTATTGAAAGGAAAAGACAAAAACCTGCAGACACTCGGCCATCCATGGAATGAGTTTGACACCCCTGCTCTAGAGCTATAACGTCATTGTAACAGGGTTACTCTAGAGCTATAACGTCATTGTAACAGGGTTACTCTAGAGCTATAACGTCATTAACATGGTTACTCTAGAGCTATAACATAATTTTAACAGGGTTACTCTAGAGCTATAACATCATTGTAACATGGTTACTCTAGAGCTATAACATCAACTGTAACATGGTTACTCTTTAAATCACTGAAGCTGGAGACTCATATCTCCCTCACTAGCTTTAAGCACCAGCTGTCAGAGCAGCTCACAGATCACTGCACCTGTACATAGCCCATCTGTAAATAGCCCATCCAACTACCTCATCCCCATACTCTATTTATTTATTTATCTTGCTCCTTTGCACCCCAGTGTCTCTACTTGCACATTCATCTTCTGCAAATCTACAATTCCAGTGTTTAATTGCTATGTTGTAATTACTTTGCCACCATGGCCTATTTATTACCTTACCTCCCTTATCCTACCTCATTTGTACATACTGTATATAGACTTTTTCTACTGTATTATTGACTGTATGTTTGTTTATTCCATATGTAACTCTGTGTTGTATGTGTCGAACTGCTTTGCTTTATCTTGGCCAGATCGCAGTTGCAAATGGGAACTTGTTCTCAACTAGCCTACCTGGTTAAATAAAAGAAAAATAGAGCTATAACATCATTAACTGTAACATGGTTACTCTAGAGCTATAACATGACATTGTAACATGGTTAATATAGAGCTAGCTTATAACACAACTCGGCTATAACATCAAATGTTATTAGCTGCTTACACGTATTCTACAGATGCTATCTCAGGTGCAGAGAAATGCTTATGTTTCTAGCTCCAACAGGGCAGTAATACCGAAAAATACACACACATCCCAAAAATGTAAATAAAGAAATAAAAAAATATCAGAACAATGTCAGAGTCCGGAATATAAATATGTATGTATGGACAGTATATGAATAGAAAAGGTGTGTACAGCAGTATACAACATGATTAGCTATGTTATTAAACACATACACACAAACACAATTATAGAGTACAGTCAAACCTCCCTATGCCCTGTAACCTATTTGAGATGGTTATTTTTTATCCACATTGTCAGTGTAATATATTACTAGGCTCAAATTCCCTACTGAAGCAGCAGCTCTCAAGAATATACTTGGTCCAGATGGATTGCTTTGAGGTAAAGCTAACATCAATGACTCAACCTTCCAGACACAAAGCATTTAACTGCTGGTCTGATTCTTTGATGATGGCCAGAGCCAGGCTAGATTTAGGTAAGGAGGAATGCAATGTAAACTGAGGTATGCTAGTTCCCTGAGTCTGCCTGGCTCTGCTCCTCGTGGAGGTCCAACTGACTTTATTGGGAACTCACTTCATCTTGTTGCTGCTGCTTATCTATGGACAGCCATAGGGTGCTGTATGTAAAGCTTTAATGAACTCAGGGAAGTTCACTTAGTTGGGAGTTCACTTAGTTGAGAGGTAATTTAGACAGCAGTTAGGGGGAGAGCTCAGCAGTCTTAAGCGAGGACATAAAGAAATGGTTCAAGCCACGTGAATAACTTTTTTGTTGTTCTGGAAATGAAGGTTTTGGATTTTGGATGAGACTGCATCACATAAACCGTGCAGAAAAATATCTAGTTTATGTTTACATGGCTAGCACTATTTGAAGTCTGAAGAACTAATGCAATAAAAACCTAATAAACATCATGCTCATTTCAACCAATCCAACTCCATGATATGAACATGAATTAAGTGAATTAAAGTTTTTGAATTCTCCTGGAATCACAACGTTTTCCTCTAGTTATTTGCTGATCTGTTCTGCTGTGTGTCATTTGGTGCTCTGGGCTCGATAGAGTCATGTTACGTCTCAACACATTAAGTTCAGTGGAGGTACTCCAACACAAATCAAAGACTTCAACACCAATGGATCCTCAGCTTGAGTAATCCCCAAACAGGCTAAGTATGTTTACCCTCATCTCATCTGAATGTGGGATGGAAGAATGGGTGCTTCCCAGAACAGCACTGTGTTTTTCAGGAAAACCGGTGAACCTCGCGGCTCATTTCAACTGTAAATCTCACTGTTGATTGATTCGTATGTACACAATGATAAAGGCTAATGAAGACAAAAAATCTCAAATCTGATTGAGATAAAGTGATTGCTTTTTAAATGCTTAAACATTTTCACTCGGTCATGCCTTGACTATAGTGTATCTTTGGCTTAAGTGGAAGTTAGGATTCGCTCCTCAATCCACAGCTCTTGTGCAGAGCTATAAATAAATATGTCTAAATCACTTCTGGCTTCTTTACTTTCTGCTGGTGAAAAATGAAATGTCAGGGGACTCTCGTAAAGACAACACTGGAATCAGAGGAGCAATGACTTCCGTTCCCTGGGTGAGCTAGAAGCTAAACTAATGAGAACTTGAAATGGCTCTAACATCCTCTTCCATGCATATCTATCTGTCTGTCTGCAGGACTATCCCTCTCTGGCCCTATTGGGAGAGAAGCTGGCGGAGAACAACATCTATCTCATCTTCGCTGTGACTAAAAGGCTCTATGTCATTTACAAGGTACATTTTTTTTGTTATGTAAGTTTATGTTAATGATTGAGAGTAGCTGTGTGTATAGTGTGTACACGTTGGTGTGTATGGTAGCCTTTGATATTGTGTTAATTGCTTTGTTATATTTGTTACTTTTAATTTAAAAAATAATATCTGAATTTTATGTAGAATTTCACAGCACTGATACCTGGAACTACAGTGGAGATTCTGGATCAGGACTCCAAGAACATCATCCAACTCATTGTTAACGCCTACAATGTAAGTAAAGGAGCGTTCTCTCCCATTTAGAGCACAGGGTGTGTGTGTGTGTGCGCGCTTGAGAGGGAAAGAGAGTCTCTCAGCGGTCCTCTTCTGAAATGGATGTTGGTTGACAGTTGGCTGAACACGTTTTGAAACCGGGAAACAGACCGGTATAGCCTGAACCTGTCATTTTTGTTTTCCATTGCAAAACTGTGAGGCCTACTGAACATGTCCCCGGTCTCTAGAGGACAAGAGGAAGTGTTGAATGTTTATGCTTTAGCATTGGATATGGAGACCCTCATCCAGCCCCTCTATTTGCTGTGGTGATATGGAGACCCACACCCTGCCCCTCTATTTGCTGTGGTGATATGGAGACCCTCACCCTGCCCCTCTATTTGCTGTGGTGGTCTGGGGTTTACTCTACTCCTGGCTCACACTACGGCACTATCTTTAACTCTGCACTAGCACTTTATGGTTACTGAAGAAGAAGCAGGTTTATGGTGCAAATCCTGCCTGAGACACTGTTGTGCTGCTACTCCCCAGTCCCCTCCATACAGGAAATAGATTCCATTCTTCCAGTTATTTGAAGGAAGGGTTTTCAAAGGGCCTGAAAAGGGTTCTAGAAGGGATTCTTGTGTATTTTAAACACAAACGGCTATAGACTCGTGTGCTAGGAGATTTACATCTTGTCCTCGTTTACAATTCACATTTATGGAAAGATCAACAAAAAATAGAACCACCAATCTTCAATTTATGGGTCATGATAAATGTATAATCTTTGTTCTACCAAAGTTAAGCAGGGGCCTCAAATGGTCTTGAATTATAATTTGACGTTAGTGTTTATAATTGTCACAGAAGACACTCTCTCATAATCCATTCTCAAAGCATGGAATCATCCTGTCTTGTATTATTGTGTTGTGGTCTGTTGACTAAAACCTGACCATAGATCACTGAGTAAGTACTCTGACACTGTGGCTCTGGTTTGGCTATTTAGGGATCTTAAAGTCACAATCTGTGATTTGAGAGTGGTTTGGCTACATTTCTCTAGCCCCATACCTCAGCTTACCAAACAAAGTGGCAGTCAGACTGTTGAAATGGCAGATTTAGCCTTTAATGCACTGCAGGGAAGCAGTTATATAATTCACTTTTGTTGACTAGTTGAGAGAAAACAACATTTTAAGGGAAGAACCAATCTCTTTCTCCATGTATTTTGAATTTTTTTAAACCGAAGTATTTGCCTGTTTTTAGTTAACTTTCCCCCAAAATATTTTCCAATAAAGCTGTGTTTTTTTTTCAGTCAAGCATTTTTTCCTTCTGTGGTTGAGAGGAACTACAACTTGATTTTGCATAGTTAAGGACACGAGTTGAGTCTACAACTGATAATAATGGTATTTAAAAAAAAAAAAAAAAAAAAAAAAAAAACTTTATTTAATAGGCAAGTCAGTTAAGAACAAATTCTTATTTACAATGACGGCCTACCAGGGAACAGTGGGATTTTTATTTAGTCAGCTCAGGGATGTCATCCAGCAACCTTTCGGTTACTGGCCCAACGCTCTGACCACTAGGCTACCTGCCACCCCTATATACCAAGTAGCCTACATTCTATTCACTTTACACAATGGGCAGATGGCACCACATTTGGTTTCTATCATAATTGTATATTTTTTGAGTATTGTGAAGTTTGAACACATAAGCATTTAGGTATTTCAACACATTTTGTTATCAGTTCATTGTGTTCTTTTTCCAATACAGGCCAAAACAGGGCATAGATCAATCATGGGTATCTGTCAGTCGGTCATGATTCTGACTACCCCCTTTCACAGTTCTGTAGCTTTTATGCGCTGGAGTGAACACGCACATGAAGTACAGATAAGGCTGGCATGTAGCAGCAAAGCCACGCTATGGCACACACACGCACGCGCTCCACATCCATCCATGCCAACCGAACCGCTGTGGGTTTGGGGGAAGTTTACAAAAGACAGAATGAACTGTATAAATCTTGCTTAACCAAGGCATTTTACGCTCTTTCCAATTATCTTTTTCTCTGTTTTCCACCCTGCCTGCTAACAGATTAAATAACAGGCTCTTACTGGTTTCATTCTAAAATGCTGAGTTGTGGTGGATCCAGTGCCAGGGGTACTGGAAGCATTTAACATTCAAATAGTATGGAAACCACCAGGGAACCTCTGTGCCAGCTCTAATATACAGACATACTTTAATGCTCATGTGATCTATTGAGTTTGAGTTTATTTTATTTTTACAGGGACAGTGCACATTAATCAACGGTTCGTATTGATAGGAGTCTTTGCTCAGACTTGTTTGGATAGTTGACCAGTGGACCATCTGTCTTGTTTTCAAATATATTACATATTTACTACTTTGATGCAAATGTCAAAGTACTTATTCATAAGTGTGTGTCTGTCGATCTGTATATGTGTCTGTCTGTTTTTGTGTTCAAGGCATATGTATCTGTGAGTTCATCCAATCTCTCTCTCTCTCTGTCTGTGTGTCCTCCCTCCAGAACATCCGGTCCAAAGTGGAGCTGACTGTGTGGGATCAACCTGAAGACCTCAGTCTGTCCTTCACGGCCACCTGTCAGGACGGACAGCCCCTACCAGGCCTCAGGAAGTGTGCCGACCTCAAGATCGGAGACACGGTGAGTCTCTCAGACCTCCTGGCTTCCTATGGATTTGCACTATCAGGCCAAGCTGGAAAGTCAAAATTGGCTATATCGTGAAAATGTATATAAACGAAAATACGCTTTTTGGTCTTCATCAAAAGTTAGGGTTGGTTATAAAATCAGATCTTTAGGTCTTTGTAGTTTGCAGCTTTGCCTGATAGTGACTAGTGAACCTTTCCCAGCCTGCCTAATGTACAGGTGATTTGACTGTCATGTCATGGACAACATGTGAACGATGCAACACAACTGTAACAGGATGTAATTCCAGCCTGTGGACAGATGCATCATGGGGTATTTGCATTAAGGCTTAGTTAGCCCAGTGGCATGTCTCTCGGCAACACTGACAGGAATATCATGGATATCATTCACCCAGCCAGCGAATGACTGACTAAAGAAAGAAAGTTGTGACTTGGCAGCACAGTGTGACTTTTCAATCCTCTTCAGTTTGCAGTTCCTGTTTGGTTAAATTAAACTGCAGTTGCCGGGAGACTAAAGGAGCGATATCGGCCATGTCTTAGACTATGAGAAAAAGAGAGATTGAGTGAGAGAACAACAATGTTGTTGCTTTGCTTACTCTCTTTAACAGTTAACATATGTGTGCGCTCAAATTTGACCCTGCTTAATGTATTTGATATGAGCAGACCATGACTGAAATAATGCAAACATATTCTTTCCCTTGGAAGAAAGCAAACTGGGGGTGGTAAAAATGCTTCTGTCTGTTTTGGAAAAAATATTAGTCATGGTGTCCATCCCTTCTCTGGGACTCCAGAATGTCCTGTCTCCAACCAACACACACACATACTCTGTCAACACACGGCTGTCTCGGCAGATACTGGCCATTCTCAAGGCAAGGGTCACCCTCTTCCTGGGATAGCAGTGGGAGTTTGAACTGACTCAACTTATTCTTGGCTTCTGAACACTGCAATTGGAAATCAGTTGTGCTTTCCAAATAGCCCTCCAAATAAGCTATTTTGGATGGCTTTGGATGAAGTAGTCTATGGGTGATGTGGCATCAGTAGCCTCCACAGAAAGCATTTTAGTGTGAGTAGACCTACGTATAGGGGGGGATAATAATTTGGCATCGGAATAATATTTTAGCTGGCTTTTTAATTGGGTTCCAACATGTTCTTGCCATTTAGATGGAATGCGTTCTTCTCTTCCTTTGTTTCAGCTAACAAAACTCTAAGAAAGGTCAGGTGACGTGAGATCACTGCACATCTTAATTGCTTTGAATTCTGCACTGCTCAAATCCTCAGGCCCCAATGAGGATTTGTACAGGATCTATTGAAATGCTCAGCAAGGGGCTACTTTGTACACTCCACCACGCAGAGATCCGACCCTGTGGAATTCTTCTTCCCAAAGCCCCAGTGTCTCCCTCACTGATTCCTTATTTGTCTTAATTGAATGTAGGAAATAAGGATGGTGTGTGGGGATGGAGGGTGAATGAATAATAGTAGTGAATGGGGGAATCACATCTCTGCATGGCCAGGGTGATGGGTCTAACTCTGTCTTTTGTTCTGCAGCGGGGGTATTTTCTCTGCAGGCCTCTGAGTGCTAATCTGTCCTCCTAAAAAGGTGAGGAAAGAGGACGCGAGGAATAGAGGGAGGAGGAATTGGGAAAGTTCCCAGGTGTCAGTCACAGGGTCTCTGGCTGCAGCCTTGCTCTGGGGCCTGAAGCTGCATGTCAATGTCCTCACTACAAAAGTTAGAGAAAGAAGGGTTGGTGAAACCAGAGGCGATTTTAACGAACAAAGACGACGTGGTAACAAATGTGTGTTAGACCCAGTGTACAAACTTAAGCCCACCTTCCTTTCACTGCGACACTCTCAAACCTTAAAGAGTACTAAATATTTCCCATATAGATGTAGGATCTTAATTTGACCAGTATAGTCCATAATGTTGCTTGATCCGTGTTTAGACTATTAGCTGACCAAAATTATGCTACATGAAAAGTGCAATGTTAATATAACTGTGTCTTAGTGTGGGTTGTCACTGAATTTCTGTAAATCATGAAGCTCATCTGCATTTCTCTGCAACAAAATTAAGATCCTGTACAGTACCTTCAGAAAGTATTCATACCTGTAGACTTATTCCACACGCTGTTGTTACAGCCTGAATTCAAAATGGACAAACAAACACCCCATAATCACAAAGTGAATGTTTTTAGAAATGTTGGCAAATTTATTGAGATTGAAATACAGACATATCTCATTTACATAAGTATTCACACCCCTGAGACAATACTTTGTAGAAGCACCTTTGGCAGCAATTATAGCTGAGTCTTTCTGGGTAAGTCTGTAAGAGCTTTCCACACCTGGATTGTAGAACATTTGCCAATGTATTATTTTCAAACTTCTTCAAGCTCTGTCAAATTGGTTGTTGATCATTGCTAGACAACCATTTTTAGGTCTTGCAGTAGATTTAAGTCAAAACTGTAACTCGGCCACTCAGTAACATTCACAGTATTCTTGGTAAGCTACTCCAGTGTAGATTTGGCCTTGTGTTTTTAGGTTATTGTCCTGCTGAAAGGTGAATTGATCTCCCAGTGTCTGGTGGAAAGCAGACTGAACCAGGTTTTCCTCTGGGATTTTTGCCTGTTCTTAGCTCCATTCCATTCCTTTTTTTATCCTGAAAAACTCCACAGTTCTTAACGATTACAAGCATACACATAACATGATGCAGCACCACTAGGCTTGAAAATATGGAGAGTGGTACTCAGTACCACTCAGTAAAACAAAGGTGGTGGGGGGAGGTAAAATGTAAATAGTCCGATTGGCCATTTCATTAATTGTTCAACAGTCTTATGGCTTGGGGGTAGAAGCTGTTAAGGAGCCTTTTGGTCCTTGACTTGGTGCTCCGGTACCGCTTGCCATGCAGTAGCAGAGAGAACAGTCTATGACTTGGGTGACTGGAGTCTTTGACAATTTTTGGGGGGCCTTCCTTTGACACTGCCTAGTATATGGGTCCTGGATGGCAGGAAGCTTTCCCCCAGTGATGTACTGGGCCATATGCACTAGAGGTCGACCGATTAATCGGAATGGCCGATTAATTAGGGCCGATTTCAAGTTTTCATAACAATCGGTAATCTGCATTTTTGGACACCGATCATGGCCGATTACATTGCACTCCACGAGGGGACTGCGTGGCAGGCTGACTACCTCTTATGCGAGTGCAGCAAGGAGCCAAGGTAAGGTGCTAGCTAGCATTAAACTTATAAAAAAACAATCAATCTTAACATAATCACTAGTTAACTACACATGGTTGATGATATTACTAGTTTATCTAGCTTGTCCTGCGTTGCATGTAATCGATGCAGTGCCTGTAAATTTATCATTGAATCACAGCCTACTTTGCCAAACGGGAGATTTAACCAGCGCACTTGCGGAAAAAAATTCGCACCATTTGCACCAATGTGTACCTAACCATAAACATCAACGCCTTTCTTAAAATCAATACACAGAAGTATATATTTTTAAACCTGCATATTTAGTTAAAAGAAATTCATGTTAGCAGGCAATTATTCAACTAGGGAAATTGTGTCACTTCTCTTGCGTTCTTTGCAGGCAGAGTCAGGGTATATGCAACAGTTTGGGCCGCCTGGTTCGTTGCGAACTAATTTGCCAGAATTTTACGTAATTATGACATAACATTGAAGGTTGTGCAATGTAACAGGAATATTTAGACTTATGGATGCCACCCGTTAGATAAAATACGGAACGGTTCCGTATTTCACTGAAAGAATAAACTTTTTATTTTCGAAATGATAGTTTCCGGAGTTGACCATATTAATGACCTAAGGCTCGTATTTCTGTGTGTTATTATGTTATAATTAAGTCTATGATTTGATATTTGATAGAGCAGTCTGACTGAGCGGTGATAGGCAGCAGCAGGCTCGTAAGCATTCATTCAAACAGTACTTTCCTGCGTTTATGACTTCAAGCCTATCAACTCCCGAGGTTAGGCTGGTGTAACCGATGTGAAATGGCTAGCTAGTTAGCGGCGTGCACGCTAATAGCGTTTCAAACGTCACTCGCTCTGAGACTTGTAGTAGTTGTTCTCCTTGCTCTGCAAGAGCCGCGGCTTTTGTGGAGCGATGGGTAACGATGCTTCAAGGGTGGCTGTTGTCGATGTGTTCCTTGTTCGAGCCCAGGTAGGGGCGAGGAGAGGGATGGAAGCTATACTGTTACACTGGCAATACTAAAGTGCCTATAAGAACATCCAATAGTCAATATGAAATACAAATGGTTTAGAGAGAAATAGTCCTATAATTCCGATAATAACCTCAACCTAAAGCTTCTTACCTGGGAATATTGAAGACTCATGTTAAAAGGAACCACCAGCTTTCATATGTTCTCATGTTCTGAGCAAGGAACTTAAATGTTAGCTTTTTTACATGGCACATATTGCACTTTTACTTCTCCAACACTTTGTTTTTGCATTATTTAAACCAAATTGAACATGTTTCATTATTTATTTGAGGCTAAATTGATTTGATTGATGTATTATATTAAGTTAAAATAAGTGTTCATTCAGTATTGTTGTAATTGTCATTATTACAAATAAATTAAATTAAAACATCGTCCGATTAATCGGTATCAGCTTTTTTGGTCCTCCAATAATCGGTATCGGCGTTGAAAAATCATAATCGGTCGATCTCTAATATGCACTACCCTAGTAGCGCCTTATGGACGGATGCCGAGCTGTTTCCATACCAGGCGGTGCTCTCGATGATGCAGCTGTAGAACGTTTTGAGGATCTGGGGACCCATGCCAAATATTTTCAGTCTCCTGATGGGGAAAAGGTGTTGTCGTGCCCTCTTCGCAACTGTATTGGTCTGTTTGGACCATGATCGTTTGTTGGTGATGTGTTGTCCTGGCACCACACTGCCAGGTCTCTGACCTCCCTATAGGCTCTCATCGTTGTGTGCCATGACCACTTCATGGCTAACAACGTGAGTGCTACGGGGCGGTAGTCATTTAGGTAGGTTACTTTCGCATTCTTGGGCACAGGGACTATAGTGGTCTGCTTGAAACATGTAGGTATTACAGACTTGGTCAGGGAGAGGTTGAAAATGTCAGTGTAGACACTTGCCAGTTGGTCCACGCATGCTTTGAGTACACGTCCTGGTAATCCGTCTGGCCCCGCAGCCTTGTGACTGTTGACCTGTTTAAAGGTCTTGCTCACATCAGCATACGAAGAGCGTGATCACACAGTCGTCCGGAACAGCTGGTGCTCTCATGCATGCTTCAGTGTTGCTTGCCTCGAAGCAGGCATAAAAGGCATTTAGCTCGTCTGGTAGGCTTGCGTCACTGGGCAGCTCGTGGCAGGGTTTCTCTTTAGTCCGTAATAGTTTGCAAGCCCTGCCACATCTGACAAGCGTCAGAACCGGTGTAGTAGGATTCAATCTTAGTCCTGCATTGATGCTTTGCCTGTTTGATGGTTCGTCTAAGGGAATAGCTGGATTTCTTATAAGCGTCCGGAGTGGTGTCCCACTCCTTGAAAGCGGCAGCTCTAGCCTTTTTAGCTCAGTGCAGATGTTGCCTGTAATCCATGGCTTCTGGTTGGGATATGTACGTACTGTCACTGTGGGGGATGACGTTGTCGATGCACTTATTGATGAAGCCGGTGACTGAGGTGGTATACTCCTCAATGCCATTTGATGAGTTCCGGAACATATTGCAGTCTGTGCTAGAAAAACAGTCCTGTAGCGTAGCATCCGCGTCATCTGAGCGGTTTCCTCCCTCCCCGGCAAATGAGTTAGGAAGTGCGACTATATCTTTGTAGTGAATGGGTGTATTGATACACCATCCAAAGTGTAATTTAATAACTTCACAAGGCTCAGAGATATTCAATGTCTTGTCTACCGATAGGTGTACTTTTTTGTGAGGCGTTGGAAAACCTACCTGGTCTTTGAGGGTGAATCTGTGTTTGAAATTCACTGCTGGACTGAGGGACCTTAAAATGATCTGTATGTGTGAGGTACAGAGATGAGGTAATCATAAAGTTACGTTAAACACTATTACTGCACACCGAGTGAGTCCGTGCAACTTATGTGTCTTGTTAAGCAAATGTTTTATCCTGAACTTATTTAGGCTTGCCATAACAAAGTGGTTGAATACTTGACTCAAGACAGACTTTGGTGATTAATCTGCTGCTCTCTCCGTTCCACTCCTCCATTCCATCCCTCTCTCACAATCACAGCAGTAATGTCCTGGGATTTGGTTCCCTGCCTTTTTTATCCAGCAGCTTTATCTCATGGTTGCTAGTTTCCCTAACGAGCCACATGGTTAAAGGAGATGGGTTCCTCGTGACTCACTCCCCTAAATCTCATTACCTCATTAGGAAGAGCACTGTGCTGTAGTGGAAGAGGCAAACAGCAGACAAGCAGTTCTTCCATGTGTTATGTGGGCCCTTCCTTCCTGTGAACTCTGATTGGAGGCTTATCTAGTACTCAGCAGGAACATACCACAACATGTCCTGTTCTTCTGCCATGCTGTGCTTGTGGATGACAATAGCTTTGTTGTTGATGTATTTTTTTTTTGACTCGTGTTTCTGTATTACCTACAGACATTCATCACTTACTAACTAGATCAATGGTTTGGGTTGGACAGATGATGCAGGTTGATGTCATGAGTGTTTACTCCACACATAGCCACACACTCATATTGTACAGCGTTTCATATTAGTCAGCGGCTCACCCAGTAGGGTCTATGGTACTATGACCTCTTCACCACTAAGCCTGTTGATGTTCACTTCTCATTGAAAGAGGAAGGGAAGATGGAAGACATTGATGGCCTAGGAGACCCATAGAGAGAGAGCGAAAGGTCCTGCATTCTGAGTGACAGGCCAATGCTCTTTTTCTCTCCTGAAGACTCAGATCGTTGCGTGCAGAGCTGCTGCCAACATCAACATGGCCCAAGCATCTGAGTGTTTGGCTTTGGGGCTGCAGTCCAGAGGGCTATGGCCTTCAGTCTTGGGAGATAAACTTCAAAGCACAGCATTTTCCCCCTCACATCCCTGCCTCTCCACCTCCAATGACCCCTCTGGGCTCAACACTGCCAAAGGGCACATAGGCTACCTGTAGACGTGTGTGTGTGTGCGCTTCTTCACTCATCGAGAACCACTGGGAGAAAGAGAATGATGTGGAAGAGTGAACCTTATGAGACCTACGTCATGGAAGGACATCCTTCCTGAAATACCCCTACAGCTGCCACAGATTAGCTTTTCTCTATGCTAAAATATTTCTGTGGTTGAACGTATCCATGCTCTCATCCAGAGCTCTGTTATGTATTGAAAAGTTAACCACATTTCATATGTATTCTAATTGATGTTATTGAAGTCGGTCCTTGTGTTTTTCTTTGGGCAGAATTACCCAGTTTTAAAGATGTTTTGCCTCAGAGCGTTTTCCAATGCGCCAAAGGTTATATGGAAGGTGATGATATATCAACTGACATATATACTGTACATTGCAGTTTTGTAGATTCATGGTAGTATCAGTTTAACTGGAGGAATTCACGCCATTATCCCATATAAAGGGAGTGAAACCACAAAGAATAACACACTGCCTCATCTACAACAGGCAGTCGCACGCACACACACACACTGGAGATGGTTGCTGTGGCAGTTGAGCTACAGAGATGGAAACAGTAATGCGCTGCAAATCAAATGTTATTTGTCATATGCTTCGTAAACAACAGATGTAGATTAACAGGGACATGCTTGCTTCCGGGTCTTTTTACAACAATGCAGAGTTAAAGATAAAAAATAGAATTGGTGACACGAGGAATAAATACAGTGAATAACAATAACCAGTAAAAATGACATGGATCGAGGTTAGTGATCGCTGATCCGGGGCCGATTGCACCAGTTGGTTGTAAGTGGGTCGTAACTCTACGTTCGACATGCTCTACGTGGACGTAAAGATTATACCTGTTGCATCACCTGGGCGTAAGCCCTTCTATGAGCTGTGCCTGGGCGTTAGCCCTTCTATGAGCTGTGCCTGGGCGTTAGCCCTTCTATGAGCTGTGCCTGGGCGTTAGCCCTTCTATGAGCTATGCCTGGGCGTCAGCCCTTCTATGAGCTATGCCTGGGCGTCAGCCCTTCTATGAGCTATGCCTGGGCGTCAGCCCTTCTATGAGCTATGCCTGGGCGTCAGCCCTTCTATGAGCTATGCCTGGGCGTCAGCCCTTCTATGAGCTATGCCTGGGCGTAAGCCCTTCTATGAGCTATGCCTGGGCATAGACTCTACGCCTGGTCGGGAGGCGGGACTATGCTATTCTTTTTTGTACATACCAAGAAAGAACAATCTATATTTTCTAAAGGATGTGAGTCTCGTGTTCATATTTCACAACCTCCGGGCTTTTCGAGTTGCCTATGCGTGAGTCAATAGCAGAATAATACACTTGATTTATGCTACATTACAGCATGCTAAATGTGTCTGATCAGATATTAGAAAACTAATAGATGAGCTGCCACCTCCACTTTTATAATAGCTCATATCTCATTTACATAAGTATTCACACCCCTGAGTCAATGTCAGAATCACCTTTGGCAGCGATTTCAGCTGAGAGTCTTTCTGGGTAAATCTTTAAGAGCTTTACACACCTGGGTTGTACAATATTTGCCCATTTATTCTTTAAAAAGTTCTTCAAAAATTTGCTGTTCAAATTTGTTGATCATTGTTAGACAACCATTTTCAGGTGTTGCCATAGATTTTCAAGTAGATTTAAGTCAAAACTGGAACTCGGCCACTCAGGAATATTCACTGTCTTCTTGGTAAGCAACTCCAGTGTAGTTTTAGTCTTGTTTTAGGTTATTGTCCTGCTGAAAGGAGAATTGTCCTGAACCAGGTTTTCCTCTAGGATTGTGCCTGTGCTTAGCTCCATTCAATTTATTTTTTATCCTGAAGAAAAGCTCCCCGGTTCTTGACGATTACAAGCATACCCATAACATGATGCAGACACCACTATGCTTGAAAATATGGGGATTGGGACTCCGTAATATGTTTGGGGTAAATCCAATGCAACACACTTTGTATTTAGGACAAAAAAGTAAATGGCTTTGCCACATTTTCTTCAGTATGACTTAAATAAAGGTATTATTATTATTATTTTTTTTTTTTTAACTAGGCATGTCAGTTAAGAACAAATTCTTAGTTACAATGACGGCCTACCCCGGTCAAACCCGGACGACGCTGGGCCAATTGTGCAACGCATCAATGGGACTCCCAATTACGTCCGGTTGTGATTCAACCTGGATTCAAACCAGGGAATGTAGTGTTGCCTCTTGCACTGAGATGCAGTGCCTTAGACCGCTGTGCCACTCGGGAGCCCCATGCCTTGTTGCAAACAGGATGCATGTTTTGCAATATTTTCATTCTGTACAGGCTTCCTTTTCACTCTGTCAATTAGGTTAGTAACTACAATGTTGTTTATCCATCCTCAGTTTTCTCCTATCACAGCCATTAAACTGTAACTGTCTTGAAGTCAGCGTTGGCCTCATGGTGAAATCCCTGAGCGGTTTCCTTCCTCTCCGGCAACTGTCTGCTTTTTTTATATTTTTTATTACCATCTAAAGAAGGTTTTCTTCTTTGCGAGGTTTTGAAATTCACTGCTCAACTGAGGGACCTTACAGATACTTGTATGTGTGAGGTAAAAAGATGAGGTAGTCATAAAAAAATAATGTTAAGAACTATTATTGCACAGAGAGTGAGTCCATGCAAAGTAATATGTGACTTGTTAAGAACATTTTTACTCCTGAACTTATTTAGGCTTGCCATAACAAAGGGGTTAAATACTTATTGACTCAAGACATTTCATATGTTTTTATTTTTATTCATTTGTAAAAAAAAATAATAATAATAATAATAATAATAATAAAAACACTACCCCATAATGTCAAAGTGGAGGTGTGTGTGTTTAAGCCAGTGACAAAACATCTCAATTGAGCCCATTTTAAATTCAGGCTGTAACACAAAATGTGGAAAAAGTCAAGGTGTGAATACTTACTGAAGGCACTATAGCCTAGGCTACTACGCGAGTGAGGAGCAAAATAATCCACTTGTTTATACTAGGCTACCTTAGACTACATAACATGCTAGCAAAATGTTCTGATAATGCTGTTAGATGAGCAAACTAGACTAGATTATCATTATGAACACTGACCTCAATTTGACTAACATTTTCCCAGCCTAATTATAATCAAATATCCAAACAGACATTCCGGTAAACAAAAATCTTGACGATTGATTTATAAAGACTATTCCCCACGCTTGTCTAAAAACAGCGCGATAATATTGTCCCAATGATAAGGGGCTGAAATTATAGTTGACCACACGGCTATTGCTTTAAAGTATTGAAAACAGTTCAATGACTTTGGGAGTTTCAGTAAGCAACAATATGATAAATGCCTTCAATAGCATTAGCCTACTTTATCCAATAACTTCATCATGCAGTGATATTCATTCCACAGTAATTATTGATTGATTGATCCATCAAGGTATGGTTAAGAAAACAACATGCATGCATAGTGGGTGGGCTTTGAAGTGATGGGACATGCCTCGCAAAGTTTAAAACTGCCACGAGAACAGTAACAGCCTAGTAATGGGTGCTGCCTAGCAACCACCATTATGAAGCATCAAATCTCGTGCTTCATCTCTTGCTTAATCATTGCTTACGCTGGATTTAGCTACGACTAGTCTTTTTGGTTGGTGCAGCAGGTGTAAATTCTGATCCCAAAGTCGGACGTAGATACACCTGACCTAGCATTTTAAGACTTTTTTATTTTTTTATTTTTTTACACCTAACTGGTGTGTCTGGCCCTTGGTGTCCAAAAGCTATTTTCAGTCATAACAAATGAAGGTTGGAGATGGTGTTAAAAATATTTTTCAGCATGAAAAAAACACATTTGAGAATTATTCCGGAGTCCATAAAACATCTGCTATCCACTGCAGCACCATCTTCCAATCAACGTAACTGTTGAGACAAGCCAATCTAAAGGGAGGGTGGAGTTTCTGTCTTGTTCAGACTTCCTTCCTCAGAGCAATCAAATGGGTGGAGGTCCTGTCTGTGTCATCTGCTGCTTGAATTGGCTGTGATTAATCACCTAACTGGCTCAAAGCCACAAACTGTCCTCTGATCGCTCTCCTCTGATCGCTCTCTCTCGCGCTCTCTCGATCTCTCGCGCTTTCTCTCTCTCTGAGATAATTCCACATGTATAAACACAGCTTGCAGGTCAAATGTAGATCACAGCCAAGCCTTAATATGAGCAAAATGGGTTTATCTGAAGGTAGATGGTGTAATTGTGATGGATCCAGATTGAGACCATTTTAAAATCCAGTTATGAGTATGACGTAGGTTTGTGTAAAACTCCTTGATTGAGAAATTCTCAAATTGTGGCAATTTGTGTAATTCCAGTCCATATACTAACCCTGTTGTACTGTTCTTCTTTCTTCCAGGTGTCCTTCAACGTGAGTGTAGACGCCAGAGGCTGCCCCGCCCCTGGCACCCAGCAGAGATTCACCATCAAACCTGTGGGCTTCAAGGATCGTCTGGAGGTGTCAGTGGACTACCGCTGTGACTGTGGCTGCACCGACTGGACCCAGGCTAACAGTAGCCGCTGCAGCTCCATCGGACAGTACACCTGTGGTACCTGCCGCTGTGACCCGGGCTACCTGGGTGCCCGCTGTGAGTGCCAGGAGGGCGAGGCTGGCAGCAAGTACCTGAGCGCCTGTAGAGAGGAGGAGGGGAAGCAGATCTGTGGTGGGAGAGGGGAGTGCAGCTGTAACCAGTGCCTCTGCTACGAGTCAGAGTTCGGGAAGATCTACGGGACCTTCTGCGAGTGTGACGACTTCTCCTGCGCCCGACACAAGGGCATCCTCTGCTCAGGTAGGTGTGCAAAGAGAAGGGAGCACTGCCGCTACTTCGCTCTCCAAATTGCTGGATCTCCTCTCTACTTCTGCATGTGTACAACATAAATGATTCAGACATACACAGTAGTGCTTCGTACAGTACCTGATACATGTGCAGAACACTAGAGTCCTAGATGTGTCGCTATTGAGGGTGTGTCTAAGTTGGCTTGTGCTGTCATGTTGATGCTAAGAGACGCATTCAATTAATGTTTATTGATCTACAAGGCTGTACGATAGTAGTGAGCAGGTGGGATGTTGTTTCCAGGGTCTGTTACCACATCACTCTGGTCTGTGTTTATTAGGCAGGTTGGCATTTATTGAGATGACTCATGTACTGGAGGCAGTTCTGCAGAGTGGTCACTAGCTGGCACTACCAAAAAGTCATATTGATTTTAAACCTAACCTTTACCACACTGCTAACCCTAATGCCTAACCTTAAATGAAGACTAAAAAGCTAGTGTTTTTTCATGAATTTTTATTGCCAATTTTTACTTTGCAGCATGCCCGTGTAGTGGAAACCACTTAGTTCTTTCTGCCTCCAATGCAAGACTCATGACAATAAACGTCAACCTGCATTTATTAGAGGAAAAGCAGCCTGTTCGTGGTGCAGCGTTGAACACAGCCCTGCAGGTCTGCTACTATTTTGTGTGTGTGAAAGGGTACTTTTTGTGTGTGTTAATACTAAACCATACATGTTCGGGGTGTTTTTTTATGATAAATGTCTCTTGATTCTGAATTTCTTCTTCGGGAAAAGTAAAGTGCTCAGGAACAGCTGCTGGGAGCTAGTTCGTTGTGCAGTTCATGTTTTACTATCTCTAGCTGAGCTGTGTTCTCTGGGTGCTTTGGGACCCTGGAGAGTTGGGGTGGCTGTGTGCAGGATTCAGGAATGAATTCTAGAACCAGACCACCAATATTTTTTCTCCCCAACTATTCATGTGCTCTATTGATTAAATGTGCATGTGCTGATGTTGACCACAAATCCTGTTTTCTCCTGCCTGAGGGTCTTGCTTGCTTTGAAGCCCATGCCGTAGTTTTCTCTCACACTGTCTTGGGCAGCAGGCAGGGTTGCTAGCTGGGAGCAACTTAGTGACATACTAAACAGGCTGTCCTATTGGATTCCCAGAACATCGGGTCCAGTCCAAGTAGCCTCTGTGCGTTTTGGGTCGAGACCTGCTGGATGTTGGCCAAGGGCCCCTGGCTCATCCCCAAGCTAACGGCTGTTCCACCAAACCACAGAGGGAGCTTTGTAACAGAGGCCCTGCTCAGTGCCTTGTGTATTGCCAAATACAATGCATGGGTCTATACTCAGTTAAAATGCCTTGTTTCGTTTAGTCAGCAGGACCAAGCAGTGGACAAACACAAAATGGACCATTTGTTTGTCGGTTGGTCGGACCATGAGTAGGCCCTTAGGGTAGGATGATAACTGGAAGGGGTGGGGTAGTAATTAAATCTTAACAGTCCAGTATGCTCTGTGGCCCCCCACATTCTCTCTCACACACACACACGTGCGCGCACACACACCTCCTCGCTGTGCATGGTTGGCTCAGTCTATAATGAGTTCCTAATGAATCTGAATGAATGTCCTCTCTCCCACACTTCTCTGGCACTGTTACTTAATCGTGTAATAAACAGTGTTGTAAAATAATTCTGTATACCACCATTGGTCCGCTAAACCCACTAATAGTTATGGGGAAATTCATACTCTGTACAGAGTCCCATTCTCCTCCTGTTACATGCCATGTAAACAGTATTGTGCAATAGGTTAGATTGGTTACGCTGTGATGATAGCAGCTCATTTGCTCTGTGTTGTGCTAGGAAGAGAAGCTGGTTTGGATTGAACTGCAGGATCCAGACTGATTAACTGCCGGAAGGCATTGGTCATTATTAAAGAGGAAATAAATTGGTGCGTTGTCCTTGGGTGGGTTCTCATTTCTAGCTCAAAGCATTTAAAATCTCCCAGCCTTTTCATGATAACCGCATTGTCTGCAAGAAATCTTGAAGTTTATCTTGTTGTTTTGATACGCTTGTTTTGAATCAAAGCACTGTATCTACTCACGACCGCTCATGCTGTAAAAACAGTCCAGTTCAAAGTGAATGGCACAGATCCATATATAGTAATAGCATATTTGCATATAGTCCTACTGCAGCTCTGATTGGTTATGGCACACCGGTCTGTGTAGAGTACGGGCCAGCCTGAGTTGTGCCTGTCAATGCAATAGAATTCTACTCCGATGCGTTCTGCCTACAACAATCTCTTGCGTAGTTAGTTTTGCATACTAAGTCTTGCATAGACCACAAGCATTTCGCTATACCCGCAATAACATCTTCTAAATTTGTGTATGCGACCAATAAAACTTGATTTAGTAGGTTGCTTTGAAAGTGACTAATATTGCATTGATTCGATTACAATTGCCACAGTAAAGGAAAATATTGATAGTGTTAACTAACGGGGAAAACTCTAGAAAGTTGTGTGAAGTTCAATCTCGTGCTTCTCTGGGTTCTCTGATATTTCTTCTGCGCGGCAGTGTATTAGCCAGACCTACATGAAGCTGAGGTGGTCAGGGGTTAAGCTAGAGACCAGTGTAGCAGCCAGGCCTACATGAGGCTGAGGGGGTCAGGGGTTAGGCTAGAGACCAGTGTAGCAGCCAGGCCTACATGAGGCTGAGGGGGTCAGGGGTTAGGCTAGAGACCAGTGTAGCAGCCAGACCTACATGAGGCTGAGGGGGTCAGGGATAAGGCTAGGGACCAGTGTAGCAGCCAGGCCTACATGAGGCTGAGGGGGTCAGGGGTTAGGCTAGGGACCAGTGTAGCAGCCAGGCCTACAGGAAGCGGCTCCTTCTTACTAGGGCCTTGACTCTTTTCCTTCTCCTTGATGCTTCCCTCCGTCTAATCTGATTACTGTGTCACGGCCAAAATGCACACCAGACCAGGAACCAAGAATATTGGTTCCTGCTTACTCACTAAAAGACAGCTGTGGAGAGAGACAAGAGTGGGTCCCACTCTTCTTGTAAATAGAGCTCTGAGGTTATATCGTAGTACTACTACAGTACACAATAATTCTTTTTTTTTTTACCAGAATCTTTTTACTGCAGTTATAAATACACAGATATTTGACTGTGCCAACCTGTACCGTCCTCTCTGTGTTTCTGGAATGTAGCTATGTAGCTTTTACCAACACTATTTCACTACCTACTGTTTTTGAGTATGTTGTTTCCTTCTGCTCTTTGGAGGAAAGGAATCTCTTCCTAGATTCCTTCTTTGATAGCTTTAGCAGCCATGCTCTTGTTTGCCCTGGCCCTCTGAGTAGAGTGAGGAGGACCGATAGATGGAAGCCAGGCACGCTCCACACCCAGCTGTTGCTGTTGTCATGTCTGTGCTGCCTGGTGCTGTGGTGATATAATATAGCACCAAGCCAAACCTCCCATAGAGCCTAACCGCCTACAGTCTGGTTTTTCTGGCCAGTGACTGTCAGTGTGGCTGTGTCATCAGCTGTACATGCCTGAACCAATTACACCCACATCGAACCCATGATTCAATCAACTGGTGTATTTAATGTAGTTGGCAATAGGTCAATACAATATTGGAAATATCCACTATAATAGTAATTTATCCCACAAAATGGCCAAACTGCTAATAATAAAGCTCAGACATAGAGGTTAGCTATTCACAGCTTAATTTGAAGTTGATAGTTAGAAATAGTTTGAGAGACTGATGTGTTTTTGGTCTCTTCACTCACCTTTCCTAAATGTGCTTTTGGTCTCTTCACTGATAAGCTGCTGTATCTCTGCACCTGGTTAGATAAACGGAATGAAACACTGGGGGTCTTGTCTTCCGCTGCTTCCAGTGTCTTTCAATGAGTGTAAGGGTTTCAATTGGTTTGGGTGGGATGCGTGTGTTGGGGGGGAGATGCTTATAGACAACGGTCCACCTTACCCTCTGATAGGATAGAGGGAATATTCACTATTGATGTACGGAACTAATGGTGCCTAGAGGTTATGTGGTTGTTTCTGGACAGGGCTGATTGAGTGATACTGAGCTTACAGTCAACGAACCTCTTATGGCTGTGCAAGGGCAACCCTGTTCTTGTGAAACTAAGACGGTGGCCTGTAGAATGAAGGTCAGGGGCATTAATCAGTCTCTGAAGTTAGTAGATCTGGCAGGAGCAAGGATAGGGGAGGAGTGGTGTCAGTAACCTCCCACAAGGGCCATGCTGTGTGCATGTGTTTGGTCTGCTGACCTGTGCTCAGACTCTCTGTATTCTCATACATTCGTAACCTCAGTGTCTTCTGCAAGGCCAGACTAGACTCTCTGCCCTAAGGCCTGTGCTGAGTCTCTGTCAGGATATCTGGAGGATTAAGTAGGTGTAGATAGATGGGTACTGTATGGATAGAATTAGTCTTTGTATCACTTACAGTAAAGTATGAAAGGGTGATTACCAGGATGTGAGTTAAAATATGTTCATAGAGGCAACAGTAAACTTTCTTTCTTTGCGTCTTTCTGTGTACGCATGGATCAGCTAAGTCTGTGTGTCGGCTGCTTTTGACGAGGCCTCAGTAAACGTAGACTTTGTGGTCCTCTGCTCTGTCACACATCTACAGCTGCTTATCGGTAACAATCTAACCACTCAATAGCACCAAACGCCAGAAATAGCATGGCTGTTTTCCAGACTTGCACTTTACCCGCTAACCCCTTCTCCTCATAAATCGTCAGCCTCAGATGGAGGTTTGAAACAGTAAATGGGAACATGTGTGTATTAATGTGTGTGTGCCTGGCACGACTGTGACTTTGACTTATTGAAATGAAAGCATTTAGCGGGCTTCCAATCTCTCTCTGACATGATTGGCCTATTTTGCAAAATAGTTAGCGTAGACTGTAACTAGTCCTGTGTTTGCAAAACATCTGGCAAATCCAAGCACTTTGGTTTTATTGCTTGATGGTCAAAATGTTGTGGAGCCGTCCTATATCCTACAGCTTCTTCTATTCTCCTCCTCAGCTCTTTAATTTATAGACACCGCTAATAGAAAATGCATTTTTAGATTGCGGTACTGCTGTCTGGCCTACTCTGATTGTATGAAAAGCCTGCAGCGATAGCTGGAACATGGACAAGTTGAAACAAAGCTAATACCGGTACTCAAGATGTCCCTATAACATCATGATTTGTAGCTCCTGCTACTACCTACTGTAGCACCTACTCACTGCCCAGTAGTAGTCTGATTTCACTCAATCACTTTGATATTTTTGACTGGAACATAGTTTTAACAGGATCTCAGGTTCTACAAGGCTGAAGCAGCAGTTCATTAAACATTTTTGCACAGCTGTGGAGTCGGTTAGTGTTTTTATTTGTAGTTCGTTGAACACACAGCAATTAGTAGTCAAACTATTCTGGGTTAATGCTTGGCAGACAGCCCAGCATGTAAACTCACTAAGGAGCTCAGCAGTGCGCATTGAGCAGAAATGTGCCTATCATATGAGCATGCGTGCGTGTGCATCATTCCGTGTGTGTTTGGATTTTGTCCCTCACCCCATATCTCCCTCTCCCTTGCTAGACGGAAGCTAGCTCTACAGCACCTAGGTTCCTACTGCTGCTCAGTAGGCTAGTAGCCCCCTGACCCAAAGCAAACACAGGATGATACCTCAACCCCCCTCAAACCTGACTGAGCCTGACCATGATAAAGAGCCAGGATTGTCCTTCCTCCACTCTCTCCTCTAACTAATAAATACTATACAAGACTCTCTTCCTTCCCATGCCTGCTCTGTTTGGGGCCTCTCTTGCCCCATAGAACTACTTCAGATACAAGGATTCCCTCCCCGTGTAGTAAAGAACCTATTCCCCTCAAAGCACTACAGGTGTTGCTGCTGGAAACCTACAGCTCTCTCAGCACCATCTTGATGTATTTGATGAGTGGTACTCCGAGGCTGCGTCCCACATAGCCCCCTTTTTATATTGCACTATTTTTGACCAGGGCCCATTAGGCTCTGGTCAAAAGAAGTGCACTGTACTATATAGGAAATAGGGTGCTAGGTGGGATGCACCCTGGAACATGCATACTGCTGGGCTTCCAGAGGAGAGACACTGAAATATTTAGTGAAATATGCAGAGAACACGTGACACAGAAAATGGGGTCAGATCTGATCTCAGAGCTTCTCTTTTGTCCAATGTACTTCTGTAGTGGTGAGAGGGTTAAACACTGCTCCCGCAGGACCTCTCTGTACACATTAACCACTGTGGCCCACAGGGCATGTTCTTCCATGTTTTCCATCATGTCAAGGATCTGAGGTTACAGGACAGGCAGGAAGCAGAATAGTGTAGTTTCTGGAATCCACACATCACACTCCCCTTCTCTAGATATATCTAATTATATTACAATGGCTGCAACTGACTTCACCTCTTTGTCGATACATGTATGCAGCTGTGATTACCATGGCTACCAAAGGTCATTGTTATTCATGCTACTCCTACTGTACATTATATGTGTGGAGCTCTGGGCAGGTTGCCAATAACTCTCTTACATTACTCATACCACGTGTATATACTGTATTTTATACCGTCTATTGCACCTTGCCTATGACGCTCGGCCATCTCTCATCCGTATGTACATATTCTCATTCACCCCTTTAGATTTGTGTGTATTAGGTAGTTGTTGGGAAATTGTTAGAATACTTGTTAGATTTGTGATTATTAGGTAGTTGTTGGGGAATTGTTAGATATTACTGCGCTGTTGGAACTAGAAGCACAAGCATTTTGCAACACTCGCATTAATGTCTGCTAACCAAGTCTGTGACAAATATAATTTGATTTGATAACTTGAAATAAGTGTGCATATGTCATCTGATGGATTTGCATCAAGCTCCTAGTTGCTTGTTGTCGACTTCAGGTTAGGATTGGCCCTTTGTTAGGGAAGGAATTCTCTCTTATGGCGTGTCACTTTAAGGTGTAATTTGCACCACAGTTTAATAACAATCCCTTAACGGCAGATTAAAGCATTTGCACCTGAGCAAAGTGAGTGACTTTATGTTCACCCCAAACGTCAGGTGGGAAGAGTTAACAGTATTTGCTTTTTATTTTGTCGGCTCAACACATGTTTTAAAAACGTTTTCTGAACTCTTCTGTCTTTATGACGTGGCTGTATTCTGGGTGGTGCCTGGAGCCTTCCAGAACTCCATACAGGTCAGGTTGGAACAAGACTGTAATTGCTTGGAGGAAGATAACAAGCCACAGCTGTATAAATGGTGGTTACTGTTGGAGGTCTATGGCACCTGGGGTCAGAGTGCTATATAAAGGAAATAAATGGAGGAAGGGGAAAGGAAAGCCTTCTTCCAGGCTCTGAGCTGTGGAGTGGACTCCTGAGAGGAGACTACTTTCCAATTTACACTGTCAGTGTTTACTCTCAGAGAGAGAGAGACGAGGGGGAGAGCAGGCCTGTAGATTTGTGATAGATGGATGGATTCATGTGCCTGTTTTCTTTCTCCCTCGAGTACCAGACCTACTGGGTTCAAATAGTATTAGAAATATTTCAAATACTTTGAGCATATGATTGAACCTACTTTGAGTGCAAGATGGAAACGGTTTTCTCCAAAAATACTATTTGAATCCCACCAGATCTGGTGAGTACGGTCGGTGCCACACTCCATGGTGTCTGTCTGTCTGAGCTCTGAGGCGTCTGGCTGGGCTGTATACAGTAAATCTCTCTCTCTCTGCTGGTCTTGGCAGCCTCTACCTCTGACTCTGTGATCAGACACAACGCTCCCGGCATCACTGCTCCTCCTCCAGAATAGAATCCTGTCTAACACAGAAGCGCATTCGGGGCATGCCGAGATGTTGTACATTCCCATTCATGATCCTCCTGTGTTGCGGTAAAAGGGGATCTGGGACCTGAGAGGCAATTAGCTCATTATTTTGACCTACGACTATTGTTCTGTTCATGTTAGAGGAAGTCCCATCACTCCCATGTGTTTCCTGATGAGTGAATATATTGTGGTGTAAAGGTCAGCACAGGCTTCTGAGGAGGGAAAGAAATATGCTGCCTTAGCATGTCAAACACACACACTGGAGTGTGTCAAATGCCTACTCAATAACATGAACACCATGTTGCCAGCACCCGTAAATGATAGAGACAGCCAGGTTATAGACCTGTGAAACTGTTCACGGTTTACTTCATGTGTTCTAACTATAGAATCAAATCCAGCAATATGGTTCTGACCCTGCCAGGTGTGTGTGTATGATAATCATAAGGTTGCAAAGCTGTACTTGTCCTTTGGTGTTTTCTTTATTAGCTTTTGGTCCCAGTGTTATTAGAGTATTCATAGGGTTGTGGGTGGTGGGTGGTGAGTAATCAGCTGGCCAGTTCAAAGGCCTAAACATTATTTTCATGCCCTGTAATTGCTGTTGTCTGGTGACTGGTACAGTAGGCATGTGATGTTTGTCATCTGTGCTGACTCGGGACAAAACAGTCAATGCCAGTAGTTATTTAAAATGCAACCATCCCTCTACTGTGTGTGTGTGTGTGTGTGTTTCTAGGGTTTTAAGAGCTCTTTGTACTGGTTGTTTCACAGTTGAGGTTTGTCTATGGTCTGGTCTGCACTGTATCAAATATTGTTTTCACTGACACAGGATATTTCAAAGTAGTGTTATTATAAGTAATATGAAATCCTCTGCACACAAACCTAAGCATAGCTTAAATTAAATGTAGAGTCATCTAATGTAGCCGTAGTGACTGTAGTTATTTGAATACGTCTCCTACCCCACACATCTTACAGAAGTTTGACTGTATTTTCTTTATTGCTGATGACGACCCAAGCTTGACTCAGCATACAAGCGGCAGCTTGTCTTGGCCTGCCTGCATGCTTAACAACACACTTCTCTGTTGAGAACTGTGTTACTGTTGTCCTCCGATGGAGAAGAGAGGCACAGACGGGCCAGTTGTTGTGATACTGTCTTGAAGGAGAAGAAATTGTCATGTCTAACTCCTATTGTGCTGAAGGAACATCAGAGCAGACTAAAATACAGAACAATACATTAACTCATACAGAATGGCACCCACATCAGAGCGGACTAAAAATAATATGTTGGAGCTCAGTGGGCAGCATATGGGAACAGTTTGGGAGGCAGGCCCTAGCTAGAGAAAAGGGGTGAATTGAGCCAACTGTGTGGTAAGGAACAGTCCTCCACTAGACTAGTGTGTCACATCTGGGTCCATACTCCACAGTGCCCTTGGTAACTGAGAAACCTAGAACCATATATACAGTTGAAGTGGGAAGTTTACATACACTTAGGTTGGAGTCATTAAAACTCGTTTTTCAACCACTCCACAAATTTCTTGTTAACAAACTATAGTTTTGGCAAGTCGGTTAGGACATCTACTTTGTGCATGACACAAGTAATTTTTCCAACAATTGTTTACAGATTATTTCACTTATAATTCACTGTATCACAATTCCAGTGGGTCAGAAGTTTACATACACTAAGTTGACTGTGCCTTTAAACAGTTTGGAAAATTCCCGAAAATTATGTCATGGATTTAGAAGCTTCTGATAGGCTAATTGACATGATTTGAGTCAATTGGAGGTCTACCTGTGGATGTATTTCAAGGCCTAACTTCAAACTCAGTGCCTCTTTGCTTGACATCATGGGAAAATCAAAAGAAATCAGCCAAGACCTAAGAAAATAAATTGTAGACTTCCACAAGTCTGCTTCATCCTTGGGAGCAATTTCCAAACGCCTGAAGGTACCACGTTCATCTGTACAAACAATAGTACGCAAATATAAACACCATGGGACCACGCAGCCGTCACACCGCTCAGGAAGGAGACACGTTCTGTCTCCTAGAGATGAACGTACTTTGGTGTGAAAAGTGCAAATCAATCCCAGAACAGCAGCAAGGACCTTGTGAAGATGCTGGAGGAAACAGGTACAAAAGTATCTACAGTAAAACGAGTCCTATATCGACATAACCTGAAAGGCCGCTCAGCAAGGAAGAAGCCACTGCTCCAAAACCACCATAAAAAAGCCAGACTACGGTTTGCAACTGCACATGGGGACAAAGATTGTACTTTTTGGAGAAATGTCCTCTGGGCTGATGAAACAAAAATAGAACTGTTTGGCCATAATGACCATCGTTATTTTTGGAGGGTAAAGGGGGAGGCTTGCAAGCCGAAGAACACCATCCCAACCGTGAAGCACGGGGGTGGCAGCATCATGTTGTGGGGGTGCTTGCTGCAGGAGGGACTGGTGCACTTCACAAAATAGATGACATCATAAGAAAGGGAAATTATGTGGATATATTGAAGCAATTTTACGACCAAGCTTTAACTTCCTGACTGATGTCAGGAATTGTGAAAAACTGAGTTTAAATGTATTTGGCTAAGGTGTATGTAAACTTCAGACTTCAACTGTAGCTCCTTCCTGGGCCCTTGACTATGGATATATTAGGCCTTGGTAACATTTGAACCTCTGTTTCTGCGAGGATCATCGGTCCAACTCGGCAGTGCCTCTGCTTCTCCTCTGGTTTGTGTTTATCTGTTGAACCGTTGTCCTATGTTCTGGATGTTGAGAGTAGCACAGATGTTGTGCTGTTGACAGCGCCTGGCTGACCCTCTCTTTTTCACACACACACACACACACACACACACACACACACACACACACACACACACACACACACACTCTCCTTACAGTGCCTGGCTTAGAGGAGCATGGCAGAGCACTATGGGTCTGACTGTCACAGACACACACACTACTGCCCTCCCTCTCACTGACAGAAAGCATTAGCTTCTCCCAGGCCCAGCCAGGCTCTTCTCTGTTAAACTAGGCCATAGCAGCACTCTGGCTCACTCACTCACAGTCCTACCATACCTTAAGGGAAGTCTGGGACGGGAGCCGTATGGTTAGTGAAGAAAGTCCCATTGCAAATGTACGGTCCCTTACCTGACGTCTTAATACGTCGCAGAAAATCGCGGACGGCGTCGGGCCGTGGGCGGCGGAGAGCTCTTTCAGGAAGTCACTCAAAAAAACGTTTCGGAATTTCGGTTTCCGTTTTATAAAAATGACAAATTTTTGACTTTTTTCTGCATTCTCGAAAATTCCCACAAGAGGGAAAATAAATCATATTGCAGGCGCACGAGCAAGTGGCAAACGAGCGCGGCCTTTTCTCCTAAACTGAAAATATTTCGAAGACGAAACTCGGCGAGCGTAGGTTTGGAGTAATGGGCAGTTGGCCCCGAACAAGATGGCGTCGAGACCTCGGCGCTTTTTGAGTTATGGCCATTTTTCTGGGATTAAAGGGTTAAAACGCAAGTAGGGTGCTAATTTGACCGCTTCATGTCAAAGTACATAAGCATACGGTGTCAGGAAAAAAAGAACCAGCCATTTATCTATCGTAATTTAAGAGAAATCGTACATTGACCGTTTGGTGATGTTCACAAAGAGGATTTTTTTTTTCAAAAAAATCACAGATCCAGTTGCAGTGTGTTCAGACGTACATTTTTAAAGTGGGTCTCGAAGCTCTGCGAGAATCCTGTGATTTTATATGATTTTATGAAATAACACACACTCCTTTAACCCTCTTTAAATAAGTCCGCTCTTAACATAAAGACTTAAAACTCAATATTATATAAGAGTCTACACAGAGGAGGGTATGTGTTCACTCTCAGCTTCCTATGTCAACTGGAAGTACCTTAAATGGTGCCATAGGGTCAGGTTTGAAGGGTAATAAAGGTCAGATCTTTTCAAAACTTCACTTGTGTGATTAGACAACCCTCATGAACTGTAATATGTCATTTTTCCAAACAGATGTCAAAGAAAAGCTCTCTCACACAAACGCACAGACACAAAAAGGAAGGATGGAGTGAAAAAGTACGGTGCTTAAAGAAACACAAAGCCCACAATGGCATTAGTATTATCTCTAGGCTGTGCCGAGTTCAACGAGATGCCCCGCTTGACCGTAGCTCGCTCGATCTGAGCGCAGCGACCGTTACAAGAGAACGGACACAAATGACCTTTTGACCTCAATGCCAATTTCATTTGCTTTTGGGACACAGAGAGAGAACCGTTAAGGTTAGAAACACAATTTCACCTCAGGAGTGTTCTTAAGGTCCTCCCGATCTGTGCAAGCCTAACCCTGACCTTGTGGCATTAACCCTTCACAGTTAAAAGAAGGTGTTTACATCAAATAGTTTAAAATGAAATGTCTCCCCATTGGAATACATTGACTGCACCTCTAAATTCAACCTAAAGCCTATGTGGGTTATGATTGTCTTATGGACCTGTCTTTGATGTCAGTCCATCAGGCCACCATGAGGTCTACCTGTGTCGATTCTAAGCTTCCTGGAGCAACCGGAAGTGGTTAAATCACCCTAAAAGTGTTTGCCATACCCAACATGCAGTTTGAGAGAAATAGTGCATTCAACCCTATGTAAATCAGTCAATTTTTAACATACAGACTTAAAACTCAGGATTCTGTAACAACATACTCCAGTGATGATATGTGTTTTTTTTCAGCTTCCTGTGCCAACCGGAAGTGCCATAATTCGTGTCAAATGGGCTGTTTCAAAGGGTTAAAAATGTCAAATCTTTCCAAAACTTCATATATGTGAATAGACAACCTTCCTGAACTGTAAATCAGTCATTCATCCCATCAGATTTCAAAAAAATAAAAATACACACCCACACAGAAATGATGGAGGGACACTCTGAGGGGCTAAGAGGCAGACAGTGCCTGCAGTAGTTACTTTTGTTCCAACTTTTAAAGAACCGTCAGACCTAGAGTTCTGAAAATTTACAAACCTGTTCTAGACCTCAGGTCGATTGTGCACAGTGAATTATATGACTCTAGAAGGTTCTCGGATCGATAAAAAGCCTCGTGTATTTGCCATGTTTTCAATTCATTTGACCTCAACGAAACGGACGACCTTTAGAAAAGTCCCAGAGTCTCAAGACTAGGTGCGTTGAAACCGGCTCGGCCCATAGAGACAGACCCCAACGAGCCTGTTTGATTGCTCATTCAAGGACCCCGTAGCAAGGCAATGAAAAAAGTGGAATTTCAGCACCAATTAGGGTTTTGCTCGGGCACCGAATGACCTATCGAGCCGAAACTTGGGATTCGAGGTCGCTTCACATAGGGCTAAACATAATGTGTGAACTGGACCCGCAGCTAGAACATAACTACGTATTATTTGTTTTATTATGGTTTAAATGGAAGGCGCTGTGAATTTTGGGCCTGCTCTGAAATATGTTATAGTTGGCATCTAAAGGAGTTGGAAAAAGTGAGTTTGGAGTCAGATGGTATCAGTTTGGTGTCTGAAAATATCTATTTGACTGATGGACACTGACTTGCTCGTCGACTTTTGTACATTTGCAATATGTTTCAACGGGGAGGTACCATGAGGAAAAAGCGACATGATGAAATTTCACGAAACGAGCGATGGAGAGGAACCACTATCACTGCCCGGCCATCCTGAGGTCATCAGACCGTTGACTTTTGCATTTCTAAAGTATTTAAGAGAATGTACGTTACATTTGCAATATGATTCAACATCACATCATATTGCAAATGCACGTTAGATTTGCAATATGATGTGATGTTGAATCATATTGCAAATGTAACGTGCATTCTTTAAATACTTTAGAAATACAAAAGTCAACGTCCTGATGACCTCAGGATGGCCGGGCAGTGATAGTGGTTCCTCTCCAACGCTCGTTGCGTGAAATTTCATCATGTCGATTTTGGTGATGGTACCCCCGCGTTGAAACATATTGCAAATGTACAAAAGTCGACTAGCAAGTCAACTAGCAAGTGTCAACAAAAGTCAACTAGCAAGTGTCCATCAGTCAATTGGATATTTTCAGACACCAAACTGATACCATCTGACTCCAAACTCACTTTTTACAACTCCTTTAGAAGCCAACTATCACATATTTCAGAGCAGGCCCAAAATTCACAGCGCCTTCCATGAATGCACCAAAATAGCATTCTGAAATCACCACTAAAATGACATCGCCATATTCTCCAGGCCGTGCCGAGTTCAACGGGATGCCCCGCTTGACCGTAGCTCGCTCGGTCTGAGCGCAGCGACCGTTACAAGAGAACGGACACGAATGACCTTTTGACCTCAATGTCAATTTTATTTGCTTTTGGGAGACAGAGAGAGAACCGTTAAGGTTAGAAACACAATTTCACCTCAGGAATGTTCTTAAGGTCCTCCCGATCTGTGCAAGCCTATCCTTGAGCTTGTGGCATTAACCCTTCACAGTTAAAAGAAGGTGTTTACATCAAACAGTTTACAATGACATTTCGCCCCATAGGAATACATTGACTGCTCCCCTAAATTCAACCTGAAGCCTATGTGGGTTATGAATGTCTTATGAACCTGTCTTTAATGACAGTCCATTAGGCCACCATGAGGTCTACCTGTGTCGATTCTAAGCTTCCTGGAGCAACCGGAAGTGGTTAAATCACCCTAAAAGTGTTTGCAATAAGCACCCTGCAATTTGAGAGAAATAGTGCATTCAGCCCTATGTAAATCAGTCAATTTTTTACATATAGACTTAAAACTCAGGATTCTGTAACAGCATACTCCAGTGAGTATATGTCTTTACTTTCAGCTTCCTGTGCCAACCGGAAGTGCCATAATTGGTGTCAAATGGGCTGTTTTGAAGGGTTAAAAATGTCAAATCTTTCCAAAACTTCATAATTGTGATTAGGCAACCCTCCTGAACTGTAAATCAGTCATTAGTCCCATCAGATTTCAAAGAAAAATTTACACACCCAAACAGAAATGATGGAGGGACACACTGAGGGGCTAAGAGGCAGACAGTGCCTGTAGTAGTTACTTTTGTTCCAACTTTTAAAGAACCGTCAGACTTAGAGTTCTGAAACTTTACAAACCTGTTCTAGACCTCAGGTCGATTGTGCACGGTGAGTTATGTGGCTCTAGAAGGTTCTCAGACCGATAAACAGCCTCGTGTATTTGCTATGTTTTCAATTCATTTTCAGCTCAACGAAACTGACGACATTTAGAAAAGTCCCAGAGTCTCAAGACTAGGTGCATTGAAACCGGCTCGGCCCATAGAGTCAGACCCCAACGAGCCTGTTTGATTGCTCATTCAAGGACCCCGTAGCAAGGCAATGAAAAAAGTGGATTTTCAGCACCAATTAAGGTATTGCTCGGGCACCGAATGACCTATCGAGCCGAAACTTGGGATTCGAGGTCGCCTCACATAGGGCTAAACATAATGTGAGAACTGGACCCGCAGCTAGAACATAACTACGTATTATTTGTTTTATTATGGTTTAAATGGAAGGCGCTGTGAATTTTGGGCCTGCTCTGAAATATGTTATAGTTGGCTTCTAAAGGAGTTGGAAAAAGTGAGTTTAGTGTCAGATGGTATCAGTTTGGTGTCTGACAATATCCAATTGACTGATGGACACTGACTTGCTAGTTGACTTTTGTGCATTTGCAATATGTTTCAACGGGGGGGTACCATCACCAAAATCGACATGATGAAATTACCACGCAACGAGCGATGGAGAGGAACCACTAACACTGCCCGGCCATCCTGAGGTCATCAGGACGTTCAATTTTGTATTTCTAAAGTATTTAAAGAATGCACGTTACATTTGCAATATGATTCAACACATCATATTGCAAATGTAACAGTGTGTGTTATGTTTGCAATATGATTCAACACATCATATTACAAATGTAACACTGTGTGTTATGTTTGCAATATGATTCAACACATCATATTGCAAATGTAACACTGTGTGTTATGTTTGCAATATGATTCAACACATCATATTACAAATGTAACACTGTGTGTTATGTTTGCAATATGATTCAACACATCATATTGCAAATGTAACACTGTGTGTTATGTTTGCAATATGATTCAACACATCATATTACAAATGTAACACTGTGTGTTATGTTTGCAATATGATTCAACACATCATATTGCAAATGTAACAGTGTGTGTTTGCAATATGATTCAACAGTGTGTTATGTTTGCAATATGATGTGATGTTTTTCACTGTTGAATCATATGCAAATGTAACGTGCATTCTTTAAATAAACCCTATGTGGGTTATGAATGTCTTATGAACCTGTCTTCAATGACAATCCATCAAGCCACTATGAGGTCTACCTGTGTTGATTCTAAGCTTCCTGGAGCAACCGGAAGTGATAAAATCACCCTAAAAGTGTTTTACCCAACCAGCAGTTTGTGATATATAGTGCATTCAACCCTGTGTAAATCAGTCAGTTCTTAACGTATAGACTTAAAACTCAGGATTCTGTAAAAGCATACCCCGATCAGGATAGGTGTTTACTTATAGCTTCCTGTGCCAACCGGAAGTGCCTTAAAATGGGGTCATAGGTGCTTTTTCAAAGGGTTAAAAAAGTCAGATCTTTCCAAAACTTTAAGTGTGTGATTAGGCAACCCTCATGAAGTGTAAATCAGTCATTTCTCTAATCAGATGTCAAAGAAAAGCTCACACACACACACACAGACACACACAGCAAGGATGGAATGAAAAAGTATGGTGCTTAAAGACACACAGAGCCTTAAATGCTTTTAGGGGGGATCCAGACTTCCATACCCGCTCTGGGAGCACTATACTACGGGCAAAAATCAATGGGTGCTGGCCTGAGTGATTTATGGAGGTTTTCAAAAAAAGTCAAAAAATATTCTGTTTCATGTTTTGGGTTACCACGCACGATTTTCAATACAGTTTTAAATGCTTCATTTTGGCCTTTTAAAAAAAAATGTTATTTTCGACTATGAAGGGGTGATACGTTTTTTCCAAATTTTTGACATTTTTGACTTTTGACTTCCTATGAAATCACATTCCAAATGCACAAAACATATTCCTTAAGTACAAGTAAACATTTATAAAAAATTATGATAATAAATGTGACTAAAGTATTTTCATACAGTTCTTACACATGTGTAATTGACATAAAACTCGAAAGAATTTCAAAAAACGGTCCAGAAAGCACTTTTTTAAAGGGGGTGATACGTTTTTTCCAAATTTGACATTTTTGACTTTTGACTTTTGACTTCCTATGAAATCACATTCCAAATGCACAAAACATATACCTTAAGTTCAAATAAAATTTCAAAAAAAATTATGTTAATAAAATTTGAAAAAAGTATTTTCATATAGTTCTTACACATGTGTAATTGACATAAAACTCGAAAGAATTTCGAAAAACGGTCCAGAAAGCACTTTTTTAAGGGGGTGATAAGTTTTTGCCAAAACTTTCAAAATCTCAAAATTTTACTCTTGGGTCTTGACTTGCGTTACATAAAGCCTATGAAAAATTTAGATAGAACAAACTCGCCCACTATAGGAATTTTGGAGTGTTACACAGCTCATTTGCAATATGGCATTTGCCATCAACTTTGGATGAAACACCGCCAGAAGTAGTGTACTTGTCCATCGTGTATATGCTGCGCTCGGTGCCAATAAGTTGCCATGTTATTTTGTACAATTGGGGGGGGACTTCCCTTACATACATAACACGTTCCTCTCAACTCGGCCGGCGTTTTCCTCCGTCTCCAAGTCACACCGTCAAAATTCTACTTCTCTACCTCACACGGCTGTCAGTGTCAACGTTCACTCTTATTCTGTGATGTTTTAGCTGTTCCACCTCATAGGACACGGCAAGGCAGATTTGCCCTTCCTCAAAACAGTTAATAAAATGTGTTATTTCCCTATGCTAAAACTGTATTAATGACCATTCCCCCACTGCAAAGGTAGCATTTTTTCTCCCAATGTAGCAGCAACAAATATGAGCAGCGCTGACCTTGAGGTGTTGGGAGTCAGGAGGGAGGCCCCGTGTGTCTCTGACTGTAGTCTATGGCGCTGCTGCCTGCCTGCTCCGCTGCCTGCCTGCCCTTCTCTACAGAGGACATGCGGATTAGCAGCTGATAATGCCTCATTCAGACCAGGTTTTTCAGGAAAATGGTATTACCTCTTGGTCTTTTGACTTCTGATTGAAGGCCTGGGGTCGTAGCATAGACCCAACTCTACGAAATATCTTAGTAATGTCACTATAAACCCCCAAAATATGCTGAGTTTTTTAAAAAGTTTATAATTTTTAATGAATGAACTTTGGGATTGAAATGTATTGTGTGAATATCAAATCTCAGCAAAGTTTGCTTCACTGAAGTGGAAGAGCTCTGGCTGATCTGTTTACAGAGGCCTCTGTCACATTGTTTGCAGAGCTTAGAGTCTCGCTCTCTCCCCCCTGTAGTTTTTGTTGTTTTCTCCCCCCATTGTGAAACCATCTCTGTACTCTTTGGCAGCGTGCTAACCATCTGGGAATGCTGTGCTCTGTTGTTGTGATGTGATGGGGAATTGGGAATGTCTCTACATTGGAGCCTCTTGGCAGCTGTGCTCTGACTTCTTCTCTCTGTTGGGTTTGGATGGTGTGTTTGTACAGCAGCCAGAAACTCAACGCCTGCATTTGTACAAAATAAGTTCCAATCTCCTCAAAGACTTGTGTACAGGCAGATTGTTTGTTTGCGTCTCCACAACAGGGTCCTTTATAAATTAACCATGCAAAACAAATGGTGGAACCACAAACCACCATAGCATAACCCTGGACTGAGGTCAAACAGACCAAATACATGCTGGGATTGGAACGTTGTTTACCTTTTTGTTCTACTTTGATATTGGACAACAAAATGAGTCGCTTACTCCATCTGAAGCCAGGTCTTTGGACTGTAGAGACCAGCTCTTTGTACTCTGCGACTGCGACACATATAACCTCTTTTGAAAACATAATTAAGCCGTGTGGTTATGGTGATATTGTTCTGCTTTCAAAGGGATCATTTGAGGCAGTAGACTTCCCAAGCAAAGGGAGTGGCCCAGTATAATAATGGATGCCTGTAGCTCCTTGAAATCGGGGTTCAAACCTACGACAGTAGTTCTCACTTTGTCTTTCAATCTTCTAAAATAGGATAGCATGATTGACTCTGACTCCACCTGTACTTTACAGACGTTTTGAAGAGGGATGAATGTAACCTATTACTAATTCTCTTACTGTACATCAAGATGTTCCACCATAAGGGGCTCCCGAGTGGTGCTGCGGTCTAAGGCACTGCAGCTCAGTGCTAGGGGCGTCACTACAGACCCTGGTTCGACCCCCAGGCTGTATCACAACCCGGCTGTGGTCGGGGGTCCCATAGGGTGGCGCACAATTGGCCCAGCGTCGTCCGGGTTTGGCCAGGGTTTGGCCAGGTTAGGCCGTCATGGTAAAATAAGAATTTTGTTCTTAACTGACTTGCCTGGTTAAATAAAGGTTATATAAAAAAATATCCATGACAAGGCCTTTTCCCATATCTAGAAAAGAGATTATAAAGAAGTTTAAAGATGGAATCCGCATTAGGGTAAACAGCAGCACGGTCCGGCCCAGCACCTTTGTTGTTGTTTTTGTTTTGAGGACATAACGGAGGTGAGGTGCGTGGAGCAGGGTGGTCAAAAAGATCATCATCTGCTGTTCTATTACGCGTTTGATGATGTCAGAGGGGATAAACACAGTATTCGCTGTTTGCGCGTCTTTGTTGTAATATCCCAAACGAACTGACCGTTTAAGGATTCCAGCTTTAAACAGGCACCTATGACTCCAGTATACAGTATGTCTTTATAGCTTTAGTCTGGGACACTGTGGAATGCAGCAAGGTCCATTCTTTACATCTCATTCTCCATCTCGGCTCCATCAATTAGCCATACCACTCGAGCGCAGCAGGGCCCAGCTTCCATCCTTACCTATTGGCTTACTTAATAAAATAATACTTGCTTCCTCTCCTCAATCTCTCTCCATCTCAGCCCTAGCATGAATCAGCCCTTCCACCCTGGGCCGAGGTTTGACATCATCCAAATGTTTTCTTTTCCCCATCAGTGACTACCTATCCTCATTCCTCACATCACTGTGCTCAACTGAGAGAAGGAACTTCAGAAAGTGTGTTTCCTACTGCTACACCGGAGTCACTGCCTCTGGTAGAAGTCTCTGTCTGACTATCAGCATGGGAAGATTCTAGTATCCCTGTGTGGCCATGGCAACTCCAGATAGGGGATGTGTAATCTTGGTTTGAGTTTTTTAGGGTCCTTCTACAGAGCAGGAAGCCAAGACAGAGTTGTTGTGAAAAGACGCACAAATAATAGTTTGTGTGTGTGGTTGCGTTCTGTGTGGATAGTATATGCACTCTGTTTCGTTTTAAACCCATAGAAATGACTGTTGTCAAGTCAATGACGTCATGTATGCTTTCTATTGACACGAGCAACAACACATTTGTGTGTCATCAACATGGGACTCGTGTTGTGCAGTCCATGTAGTGTTTTTGCTTTTAACAGATGTTTAAAATCTTTCTACTCTTCAGTGGGGGGGCTTAACATTTTAGTGACCCATTTTGTTTTTAAAGCTGTACTTTCTTTCATTAAAATACTATTTTGGTCCATATGAGCAACAGAATCAAAAGCAGTAGAGAGCTACAGTTGCCGCTTTCAACCAGCCCCAGGCTCACAGCAGTTCTAAGTAAGTTGAATGATTCCTTCTCTTCCTGTTGTGTTTTTCTCTCTCGATCTGTCTGTGTGTCTGTCTGTGTGTTGTGAGAAGGACAGAGGGCAGTGAGTCAGCAGGAGTTTAGACAGTCTCAGGCAACAGGAAATACTGTATTTGGGAACACAGCAGTTGGTCCAGACTTCAGTAATAACTCGGTATGGGAAACATTGTTTATTTTGGAGCCTCTTATGAAGCGGAATGCATAAACTTTACATTTCTCTCATTTGTTTTACAGTTGAATCTCTCCACTCTATCGCACTTACAAATCCATAGGCCAACAGTGCATCGACCATTCTCTAACTAACCCACACTTACCTGCCTCTCTAGCACTTCTTAGGTTCCCTATTATCCTGCTCTGAAGTCAGCCAATCAGCCAACCTTATACTCAACACATTGAAACCCTATACTTCACCTATATATCACCTTATATTCCAGGCCTATATTTTCAGTGCTAACCCTGAGGGAGGGAGGCAGCAACACACTCAGCCCAACCTGCCACTTCAGTTGTTTGAATGACTTTCTCTCTCTCTCTGGGGCTTGGTAGATCTGCACTCCCACACGTGTGATTTGGTTGCTTTGACTTGGCTTAGTGCCCTGGACTAAGCTAAGCTGGGCTTTGGCTGTGAAAGGGATAGACGACACATTGGTTGGTCCTTTTCTGCCTGTATCTCGCTTGTTGTTCTCTGTCAGAAAGAGAGCTGTTCTTTAGCCAGAATGGCAGTGATGCGAGATGTGCATTAACTTGACTCAGTGACCTGAATCCTGACAGAGGAGAGAGAGAGACGGTAGTGGTGGGGGGGGAAGAGTGAGAGCTTGCAGAGCTGGGAGGAATGGCCTCTGCAGCAGCATGCCAAGCTTGTCTGACTGGGATGAAGTGGCTCGGGTTCTCCCCTCATTATGGCTCGGTTCTTCCCTCATTATGGCTCGGTTTATCTGAGGATAAGCCTGCATCCCCAAGTCTGCATCCTGATGGGCCCTCGTCAAAAGTAGTGAACTAAATAGGGAATATGGTGCCATTTGTGACACAGCCTCTGTTTGATCTCTCTGCCTGGCGTGCTGGCCTGGATGTCAGGATGACCAAGTCATTAGAGGGGAAAAGATAAGCAAAATATAAACTGCTGAATAACAACAATAGTACAAGGCTACGATGATTAACAGCACCAGACCAGTACCCATGCATTATGCCAAATGCACATCTGTTTCAGGGTGTGAGTGGAATTAGGTGACGATTATGGAATGGGTGCTAGTTACGTACAGTTGGGTATTTTTATAATGTATTGCTACATTACCCGTATGCTTTCTCAGTGAACTCTGTCTGCAGCTAGATAAAGAGCATGTCTGTTGGTGACTCATTTCCAATGGAGAATCGGACCCATAGAGTTTTAGATGTACTGTAGCCCTATCTGATTGTATGCCCATAGTAACCAACCAAATGATGTGAAGGGTCATTCAGGGATAAGGATTATTAGTAGGGCTGTGTGACCATGATGATGATTCCACACCAGTACTGACCTTCAATCAGAAGAGAAATTGTCTAGATGCTATCAGAGGAAATACTTGTACTGCTTTGAGTCCTGACTTCCCTGGTCCATTTTACACCAGCTGACATTAAACCAGCTCTACTGATCCTCATCGACATGTTCTAGGCTTTCTGCCTCCTCACTCTGTTATGTAAAAACACTCTTTCTCTCACAGACAAACACATACGCACGCACACACACACATCAACAGCATCCTCCCGGATACCCTGGACCCACTCCAATTTGCGTACCGGCCCAACAGATCCACAGATGACGCAATCTCAATCACACTCCACACTGCCCTTTCCCACCTGGACAAAAGGAACACCTATGTGAGAATGCTCTTCATTGACTTTAGCTCAGCATACAACACCATAGTGCCCACAAAGCTCATCACTAAGCTAAGGACCCTGGGACTAAACACCTCCCCCTGCAACTGGTACTGGACTTCCTGAGGGACCGCCTCCAGGTGGTGAGGGTAAGCAACAAGTCTGCCATGCTGATCCTCAACCCTGGGGCCCCTCAGGGGTGTGTGCTTAGTCCCTTCCTGTACTCCCGGTTCACCCACGACTGCGTGGCTAAACACGACTCCAACACCATCATTAAGTTTGCTGACGACACAACAGTGGTAGGCCTGATCACAGACAATCATGAGACAGCCTATAGGGAGGAGGTCAGAGACCTGGCAGTGTGGTGCCAGGAAACAATCTCTCCCCCAATGTGAGCAAGACAAAGGAGCCGATCGTGGGTTACAGGAAACGGCGGGTCCAACAGGCCCCCGTTAACCTTCCTAGCGCAGGCGATCCACTAGCGACCCACCTCGACAACATCCGGTGAAATTGCAGAGCGCGAAATTCAAACTACAGAAATATAAATATTTAACATTCATGAAAATACATGTGTAATACATCAAAATAAAGCTTAACTTCTTGTTAATCCAGCCGCTGTGTCAGATTTCATAAAGGCTTTACGGCGAAAGCACACCATGCGATTATCTGAGGACAGCGCCCCGCATACAAAACCATGAAAAACATTTTTCAACCAGGCAGGTGCGACACGAAAGTCAGAAATAGCGATATAATAAATGCCTTACCTTTGAAGATCTAATTCTGTTGGCACTCAAAGGTCCCAGTTACATCACAAATGGTCCTTTTTGTTCGATAAAGTCGTTCTTTATATCCATAAAAACTCAGTTTAACTGGCGCGCTTCAATCAATAATCCACCGGTTTCCCTCCTTCAAAATGCATACAAAATGAATCCCAAACGTTACCAATAAACTTATCCAAAAAAGTCAAACAACGTTTATAATCAAACCTTAGGTACCCTAATACGTAAATAAACGATAAATTTTAAGACGGAGAATAGTATGTTCATTACCGAAGATAAATAACAAAGAACGCACTTTCCTTCACGCGCATGGAAACACTACAGCCAAAATGGGAGCCACTTAGAAAAACTACAACTCCTAGCAAATTCTTCGAAAAACCAGCCTGAAACTCTTTCTAAAGACTGTAGACATCTAGTGGAAGCCCTAGGAACTGCAATCTGGGAGGTTTTCGCCTTATAATGAAAGTGACAGCCACTGACAACAGTGGTAGGCTGAATTTTTGGGTGGGGGGGATTTCGGGGTTTCGCCTGCCATATCAGTTCTGTTATACTCACAGACATTATTTTAACAGTTTTAGAAACTGAGTGTTTTCTATCCAAATCTACCAATTATATGCATATCCTAGCTTCTGGGCCTGAGTAACAGGCAGTTTACTTTGGGCACGCTTTTCATCCGGACGTCAAAATACTGCCCCCTAGCCCAAAGAGGTTAACATCGATGGGGCTGTAGTGGAGCGGGTCGAGAGTTGAAAGTTCCTTTATGTACACATCACCAACAAACTAACATGGTCAAGCACACCAAGACAGTCATGAAGAGGGCACAACAACAGCTTTTCCCTCTCAGGAGACTGAAAAGATTTGGCATGGGTCCCCAGATCCTCAAAGTTCTACAGCTGCACCATCGAGAGCATCCTGACCGGTTGCATCACCGCCTGGTATGGCAACTGCTCGGCGTCTGACCGTAAGGCGCTACAGAGGGTAGTGCGTACGACCCAGTACATCACTGGGTCAAGCTTCCTGCCATCCAGGACCTACAGTTGAAGTCGGAAGTTTACATTCACCTTAGCCAAATACATTTAAACTCAGTTTTTCACAATTCCTGACATTTAATCTTAGGAGAAATTCCCTGTCTTAGGTCAGTTAGGATCACCACTTTAAGAATGTGAAATGTCAGAATAATAGTAGAGAGAATAATTTATTTCAGATTTGATTTATTTCATCACATTCCCAGTGGGTCAGAAGTTTACATACACTCAATTAGTATTTGGTAGCATTGCCTTTAAATTATTTAACTTGGGTCAAACATTTCAGGTAGCCTTCCACAAGCTTCCCACAATAAGTTGGGTGAATTTTGTCCCATTCCTCCTGACAGAGCTGGTGTAACTGAATCAGGTTTGTAGGCCTCCTTGCTCCCACACGCTTTTTCAGTTCTGCCCACAAATTTTCTATGGGATTGAGGTCAGGGCTTTGTGATGGCCACTCCAATACCTTGACTTTGTTGTCCTTAAGCCATTTTGCCACAACTTTGGAAGTGTGCTTGGGGTCATTGTCCATTTGGAAGACCCATTTGCGACAAAGCTTTAACTTCCTGACTGATGTCTTGATATTGGTTCAATATATCCGCATTATTCTCCTGCCTCATGATGCCATCTATTTTGTGAAGTTGTTAGAAGTCCACCTAGGTTTCTTGATTGGGGCTGTACCAAATGATTGATGTATTAGAATAATTGATTATGCTTATGTTGTATTAATAGAAGGGGAGGTGTTATAAGACCCCTCCCTCTTTACATTTATAGGGTTCTAGACTACAGATTAACAATATCTATACAGTACATTATGATGTTTTAATATTGTTCCACAGTTGTTTTCTAGTTCTCGCTCTCTCTTTCTTATAAAGAGACCCCTCTGAGAAATGTGTGACAGACAGAACTCTGTAGGGGAGAAAACTACTCAGACATTGCACTATAAATCAACTTGGACATTTACTGCTAAGCTTTTAGATAACACACTAAAAGCCTTGTTTATATAGCTTTGTAGGCATGGTTTTGGTCTCATGAGTAATAGATAATGACGTAGGCAGTGACATCACGAGGGCTGGATTTCGGGTTTGATAAAATAACATGGGACCTTTTCTTTGATGCAGAATTTACTCGGAAACATGCGTGCTATGTTACTGATTGTCAACTTCTGTCTACAATTGCATTAATAAAGGTTTTTTAATGATTTAATTAAAGATATTGCCATAATGCTAATTTCACCAATGAACCAATGATTGACAAGGAAACAGGAACGAACGCTAACAAAGTGCACCAGTCCTGCAGCAAGCACCCCCACAACATGATGCTGCCACCCCTGTGCTTCACGGTTAGGATGGTGTTCTTCGGCTTGCAAGCCTCCCCCTTTACCCTCCAAAAATAACGATGGTCATTATGGCCAAACAGTTCTATTTTTGTTTCATCAGCCCAGAGGACATTTCTCCAAAAAGTACAATCTTTGTCCCCATGTGCAGTTGCAAACCGTAGTCTGGCTTTTTTATGGTGGTTTTGGAGCAGTGGCTTCCTTGCTGAGCGGCCTTTCAGGTTATGTCGATATAGGACTCTTTTTACTGTGGATATAGATACTTTTGTACCTATTCCTCCAGCATCTTCACAAGGTCCTTGCTGCTGTTCTGGGATTGATTTGCACTTTTCACACCAAAGTACGTTCATCTCTAGGAGACAGAACGTGTCTCCTTCCTGAGCGGTGTGACGGCTGCGTGGTCCCATGGTGTTTATATTTGCGTACTATTGTTTGTACAGATGAACGTGGTACCTTCAGGCGTTTGGAAATTGCTCCCAAGGATGAAGCAGACTTGTGGAAGTCTACAATTTATTTTCTTAGGTCTTGGCTGATTTCTTTTGATTTTCCCATGATGTCAAGCAAAGAGGCGCTGAGTTTGAAGTTAGGCCTTGAAATACATCCACAGGTACACCTCCAATTGACTCAAATCATGTCAATTAGCCTATCAGAAGCTTCTAAATCCATGACATAATTTTGGGGAATTTTCCAAGCTGTTTAAAGGCACAGTCAACTTAGTGTATGTAAACTTCTGACCCACTGGAATTGTGATACAGTGAAATAATCTGTAAACAATTGTTGGAAAAATTACTTGTGTCATGCACAAAGTAGATGTCCTAACCGACTTACCAAAACTATTTCACAGTAAGGTCTGCACTGTATTCTGCGCATGTGACAAACTTTGATTTGAGACGCACACACAATATTGAGGAGGAGGGAATAGGGGAAACCGCAGCACGTTAGGACATGCCTCAGTGTTTGAAAACAATATCGTAGAGGCCACGAGGCAGTAGTCAGTGTGTCATGTAGACAGTCAAGTGAGCGTTACCCAAACAAACCTCCAAGATGAATCTACTGTAGCGCTCTCCAACCCTGTTCCTAGAGAGCTACCATCCTGTAGGTTTACACTCCAACCCTGTTCCTAGAGAGCTACCATCCTGTAGGTTTACACTCCAACCCTGTTCCTAGAGAGCTACCATCCTGTAGGTTTACACTCCAACCCTGTTC
This sequence comes from Salvelinus namaycush, assembly GCF_016432855.1. Lineage (NCBI taxonomy): Eukaryota > Metazoa > Chordata > Actinopteri > Salmoniformes > Salmonidae > Salvelinus > Salvelinus namaycush. The sequence goes on along the minus strand of NC_052319.1, from coordinate 22,611,033 downwards.
CTAGAGAGCTACCATCCTGTAGGTTTACACTCCAACCCTGTTCCTAGAGAGCTACCATCCTGTAGGTTTACACTCCAACCCTGTTCCTAGAGAGCTACCATCCTGTAGGTTTACACTCCAACCCTGTTCCTAGAGAGCTACCATCCTGTAGGTTCACACTCCAACCCTGTTCCTAGAGAGCTACCATCCTGTAGGTTTACACTCCAACCCTGTTCCTAGAGAGCTACCATCCTGTAGGTTTACACTCCAACCCTGTTCCTAGAGAGCTACCATCCTGTAGGTTTACACTCCAACCCTGTTCCTAGAGAGCTACCATCCTGTAGGTTTACACTCCAACCCTGTTCCTAGAGAGCTACCATCCTGTAGGTTTACACTCCAACCCTGTTCCTAGAGAGCTACCATCCTGTAGGTTTACACTCCAACCCTGTTCCTAGAGAGCTACCATCCTGTAGGTTTACACTCCAACCCTGTTCCTAGAGAGCTACCATCCTGTAGGTTCACACTCCAGCCCCAGTTGGAACTAACCTGATTTCAGTTTATCAACCAGCCAGTTATTCAAATCAGGTGCGCTAGATTAGGGTTGGAGCAAAAACCTTCAGGATGGTATCTCTCCAGGAACAGGGTTGGAAAGCCCTGATCTACTGTAACATTGCCACTCACACTATGAATTTCCCAGCAATGCCCTCTGTTTAAAGACATGTTCCCAGGCCTCGCTCACAGTGACTCAGCCACCGGGACCAGGAGGTACACACCCTGGTTGTGCTACTGGCCGCCATCAGTGACCGTTGTTGGGCGCGGCAAAGACATGATCATAAACCACAGGGATGATTAATCTGACCAGACTCAACTTTTCCACCTCTTAAAATATGGTCCTTAAAAACAACACAAATCCTATTAAGACATGTTCTGGTACATTGGCGACTAAAAGTATTTTTTTTAAACCTCTCACTTTGGGCTGGATGTGTAGTTCATATATGCATAATCTATGAGCAAAATTACTTTCTTCAATTAGCCACGAAATCCTTATTACCATGATTTAAGGGTGCAGTGTGTCTAAAACAATGTGAACATCCTACTCAGACAGCACTAATTACATTTGTTAGGCGTTCCACATTCTCTAGGCCCTGTCTGTCAGTCGGCATACATCTCTACTGTACCACAACAGAATGGAATCCTTCTGTAGATTCTAGAACAAGCTTTAAAAAACGGCTCCATAGATGAAACATCACACTGTACGCTAGCAGTTTACCATCATTGTGATTGCTGCAATGTTCAGACTGGTTAGTTAGCCCCATGTTGTTCAACCTTTAAAGTTTATTATAGTATTAGGCTTTCTTAATATTTAAACCCAGTGGAATTCTCCTGCCATTAGAGGGGACTAGGCTAAAACACCTGGATTAGGAAAGATCTCTCTATTCTACCTATACTGAATAAAAATATAAACACAACATGTAGTGTTGGTCCCATGTTTCATGTGCTGAAATAAAAGATCCCAGAAATTGTCCATATGCACAAAAAGCTTTTCTTTAAAAAAAAAATGCACAGTAGATTAATTGTTTTACTTTGATAAAGCTTTTACGGGGTTATTTCTCTTGTCTGAAGAACCCTGCCGACTGTGTGTTGTTACTGTGAGATCTGCCCTTAGGCCCCCCCAACACACACACACACACACACACACACACACACACACACACACACACACGACCGCTACTAAGACAAATCAGTGTTTGATCTGTGATTAACTCCACTCTGACATCACACCCGTAAGGCTTAGCTTCACCTTGGGCTGCTTCCAATGTCTGTTTGTTAGGCTTGCATGCTCGTTGTTGGTTCTAGAGACCCAAGTCCCAACTGGAATAATTGAAAGTACTCCAGTTGTTCATGACTGATGAAATCAAATGTAACGTTTTTATTTAACTAGGCAAGACAGTTAAGAACAAATTCTTATTTACAATGACGGCCTAAACCGGCCAAACACGGGCGACGCTGGGCTAATTGTGCGCCCTATGGGACTTCCAATCACGGCCGGTTGTAATACAGCCTGGATTTGAACCAGGGTGTCTGTAGTGACGCCTCTAGCACTGAGATGCAGTGCCTTAGACCGCCTCGCCACTCGGGAGCCCGGGGGCAAGGAAGAACACAGCTTTTGCGATCCATAACAATTTGGGTTAAGCCGAATGATTGTGAATGGCTGTATTGTCTATAGATTGTTCAAACATTAAGAAACTTTCTTCCCAGTTAGAATGTCCTTTTGTAGAATGTGTAGGTGTATGTTTTTTACATTTTCTCTCATCAGCAGTTAAAACAATAACAAAGCGTCCTCCCGCCTGGGCTTGGAGAAATATGTCCATGCTCAAATTCATGTCAAGGACAGACCATCGATGATATCAAAATGATAGTTTTAACCATGTTTTGAGGATATACAGTGTTTTACATTTACTTTGTTTACAAACATTGGATAGAAACACGTTTTATTTTGCGTTCTGATGGGGTTCAACAGTTGAACTAAGCGTTTATAGTTATATTCTTCAAGAATCAATAGGTACATATCATGCATTTATAAGACCAAATGTATGTATCAACTGCATATTGCCCCTTTTTAAAGCTCCTTGGCTCTACCATATGGACCTGTGTTTAATACCGCTTGAAACTGTGTCTGTGATGACTGTCCTCATAGTCTCCCCCTCCTTACCTCCTCTCTCTTCTCAGGTCACGGAGAGTGCCACTGTGGGGAGTGTAAGTGCCATGCGGGCTACATCGGAGACAACTGTAACTGTTCCATGGACACGTCTTCCTGTGTGTCTGATGACGGGAAGATCTGTAGTGGGCGAGGCAGCTGTGCGTGCGGGCACTGCCAGTGTACAGAACCAGGGGCCTTCGGGGACACCTGCGAGAAATGCCCCACCTGCCCCGATGCCTGTGGCACCAAAAGGTACGGGACAGAGAGGAAGGGATGTGTGGAGGGAAAGAGGGAAGGCAAGAAGAAGAGTAGGGAGGGAGAGCAGGGTAAACCATGTCCAGGGGTTTCTAATGTGCACCTGAAGCTGTGATTTGACCTATCATGGTAAGACGCATATCATCCATTACCATACATTAAGGTACAAAAAGGATTTAAGACACGTATAACTGTCTAGATGATTTCTGTAAAGGGTCTGTCAGAGTACCAAACGTGTACGCGGATGCACAGCAGTGTTCCAGGAATATTAGACAGTTGGCTTTCCATATTTTCTAATTCTCAGGGCAGCTCATGCAATTTGTCCAACTGTCAACTCTTTTAAATGAATAGGAGAGGCATACCGGAGATGCTTTGGTTGGGAATTGTGAGGATGTGCGCTTTTGGGCTGCGCGCCCCCCATCGATGGTAGTCTCAGAGCCACACAGCGATATCACAATGGGATGCCAGACTATCGTGTCTCAGCGACTGTGGACTATGATTTGCGCTTCAGAAAGATGTTAAGACGGCTCCCATTCCATTGGCGTCCCCCGAAAAAGCAAAAGGTTTACGACCCAAACTCCTCACTCTAATCACTCATCCTATATCAGGAGCAGAGCGTATCAGCAGGCTATCCCAGGGAATGTGTTGCTATCAGTCACAGTTGTACCCTCCCAGCATGCTCCTATACTCACACATGGCTCTCATTTCAGAGGTGAAAGGTGAACATTTTGGGTGTGACCCTTGACCATAAACTGACCTTAAACTCGAGGCCTGGTCACCTCTGTGCTCCTGTAAACACGGCATGTATGATGTATGTAATTATGCCACGCACGGTCTCTCTTGTCGCTCTGTAATCTATCTCTCTATCTCTCTCCACTCCAGGGAATGCATCGAGTGCCGGCTTTTCGACTCCGGAAGACTGTCCGACAACCAGACCTGCCAGCGGCTATGCAAGGACGAGATCATCACTGTGGAAACGCTTAGTGAGTAAACAAAACACTGACTGACTGTGGTTCCCCTCTCTAATATCAGCCGGCCAGCAGAGAGAGAGAGACACACACACACACAGAGGAGTATCAACATCTGTGATTAGCGTCTGCAGCAGTTTGTTGTTGATGCATTACAGACGTCTTCCCTTGTTCTAGTTTATTAGCTCTCTCCCACTCTTATTGTGCACAGCCTTGCCAAAACACGGTGTACGTACCGTTTGAGCTGTTTTAGCTAATGTGACATCACCCAGCTGCTCTGACGGGTTAGCTCAGACCAAAGTAACGCACGCTTCTCCAACCCACACACACGCCCATATGCCTCATCTGTAATTACTTATGAAAATAAATATACCCTCTCCAGTCCAGAGTGGGTGTCTGTTTGTAATTTTCTGGCGAGTGTCAGTCTGGGTCTCTAGTGGCAGAGCGGACGGACCTCTTCTGTTCTGTCCTCCAGGTAGCAGCTTATAATAACGGGCAGCGCCATGCAGCCAAACCCAGCATTTGGTTCAAAGACATGCAGCCCCATTAAAACATGATTCCCCCTGCCTACTCCCCAAATACCTCACCCTCTAAACAAACATGTAACTCTACCTGCACCCATAACTCTAAACTGTCATCACGTGCTGTCTTTTAAAACCCACAGGTCTTAAGTGGAACATAGACAGTCCCAGGGTTTGGTCTGTCTGGATCCCTTCAGCATTTTGCATTGCGGGGGATAGTAAACTAGGAATGTTTTAATATGATAATGTTGCTTGTGGGGACATTGTGATGCTGAGATTGCAATAGGGTGCCGTTTCAGACGCACCATGGGCTCTGGATTTAAAGGGATTGTTATATCTTAAGGCCCTCCCTTCACTGTCGCTCTGCCCTCACTGTCCTAGATCTGCTCTGTTTCACTGCGTTCTCTCACTCTGCTATTCCAACCATCTGACCTCCCCTAATAGACTCTGCATGTACATTCCGGAAACTTCTCTCCCGCCGAAAAAGCAGAGAGGGGAGAAGAGGCTGAAGGGAATCGAGGGGAGATGGAAGACGGTGGAGGGGGTTAGAGCTAATCTAATTCCTCAGTCCCCAAGGCATTTAGAATATTTGAATGATAGAGTTCACAAAAACAAGGACAAAAAAGCAAAGCAAATGGCTCTGTCCTTACTGTGGAATGCGATCAATCACTTATCCAAGAGTGATTTCACAATAAAGCAATGCATCTGGATACATTTTCCCACATTGTTGTGTTGTTGGAGCTCTCACCATTCTCTTGTTTTCTTTCTTCTGTCTTTGTTTCTTCTCTCAGTAAGTTTCGCCAGCTTTTTTCTTGCTTGTGTCTCAGCAGTGCCCATCTCTTTTTTTGTCCTCTTACAGAAACGGAAGACCCAAACGCTGTCCTTTGCTTGTACAAGACGGAGAACGAGTGTGTGATGAAGTTCATGTACTCTGAACACGCCAATGGCATGTCAGTCCTCACCGCGCTCAAAGAGCCAGGTCAGTACTGCTACAGAAGACATGGACATAACATATCAGCCAGCTGCTTCTCTTCACATTCAAAGAAATGGAGGATAAAACAATAACAGAGAAGGCCATGTGTTGCAGTATGAAATAGTGTATACCATGTCTGTTTGTTATTATCTGGAGAGTGTCAGTCTAGGCCTCTTGTGGACTTGCACTCTATTGGACAATTGGGTTATGATATTAGATCTGTTTTTTAACAGCTATTCTGTATAATTGTTTGACTCTTTCTTGCATCTCCCTTTGTCTATATTCCTATCTATCCCTCTCTCTTATATATATTTATATATATATATATATATATATATACACACTGAACAAAAATATAAACGCAACAATTTTATAGGTTTTACTGAGTTAGTTTATATAAGGAAATCAGTCAATTTAAATTAATTCATTAACTAGGACTGTCTAGGAATGTATGGATTTCACATGACTGGGAATACAGATATGCATCTGTTTTTCACAGATACCTTAAAAAAAAGGTAGGGGCGTGGATCAGAAAACCGGTCAGTATCTGGTATGACCACCATTTGCCTTATGCAGCGCAACACATCTCCTTAGCATAGAGGCTGTTGATTGTGGCCTGTGGATCCAGAGCATCCCAAACATGCTCAATTGGTGACATGTCTAGTGAGTATGCAGTTCATTCAACAACTGGGACATTTTTGGCTTCCAGGAATTGTGTACAGATCCCTGGGGCCATGCATTATCATGCTGAAACGTTGATGAATGGCATGGCAACGGGCCTCAGGATCTCGTCACAGTAACTGCATTCAAATTGCCATCGATAAAATGCAATTGTGTTCGTTGTCCGTACCTTATGCCTGCGCATACCATAACCCCATAGACCATAGACCACTCTTATGGTAGAGAAATTAACATTCTATTCTCTGGAAACAGTTCTGGTGGACATTCCTGCCAATTGCACCCCCCCTTAAAAACTTGGATTATCTTGGCAAAGAAGAAATGCTCACTAACGGAGATGTAAACAATTTGTGCACAACATTTGAGAGAAATAAGCCTTTTCTGCGTATGGAACGTTTCTGTGATCTTTTATTTCAACTCATGAAACATGGGACCAACACTTTGACCATGGTGTTTATATTTTTGTTCAGTGTATATGTCTCTTTATATATTTCTTTGTGCATTTTCTTATTTCCTGTGTATATCTGCTTTTTAATAATCTTTGTTTGTTTGTCTCCCCTCCCGTCTCCAGAGTGTGGCGCAGCGCCGGATGCCATGACGGTCCTCCTGGCGGTGGTGGGCAGTATCCTGCTGGTGGGCATTGTGCTGCTAGCCATCTGGAAGCTGGTCATCACCGTGCACGACCGGCGGGAGTTTGCCCGCTTCCAGAGCGCACGCTGCCGCGCACGTTACGAGATGGTGAGGAGGATGACTATCCTATTTATAACAGTGATTTACAGTGCCTTCAGAAAGTTGACTCTTTCAACATTTTGTTGTTACAGCCTGAATATAAATATTTTTGATGTCACTGGCCTACACACTATGTCAAAGTGGAATTATGTTTTTCGAAATGTTTACAAATGAATAAAAAATGAAAAGCAGAAATGTATTGAGTCAATAAGTATTCAACCCCTTTTGTTATGACAAGCCTAAATAAGTTCAGGAGTAAAAATGTGCTTAACAAGTCACATAATAAGTTGCATGGACTCTTTGTGCATTAACAGTGTTTAACAGAATTTTTTTATGACTACCTCATCTCTCTACCCCACACATACAATTATCTGTAAGGTCCCTCAGTTGAACAGTGAATTTCAAACAGATTAAACCACAAAGACCAGGGAGTGTTTTCCAATGCCTCACAAAAAAGAAAGCAGACCTTGAATATCCCTTTGAGCATGGTGAAGTTATTAATTACACTTTGGATGGTGTATCAATGCACCCATTCACAACAAAGAAACAGGCGTCCTTCCTAACTCCATTGCCGGAGGCCAATTGTGACTTTAAAACAGTTCAAGAGTTTAATGGCAGTGATTGTAGTTACTCCACAAAACTAACCTAAATGGCAAGAGTGAAAAGAAGGATGCATGTACATAATGAAAATATTCCAAAATATGCATTCTGTTTGCAATAAGGCACTAAAGTAATGCTGCATAAAAATTAACTTCATGTACTGAATACAAATTGTTATGTTTGGGGCAAATCCAACACATCATGGAGTACCACTCTTCATATTTTCGAGCATGGTGGTCGCTGCATCATGCTATGGGTTTGCTTGTCATCAGCAAGGACTAGGGGGTTTAAAAATTAACTAAATAGATCTAAGCACAGGCAAAATCTCAGAGGAAAACCTGGTTCAATCTGCTTTCCACCAGACACTGGGAGATTAATTCACCTTTCAGCAGGACAGTAACCTAAAACAAAAGGCCAAATATACACTGTCGTTGCTTACCAAGACGACATTGAATGTTCCTGAGTGGCCTAGTACCAGTTTTGACTTAAATCAGCTTGAAAATCTATGGCAAGACTTGAAAATGGGTGTCTAGCAATGATCAACAACCAACTTAACAGAGCTTGAAGAATTTGAAAAGGAATAATGGGCAAATATTGTACAATCCAGGTGTACAAAGCTCAAGACTTACTCAGAAAGACTCACAGCTGTAATTGCTGCCTAATGGGGTTTTACCATGCATTGATTCAGGGGTGTGAATACTTATGTAAATTAAATATTTCTGTATTTCATTTTCAATAAATTATCAACAAAAATCGAAAAACATGTTTTCACATTGTCGTTATGGGGTATTGTGTGTAGATAAATGGGTGAGAAAATACATACATTTTGAATTCAGGCTGTAACACAACAAAATGTGGAATAAGTCAAGGAGGGGTATGAATACTTTCAGAAGGCACTGTACATATAAACAGGTTGAATTCATATGTGACTGAGCCACATTAGTTATGGGAGTCAATGAGGACTATCTATTACACTATATCAAATGAAAGGCTGTGTGAATTGCTGTGATGACTGTTTTGGGACAAGAGTAGGTCTATATAAGTTATGAGACTTGCATGTCTGAGAAGGATAGGATATAAGCACATCCCATTTGAAATGCCAAGTTGTGGAATGTATTGTTGTCTTTCATCTCATTGTGGTGTACATCTAATGTACTTTTGGAACAGTTTCCATGTATCATAACACTGAAGCCATATGTGGGAACTGGGGTAGGAACAAATATGTATTTCAAAGTTTTATTCCCCACGTGCACAGGATACAACGGGTGTAAAACAGTACAGTGATATTCTTACCTTGAGCTATTTCCCAACAATGTAGTAATACTAATAATATAAACTCAGCAAAAAAAGAACCGTCCCTTTTTCAGTACCCTGTCTTTCAAAGATAATTCGTAGAAATCCAAATAACTTCACAGATCTTCATTGTAAAGGGTTTAAACACTGTTTCCCATGCTTGTTCAATGAACCATAAATAATTAAGAACATGCACCTGTGGAATGGTCATTAAGACACTAACAGCTTATAGACGGTAGGCAATTAAGGTCACAGTTCTGAAAACTTAGGACACTAAAGAGGCCATTCTACTGACTCTGAAAAACACCAAAATAAATATGCCCAGGATCCCTGCTCATCTGCGTGAACGTGCCTTAGGCATGCTGTAAGGAGGCATGATGCAGATGTGACCAGGGCAATAAATTGCAATGTCCGTACTGAGACGCCTAAGACAGTGCTACAGGGAGACAGGACAGACAGCTGATTGTCCTCAGTGGCAGACCACGTGTAACAACACCTGCACAGGATCGGTACATTTGAACATCACACCTGCGGGACAGGTACAGGATGACAACAACTGCCCGAGTTACACCAGGAACGCACAATCCCTCCATCAGTGCTCAGACTGTCCGCAATAGGCTGAGAGAGGCTGGACTGATTGCTTGTAGGCCTGTTGTAAGGCAGGCCTACAAGACATCACCGGAAACAACGTCGCCTATGGGCACAAACCCACCGTCGCTGGACCAGACAGGACTGGCAAAAAGTGCTCTTCACTGACGAATCGCGGTTTTGTCTCACTAGGGGTGATGGTCGGATTCGCGTTTATCGTCGAAGGAATGAGCGTTACAGCGAGGCCTGTACTCTGGAGTGGGATCGATTTGGAGGTGGAGGGTCTGTCATGGTCTGGGGCGGTGTGTCACAGCATCATCGGACTGAGCTTGTTGTCATTGCAGGTAATCTCAACGCTGTGCGTTACAGGGAAGACATCCTCCTCCCTCATGTGGTACCCTTCTTGCAGGCTCATCCTGACATGACCAGCATGACAATGCCACCAGCCATACTGCTCGCGTGATTTCCTGCAAGACAGGAATGTCAGTGTTCTGCCATGGCAAGCGAAGAGCCATCGCAAGCAACCTGTTGGATCAGAGGGTGAGGGCTAGGGCCATTCCCCCCAGAAATATCCGGGAACTTGCAGGTTCCTTAGTGGAAGTGTGGGGTAACATCTCACAGCAAGAACTGTCAAATCTGGTGCAGTCCATGAGGAGGAGATGCACTGCAGTACTTAATGCAGCTGGTGGCCACACCAGATACTGACTATTACTTTGATTTTGACCCCCACTTTGTTCAGGGACACATTATTCAATTTCTGTTTGTCACACATTTGTGGGACTTGTTCAGTTTATGTCTGTTAACTTATGTTCATACAAATATTTACACATGTTGAGTTTGCTGAAAATAAATGCAGTTGACAGTGAGAGGACGTTTCTTTTTTTGCTGAGTTTAGAAAATATAATAAAACATTTAAGTATGAATAAAAACCACACAAGAACTACGATGAGAGTTAAAGAAACAAGAGAATGCAATTTTGTCATTTCACTTTGCCTATAAGAACCATGATGAGCACGTGCAGGTCTGGTTAGGATAAACTGTATCGCAGCCTATGAGATAATCTCAATTGCTTGCATCCCCTCTCCCCTTCTCCTCAAAACACATTGGAGGAAAAGGTCAGAGGATAGGGACCTCTGGCTTTCTCATTCAATGGGTTTTGAGGAGATATGAGAAGTATGCAATTGAGATTCACCCACTGACTCAGAGTAGCCTTTCATCAGTCTACCAAAGGTTGCATCTTTGCAGAAAAATGTATGTCCGGTAGCTCACAGGCTGTCAGTAGCTTGCAAGTAGATACTGAGAAATAATCAGTAGGCCTAATATTGCATGATTCATTCTACATTTTTTCCATCTTTTTTTCCTAACAATAGGTTAAATTCCATTGTTAAAATGTCTTCATTAAGTTACAAATGTAACAGTCCTGGTTGAACCCCATATGCGGGTGCAGGTAGCCTAGTGGTTAGAGCGTTGGGCCTGTAAACAAAAGGTTGCTAGTTCAAATCCCCGAGCTGACAAGGTAAAAATCTGTCGTTCTGCCCCTGTACAAGGCAGTTAACCCACTGTTCCTAGGCCATCATTGTGAATAATACACTGCTCAAAAAAATAAAGGGAACACTTAAACAACACAATGTAACTCCAAGTCAATCACACTTCTGTGAAATCAAACTGTGACCATGACAATAAATTTCACATGCTGTTGTGCAAATGGAATAGACAACAGGTGGAAATTATAGGCAATTAGCAAGACACCCCCAATAAAGGAGTGGTTCTGCAGGTGGTGACCACAGACCACTTCTCAGTTCCTATGCTTCCTGGCTGATGTTTTGGTCGCTTTTGAATGCTGGCGGTGCTTTCACTCTAGTGGTAGCATGAGACGGAGTCTACAACCCACACAAGTGGCTCAGGTAGTGCAGCTCATCCAGGATGGCACATCAATGCGAGCTGTGGCAAGAAGGTTTGCTGTGTCTGTCAGCGTAGTGTCCAGAGCATGGAGGCGCTACCAGGAGACAGGCCAGTACATCAGGAGACGTGGAGGAGGCCGTAGGAGGGCAACAACCCAGCAGCAGGACCGCTACCTCCGCCTTTGTGCAAGGAGGAGCACTGCCAGAGCCCTGCAAAATGACCTCCAGCAGGCCACAAATGTGCATGTGTCTGCTCAAACGGTCAGAAACAGACTCCATGAGGGTGGTATGAGGGCCCGACGTCCACAGGTGGGGGTTGTGCTTACAGCCCAACACCGTGCAGGACGTTTGGCATTTGCCAGAGAACACCAAGATTGGCAAATTCGCCACTGGCGCCCTGTGCTCTTCACAGATGAAAGCAGGTTCACACTGAGCACATGTGACAGACGTGACAGAGTCTGGAGACGCCGTGGAGAACGTTCTGCTGCCTGCAACATCCTCCAGCATGACCGGTTTGGCGGTGGGTCAGTCATGGTGTGGGGTGGCATTTCTTTGGGGGGCCGCACAGCCCTCCATGTGCTCGCCAGAGGTAGCCTGACTGCCATTAGGTACCGAGATGAGATCCTCAGACCCCTTGTGAGACCATATGCTGGTGCGGTTGGCCCTGGGTTCCTCCTAATGCAAGACAATGCTAGACCTCATGTGGCTGGAGTGTGTCAGCAGTTCCTGCAAGAGGAAGGCATTGATGCTATGGACTGGCCCGCCCGTTCCACAGACCTGAATCCAATTGAGCACATCTGGGACATCATGTCTCGCTCCATCCACCAACGCCATGTTGCACCACAGACTGTCCAGGAGTTGGCGGATGCTTTAGTCCAGGTCTGGGAGGAGATCCCTCAGGAGACCATCCGCCACCTCATCAGGAGCTGTTCCAAAATTCTGAGGCTGTGGCTTAAATGTCCATCCTGCCTCAACATGTGCATGTTAATGAACTGACCAATTTTTCAAACTTTCTGTTACTCTCTCCCCTTTTCTCTCTCTCGCTCTCTTTCATCTCTATCTCTCTCAAGGCCTCCAACCCCGTCTACAAGCAGCACATCTCCAGCCACCCAATAGAGACAGACTTCATTATGTATGGCAAATCTTACAACGGAGCAGCCCACTGACCACCTCCCCATGGGGGTGTTGGTGGGGCGGGGGCACGGCAGGACCGGTCCAAGTAGAGAACCAGGAGGGGTGGGAAATGATTAAATAAACTTAACCATCTATCTGATCTGCCAAGGACTTATGACAAACAGAAGTAAAAGTAGTAGTCTGGATTGTTTCTGGGGACTGTGGCCTTACTTTTTTCTCTCTCTGACTGAGGAGAAACAAAGTGACCAACTGCCATGAAGTAATGAGATATGACTTAAAGCTCTAGGCTGCTCTGTATGATTTACTGATGTCAGTAGAATACAGCCCAGAGGACAAGCAACAACTTTCTCCTGGTCTGGAAATTGTTTAGAGGACAGAGACAATAATCTGTGATCCTCTGCGTCATCTCTCTAGCTAACAAGCGGATGTTATATAAGCAGAATGAACTATGTAGACAGAACAATGAAACCCTATCTGTCACTGACAATTTGTGTTAAATTGCCAACCTCACATCACAAACCAGGGTTTCCCAAACTCTGTCCTCAGGACCCCAAAGGGTGCAGATGTTTGTTTTTTGCCCTAGCACTACACAGCTGATTCAAATAATCAACTAATCATCAAGCTCTGATCATTTGAATCAGCTGTGTAGTGTTAAGGAAAAATACTAAATGTGCACCACTTGGGGTTCCGAGGACCGAATTTGGGAAACGCTGTCATAAACCATAACATCTCCTTCACATAAACAGCAATATTCATTGTACAGACAGCCAAGGCATCGACTTATATTTGTATGTATATTTTTTTTACTCTTAAAAATGCCTTTCCTGACACTCACTATGCATCCTCCTTCATAACAAATGGAAATATGAATTAATGTACATCAGCAGGAGATTTTCAGGTTTATGAGATAATAACATCACATTTTTTTGTGGACTTTGGCATCATGGTACTAACATTAAAAGAGCAGTAGTTTTCTTACCCTTGTTTTGCACAATAGATGATATTATTAGGAGACTCTCAAAGTGACTAAGAATCTCCATCTATTCTCATTGTGTTTGTATTATTGTTGTTGTTACACTCCATATGCACTTCTTTCTCTAGTCTTGATCTATTGTTTGTGCCGTGTCAGCACCTATTGTCATTGCCAAACAAATAGATACATTTGGATACAGCACAAACAGATCTGGGACCAGGCTACTATTCAGTATGACTGGAATAACCCTGCTCTCTGTCATGGCTACATTACTTGCACTGTGAGTGTGGGTGGGCGGAGAGACAGGGAACGTCTCTAAGCTCTGTTGACATGGGACATAACTCTCCCTCACCCATTCCAACAGGAAGAAGCAGGCTAAAACATGCCACTGGAGTTATGAAAGGGCTACAGTATGAGATGGGAGGGAAGACTTCTCATTAAATGTGTTCCATGGCCTTTTTTGTGATGGTGAGCTAGGCTTGAGAGTGTGCGAGAGAGAGCGGGAGACGATGGACGAAAAGAGTGTGCGCACTAACGTTTACGGATGTGTGTGTGCCAAACGCAATAAGAATCCCATAAAAACAATCTGCTTACTTGTGTGTCTTGGCACCATGTGAGGAAATGCATTAGCCCAGACCTTTCCTGTACAGCATTGATAATTCACCATTAGAAACCAATAGATTTACAACACTACTATGTGTATATGTCACTCTGCACACAGAGCAGGTATTCACAAAACAGCAATAAATGGATGACTTAAAAGCAAATATATCCCATTTATTTGACTTTTACTCCCATGGTGACCCTCTTGAAATATTTCCCCCACCCTTGTCCAGAATCCTCCACCTTTTATTTGTTTTACCTATGCATAGTTTCACCTGTACATAAATCATGAAACTATACTTCCTAGCAGCAGCATATTTCCAAATAACAAAAATAAACAGCCAGTTTGTTATTTTTTGAGCGAAATGAACTGCTAGTATTGGAGGGTGACTGAATGTTAAGAGAGGCATGAATGAATTGGGGGTCTGTCTTTGGCTTAGACCTCAGGTGCCAGGGAAGCTGTGTCTGTGCGTTCATGTGTTCAAACACATCTGTTCTCACTCTCAACCAATAAGCAGCAGTCTACTGCCATCATACAGAAACACAGAGGAAAGGTGGTCTGGTATCCCTTTGATTCTGTCATTTACATCTTGGTTTCTGCTGTCGCCCATGACAACCCTCACCATGTGCTTCTCTCCTCAGCTAACCCAGATTTGTATTTTAGCAGCTAAATTAGTTGCATGAATTCAGATTTTTTTTTTCAGAGCTGCAAATAAGACTCATAGAACTAACAACCCAAAGTAATGTCAATAAACACATGGAATATGTGTTCACCCTATTTGTTATTCAGTTTCCCGAGAACTTGATGGTTCACATGAGCTGGAAAATGCATTCTATTTCCCTGCTAACTTCATAGTTTGGAAGATCCCAAGTATACAGGGAAGGGGGTGGGACTAACGCTGGGATATGGAACGTGTCTATGGGACTGGAGGGGCTGTTATTTCAGCCTGAAGTGAGGTCATAAATCCCCCCCCCCCCCCTTGGTGTTTTGGTGGGGGCCTCATCCCCCGCGAGGCAGGGCCCAGCCTCAGTCCAGGTTTCAGCTGTCGGAAAAAGTAGGTTAGCGTGTTCATTTAGTATCTCTGCCTTCTGAACAGGGACACAGGGCACAGTTAAAATGGAGGCTATAGGGACTTCCAGTACAGTCAGTGCACTTGTTTGTTGAACAGTAAAGGAAATAATGCCTAAGGCTTCAGAATGATCAGGCCCAATCAGCAGGTAGCCTCTGTGGACTGGAAATCTAGCCTTGTTAACACAATCAATACTTTAATTAAGCACAATCGAGCTGGCCCGGAGTGTGATGTAGACTGACTGTGGGTCTGGAGGGGTATAAGGAGGGGCAATGAATGGGTTGTTGAAAATAGAAGTCAATGGTAATGGAACCAATACATCAGTGACTCCTGATAGATGCCATTCACTCCTCAGTGCACATGATTGGGAAATGCATGCTGGATAAGATGTTAGATGTAAACGGCATTACATCATTGTTACATCAAGTTACATCATTGAAATGTATTTTCCAATGTTATTGTGAGCAGGGAGGGAGCTCCTACAATAGTCTTTAGTGTGTAGAGAAGAGAAGTAGATAAGCTTGGAAATCTGTGTGTGTGTGTATTTTGGAGGAGGGTAGCAGACTAGTGGTGTGAAAGTGTGTCTTCCATGCACCCATCCCCTTACCTCTCATCACACTTTGACAAACCTGAAGCTGCTCCCATTGGTCAGCTGACCTTAGACTTCTACCATGTTTCTATTCTTCATTCACATATGTCCCCCTTTCGTTTTTCTTTCTCTGCTGTCTGTATTGCTCCCTTTCCTCTTTCTCATGTTTTCGCTCTCTTTAGACTACACATCCTCTTTCCAGCCCTCCACTCTTTGTCTTGTTCCTCTTCTCCACTTCCCATCTCACCTCAGATGTGTCAAGATGACCCAGTCTGGGTCTAATCCTTACAGCCTGAGGGAGAGCACTGACCGCAAGAAACACTGGATGCTAAAAAGACAACTCGCAGCACAAGCTATTTACCATCTGGATGTGTCTGCTATTTTCATTGCTGTTGCTAACTGCACTAACAGCATGGGGCCCTGACCACGTGATGCATCAGTTTGGTTGGGGCCAGGCAAACTGCACTCCGTGATTGTCAATAACTGACAATCACTGACACGACTGGAATTAGAGGAATGTTAAATAAGCTTCTCAAAAGCAAGACACTACCATTTTATTCCTCGGGAGGAAATTCTACTTAACAACAACTCTAACTCATCACTCAACTGTCTGTCATAATGTATCTTATCAAAAAAGGGGAAAGCACATACACAAAGTCAACTCTCTCCCATTCTAACACCTTTTTAATGTATCCAGTCAGTGCTTCTAACATCAGGAGGCTTAAGAAATGTGGCTTGGCCCCTAAGACCCTCACAAACTTTTACAGATTTACAGTTGAGAGCATCCTGTCATGCTGTTTCACCGCCTGGTACGGCAACTGCACCGCCTGCAACTGCAGGTCTTTCCAGAGGGTGGTGCGGTCTGCCCAACGCATCACCGGGGGTACACTGCCTGCCCTCCAGGACATCTACAGCACCCGATGTCACAGGAAGGCCCAAAAGATCATCAAGGACATTAACCACTCGAGCCATGGCCTATTCACCCCACTACCATCCAGAAGGCGAGGTCAATACAAGTGCATCAGCTACTATCTCAAGGCCATCAGACTGTTAAATAGCCATCACTAGCCGACTACCACCCGGTTACTCAACCCTGCACCTTAGAGCCTGCTGCCCTATGTACATAGACATGGAATCACTGGTCACTTTAATAATGTTTACATACTGTTTTACTCTTTTTATATGTATATAGTGTATTCTACTGTATTTTGGTCAATGCCACTCTGACATTGCTCATCCTAATATTTATATATTTCTTAATTCCATTCTTTTACATGTCTGTGTATTGTTGTGAATTGTTAGATACTACTGCACTGTTGGAGCTAGGAACACAATCATTTCGCTACACCCGCAATAACATCTGCTAAATATGTGTATGTGACCTATCAATTTGATTTGATTTATAGTTGTCACTATCCTAAAACGGGTGTCAAGCTCATTCCATGGAGGGCCAAGTGTCTGGGTTTTTGTTTTTTCCTTTCAATTAAGACATAGACAACCAGGTGAGGGGAAATCATTACTAATTAGTGACCTTAATTCATCAATCAAGTACAAGCGAGGAGCGAAAACCCACAGACACTCGGCCCTATCGATGCTGTAGGGGGGGGGGGGGGGGGGGGGGGTGGTATTCAACTCTTACCCTACGAGGTCCTGAGCCTGCTAGTTTTCTGTTGTACCTGATAACTAATTGCACACACCTGGTGTCCCAGGTCTAACTCAGTCCCTGATTAGAGGGGAACAATGAAAAAACGCAGTGGAACTGGCCGAGGTCCAGAGTTCAGTTTAAGGGGTGTAGAGAATGATGAAGATGAACACTTCACAGTAAAGCTTATCCACTATAGAACTTCATACTGTACTATAGAAACAAAACAAAAAAGGGATATATTTGAGGGTTTTATGTTGACGTTTCAGCAGCACAAAGGCCTTTCTCTAGACCAGTCACAATGAACAATTATGTGACACATTGTAAATAGTGTCAGACCCCCCATGAAGTCAAACTAAGCTACTGTAATAATATAATTAAGCCAATTTATTAACCCATTCTTCTGGAATTAAATGTTGACAGGGTCATGCAACTGTTGCAGCAAGCATAGCTAGCTTTCTCTCTTCTTCACAGCTTTGGAGGGTCCAGGGGAAAAAGGTTCTGCAGTAAGAAGGGTTGTTCAGTAGGGATTAGCATCTCTTTGTGATGTAAATACTCTGTAAACTATGGCCTAGTTCCCATGTCCGTACCAAAGACAATAGAGGGACCAGGAGGTTTTAACACGCATGCAGGCAGTGTGTGCCAATCATCACCGGGCTCCTGTCCACACCATTGGCATCCACACGCTTCCATG
Source organism: Salvelinus namaycush (assembly GCF_016432855.1). Classification (NCBI taxonomy): domain Eukaryota; kingdom Metazoa; phylum Chordata; class Actinopteri; order Salmoniformes; family Salmonidae; genus Salvelinus; species Salvelinus namaycush. The sequence continues at coordinate 22,593,142 of NC_052319.1, read as the reverse complement.
CTTATCCCGCTGTGCTCCCATGCCCAGGCCCATCATGCCAACTATGATGTAGTGTTCAACAAAGCATGTTACAAATATCCATCACAAAGGCCCTGTGAGCCATAACGAGCACATTATTTTACCAGAACGTCATGCTTTTGTGAATTTGAATTGTCCCCCTGCTTGTGAATGCTTGTATTGTCTGCCTGCATCATTCCAGATGTGAGCGATAAATTACATTAATTACATCTACTTTCATAGATGTTGACACACATGCACGCAGATACACCCAAATACACACACACAACCAAACAGGTCCAGTTAAACTAACACAGCGGTAACATAACCTTTGACCCGAGTTAGGTAGCATTATCCTGACCATTTGTGTCTTACTTCATATCAGATTCACTTATATGTCCTTGGAGTGAAATGACAGGTGTAGATCGACCTAACAGATACGATAGAGAATAGATGTAAAACTATCCATGCAAAAACCATGCCGTAGCCCTCTCCAGTGAGGCAGGCAGATATCTGTTATCATGTGGCTCCACATGCTGGACATTACAGTACATGACATCTCTGGAGTAACCTAATGTTTAATGACTGACTCCCCACACTCTAATATAAAGTGTATTTTGTTGCCATCTACTGGATGGAGTGAAGTAGTAGTAAATGCTTGATACTTTTGTTAACGTAATAATCTAAACCAGGGGAGGGGTTCTACTAAACTATGGGCCGGTCTCCCAGACAGGGTTTAGATTAAGCTAGGAGTAGGCTTTAATGTGTACTATTTAAACTAGGACATTTAAGTAGATTTCATGAACTTGGCTTAGTTAGTCGGAGACTATGGAGTCCTCGAGTAAGGTAAGTAAACCTAAATGAGAACACCTGGGTTAAACCTGATTATGTTAAGTACGAGCACATGCTGTTGGTCTAATGGTGCTCATAAAAACCTGGACTGGAATAGAAAACACCATTACTGGTGTGAATCTTGAGACAATGGCAGAGGCAAAAATAATTAGTTGAAAAAACTTTAGTGAGTATGAAAAAACGCTACTAAAACAGAAAAAGAGTGGTTGGGCTGCAATTTGCAGTGAATTCAATGCAAATGAAAATGTAAACACAAGAAGAGTACAGCAACTTCAGGTGAGATATCTTCATTATTATCAGTATTTCACATTTCTCATATTCATATTTTTGTGACATCACTTATATTTAATGATATCTGCCTTTATAGACTCTGTGGAAGAACCTTAAACTGGCTTTAAAAAAGAGAATTAAGAGATCAGAAGAGAGCGATTTACTACTGGTGGTGGACCACCAAAAAAAGACAAAACTGATTAATTGAGTGACTTGCTGTCTGGAGTAATAGGGCACCAGCAACCTCTGGATGGTACACCAGATGATGACCATTTGGACAGTTCAGATGAAGAACTGAGCACAAATGGTACATATACCAAAGAAAGTAAATTGGTTACTTCCTTTGGTAAATATATTCCACTGTCTGTGTCAATCTTTATTCTTCTTTCATTCTAAGGACCATATGAGTTTATTTGTGCTTCTAACTGTGTTCTTTTTCCAGAGGAAGGGAATCTGAACAGGTTGAAAGAGCCAGTGCACAGTGAGTGTGTACCCTCCACATCTGCTATAGCATCCCTGAGAGAAGATGCTGCCACCACCTTTCAGCAGAGAACAAAAAAAATGACCATGCATGAAAAGTTAGCCAAGAATTTCATGAGCATAAAATGAAATATCTGAAGGAAGAACATGAAATGAAAATAAGAATTATACAGGTTAAATTGGATATGAAGTTGGAAGAGAGCAGTATGATCCAAAAATTATACAGTAATGAGACTATTATGATTAAAACATTTTATCTTTTGTCATTTGGATATTCATGAGTGAGAGTATTTTAATCACCACAAACTACATTTTAAACTAGCCTTGATTTAGTCACTCATTTAATTTTGCTGCACACTATTTGAATTTTGTACAGAACCAACATTATCAAAGCAAAAATAAGCCATAATGAATACATTCCATATTTAAATGTATCTCATCTAGTTGACATGCTGCAATGTGAAAGCAACTCTGTGTGCAAGTCCTCTTTGGTCATTGCCTGCCTCAGCCATGGGAACATCTGCTTGATCCTGACCTTCCATTGGAGGACAGCAGTGCTGCTTCAGGTAGTTGTGCAGCACAGCTGTAGCAATGACACCTTGCAGCATCTTCTTGGCTTGAAACGAAGTGTATTGCGTAAACATTGGAATCTATTTTTCCATACTCCAAACATACGCTCAACCATCGCTCTCGTGCGGATATGAGCTGTGTTGTATCTTTGCTGCTCAGCTGTTGTGGGATTTATGTATGGAGTGAATAAAAAGTTACTCTGACCATATCCTCTGTCACCTCTTTGAAACAGCACACAATGAAGAGGTGAGAAAAATCCTTGAATCGTCAGTTGCACCTTTCCAACGGGCAACAATGTTTGAAAACTCTAAATTAGGAGTGCAGACACTCTGAACATTGATGGAAAACCAGTTCTTACGGTTCCTGTAGACTCCTCAACATCAGGAGTTGATGGACACTTGATGGGAACATGACATCCATCTATACAGCCAATCTCTCCTGGGAAGTGCCCATATTTATAGAATTGCACTTTATAGTTGGCTTGGTCAGTAGCATCAGGAAACTTGATGTAAAGACTCCTCAGTTCACAAATGGCCCTGCAGACGTTGTGAACTATTCTACACACAGTTGCTTCACTGGCACCACACAAATCACCAGTTTCACAATGAAAGATTCCAGATTCCAAAATCCTCAAAGTGATCAGAACTTGGAGAGAATTGGGTAAAGGCCTTCCTCTTTTAGACAGAGAGGAAAGTCTAGGCTCAAGAAAATATATTATCTCCAATGCATTTTCTTTGTACATATGAAAGCGGTCTCAAAAAGCTCGAAAGTAATTTAATGGATTACTCCTATCCACAGGTACTTGTGTGGCTGGCCTCTGTAGTGCATGTTGGTCTTCATTTAGATATTCCAAATAGCCCATGCTCCCTCACAAAGAGTTGTAAGCAGAAGTTAAACCTCCCTCTTTGAAGGATTAATTTACGCTTCAATTTAGTCCTAGAGTAGCTCTAATCCTCCCTCTTGCAATCGGCTTTGTTTAGTCCAGAACAGGCTAAATCTACAACTATTTTAAGATAAGTCTGTGCAAGTCACTTTGAGTTAAGACAGCTCAAACAGGCATTTTAGTCTGGGACTAGGCTTAAGCCTTGTCTGTGAAACCGGCCCAATATGGAATTGTTTTAAGATCATACCAAGGATAATTTATCTATTTGATTTGTAATTTTAAGACCCCTTGAAGTATCAAAGAAAAAAAGTAAAAAATGATTTGATGAAAATTGTATTTTGGCTTTACCGCTATTAGACCATACAAATGCATTGAATAACAGATTCACTACATGGAACAACAGATAATAAATAAAAAGGAAGTTTGTTCTGAGGTGACTGTCCTATATATCTGAAAGATAGATCAGGAAACATATGTATTTTTTACATGTATTTAACCCCTTATTTTTGCCACTAAACAGTCTCCATATATACTTCCAAACTTTTTTTCAACTGGTACCTGGGGACCTTCAGAAGAGTTTTGTGAGGTCTGTGGTCGTCCCGGAGCAAAACAACCGACATGTACACTACCGTTCAAAAGTTTGGGGTCACTTAGAAATGTCATTGTTTTTGTCCATTAAAATAACATCAAATTCATCAGAAATACAGTGTAGACATTGTTAATGTTGTAAATTACTATTGTACCTGGAAACAGCTGATTTGTAATGGAATATCTACATAGGCGTAGAGGCCCATTATCAGCAACCATCACTCCTGTGTTCCAATGGCACGTTGTGTTAACTAATCCAAGTTTATCATTTTAAAAAGGCTAATTGATCATCAGAAAACCCTTTTGCAATTATGTTAGCACAGCTGAAAACTGATTAAAGAAGCAATTAAAACTGGCCTTCATTAGACTAGTTGAGTATCTGGAGCATCAGCATTTGTGGGTTTGATTACAGGCTCAAAATGGCCAGAAACAAAGGACTTTCTTCTGAAACTCGTTAGTCTATTCTTGTTCTGAGAAATGAAGGCTATTCCATGTGAGAAATTGCCAAGAAACTGAAGATCTCGTACAACGCTGTGTACTACTCCCTTCACAGAACAGCGCAAACTGGCTCTAACCAGAATAGAAAGAGGAGTGGGAGGCCCCGGTGCACAGCTGAGCAAGAGGACAAGTACATTAGAGTGTCTAGTTTGACGAACAGATGCCTCACAAGTCCTAAACTGGCAGCTTCATTAAATAGTACCCGCAAAACACCAGTCTCAACGTCAACATTGAAGAGGCGATTCCAGGATGCTGGCCTTCTAGGCAATTTTATGTTATTTTAAAGTATTTACTTAAGGTCTTCAAAGCAAAACAACAACGCAAGGGCACACGAGAACACTAAACAAATCATGAGACCTGAGCAACTGGCCCAGTCCACAGAAGAACCTAAATAGTCATCCAGCAGGTGATCCCAATAAGCCCAATCAAGGTCACCTGGATACTAGAAGTAACCCAAGGGTGCTCTCCAGTGGCAACCTCAGGTAGTACACTCAAAGGAGAAAACCTGACCTGTGACAGGACCCCCCCCCCCCCACCCCCCGCAAGGAATGGCTCCCAATGGTCCACCAGGGGTAGCTGAACGTCGACGGAAGTCCTGAATGAGTCCGGGGTCCAGAATGTGCCGGGCCGGAACCCAAGAACGTTCCTCAGGCCTGTAACCCTCCCAGTCCACGAGATACTGTGTCCCTCACCGGAACTGACGACTGGAGAGGTTACGTCGCACAATGTAGGCTGGCTGTCCTGCAATCATGCGAGACGGAGGTGGAGGCCGAGTGGCCGGAACCAGAGGACAGAACACCACAGGCTTGAGTTTGGAGATGTGGAAGGTGGGATGAATCCTCATGGACCAGGGAAGACGAAGGCGATAGGCCACTGGATTAAAGCGCTGTAGAACCTTGAATGGCCCAACGTATAGGGGAGCCAACTTCCTAGATTCCAGAGGCAGATAGAGGCAGATCCCTAGTAAACAACCAGACCATCTGTCCTGGACGCAGGAGGGGACTCGGGCGGCAATGACGGTTGGCCTGTCATTGAACCCAAGCTGAGGACCTCAGGAGCACTGACCGAGCCCTCTTCCAGGTCCGGCGGCAATGAGAGATGAGGCGTTGAGCGGACGGAACCATCACTTCAATCTCCTGATCTGGAAACAGGGGGGGCTGGTAACCGTACAACACCTGGAATGGTGACAAGCCAGTGGAGGAACACTGGAGAGTTGTGTGTATACTCCTCCCAGGGAAGGTGCTGACTCCAAGTGGCGGGGTTGGCGGACACACAGCATCGTAGGCGGTCTCCAGATCCTGGTTCACCCACTCAGTTTGACCATTGGACTGAGGGTGATAACCTGAGGACAGACTGGCTGATGACCCCAGAAGAGTACAGAATGCCCTCCAAAATCTGGAGGCAAACTGGGAGCCCCGGTCAGAGACTATGTCCAGAGGAAGTCCGTGAAGGCGGAAAACATGCTGAATGACTAGCTGAGCAGTCTCACAGGCAGATGGAAGCTTAGGCAGCGGAATGAAATGTGCCGCCTTGGAAAAGCGGTCCACAATGACCAGAATGACCGTGTGTCCCTCTGAGGATGGAAGGCCCATGATGAAATCCATAGAGAGATGGGACCAGGGTTGAGAAGGTGTTGGCAGTGGATGAAGAAGCCCCAGAGGTTGCTGACGAGGAGTCTTGTTCCAGGCACATGTCGGACAGGCAGCCACAAAGATCCGAGTGTCCGCCTCCACCGAGGGCAACCAAAACCACCTCCTCAAAAACTCTAGCGTTCGCTGCCCTCCCGGGTGTGAGGTGAGACGCGATGAGTGATACCACTGAAGTACCTTGGACCGTGCCCCAAGAGGAACAAAAAGTATGTTAGGTGGACAGCCGTCTGGAACTGCCTCCCTACCTTGTGCCTCCCTCATTACAGTCTCTATAGCCCAGGACACCGGCGCGAGGATGAGCGACCTGGGGATGATGGGTTCAAGCGGGCGATCCTCACTGAAGCTGGGGAACTGGCGAGAAAGGGCATCCGGCTTCACGTTCTTAGACCCCGGACGGTAAGATAACGTGAATCTGAACCGAGTCGGGGGTTGAGGCGTTTAGCCTCCTGGATGTAGGCCAGGTTCTTGTAGTCAGTCCAAATCGTAAAGGGATGTTCCGAGCCCTCCAACCAGTGCCGCCACTCCTCCAAAGCCAGTTTGACCACAATAAGCTCCTGATTGCCAACATCATAGTTCCTTTCCTCTCATAGCGCCTCCTCAATATAACTGTTCATTGCTGCAGTCTCTGGACCTGAGAGAGAATACAGCCCTCCTCTCGGAGGATATGAAGGAGAACCATAGCCAAATTAAGAACCCTGACAGTACAGGACAAGCAGGCCCAGCATACGGCAGTGGAACAAATGAAGAATCGACTCCCTCAATGAGGCACAAAACACTGGAACCAACTCGGAACCCCTTGAAGCCAGTTGTCAATCCAGATGGCCAGAATGATAATCTCCTCCAGAGTGTCAGGGTTGTCCCGGGAAGCCAGTTCGTACTTGAGGGCCTCGCGGAGTCCGTTCAGAAAGACTGATTGAAGTGCCTCTATATTCCAACCACTCTCAGCGATGAGCGTCCAAAAGTCAACAGCGTAATCAGCTACGCTCCGGCTGCACTGCCGAAGCACAATGAGTGTTTGAGCAGCATTCCCGCCACTGATGGGGTGATCAAAAACCCTCATCTCCTGGGTGAAGCTTTGCCAATTGAAACAAATGTCTGATTGCTGCTTGGATACTAGAAGTAACCAAAGGGTGCTCTCCAGTGGCAACCTCAAGTAGCACACTCAAGGGAGAAAACCTGATCTGTCACAGGTCAGGTTATCGACTTCAGACCCAAGACGCTTGTGGGGGTTGTAGAGCAAAACGTAGAGCAATAGAATAATCATTTGTAGGCCCAACCATTCGGACGCTACAGACTATTTTATGACAAAACACGGCTCTAGCTCTGTCACCTTTCACCGCAGATGCAGAGGTACGATATAGTGGATTGAGATAGCTTAAACTGACAGATTTTTATGGGGATTCTTTTATTATGCTAATTAGATTTTTGCGGGTGCACGGACATCAACTCTAAACGTCTGCCACTGGCAGTGTTACAGATGGTCTGGAGAAAATAAACCTCTGACAAGTTTGAGGGAAAGCACATGTGCACCCATTGCCCTATGTTACATTTTTGCACATGAATTTGCATCATACAACCCAGGATCTTAAAAATATATATATTATTATACATGTGTTAAAAGGAATTTAATCTGTCAAAAGACAAGTTGCTGCTGACTTTCTGTTGAACTCCTCTCTTGGAAAAACCACACTATGGCAGATGAGTCTTTAGCTACAGTATCCCCCATGTTCTCATCAGGGATGGCAAACACAGAGGGACCAGCCTTGGCCTGGTGGATTAATAATATGCTATAGAGAAAGGATTCTGTATGTTTGACTCACTGTCCGCATGCCATATGGTCTTCGGTCCTGGGTTCAAATAATATTTGTTTTCATTCAAATACTTAAGATGCGCTCGATTCAGCTTTACTGGCACAATGGAACCAATTGAATACTCCCACCAGGCATTCTAGCAGGCTGAATCAAACATTCAAAGTATTTGAAAGAAAACAAATACTATTTGAACCCAGATATGTGTCAAGCTGCAGACTGTGTGTTGTGAACCAACAGAGAAAATGTGAAAGAGAGAGACAGCGCACCACCACCAGTTTGGCACGCAACGACGGCAGGATGTTAAGTCATGGAGCTGCAACACAGTAAAAGCAGCCTGCAAACAAAGACTCCCTTATCCCTCTCTCTTCTACACCCGACCTCCTGTGTTTCATGTTGTCGTGGCTTTACTGGGCTATAGTACACAATGGCCGCACGGGCCCTGCCAGAGGGAGTCCGCATGGTGAAAAGAACCTAGAATGTGTCAAGCCTAGAATGTGTTTGACATGTAGTGAGATGTAAATATTGTACAGTATAATTGTCACACACACCCAATTACCAGACCGTGTGGGAGGCTATAATTATAATACAGTTACATAATCTGTTTACCACATACTGCAGATATACATAAGAGACACTGCATTTGTCTTATGACCCAAAGTAGCACCAGATGACATAGTGAGAGAATGAGAGAATGGGAGAATCAGAGAATGAACAAGTATTTAAAAAGCTGTCCCTGTGTGTGTATTTGTAGGAATGGAGGGTGGATATAGTTTTAACACGGTTAAAATACTGAGATTTAAAGGACATTAGGGACTGTGGGAAAGTATAGTGAGGGCAAGCACAGGGGGAAATTGTAGTACAGTCAGTGGTGGAAAAAGTACCCAATTATCATACTTGAGTAAAAGTAAAGATACCTTGATAGAAAATGACTCAAGTAAAATTCAAAATCACCAAGCAAAATTCTACTTGAGTAAAAGTCTAAAAGTATTTGGTTTAAGTATCAAAAGTATATGTAAATATATAAATAATTTCATATTCTTTATATTAAGAAAACCAGACAACATGATTTTCTTGTTTTTTAAATTTACAGATAGCCATGGGCACACTCCAACACTCAGACATAATTTACAAATCAAGCATTTGTGTTTAGTGAATCCACCAGATCAGAGGCAGTAGGGATGACCATGTTCTCTTGATAAGTGTGTGAATTGTACCAGTTTCATGTCCTTCTAAGCATTCAAAATGTAGCAAGTACTTTTGGGTGTCAGGAAAAATGTATGGAGTAAAAAGTACATTATTTTCTTTAGGAATGTAGTGGAGTGAAAGTAAAAGTTGTCAAAAGTATAAATAGTAAAGTAGAGATACCCCAAAAACAGACTTCATTAGTACTTTAAAGTATTTTTACTTAAGTACTTTACACCATTGAGTACAGCAGTGGTCAGACAACCTACCATGCCCTTACCACCGCCCTACTTGTACCAAAGGATCCAAATCCCTCAACTGGGGTCAGAGTTGACTCTCTAGTAGCCCCACCCCCAGGTGTTTAAGTGTCTTCTCAAGCCTCTCAGTCTCTAAAGAGTATACAGTGTGATGTCTGGCAAAGCGAGACCAGCTCCTCAGTTTCATACCGCATAGAGACCAACCTTAGTAGGATTTCTGCCTGTTGAAAACAGCTGGAAACTAAGACCTAAAGTTTTTTTTTTGTGTCAAATTAATTTTATCTTATAATAATCATGTAATTACAACACTTTAATAACATGTTATCTCTGAGATTCTGTGTTTGAGGATAACACATACCAGTACTGATCCTTTCAATTTTGAAGGCAAACTGTTACAAAACACACAATTCAATGAAAAATGTAAACAGGGCAGATCATTTACCATTCAACTTTATTGCCTAAGCTGTGAGTAATTGTGGTTAATGGTTCTGTATGTTATATATAACGATGATCAAAGTCCTTTAAAATTTCGACAGTATCCAATATGGCAATTACTGTGTCTGAGCCAGAGTTTCCATGTGTGGGTGTAAATGGAAGAGACACTTGGGGGAATTGAGAAGGTTCAGCTCATTTCTTGTAACTTGTCTGGAACCAGTTCAGAAGAATCATCATTGCCTTCAGCGCTGACTCCAACAAGTTCAAACTCAAATTATGCTGAGATTGCTGAATACTGAAAAATTGGTCAATTGCAGAATGTCAGAATAACCCAAAGAATATCATAGTATAACCCACACTTGAATATCATAGTAGTCTTGAACAACCTTGTCAAACGGCTTCATTCTTAGCCAGCAGTGTTCAAAGTTCTCTGGTCTGGAAAATACTGGCCTGATATTATTTATATGTTAGTGTTAACATACCAACCAATAGAAAGATTCATCTTGATGGTTGAAGGGAAAGGTTCTTAGACCGTATATAAATGCCTTTCTAAGCAGCATTGGTAGACAGATCATTCCCAGATAATTTTCTAATACCCACCATTTTAGCCTTTAAATACCAGGATATATATGTTACCATTTTATCTATTGACATCAGATCTGCAGTAATTATCCTGGTTAGCATGAAAGAAAGTCCCACACCCCAAATAGGCCTCTGTGCCTCCTATACCTCTGAGATACTAGATATCAACTTTTTTGGAAACCTATCTAGGCAACCTGATAAATGGAAATGTTATTTTCATACAGTAGCACATCCTTTTTTAAAGTGCACCCTTCAACAACATACTTCCAGCAATAAATCTGTGAATATTTATGGTCTAAGCCTTGGTAAGATAAAGCAGAAGATCAGATAACCTTACCCTCTATTAATCAGTTGCCACTGACAACCAGGTATTTTTTTAGTTAAGTGGCACTTGACCAAAGAGGGTGATAAGGTAGCTGAAACATCAATGGGGACATTTTAGCCATTGTGTCCCCTATAGGCCTAAAAAAAATGATTAAAGAAGTGTGTTCTTTTGCATGAACACATTGTTTTGTGATGAATATGGATGTCTTTATGCCTTAACTCATAAAGTCAGTGACACATTAAACATCTGTATAACCTATCATGTCTTAATGCTTGACACAGACTCTTTTAAATCCAACACAGGTCATGGTCCCCCACTGGTAAATTCCCATAAATCTATGTATGGTCACTTCTCAGTGTTGGGCAACGTATTCTTATTACCTTGACGCTTCGATTTGGCAGAGCGCGCCGCTGGGGCAGTCTATTTAAAAGGCCAGTCGCCAGATGAGCAGCAAGCACAGCGCGAGCGGTAGCAGCTGGCGAGAGGATATCAACCCGCAGCGCACAGCTCTGTTCTGTTCAGGAGGAGGATGCGCATCTTCGCTGTCATCTGGGCCATCTGCTTCTTCTTGAAGGAAGTCCAAGCGTGGGGCTTCAGAAATGGAATCTTTCATAACTCCATATGGTTGGGTAAATCATGCTTTCTTTTGTGATCTTGGAGTCATTACTTTTCCAACAAGGATAGGCTACTTTTGGAACTGTTAAACATTCCAACAACTGCGGTTGGAAACATTGTCTTGCTGTAGGACGTTCTCCTGAAAGATTTATGTGTAGTGTTTTACAATATTGTTGTGGAATGTTCCGATGTAACGTTTAGCACAACAATGACACTGAATCTTTCAAAAAGTGTGGTTTTCTTTTGTTTTGGTTGCTTGGACATAGGCCTATAAGAGGCGTCGGTTTCTCTTTTTTACATGTTATTTTACAATGGCCCACCCCGGCCAAACCCTACCCTAACCCGGACGACGCTGGGCCAGTTGTGCGCCGCCTATGGGACTCCCGAACACGGCCGGTTGTGATACAGCCCGGGATCGAACCCGTGTCTGTAGTGACGCCTCTTTGATGTGTCTACAAACTTAGGCTAATTATCATTCCCATGTGTTAGAAAAAGTTTAACTTTATATGTTCACTTCTCTAACAGGTCTTTATCTTCAACATAATCTCACAATCCTGCACAACATAGGCTATTTATATATATATTTTTTGCCTGAAAACATTTAGCATTAATTAACCCTGATAACACTTTGTCTACATAATTTTTACGGTTATGTTGTAACGTTATTACATTGCACATATCACTATGATGTGTGTTTGGGTAGAGGTCACAGTTGGAGACGGGACAAATTTACGACTGTACACACGCATGAGCCTCTTGCAAAGCATGACTTAATTTTGTCTAAGGGACGAAAAACACACATGAACAAGAAAGTTGTGCAAACTTCTGTTCTTTCAGTGTTTGTTAGGGCATAGCAATGAAAAAATAGGACAGAATGTTATATCAGACTGCACATTTCTTGTGTAAAACAGACAGACCCAGTCATATTACATCTGCCCTTGACACACTCAGTTTATAGACCAGTCTGATTATTTTCTAATAATATTATATTGAAGACTGAATTTGGCCCAACCCATAGCTGCAGGAATCAAGGGTGCTGAGGCTGCTGCAGCATCCCCCAAAAATACATATAGATATTTTTTTCTCACAAAAGTAGTGCACTGGGCCTATTTATAGTCCTATAGTTTTAACAGACCGATATAGCCCATCTGCAGTACAAGCAAAAACTTTTTTCCCACCCCCAAACTACTTTCAACGGAATGTGTCGTATAGGCTACTTCTGATAGAGTTAATGAGCTCGACTTGCCCATCAGGCCTACACACATCTGGAACACATAAACTAAACTGCATGTTTTCAGTAATATATCTTGTAACCCAAACCCCCTATATCATTTGGTTAGACTAATAGTGAGACACACCACTCTCTAGGATTATAATGAAAATGAGGTACCACCTCACAAGGCATCTTGGAGGAAGAGGTTGACTAGTAGTTGCAAACATTGACTCGTAGCTAACTTGGACTGCACTCCAAGTCCTACAAGGTCATGCATGCCTGATGTCAAAACGGGTTCAAAGGAGGACCCCCCATGGGGAAGCACAGGAGTATGACCACTCCCAAGAAAGAGATTACAAACACTTAGCGTCTGTCCTAAGGCTTTCTATCCAACCACAACACGTTACAGAGTTGAAAGATGTTGGCTTATCCACCGTGGGTGTTTCATGTTTCTTTTCTTCCTCTATGAACTTCTTAGTCTGTATGCCACTTTGCTTGTTCTAGCTCCCTGAGAAGGATTCCCCCAATCTTGTTAAACATAATATTTTCCACTTGTTTTTCTGTTGCCTGGATACGTATCTTTGTGGTTGTGGCAGTGGGACACTACACAGGCACTGGCAGCATATCTGTCTATCTGTAGTGCTTTGATAGTGATAGCAGTGTTGACTGACTGAGTGGGACGTATTTTTTTCTGGACAGAGCAAGCTGCTGGAGTCTACCACAGGGAATCGCGTAAAGGGAGATACCAGCTGACTTATAAGGAGGCCAAGACGGTGTGCAAATACGAAGGAGGAAATCTGGCCACTTACGATCAACTGGAGGCTGCTCGTCAAATAGGTTTACAATAACTTCCCTATCCCTATCCTATCGTCCATGTCCTCCATCTCTCTCTCCCTCCCCCTGCGCTCTCTCTTTCTCTCTCTATCTCTGTCTCCCCCCCCCCTCTCTCTGAATGTACAAGGAAAGAGTCTGGAGGACTACAACTCAGAAGCAGCATAATGTTGCCAATTGGATTCTGTCAATGTCAATGCAGTCTTTCAAAATAAGCAGTGGCAACTAATGAGTGGCCCCTGAGCCCTGAGCTTACAAAATGCCATTATCACTGTTGATTAACGATGCCTTACAGTTTGCCTAAGAGCACTTATAATTAAACAGTTTAAATTATCCGACCATGTGTTCACTGGACAAGCAATGCCAGGAAAAAGTGTGTTTATCTTGCCTTTCTCCCATGAAATCAATCAAAGATGTCTTGCCACTGCACTACAGCCTGTTGCTCTGTGGGACTTCAGCCGGTCCCAATCTGCTCCCTATCCTTTCCCCTTGGCCCTAACCCTTCGATGTCTGTAGATCTGAAAGGTATATAAGCAGTATACTGCAGGGGGGTGTTGTTTTCACCATATTCCCTACACTTTACAGATCAAACATCAAAGGTTTAGGGTCACGGAGAAGGGTTATAGGGAGTGAATTGGTACCAGCTTGAGACGTCTCCCCAGTATTGTAAGAACAGTAACACCTGCCTGGCTGGCTTATGTTAACATTAACATGGCAGACAAACTGTAGCCAGACCAGGCCCTGTCTTGGGAAACCACCACTTTTATGTATGTGGTTAGAGCAGAGCTGCCCCATGGCCAATTATCCTAGGAGGTCTGATTTTATCTCCCCTGCATTTCCTGACTGACTGTGGTCCACTGATTGTGACTGGAGGCTTTTTTTAGATACATTGGAGTTCATTATGCGTTACCCCCACCACCCACCACCCATCACCCACCACCCACCACCCATCCACATCCCCACATCAATGGTCCGCTTGTAATTTCAGATGCAAAGTCAGTGGAAGGCACATTTTTGACAGGGACCGTAGCATTTCCAAAGACAGGGTTTTGTTTTGAGAATACGAGCATGACGAATGGCTTGTGGTAACCCAATATGGCCATGGATCTTCTGTAAGAGTGTTTTATCTGTGATACTAAGAGGGGGATGCTAGTTCTAGAAACCAAGCTCTCTTATGATTTTACCAATATGACACTCTTAGCCCGAAACTTTGCAAATTCAGTTTCTTACCAGGCTAACTCTTTGTCCCTCATTCCTAGGTTTTCACGTGTGTGCGGCTGGGTGGTATGACAAAGGTCGTGTAGGCTACCCTATCGTCAAAGCTGGTGCCAACTGTGGTTTTGGGAAGGTTGGTGTCATCGACTACGGGTACAGGCTGAACAAGAGTGAAAGATGGGACGTCTACTGCTACAACCCCAACTGTGAGTAGTGAACAGACCTGGTTTCAAATTATATTCCAATCATTTCAAATTCTCGATCTGTGATTGATTGAACTTGACTGTTGCAAATGGAACCAATAGAACATTTTTAAAAGTGCAAACTTCACCCTCCTGACTCTCCAGGCAGGCTAAAGAAAACGCTCAAAGTATTTGAAAGATTTCAAATCATATTTGAACCCGTCTGCTTGCATGACAAATGGAGGTTTAGGCAATCCTGGGTGTGTTGGTTTAACAGTTTAATCAACCATGAGTCTCCACCATATGAGATGAGTGTGTGGTTGAGTCAGACAGACATTGGTTTCTAAGGGGCGAGGTTAAGGACACACAGGGTCAGAGTTGTAAAGTTGATTGTGGTCCATGACATGTAGGCTAACGTACTAGTGGGACACATTGATGACTGTACATGGGCAGGGGGGTTGTGGTTTGGATAAAGACTCCATAAGGACTCCCAACATGAGTAAGGCAGGACACTGGAGTAGTAACAGTGATAAGTGTAACTGAGATAGTCTGGCCTATGAGTGATGGGGTGACGTACAGCTGTAGACACTCCAGATGATTCACCAAAGCCTTGCAGATGAAGCGAGACCTGAATGCCTTTGAGCTGTCATGATGGACGACAGGAGGGAAAATAACACCACCAGCCAACTAAATGTTAATTCATTTCATAAAGATTGTCTCTGACTGGGCTCCTACATGGAGATGAAGATTGTTTTCTTGTTGAAAGATATTTAGCTTCCTATCCATCTCAGTATATCTGGAAAGGGTTGCAAAAGCAATATTATTAATATAAACACCCGGCATAACTGCCTGTAACATTTTTAAGAGGTTTGGTAAGGTTTCAGGAGTGGCTCTAAAGTGGTGCATCCATGCCAATATGCTTCTGGAGAGAGCCAACAGAGGCTGGACTGTTTAATGGTGTCTCAGTCTTATAGAATGGTGAGGCAGATAATTACACAAGTCTATGGGTGAGGCAAAGAAACACCTCTAGGTGTGAAGCCAACAAGGAACACTAAATACCCAATGACTGGGACTTCTCTCTAGACGATGAACATTTTTGTATTGTAGAATGACGAGGCAAAGCAACATGTTGATGTGTTAATCCAACAAGGAACACACTGAACTCTTAATGCTCTGACTTGTCTGTAGATGATATGAAAATCTAATACTTTACGCCATGTGGTAATAACCCAGTCTTTATACTGTAACTTTTTGGGACTTACAGTCGTGGCCAAAAGTTTTGAGAATGACACAAATATTAATTTCCACAAAGTTTGCTGCTTCAGTGTCTTTAGATATTTTTGTCAGATGTTACTATGGAATACTGAAGTATAATTACAAGCATTTCATAAGTGTCAAAGGCTTTTATTGACAATTACATGCAGTTGATGCAAAGAGTCAATATTTGCAGTGTTGACCCTTCTTTTTCAAGAACTCTGCAATCCGCCCTGGCATGCTGTCAATTAACTTCTGGGCCACATCCTGACTGATGGCAGCCCATTCTTGCATAATCAATGCTTGGAGTTTGTCAGAATTTGTGGGTTTTTGTTTGTCCACCCGCCTCTTGAGGATTGACCACAAGTTCTCAATAGGATTAAGGTCTGGGGAGTTTCCTGGCCATGGACCCAAAATATCGATGTTTTGTTCCCCCCAGCCAATTAGTTATCACTTTTGCCTTATGGCAAGGTGCTCCATCATGCTGGAAAAGGCATTGTTTGTCACCAAGCTGTTCCTGGATGGTTGGGAGAAGTTGCTCTCGGAGGATGCCCCAAACAATCGGAAAGGGGATTCATCAGAGAAAATGACTTTACCCCAGTCCTCAGCAGTCCAATCCCTGTACCTTTTGCAGAATATCAGTATGTCCCTAAAGTTTTTCCTGGAGAGAAGTGGCTTCTTTGCTGCCCTTCTTGACACCAAGCCATCCTCCAAAAGTCTTCGCCTCACTGTGCGCGCAGATGCACTCACACCTGCCTGCTGCCATTCCTGAGCAAGCTCTGTAGTTGTGGTGCCCCGATCCCGCAGCTGAATCAACTTTAGGAGACGGTCCTGGCGCTTGCTGGACTTTCTTGGGCACTCTGAAGCCTTCTTCACAACAATTGAACAGCTCTCCTTGAAGTTCTTGATGATCCGATAAATGGTTGATTTAGGTGCAATCTTACTGGCAGAAATATCCTTGCCTGTGAAGCCCTTTTTGTGCAAAGCAATGATGACGGCACGTGTTTCCTTGCAGGTAACCATGATTGACAGAGGAAGAACAATGATTCCAATTACCACCCTCCTTTTGAAGCTTCCAGTCTGTTATTCAAACTCAATCAGCATGACAGAGTGATCTCCAGCCTTGTACTTGTCAACACTCACACCTGTGTTAACGAGAGAATCACTGACATGATGTCAGCTGGTCATTTTGTGGCAGGGCTGAAATGCAGTGGAAATGTTTTTGGGGGATTCAGTTCATTTGCATGGCAAAGAGGGACTTTGCAATTCATCTGATCACTCTTCATAACATTCTGGAGTATATGCAAATTGCCATCATACAAACTGAGGCAGCAGACTTTGTGAAAATTAATATTTGTGTCATTCTCAAAACTTTTGGCCACGACTGTACAGTATGTGGTAAGACCTTTATCCAGATATTGTAAATAACACTTATACCTCATTTTACAATTCATCATGACAAAAGAGCTGTATTGGGACCTGTCATGATGTTTTCATGGTGGAGAATGATACATGACCACGTTTGGAGTTGGCACCACATGTGACGACCGTACTCAACATGGAAGAGGTTGCCTCATTGGATGAGATAGCTGCCTTAAGATACTATCTGTGTCCCAAATGGCACCATATTTCCTTTTTAGTGCACTACTTTTTGACATAGCACTCTGGTCAAAAGTAATGCACAAAATAGGTAATAGGGTGCCATTTAGGGCACAGCCGCTCATTTTCCCCATAATTGCCTGTATGGATGTATGGTTCGCATTTCATCGATGAATTGCATAAAACAGCTCATAAATACAATAATTTTCCCTTTACAAATCCAAGAGATCTAGAGCTTTTCATTTAATTTAATCCAAAATGCTCATTTAATTTTCTTAATTCAAATGACAAAGAAGTCTCTTTTCCCATTTCTAACTTCATTCAGTGGTCACATCATGTAACGGCTTTCCTCTTCCTCTTCATCCGAAGAGGAGGAGCATGGATTGAACCAAGACGCAGCGTTGTGATAAGACATGATATTTAATAAACAAAACAGAAAACACGACGAACACTTGAATAATTACAAAACAATAAAACGATGTAGACAGACCTGGACGACGAACTTACATGAAACACGAAGAACGCATGAACAGGAAAAATGACTACATAAAACGAACGAACAAACAAAACCGAAAACAGTCCCGTGTGGCGTAACATACACAGACACTGACACAGGAGACAACCACCCACAACAATCAATGTGAAAACACCTACCTTAATATGGCTCTCAATTAGAGGAAATGAAAACCACCTGCCTCTAATTGAGAGCCATATCAGGTCACCCTATAACCAACATAGAAACACATAACATAGACTACCCACCCAAACTCACGCCCTGACCGTCAAACACATACAAAATAACAGAAAACCGGTCAGGAACGTGACACATCACAACACAAGCAGAACTTCCCTATATTTTAATCTATCATAATGCGTATGATGATAGCACATGTAACACACTGATGTAAAACACTGTGAGTTTTATTAAACTTGTTATGTCTACAGCATTACTATTAAGAGTCTAGTAACAGCCATTGTGCAGAATATTCTCTTCACTTTATTATTTACAATCAGCTAAGGAAAGTGACTAATTGAAAGTCCTCTGTAATCTAGTTTAGTTTATTATATTGTTCTTTCTATTTGATCTGTTACACTATATCTATAATTTCTAATATAACATTTCCTCATCCTGTCTCCTCCTCTCTCATGGTCCACAGCAAAGGAGTGTGGAGGAACTCTGACAGACCAGCAGAAGATCATCCAGTCACCTGGTTACCCAGAGGAGTACCAGGATGAGCAGATCTGCTACTGGCACATCCGTGTGCGCTATGGACAGAGGATACGCCTGCACTTCCTGGAGTTCGACGTGGAGGAGGACACGTCCTGTCTAGCAGACTACCTGGAGATCTATGACAGCTATGACGACGTCTCTGGCTTCGCCGGAAGGTGAGGATCCAGCTTTTGATTGAGTGTGCCTTTGCATTAAGTTTTAGTTTGTTGAGTTTACATTGTATGGTTGATTCAGGGTTGTTACAGTCTTATCCAAGGTGTCAGAAAGTTGCATTGTACTAAATTTATGGATACTCACATAGACTCATAAGACTCTCTTTCCACACAACATAGTGTCATAACATAGGCCACTGTCCTCTAGTGGTGTTTCGTATGACCATTTTGTCCACATGTTACTCTACGATCAAATAAATATATTTATTATTTCCAGGTACTGTGGAGATTACTTACCAGATGACTTAATTAGCACAGGTATGAAACAAACGCATTCCTATTTTATTACCATATTATGATGAATATTCATTATTATAGATCAAGAAGTCACTGTATATTTCTGGCAAGGATTAAAGCAAATGTACACAAGACGGGGTGTGTTGTAACTTTTTTGGTACGGCTGTGCTGCGGTTGTAGGAATGAGGCAAAGCCCTTTTTTAATCATCAATTGTTTATCGATTTTTTGTTATAATGGTTTTCTTTGATAAACTATGTCCACATTTCAAATATCAGGACAGGAGGTATTATCAGTACTTTATACACATAGCAATATATCCATTTATCCATTTAGACTTGAAATCACTGGCCACTTTAATAATGTTTAGATATTTTGCATTACTCATCTCATATGTATATAATGTATTCTATCCTATTCTACTGTATCTTAGTCTATGCCGCTCTGACATTGCTCGTCCAAGTATTTATATATTCTTAATTCCATTCCTTTACTTTAGATTGTGTGTATTGTTAGATATTACTTGTTAGATATTACTGCACTGTTGGAGCTAGAAACACAAGCATTTCTCTACACCCACAATAACATCTGCTAAACACTTGTATGTGACAAATAACATTTGATTTGATAAATCCACATAGCAAGTATCCAAATGTCACCTTTCCCCGTTTCTCTCTCCCACAGGGAATGTGATGACACTAAAGTTCCTGTCCGATGCCTCTGTAGTGGCAGGAGGCTTCCAGCTGGAGTACATTGCTGTGAACTCTTCTCTCCACCACTTCCAGAATGACACCAGCTATTACTTCACTTGACAAATTCTTTAATAGATGCTTTTTTATGTTAATGTTTCCTATTGTATTTATAATGTTGTCGTTTTTACTCATGTAATTGATGTGTGTATCCTTGTTGTCATCAAGGGAAAGCAAATAAATGCTGTATTAAATGTATAACCTCACTTGTTGAATGTTTTATTTGATTTGGGTTTTGTTGAGTATGTCACTACTGTACTTCAGTATGTCACATGTCCCTCCCGATCCTTATCATTGTTTGGGATGATCATTAAAGTTTGAATGGAGTTATTCAGTAAATAATGTTGTAGCACAATTTTGGGATGTTCAGTGAAATTAATTTTCACCACCAATTTGGGACATTGTCAATGGAAAGGCAATACACGATTCCACAGTTACCTGATTAGGCTTACATAGCACAGAGTAATAGGGAGTTAGTTATCAGTATCTTTGGATATAGGCTTTATTATTCTGCGAATGTAGACTAAAATTTAAAAAATAAAAAGGGCATTTGCAGGTATTGCATTTATGCTTAAAAAATATGAAATATCCTATATTACAAGAAGAGAAAGATATATCACATTTGAAAGGGGAAACCTTTAATTTTGTGAAAAGTATATTAGGATATATTGCTATGTGTATAAAGTACTGATAACACCTCCTGTCCTAACACCTCCTGTCCTGATATGTGAAATGCGGACACAGTTTGAGACTACGATCAAAGCATTTCAAGAAACAGAATATTTTGTTTTCTGCTCAGAGTGGGCGGTCCGTGCGTCGGTTCATAGGTGATTTTCAGACAGCGTACTAGTTTCGCGCCAGCGTTTTCGCGGGGAGAGGAAACTACACTGGGAGAGTCAGAGAGAAAGAAAATACGTAAACTATTGCTGAAATAAGATAATATCGCGTATACTTGCAGTATATTATTGGCGTTCATGGTATCATTTTCTTTGATCGTTTGTGTTCTTTCAGGAATTGCAAGGTGAGGAAGTGCATTTGGCTGTGTTTTGTTTGTATTTTCGCGCGATCCGAGGGAGTGACTTGCTAGAAATAAAATACTCGTGGGCAATTGCAAGTTAGATAGTTAGCTACCTGTATTAGTTTTGACAGTATTTCCATTAAAATTATTTAGTAAGTTGAGAATGTGCGTATATTTATGGTATTATATATTTTTTTGTAGATGGCTAGGTAGCAAACCAGTTAGCTAATTTTGTGGCTAACTTACCTAGCTAACCAGCTCACTTCAGATAGTTTTGAGCTAATAAAAAAAAAAAAAAGTTAGTATTAAGCCTATAGGTGTCCTGTATGTTGACCAGCTACTAATGCCCTCTACTTAGAAGGGTAACGTTAGCTAACTAAGGATTGAAGAGTAAGTACAGTTCAGGGATGTTTTGATTCTGGCAGTGATGCCCAGCCTGACCCCTCAGGCTGGGCATGGAAGGATGGAAGGATACACGCTTACACGTTCAACTCATAGCAACTGTGTCAAACAACATGCACATATCCAAATCAAAAATATGAATCCAAAACTCATACAATAAACTGACAATTATGACCTGTCTACCTCTAGTTATCTAGCAAACTAAACAAAAACACCTGTTGAGGCAGAGATGGAACATTGTCACAGTGCCTCTCTCAGCGTCTGCTGCTGATATTGGTGAATGTTGTATTTCCCAGCTCAAGGTTCATGGAGTCAGGGAGAAGACTGTAATGATGTTGCCTCTCTCAGCGTCTGCTGCTGATATTGGTGAATGTTGTATTTCACGGTTTTAGGTGGATGGATATGTGGGTGGCTTTGGGTTGATTGTTTGTCCCATAAAGACACACAGAGATGAATAACAGTGTTATTATTTTCTCCTCTCTGACTGGCTGACTGGTAGGGTCTGAGGAAGGAGGATGGATAGTGGATTGCCTCAGGTTGGCTGTAGGTTAACTCTTGAGTAAAAGTAGCTAGTGTTAAAAACATCCTCTCCCAGCAGGGTTTGAGTGAGGAACCAGGATGATGGCGATGGTGCCTCCGACCAGCTCAGGTCTCCTTCCTCTGCTGGAATCTCTGGAGGATAGCACAGCTGGACAACCGGAGCAGACAGACGCCTACCTCACTATTGCCAAGTAGGTGCTTTAGTTGGACATGCGTAGCCTGTAAGGTGACGTTGTTATCCCTAGATGCTGATCTAAGGTCATGTCAGGTGTATATTCTCTCTAATGAGCTATGGTAGGGGGTAGATCTGTGTCTTGTGTAACTCTATACAAGATGCCTAATTTTCTATCGTAAATGTACACTGTAATTCCTGGGTCTGATTTGTCTTTTCAGTCGTCTCAGTGGAGATGATGGAAAGCAATTCCTCTCTGCAGTAGTAAAGCACTTTCCACGTTTGGGTAAAACTTTCCAGGTGAGTGCTTGCTTTATGTGAAGAATATTTATAAAGCAGTACATTTCCTTTTAAAAAAATTTGTAAAACTTTAATTAACATAGGGATACTGTCATAAATGTCCAGTTGTAAAGCTATTGTCATGTTGTTTTAGACCCATATCTCCAGTCAGAATGCAGAGCTGAGCCAAGCTGCCCTGCAGGCCCTGGGGTTCTGTGTGTTTCATGTCCACGTTGTCTCTGCTATCTCAGGTACTGAACAAGTAGAACACTTCATAGGTTTACATGGGACAAGTGCAACTGGCACAGATAAGCCTAGTCCTAGACTAAGAAGCAGTAATCCAGATGTACATTGAAACTACTTTGTACTCCAAAGGTAGACTTAATTTAGACCCCAATAGAATTCAAGAATGCAGCTGTAGATTACTGAGCATTTTCTTTTTTTCTCACACATTTCAAACAGACATGGCTCAAAAATAAAGAACTTGTCATTTGTTGACTTTGTTTTAAAGAGCACAACCTCTTCTTTGATATGACCCCACATTCATGTCAAGAGGAATAACACTAATTTTGTCTCACTT
Organism: Salvelinus namaycush; assembly: GCF_016432855.1. NCBI lineage: Eukaryota > Metazoa > Chordata > Actinopteri > Salmoniformes > Salmonidae > Salvelinus > Salvelinus namaycush. Next base: position 22,570,436 of record NC_052319.1, on the reverse strand, counting down.
TATGTAATGACACTCACTATATAAAGAATAACACACAACTAAAACCCTAGATTAATGAAATGACTCACTCAAAATGTATTAAGTATAATATATTGTAAATATTATTTACATATATGAAAAATAATCTATAATGTGACCTGAGTACAATATTTATAAAGTATTTCAAAACCCACACAAAGTAGGCTATTTGATCGGCAACGATTCTTACGTCTGTAACAATGTAAAAATACAAACAATTATTCAAACTATTTCAAAATGTAGATAACCTCTCTCAATAAGATTTAGTACAGACCAGGCCTGACACGAAAGGTAGAAATAGTAACTTTGACGACAATTCAGTGAATGCAACAAGTATTAGATAGACAGACCGATAAAGAGAGAAGATACAAAACACAACTGTTCAGGGACAACAACAAAAATGTACGCAATTTCCCTAATAAGATTTGTAGGTTAAATTCATATCACACTGTCACTTGAGTGTTTGGATTTAGCCTACAACATGCCATAAAACGTATTGAAGCATGGCCCCATCCTACAAAGTGGCAGGTGTATAAAGTTGAGCACACAGCCATGCAATCTCCATAGACAAACATTGGAAGTAGAATGGCCTTACTAAAGAGCTCAGTGACTTTCAACGTGGCACCGTCATAGGATGCCACCTTTCCAACAAGTCAGTTTGTAAAATTTCTGCCCTGCTAGAGCTGACCCAACTGTAAGTGCTCTTGTAAAGTGGAAATGTCTAGGAGCAACAACTGCTCAGCCGCGAAGTGGTAGGCCACACAAGCTCAGAAAACAGGACTGCTGTGGTGCGTAAAAAATTCTGTCCTCGGTTGCCACCATCACTACAGAGTTCCAAACTGCCTCTAGAAGCAACAGCAGCACAAGACCTGTTCGTTGAGAGCTTTATGAAATGGGTTTCCATGGCCGCGCAGCCGCACACAAGCCTAAGATCACCATACGCAATGCCAAGTGTCAGCTGGTGTGGTGTAAAGCTCGCCGCCATTGGACTCTGGAGAAGTGGAAACGCGTTCTCTGGAGTGATAAATCACGCTTCACCATCTGGCAGTCCAATGGACAAATCTGGGTTTGGTGATTGCAAGCATAGTGCCAACTGTACACATTGGTGGAGGAGGAATAATGTTTTGGGACTGTTATTCATGGTTCGGGCTAGGCCCCTTAGTTCCAGTGGAGGGCAATCTTAATGCTACAGCATACAATGACATTCTAGATGAGTCTGTGCAACAGTTTTGGGAAGGTTTTTCATTGCTTCAGCATGACAATGCCCCTGTGCACAAAGCGAGGTCCATACAGAGATGGTTTGTTGAGACCCCCCCCCCCCCCCCCACACACACACAGTAAACAGAGATCGGTGTGTAAGAACTTGACTGGCCTGCACAGAGCCATGACCTCAACCCCATCAACCACCTTTGGGATGAATTGGAACACCGACTAGGTTTAATCGCCCAACCTCACTAATGCTCTTGTGGCTGAATGGAAGCAAGTCCCAACAGCAATGTTCCAACATCTAGTGGAAAGCCTTCCCAGAAGAGTGGAGACTGTAATGGCAGCAAAGGGGGGACCAACTCCATATTAATGCACATGATTTTGGAATGAGATGTTCGACGAGCAGGTGTCCATATACATTTGGACATGCAGTGTAGCTTGTCTTTGTATGGCAGGAGTGAGATGATCAAGTGACAGCGATCTTGCCTGACAGCCTAACTACAGAGTTCGCCAGTGTTAGTTGATTAGTGACAAAGCTGGGACAGTTTCCAACTGAATTGTATCGGTAGAAACGTTACTTGGCTATTTAAACAAATATCACCACAACTCTATCATATGAGCTCCACTGCGCGGGCGTCAACCATAACACGACAGCTAAGCTGTCAAATAATAGGAAAACAAGGCAATGAATGTATAGCCTATGAATATCTTTACCTAGCGAACAGGACAAACCATGACTTAAGCCCAACAGATAAACACAAACTACTTTAATCTCCATTTTGGTGGCTTGCTAGCTGGTTGTCTGTATGGCTGACTAGTGAAAGTGACAGCTGAGCTCAGCATTAATTTACCGCCACAGTACTTTTCTTGCCTGACAAGCAGCGTGGGCTCTTTCCATATGAATTACATTGGTAGAAACAAGACAAAACAACCAATTAGTTAGCGGAGTATATACAGCCTAACACTGCAGCTATTCCCGTGAGACAGAGAGCAATCATTTGAGCTCCTGCTCCACCGCTGATGTGCTCACCTGTCTGTACCAAACATGTGATCATGACAGGATTTGCTAATTGGAGAGCAGCATCAAACATCAACAACACCAAGCATATATCTGCTGTTGACTTATTTCACTCACCTCGACATCATCACTTTCAAAGTGCAAAGACGTGTCTGAATTCGTATCGCCAAACGACATAGAATACAGCCTCTTCCACTGTGAAAAGTCGTGGCCACTCCGTCATTTTGAGTAATTAAGTGATGTTATTTATTTTAAAAAGTCAAATGAAATCATGCCCTGTTTCTGGTTGATGACGTCAGCCACGGGTTGTTAGCAAGTACATTTTCCCAATAATGACACAGATAATTTTCTTAATCTTTGTTCTGGAAACACACCTGTAATGTATGATAAGGATGAAGATAATGTGATTTGTAATCCTCCCTTTTCCCACAGCTAATTTTGCAGAGGAAATATTGTCAGCACTTTCCTCTCTGGTGGTGAAGTCCACAGACAAGAACACATGCACACGAGCATTATGGGTAATTTCCAAACAGAACTTCCCTACAGAGGTGGTGGCCAAGAAGGTTCCAGAGATCCTGAGGGCCCTGGAGTGTGTGCGTTCGAGAGAAGACATCCAGTCTGTAGTTATGGAGCACGAGTCTCTGAATGTTGTCATAAGGTATACAAACCCACCCACTCATGTACTCCTACCTCGTAATCAATAGCTTTGGTTGGGTATATGACCCTCGTTTAGGAAAGCACCATTTAATGGTTTAGTGTGATAACGCTTACACTAAGCAGATGGATGTTACAGTACTTTACCTTGCTCAACATTCTGTCTCTGTTTTGGCTTGTGTTCATAGCTCCTGGGCTGGAGGAGACTGGCCTGACTTTATTTCAGTGATCATCAGCACTTTCTCTGTCATGACACACTCTCTCTGTGGTCAGTTTGTTGGAGCAGGCCTCAGCCCAGATGGGTGAGGATGCAGTACAGTGGGCCAAGCTGGTCATCCCCCTGGTGGTCCACTCAGCTTCTAAGGTGCGCCTGCGGGCGGCAGCAGCCCTGGAGATGGGCCTGCCTCTACTTCTGGAGAAACAGAAGGAGGTGGCTGCCATCGTAGAACCTCTCATGTCCTCAGTGAGTCTTTTTTACTCTGTCGTTGTGTCTAGGCCAGGTTACTGTCAAATCACTTTGTGACAACTGCTGATGTAAAAACGGCGCTAGAAATGCGTTTGATTGAAATGGAAGGTTTGGAAATGCAGCACATCAAACGCAGCATGTTTCATGCAGGTTTCTTCACATTCTGACATGTATCTTGTTTCACTCCAGAAACTCATCCCAGAGCTCCAGAAACTGTTCTCCACGAAGAACGAGACCAACGTGCTGAAACTCTGGCCGTTGTTTGTCAGGCTCCTGGGGAAGGTAAGGCTTGGTCATGCTTTATGGTTTGAAACCTGCACCATTTACTACTTATTCGCTACTTATCAAATTAATTTATATAGCCCTTCTTACATCAGCTGATATCTCAAAGTGCTGTACAGAAACCCAGCCTAAAACCCCAAACAGCAAGCAATGCAGGTGTAGAAGCACGGTGGCTAGGAAAAACTCCCTAGAAAGGCCAAAACCTAGGAAGAAACCTAGAGAGGAACCAGGCTATGAGGGGTGGCCAGTCCTCTTCTGGCTGTGTCGGGTGGAGATTATAACAGAACATGGCCAAGATGTTCAAATGTTCATAAATGACCAGTATGGTCAAATAATAATAATCACAGTAGTTGTCGAGGGTGCAGCAAGTCAGCACCTCAGGAGTAAATGTCAGTTGGCTTTTCATAGCCGATCATTAAGAGTATCTCTACCGCTCCTGCTGTCTCTAGAGAGTTGAAAACAGCAGGTCTGGGACAGGTAGCACGTCCGGTGAACGGGTCAGGGTTCCATAGCCGCAGGCAGAACAGTTGAAACTGGAGCAGCAGCACGGCCAGGTGGACTGGGGACAGCAAGGAGTCATCATGCCAGGTAGTCCTGAGGCATGGTCCTAGGGCTCCGGTCCTCCGAGAGAGAGAAAGAGAGAATTAGAGAGCATACTTAAATTCACACAGGACACCGGATAAGACAGGATAAGTACTCCAGATATAACAGACTGACCCTAGCCCCCCGACACATAAACTACTGCAGCATATATACTGGAGGCTGAGACAGGAGGGGTCAGGAGACACTGTGGCTCCATCCGATGATACCCCCGGACAGGGCCAAACAGACAGGATATAACCCCACCCACTTTGCCAAAGCACAGCCCCCACACCACTAGAGGGATACCTTCAACCACCAACTTACCATCCTGAGACAAGGCCGAGTATAGCCCACAAAGATCTCCGCCACGGCACAACCCAAGGGGGGGCGCCAACCCAGACAGGAAGATCACGTCAGTGACTCAACCCACTCAAGTGACGCACCCCTCCTTGGGACGGCATGGAAGAGCACCAGTAAGCCAGTGACTCAGCCCCTGTAATAGGGTTAGAGGCAGAGAATCCCAGTGGAGAGAGGGGAACCGGCCAGGCAGAGACAGCAAGGGCGGTTCGTTGCTCCAGTGCCTTTCCGTTCACCTTCACACTCCTGGGCCAGACTACACTCAATCATATGACCCACTGAAGAGATGAGTCTTCAGTAAAGACTTAAAGGTTGAGACCGAGTCTGCGTCTCTCACATGGGTAGGCAGACCATTCCATAATGGAGCTCTATAGGAGAAATCCCTGCTTCCAGCTGTTTGCTTAGAAATTCTAGGGACAATTAGGAGGCCTGCGTCTTGTGACCGTAGCGTACGTGTAGGTATGTACAGCAGGACCAAATCGGAAAGATAGGTAGGAGCAAGCCCATGTAATGCTTTGTAGGTTAGCAGTAAAACCTTGAAATCAGCCCTTGCCTTAACAGGAAGCCAGTGTAGGGAGGCTAACACTGGAGTAATATGATCAACATTTTTGGTTCTAGTCAGGATTCTAGCAGCCGTATTTAGCACTAACTGAAGTTTATTTAGTGCTTTACCCGGGTAGCCGGAAAGTAGAGCATTGCAGTAGTCTTAACCTAGAAGTAACAAAAGCATGGATTCATTTTCCTTCATAATTTTTGGACAGAAAGTTTCTGATTTTTGCAGTGTTATGTGGATGGAAAAAAGCTGTCCATGAAACAGTCTTGATATCTTCGTCAAAAGAGAGATCAGGGTCCAGAGTAACGCCGAGGTCCTTCACAGTTTTATTTGAGACGACTGTACAACCATCAAGATTAATTGTCAGATTCAGCAGAATATCTCTTTGTTTTTTGGGACCTAGAACAAGCATCTCTGTTTTGTTCGAGTTTAAAAGTAGAAAGTTTGCAGCGATCCACTTCCTTATGTCTGCAACACAGGCTTCTAGCGAGGGGAATTTTGAGGCTTCACCATGTTTCATTGAAATGTACAGCTGTGTCATCCGCATAGCAGTGAAAGTTAACATTATGTTTTCGAATGACATCCCCAAGAGCGCGAAATTGTCTTACTTTTCTACTACGTAATGGTTAGGGAGTGAATTGGGCAGTGCATGTAATGATCTCCTTGGCTCTTCTTGGCTCTTCAGAAGTTGTATTGAAACACTGTGAATTGTGTTCCATCCCACAGCTGCTCCATAGAGGTGGTCCCTTCATCAACTCCCTGCTTGGCCTGGAGGAACTGGGCTTCCGTAGCTCCTCCCCAAACATCAAGAAGATCGCCTTCATTGCTTGGAAGAGCCTGATTGACAATTTCGCGCTCAACCCAGGTGTGTACAAGAAAACAGCATGCTTTGACTTAATCCAATTTAATTGAGTTGCTGCTTTTTAGTCTTTACTTTCATCAGCTGTTTTACTTTCAAATGTATTTTAATTGAGGTTTCTATGACGTGGTTTATAAGATACTCTAGTGAACATCCACTGAGTCCTCACACATTATTTTCTATGGAGATCATGTGCTAAGCGACTTGATTCTCACTGTTGAGTTAGGAAAGTTTACAAAAATATTACTCCTCAAACAGAAAACTATGAGGACCACTCAATAACAGTTGAACATGTTACTTTATGTATTTGTGGTTTAGGGAAGTTCTATACCAGGAGTCTCCAACCTTTCCTAGCATGAGAGCTACTTTTAAATGATGAAACATGTCGTGAGCTAGCTTTCAAATAGGCACTCTGTATTTTCCAGAATTCCCTTTTCTGTTATATTTTTCTGTTTTGGGATTTTAGAAAGCTAACTGGTTACACAAAGTGAATGATTGACAAATGCGCGCACCACACAAACATACAGGGGAAATATTGCTGGAAATTAATTGGCAGATAATGTGATTTTTTTTGTGTTGCCAATTGTGGCTAGCTAGGGGTGTAGACCCCTGTTCTATATGGACTGTAACTGCCTGTCTCCTCTGTACTGTAGAGATCCTGTTCTATACGGACTGTAACTGTCTGCCTGTCTCCTCTGTACTGTAGAGATCCTGTTCTATACGGACTGTAACTGTCTGCCTGTCTCCTCTGTACTGTAGAGATCCTGTTCTATACGGACTGTAACTGTCTGCCTGTCTCCTCTGTACTGTAGAGATCCTGTTCTATACGGACTGTAACTGTCTGCCTGTCTCCTCTGTACTGTAGAGATCCTGTTCTATACGGACTGTAACTGTCTGCCTGTCTCCTCTGTACTGTAGAGATCCTGTTCTATACGGGCTGTAACTGTCTGTCTGTCTCCTCTGTACTGTAGAGATCCTGTTCTATATGGACTGTAACTGTCTGCCTGTCTCCTCTGTACTGTAGAGATCCTGTTCTATACGGGCTGTAACTGTCTGCCTGTCTCCTCTGTACTGTAGAGATCCTGTTCTATACGGACTGTAACTGTCTGCCTGTCTCCTCTGTACTGTAGAGATCCTGTTCTATACGGGCTGTAACTGTCTGCCTGTCTCCTCTGTACTGTAGAGATCCTGTTCTATACGGACTGTAACTGTCTGCCTGTCTCCTCTGTACTGTAGAGATCCTGTTCTATACGGACTGTAACTGTCTGCCTGTCTCCTCTGTACTGTAGAGATCCTGTTCTATATGGACTAACTGTCTGCCTGTCTCCTCTGTACTGTAGAGATCCTGTTCTATATGGACTAACTGTCTGCCTGTCTCCTTTGTACTGTAGAGATCCTGTGCAGTGCCAAGCGTCTAAAGTTGCTGATGCAGCCCCTCAGCTCCATCCAGGTGAGGACTGAGGCCCTCCTGCTCACCAAGCTGGAGGTCTGGTGGTACCTGGTGGTCAAACTGGGAGCCAACTTGCCCGCACATTTTGAACAGGTACGGCTCGTGTTTCACCTACTGTTTTATGTACATGTTTATACTGCCCATTTTGAACAGGTACAACAAGCATTTCATCTTTATATTGGAATAACATAACCTGATAATGTGTTAGGACTCTGAGCAGGATTTGTTACTGGAGAATTAAGAGATTCATTTGAGAACCTGAATCTACTCATGTATTCTCTTATCTGATGTTTGCATGCAACGTTATCATTGCCCTTCTTTTTTAACCACACTTGTGGTTTTGTGAAGTAATGTGTTACTGTTGTTGACTAGTAGTCTGTGTTGTCAGGTTGGTGTACCTCTCCTCCAGTGCACCCTGGGCCCTGACTCGGCCCTGCCAGCCACTCCTTCCAGGAGCTCCAGCCAGTGCAGTGCTGTGGGGACCACTACTCCTAAATCTGGTACAGTCTCCCTCTGACTGCCTTCACCTACCTTCTATTGACTAGTACTGGCAAATATCGTCTGCTGCTCGTTAGCGGTTTTGCTTTCAATTTGCATGCGTGACTTGCCGATATGTACTTGTATTTACCTAGTAGCGTATAGAACAGCATTACTTAATATTCTCATGTTGGATATACCTGACATGTGCCACCAGGAATTGACTTGTGGAAACATTGGATGTAAAAAATGTAACTGAATGTTTTACTCTGAGATTCATACGTCATTGATGAATCACTCTTCCCCCGCCCCACCAGGTTCCCCAGCGTTCTCTAGCACTACGGTGCCCCGTCTGAACCTAAACACCAGTGTGGTGGTGGCCCAAGCCTACCCCTCCATCCAGCTGCTGGGACTAGAGATGTTGTTGCACTACCTCCTGGGGCCAGAAGTCACAACCGCTGCAGCCAAGAACAAGCTGACGCTCAGCCTGGGTGAGAGAAAAAGAGATATAATTGAGATATAGAAATAGAATGGTTGCTACCACAATTTTATTTGCAGCTCTGTGGCGCTGTTTGAAAATTATTTGCCCTTTGAACCTGTGGAGGTGTAGAACTAGTTTAATAAATGTTTGTGTTACCGTGGGATGACACACACATTACCCATGTGCAATGCCTGTAAAGTTAACTGTGTCAGATTAAAAATAATTGTTGGAACCTGCTTGCTTGTTTCTGACTTGACCGACCCTCTTTGTTTTCTCAGAACCTATTTCTCACCCCTTCCTGTCCAGCCCCTTCTCCTTCACCAAGCACGCCCCTCTGCTGATCACTGCTGTGCACGACAGCTTCATCTGCATCGGCAAAGACGCCCCAGGTACCTACCTGCCCTCAAGTAACTCACTGCAATTGACAAGAGCATAGTCTCAATGACAGCCATAATGGCTCTGACGACCATTTTAGTAGGGATGTGGTAAAAGAAAATCTATAGTTATTTTGGACAATATTATAGCGATACTTGTAATTCTCTTTTTTGTTAAGTGGCATAGGCATAAAAAAAATTGAGCCATCATGTTTTCAGCACTTTTTTTCCATGACTGATCAAAACAAATTTTGAAGTGGATTTAATAAAGGACAACAATAACGGATTGTAACTTTCACCTGGATTAACCTGGTCAGTCTGTCATGGAAATAGCAGGTGTTCTTAATGTTGTGTTTACTCAGTGTATGGTGAGCAATATGTTTGGAACATCAAATTGCAATAAAATCGCTGTTTTGAATCGCAATACATTTAGGATCCTGATAATCACAATACATTTAGGATCCTGAGAATCACAATACATTTAGGATCCTGAGAATCACAATACATATTGTATCGGTACCTAATTATAGCAATAATACTGTATGGTGAGCTCCCTGGCAATTCCAGCCCTACAGTAGAGCCATTGTATGTAGTCTCGAAGACTGTTCCAGAGCCAGCCTCAGTGTATAGCTGTTTCTTCCTCTGCTAGTCAGGTAGCCAGGGAGAGGATATAAATCATCTATGGGCCAGTTAGGAAAAATATAAACCTAACTTCCTTCCACTTTGCATGCTATTCAGCAGGCCTTTCCCCAAGAGCAGATGCCGCAGGCTCCAAAAATTCCCTAGTACAAGCTGCAGCATGCGGCAAGCCAGGCCTGTAACACGTGTGTGTGTGAGAGGCTGCGTTTACACAGACAGCCTCATATTTGTATCACTAATTGGTCTTTTGACCAATCAGAGCGGCTCTGAGTAATATCTGATATCATTGGTCAAAAGACCAATTAGTGGAATAAATATCAGAATTGGGCTGCCTGTGTAAACGCAGCCAGAGAGAAGTACTCTCTCCATAAAGGGGATTGGATAGCTCTGGCTTGACTTGCTGCCGTGGAAGAGCTCCCTCACATCGACTAGTAATTGGAAACAGCCTCTGAGAGTCACTGCTTGGGGGTGGAGGAGAGTTGGAAGGAATGATTGTATGTGTAGAAGTGCATGTGTGGGGGGGGTTAAATGACTGTGCCACTTCATGTGGGGTGACTCGCCTTTTCTCTCTCTCCCCTGCAGATGCCTTGCTTGCCCTAATATGGAAGAACCTCGTCAGTTTCGTAAGCACAACGATTGATGCTGGTGAGTGCCGCGGTCCAACCACATCAGATTGGAGTTAGGGTTTCGTCTCTATCATGATTTAGGCCTGCAGTCTATCCAGGAAGCTCTGTAATCTCACTCACTGATGCGCTAGTTTCAGCCTTGGCTAGCTCCTCTATAGCAGTGTTTCCCAAACGTCTCCTCGTTACCCCCAACCGTTCCACTTACTTTATGTATTGCAGTACTGGCACAGCTGAGTCAACTAATGAAGGGCATGGTGATCAGTTGACCAGTAGGGTCATTTATAAGTGTGCTATTACTGGAATAAATCAAGTAAGTGGAACGACTGGAGCGGTTTGGGAAACATTGCTCCGTTGGAATGATAGACCATCATGCTGCGTGCCTCACTCTGCTTGGATGAGTAATGCCATAGTTTAACCTCACTCCATCTTCATTTAGTTGGCTAATATTGGGAAATGTTCTGTTCTGTGGCTGCTGCTCTGTTGGACTGACCCTTCCAGCCATGGGGTCAGCCCTGCGGCCCCACACAGAGTACCAGAGCTGGGCCTGAGTCCTCTTTGTCAGGGGGGAGAGCAGAGACCCCAGCCTCCCCCCACCCCAGGCCCTACCCCACTGTCATCAGTTTAAGTCTGAGCGGACATCAGACCTTCGGGTCTGAAACCGCTGTGACGAGGAATGAAATCTGAGGGGCAAGACCCCAGTGATGACCTTCAAAAGAAATTACATAAATGAATCTCAAGTCTTTCCTTGATAACTTGCGTCCTTTCTCCTTGCCTCTTTCTCAAAAAGTAAATTCAAGGTCCCTCCCCTTGGACCTTCTCCAATGTGTTTTGAGAAGGTGGTGAGGAGAGAGGAAAAACCAATGGCGATCCACCCCTAGTATGTTGTCTTTGTTTGTCTCTCATCCTGTCCCTTGTACCTGTGTTACTGTGACAGCAGGCAATAAGAAGGAAAGGCAGGGCTCTGAGGTGCTGACCTTGCTGCTACAGGCTCTACAGAGCATCATCTCCTCAGAAGCCCTCCCTGCCAACAGGGCTCTGGTAAGACCTGCCTCCACCACTGTACTACACCTACTCTTATTCTACAACACCTCCAACCAGGACTGGTCTTCTGGTAGCCCATGTTGGAAACTAAAAGCTAAAGTCTTACTAACTTCTGTTAATGAGTCTGTTTTGGTCCAGGAGTTTTTCATACAAGTGTCAGGAGACCACCTTGAATGTAGATGTCCTGGATATCTCTCAATGCCCTGAAGCGCCACACTTAGCTTGTAAAAGGGGCTGCTTTAATGCTTTCAGTAGATGGTTTTCTTACTGACTCTCTCAACAGAGTCTGCTGGAATTGACAGTGAAGGGTATCCCTCAGAGAGTACTGGGATCTGCCTCTTACCAAGTGGGCAAAATGGATGTACTGAATGTGAGTTTCTGCCTCTTCTCTTTCTGTTCAGCTGTATGCAGGGTGTATCTGATTATGCTCTTGACACAGATCTAGGATCATTGGGAAAGGGACCATGTAAGCAACAGTTTCCATACGTAATAAACTGAAATGCAGTAGGTCCATCCTGTGGCTTCCTGCTAGCTCTGACTCCTTTGTTGCACACAATCTTAATCCCACCCATGAAAGCTGAACTATAGAATGTTCCCTGAGACATAGCTATAGACTCCTATGATGCCGTACTGATGACAACCCTGTGACCTGCTCTGTAACGACGTCTTCTCTAGATCAGTGTAAATGAACATCCTGCAGTGTCTTTGATATGGGAGCCAGATGTGTTCTGAATTCTGTGTGTGGTCCTGTGTGTGGTGTGGTTACATTGTCTCCTCTGTCTCTGCCCCAGGGAACCCCAGCTCTGTTCTTGATTCTCCTGTTCTACAACCACAGTCTGGTGGCAGGCTTCATAGAGGATGAGAGGTGGGTTTCCCCCTGTCTTACCATAAACAAATGTAGCAGCCACATGTCTTTTTCTGGTCTTATTTGAGTTGTATCTGTCTCTGCCCGCCCACAGGTTCTTCCTGTGTTTGGAGACACTGGTGAGTTGTGGTCTGTCCGGCCCCACGTCCCCCCTGGCGTTTGGGGAGGCCGTCCTGGGGACGGTTGGGCGCAGCGCAGGGACTCTGGGGAACAAAGAACAGCTTTGGAGGATGTGGAGCCTGGTGGTCAACCCGCTGACCGACACCATCACACAGGTTAGAAAGGGACACACCGTGTAACTGACATCTGTTCATGTCATGTAAATGCTCTAGAACTGCACTGCATGCGATGCTTGTTTGTTTAGATGCAAGAACAATTTTGCCAAGGGGTCACCTTAAACAAACTATGATTTATATTTCCCCTACGTGTTGCATAGATGGAGATAGAGGTGGCGATTGGTTTAATAAGATTTTCCTCCCTCGTCACAGACCAATGAGGTGAACCAAGGGGACGCTCTGGAGCACAGCTTCAGTGCTGTGCTCACTGCCCTGATGTTCCCCATCATACACCTGCTACCTGGCAAGGTTCTGCCACAGGTGAGTCTGAGATGGCATACTGTATCCAGACCTGCCAACCTGCATGCATTTTGCGTTCCATGCATGCAATGTGAGGTCAATGTACGCTTGTATGGAAAAACGACCCTTGAATACACAACAATAGGCTTCTAGTTGGCACATTATGGTTTTTGACTCAACTGTCTGAAGTTGTTGGTGTTGGCCAAGCACATAACCACTTATTTCTTGTTGGTTCCTTAGCTAAGGTGTCAATACGACAAAGGTAGTTAGCTGCAGCGTTTGGTCAACTAAGCGAGAAACACTTTCTAGCCCGCACATGCTTTGATATTTGCAACGGGAGTATGAGCAAGCGCATGGACAAGCAGAAACGATAATGTAGGCCTATGTTAATGAATCAGTTCTTGACCAGTCCTCTTAATATAGCTGTTAGGCCTATGTCAACAGTGGGCTGCGGATGTGATAGTCAGTTCACCAATGACGAGGCATGTTGAAAGAATGGTATCCTAGTTGTCAGACCGAACTAGATGGATGAGGTCGGGGATGGGGAACTGAAACAAGCTCATACAGGCCTAGTTCAGTTGTTTGATATTCCAGATAACCAACAGTAAGCTAGACTACGACAACATTCAGAAGAAGCCACTTAACATTTTCACCAGACTATCCAGATAGACACCTGTTAGAATAATCATCACCCCTACATTTAACCTAGAAAAATGTGAGTGTCATTGAGACCACCTCAATTTAATTCAGCATCAAACAAAACGTCTATGTTGCGTACATTGTTTGATATGTAAGACTTTCAGGAAATGGCAGATACAGGTTTTTCAAAAATGCAAAATGCTCCAACTTCCTGAGGGGCGAAGTTGACTGACCCCCACCCAACCAACCAACCGTAGGCCTACATCAGCACCATGTTGTCAGAAAATCCTGGGGAGAGCACTGATGTGTACATTTTAAACGTATTTCTAGTTGGCTACCATAGACCAACCAAGTACCCATAAGTCTAGACTACTATTCATACTGAGGCAGTCTGCCAACATCATAGTTAGGCAAAACAACTGTGCATTTGCCTATGATTTGAGCAGTGTGGGTGTCGCACGTGCGCCGTTGTGGGGGCCGGCGCCGTGCTGAAGTGGTAAAAATTGGTTGGCAGGTCTGCTTATCTTTTAAAAGATCATGCTATAAACCACGGTTGAACCTATTGAGTGCGTTGCTCTAATTTCAGTCATTTCAAGTGAAGTACCTTACTGTCAGTGTGATCTGAGTGGATCAGTTTGAGAAAGGTGAGGAGGCGCAGATTCGCCTGTCTCATAATGAGGGCTGGAATGCAGGGTAGTTTGAAGATATGTGATTCTGCGTTGTCCCACTGCAATGTGGTCAATCTCAAACATGCTTTCTGCCTCTGTAGATGACTCAGAAGTCCATGCTGGGTACGTGGTGCAGGTTGTATAAGGTGTTTGCCCGCTGCTCTGCCCTGGTGGCCACGGCCGAGGAGAACGTCTGCTGTGAAGAGCTGTGTGTCAAGATGGCTGCCATATTGGACAGAAAGGCCCTGAAGGTAAGCGGGAGGGGACCTCTGCACTATACCCAACACCCAATGGTTATCTTATTTACCAGAGTTGGTAGCCTTTTGATGAATACTGTTGTCCAGTAGTTTGTTCAGATTCACTGAGCGTTCCATGCCCATTTGTTTATTCTCCAGGTTCCAGCAACGTTGCATGCGGTTGCTAACATCCTCCTGGTCATCGCTGAGAGTGCAGACTTCTCTCCTTACACACCACAGTTTCAGCAGAAGATGAAATGTAAGATGCTTTTAGCACTGTTTTAACCAGAAATTGAAGTTTTAACCATATTTTAAAAACTGTTTTTCTCACAAATGCAAGGTGTTTAACTCAATGGGCTTGATGTTTACTTACCCTCCCCTCGTCCCTTCCAGCTCCCCACACCCATCTAACCTGGGTGCGTAAGAAAAGCAAGGCGCTGGGGAACCTGTCTACCTTCCAGACCCTGCTGGTTCAATCCCTTGAGACCTTCAATGCACTGGAGGCCCATGAGACGGTCCCTAATGGTACAGGCCTAGCCCTGGTCTCCATCCTCTCTATCTTGTTCTCTAATCTGTCTCTGGGTACAGCCATCCAGGAGGCCCTAGCCTCTCTCTCACATCCCCTCGTAGCCCTCTATGAACAGGCTGGGAGGACTCCAAATGAGCAGCGTAAATGTACCTCAAGTCTTGGAGCAAAGGTGTGTTGAAATGTTTTCCATTTCGTTTCTTTATCTGTACTGGATCTCTATATAAACTACTGCATTAATGTTATATACTGAACAAAAAATATAAATGCAGCAATTTCAACTATTTTACTGAATTAAAGTTCATATACGGAAATCGGTCAATTGAAATGCATTCATTAGGCTCTAATCTATGGATATCACATGACTGAGCGGGAGCGCAGCTATGGGTGTGGGCCTTTGAGGGTATAGGCCCTCACACTTGGGAGCCAAGCCAATCAGAATTAGATTTTCCCCACAAAAGGGCTTTATTACAGACAGAAATACTCCTCAGTTTCATCCCTTGTCCAGGTGGCTGGTCTCAGACAATCCCGCAGGTGAAGAAGCCGGATGTAGAGTTTTTGAGGCCGGTTGGATGTACTGGCAAATTCTCTAAAACGGCATTGGTAGAGAAATTAACATTAAATTCTCTGGCAACATTTCTGGTGGACATTGCTGCAATCAGCAAGCCGGTTGCACGCTCCCTCAAAACTGACCAAACTTCAAATTTTTGGGGGTGGCCTTTTATTGTCCCCAATACAAGGTGCACCTATGTAATGATCATGCTGTTTAATCAGCTTGTTGATATGCCACACCTGTCAGGTGGATGGATTATCTTGGCAAAGGAGAAATGCTCACGAACAGGGATGTAAACAAATTTGAGAGAAATAATCTTGCTGCGTATGTAGCATTTCTGGGATTTTTTATTTCAGCTCATAAATCATGGGACCAACACATTACATGTTGCGTTTATATTTTTGTTCAGTTTCTAAGTAATTGATTCTTTCTTTGCATGCTTCATATCTTTAACTGATCGTCTGTGTCTGGGTGCTAGTCTCACTATAAGTGTGTTCTTTCCCTGCAGCTGGAGAAGCTCCTGAGTGATGTCTTGGGGTGCCTGCAGATCCGTTCAGCCCTGGCCTATGATGATGAGCTGCTGTCCCTGCTGTCCCCCTTGCTCTGTGTCCTGTTCCTCCATCGACGCAAGCAGGTCCGCTCCTTAGCTGCACAGTTCTGGAATGCAACCTTCGCCAACACTCTGGTCCTCGTCTATCCAGAGGAACTCAAGTAAGAATCTGTTTGGGCGTTAAGTTGAGCCATATTATATTTATGGGGTGATTTCCTGGACCAGTACCATATTCAGTGGAGAATCTCCAATAAAACTGCTTTAAAGTCCAGCAATGTATTTATCTGGGTCCTGAAAACTGGCCCTAAACCGACCCTAAAGGTTTTCGTGTTTGCTAATGTTTGTTTTTTCCAGGCCGGTGTTGAGCCAGGTGAAGCAGAACACTCCTATCCTTCTACCTGGGTTTCAGTCTGTTGAACTTCCAGATGAGCTCAGTGGACAGGACTCAGTGAGTGTTTTCCATGTTGAATAAGTCAAATTGCCGCAGGTTTCATATGAATGGTGTAATAATCCCTGGATTATGTTTTGTGGATGCAGAGTGAGAGCTCTCAGCTGGAGACCAAACTGAGTGGAGTACATGTCACTTCTGGGGTGAAGAGAGATTCTCTACTGCCCAGGGCTGAGGAGATGAAGGACAGGAACTCCAACACCTCTACCAAGCCCGTCTCTGTAAGTGCTGCTTTTACCCAGTCATTTCCTGTGTATGAATTCCATTTCAATTCCCCACATTGAGGAAAAATGGAATTGACTCAATTGAAATGGAATTCTTTATTCTCTGAACCCCATGACCAAATCTTGTGCTAGGCAGCTTTCTTACAAAGGCTGTCAAAACACAGTAAGTTGTCTCTATTGCCACCATTTGCATCATATTAGAGCTGACTTTTATTCCCTCCCTATCAGACAAAACTTGACTTTGGTTCTCACAAGCTGCCTCGCAGAGAGGAACTGGAGGAGCAGGCCTCGATAGACTTTGTGTTCATCCCCCCTGAGACCAAGGAGAGAGTTCTCACTGAGCACCAGAAAGAGGTCAAGAGAACCAAAAGGTCAGTTTCGGGCAAATCAACTTTGTTAATTTAAATCTCTTTATGTCGTCTTTTTTTATTTTTGCCTTATTTAGACAAATCAACAAACATTTTCTCACTATAATGCTTTTGTATGGGTTTTATTCTAAAGGGTTGACATCCCTGCCATGTACAACAACCTGGATGCTTCCCTTGATACCACAGTCTTCACCCAGTACACACAGAGTCAGGAGGAATCACTGTAAGTAGTTGGCTGCTGCCGTTACACTGTATACCACTAATCTATCAACATTGGGGGACGCAGTGGTTAAAACATGAATATCTTTTTCAGGGACAAATTACCAGCAGATGAGCAAGCCGAAGATGCCGCTAAAGATGAGGGTAAATCAGAGGTAAATAAAATCTAACAACAAAAGTTATTAATTGTTACATTTGCCCCCGAGGTCTGAATTATGATTTTTGTTTTGGCCCTGATGAACTGTTTTCATTTAAATTAAAACATAAAAGCCATGAAAGCTAACAGCCTTTTTCCTCAAACGCAAAAGAAAGTGAAAATACAAATCAAATGTCTCTGCATTCTTTTCTCCACAGGGTAACGTGAAAATGGATGAAGCTTCTGAGGTTTTGGCAAAAGACACCCAGGATTATATCAGTCCAACCAATGAGATGGCAGAACCGGCAATGGAAGAGGAGCCTGCTGAGGAAGTACATCTTGAGTCTGCAGATGTTTCCATGGAGGATGCCAATGAAGACGTTCCGTTGGAGGACTCCGATGTTGCCATGGAGTCTAGAGAAGAGGGCACCAGCCCAATTCTTTCTGGCGGCTCTGATATCATCTCAGGGACACCTAAGAAACACAACAGTCGTCGCCAGTCCTTCATCACTCTGGAGAAGTATGCTGAGGGGAAGCCTGCTAGTCCTGCCAGCGTGGTGAAGTTTACAGGCCCCCTCACCAGGACCTTGGACAGCCAGGAGCAGGAGCCTGCCTCACAGAAACCATCGGCAGAGACTGAGGCTGACACAGACCGACAGGACTCCCAGGAGACTGAACAAGTAAGACACAAAAGCTCCAGGAATGAGTCTTCCCTAAAGGAGGGAGAGGAACACGAATCTTCAGAAAACAAAAAGGAATCCGAAGTTGAGATAATCGCTGAGAAACGGTCAAGTGAAACCACAGAGGACGATGTCATCCCAGACACCCAGACTCAGGAAGTACTGAAGGAAGGTCCAGTTCCTGCAGTTGAAGAAGTAATGGGAAACAACGGTCAGGAAGAAGAGGAATCTAAAGGTCTTTTGGAAGATTCTACCAGCTCCCAGTCCACTCTGAGCCAAGGTGAACCAAGGCGGTCCGGACGGCGGAGGAGTAGGCCACTGAGACCAGGAGAGGACGCAGAGGAACAAGATGATATAGACAAACGGACAAAGTCTCAACCTGGAGAGGATGTGAGTCAAACTGATTCACAAAAGACTATTCCCTCTCTTGCCAGTCCAACTGATAGTCAGTCACAAAGTAGAGCCAGCAGGAGAAGTAAGCTGGCTGTTGAGAAGGATGGTGGAAAAGACAAGCTGAGAACGAGAAGTCACAAGGAAGTGAGTGAGTTGAGTCAATCAAATTCACAGGTTGCCACACCTTCACCTGCTGGTGATAGCAACAGCCAATCACAGGGTTGGAGGAGCAACAAATTGGTCAGGGAATCAGAGGAGCTGGTAAAAGACAAACGGAAGAGGAGAGGTGTTGCAAAGGAAGAGCTCAGTCAAAGTGACTCCCTAACGGTCACTGCCTCTGATAATGATAGCCAATCACAGAGTAGACGTAGTCAGAGGAGTAAGCTGGCTGTGGAAGTAGAGGATGATGGCAATCAGAAACAAAAGGGTAGTAAGGCTCAGAAGGAGAAGCCAAGTCAAACAGATTCACATGTAGCCACACCATCTCAACTAGAGAGTCAGTCACAGGGTAGAACAAGCAGGAGCAAGGCCGTCAGTGATTCGGAGGAGTTTGATCTCCTAGACAAGGTTGAAAAGCAGTATCCTACTGAGGAGGAGCAAAGCCAAAGTGATTCTCAGATGGCCACACTATCTCCTGCTGCTCAAACAGGAGATGAACAATCACAGGGTACATCAAGCAGGAGGAGTAAATTGGTCACAGAGTCCGAAGAACAGGGTAAAGACAAACAGAAGAGAAGAGTTGGCACGGAAAACACACTCAGTCAAATTGACTCAAAGATCACCACACCTTCAGCCACATCTTCAGTCACTCCGAAAGACAGCCAGTCACAGGGTAGAGCAAGCAGGAAAAGCAAGGTGCCCCTCGAAGTGGCTGAGTTGGAGGACAAAACAAGTCCAAATGTGGCCACTGATTCAGCAGCAGCACCCGAGATGAGCCAGACTGATTCTCAGGTCACTCCTTCCGCCACCAGACAAACAGACAGCCAGCCAAGGCCCAGAGGCAGATCCAGTAAGAGAAACAAGTTAGAGGAACAGGTGAAGGCCAGCAGCAGCCCTATGCCAACCCCTACCATAGAGACTGAGAGCTCCCAGGTGGCAGACCAGGCTGGAACACAGGAATCCTCCCAAGGAAGCAGAAGGACTACGAGACAGAAAGCTTCCCAGGGCTTTCTGTCCTCCAACATGGAGAACTTGGAGTCAGACGCTTCAGAGACCCGGGAGGATGCCCAGAAACCCAAGAAGAGAGGCAGGAATCCCAAATCCACTGAAGCTCTTCCAAGCCCACTTGCTACTGTTGGATCAGGAGAGCCAGGGGCTTACCAAGAGATCCCAATGGATAGTTCTGAATCTTCTCTAAAGTCTGAATCTGAAAAGTCAGACTTGCAAAACCCATTGAGTGAGGCCTTAAAAGTTAAGATTCCTCAGGATGTGGATGAAACCATTAAAAGTATCAACTCCCTTAAACCTGAAATGGATGTTCTGAAACTTCCTCTGATAACAAATAACGATATGGGGCAGAGGGAGGCTAACACTGAGATGGTAAATCTAGAGGGTGAGTGTGACAATACTAAGCTGCCATCTCAATTGATCGACTCTTCATTAAAACCTGATCTAGAACAACTGAAGAGTCAGCATTTGTGCATATTCCCACGGAAGAACCTCAAAACAGTCTCTTCTCAGGAGGGTGTCCATAGTGACGTTGGGTGTGAAGGGCCAACACGGCTCCAAAATAAGCTCCTCACTGACTCTGAGCAGGCCAACTCTCCAGTGCCTTCCGCTGATGGATATTCAGTCTCAGGATATGAAAGTGTATTACTTGAACCAAACAAACTATCTACCCCTCCCATCTCCAGTGGACTCCCCACAGATACTTCACCCAGCGAAGCTGCAGAGGAGAAACTGAGCCTGAGTCTTCAGGTTGCTGAGTCTTCAGGGGAGAAGCTTGTAGATGTGCCTAAGCCTGTTACTGTGTCCAGTGAGGTGACAGAGGAGCAGATGGGAGAAGACAAGGAGAACCGACATCCAGCGTCTACTAACAATGTTCTAGAGGAGGACCAACCAGAAGAGGATGTTTTCATGTCTACTGTGCATACCCAACCAGAGGGCTTCAATGCCTTAGATGAGGCGCAACAGGAGGAGCAGTACACATGTATTAAAGGCCAGCCAGAATCTGACAACACCTCTACTAGGACCAGAGAAAACGACACCGAGTCTCAGGCGAACGACGTTCAAGATATCACTCCTCTCCAAGAGAGGGCAAAAATGGATACGGTTCCAGGTCTTGAGTGTGAAGAAGAGGACGGTGAAGAAACTCAGATAAACAATAACGACCTAGCTCTACATCCTCTAGACTCTGTTGCCCCTCTGACCTTCGACACTTGCGAAGCACCAGTGCCTCTACATCATCCAAGTACTTCTAAAGATGTGTTGTGCCAAGATTCGCCTCCCAAGCAGAAGGGCTTGGAGGCTATGATGGGTTTGGAGGTGGGCCAGAGCCCCAGCAGTGGCAGGATCAGGGGTATGTGGACCCCCTCAGCCTCCCCCTCCCCCTCTATACTGAAGAAGGGACAGAAAAGACCAATAGAAGAGGAGAGTCCTTCACCTTTCACTAAGGTAACATGATCCGGTGTACTTAATCTATGAAGATTTACACAAATCATACTATGGTTACAAAGCGTTCTTTTAAGATACATTTACATTACAGTGCATTCGGAAAGTATTCAGACCCATTGACTTTTTCCACATTTTGTTACGTTACATCCTTATTCTATAATGGATAAAATAGTTTTTAGACATTTTTGCAAACCTGTTACTTAAACAAAAATGGAAATTTACGTAAGTATTCGGACACTACTCGGTACTTTGTTGAAGCACCTTTGGCAGTGATTACAGCCTCAAGTCTTGGGTATGACGCTACAAGCTTGGCACACCTGTATTTGGGGAGTTTCTCCCATTTTTCTCTGCAGATCCTCTTGAGCTCTCAGGTTGGATGGGGAGCGTTGTTGCACAGTTATTTTCAGGTCTCTACAGAGATGTTAGATTGGGTCTGGGCTCTGGCTGGGCCACTCAATGATATTCAGGGACTTGTCCCAATGCCACTCCTGCGTTGTCTTGGCTGTGTGCTTAGGGTTGTTGTCCTGTTGGATGGTGAACCTTTGCCCCAGTCTGAGGTCCTGAGTGCTCTGGAGCAGGTGTTCATCAAGGATCTCTCTGTAATTTGCTCCATTCATCTTTCCCTCGATCCTGACTAGTCTCCCCAGCCCTGCTGCTGAAAAACATCCCCACAGCAAGATGCTGCCACCACCATGCTTCACTGTGGGGATGGTGCCAGGTTTCCTCCAGACGTGATGCTTGGCATTCAGGCCAAATAATTCAGTCTTGGTTTCATCAGACCAGGGAATATTGTTTCTCTTGGTCTGTGAGTCTTTAGGTGCCTTTTGGCAAACTCCAAGCGGGCTGTCGTGTCTTTTGGCAAACTCCAAGCGGGTTGTCATGTGCCTTTTACTGAGGAATGGCTTCCGTTTGGCCACTCTACCATAAAGGCCTGATTGGTGATGAGAGAGATGGTTGTCTTTATGGAAGATTCTCCCAGAGTGACCATTGGGTTCTTGGTCACCTCCTTGACCAAGGCCCTTCTCCCCCAATTGCTCAGTTTGGCCGGGCGACCAACTCTAGGAAGAGTCTCTGTGGTTCCAAACTTCTTTCATTTAAATTAAGAATGATGGAGGCCACTGTGTTCTTGGGGACCTTCAATGCTGCAGAAATTGTTGGTGTCCTTCCCAGATCTGGGGCGGCAAGTAGCCTTGTGGTTCAAGCATTGGACTAGTAACCGAAAGGTTGCAAGATCGAATCCCCGAGCTGACAAGGTAAATAATCTGTTGTTCTGCCCCTGAACAAGGCAGTTAACCCACTGTTCCTAGGCCGTCATTGAAAATAAGAATTTCTTCTTTAAAAAAAATATATATTTCACCTTTATTTAACTAGGCAAGTCAGTTAAGATAAATCCACTATAATTGAGAATTTCAATAAGCATTTTTCTACGGCTGGCCATGCTTTCCACCTGGCTACCCCTACCCCGGTCAACAGCACTGCACCCCCCACAGCAACTCGCCCAAGCCTTCCCCATTTCTCCTTCTCCCAAATCCAGTCAGCTGATGTTCTGAAAGAGCGGCAAAATCTGGACCCCTACAAATCAGCCGGGCTAGACAATCTGGGCCCTTTCTTTCTAAAATGATCTGCCAAAATTGTTGCAACCCCTATTACTAGCCTGTTCAACCTCTCTTTCGTGTCGTCTGAGATTCCCAAAGATTGGACAGCAGCTGCGATCAACCCCCTCTTCATAGGGGGGGGGACACTCTTGACCCAAACTGCTACAGACCTATATCTATCCTACCCTGCCTTCCTAAGGTCTTCGAAAGCCAAGTCAACAAACAGATAATCGGTAATGACCATTTCGAATCCCACCGTACCTTCTCCGCTATGCAATCTGGTTTCAGAGCTGGTCATGGGTGCACCTCAGCCACGCTCAAGGTCCTAAACGATATCCTAACCACCATCGATAAGAAACAATACTGTGCAGCCGTATTCATTGACCTGGCCAAGGCTTTCGACTCTGTCAATCACCACATTCTTATCGGCAGACTCAACAGCCTTGGTTTCTCAAATTATTGCCTCGCCTGGTTCACCAACTACTTCTCTGATAGAGTTCAGTGTGTCAAATCGGAGGGCCTGTTGTCCGGGCCTCTGGTAGTCTCTATGGAGGTGCCACAGGGGTCAATTCTTGGACCGACTATCTTCTCTGTATACATCAATGATGTCGCTCTTGCTGCTGGTGAGTCTCTGATCCACCTCTACGCAGACAACACCATTCTGTATACTTCTGGCACTTCTTTGGACACTGTTAACTAACCTCCAGACGAGCTTCAATGCCATACAACTCTCCTTCGTGGCCTCCAATTGTAAATACAAGTAAAACGAAATGCATGCTCTTCAACCGATCGCTGCCTGCACCTGCCCGCCCGTCCAACATCACTACTCTGGACGGTTCTGACTTAGAATATGCGGACAACTACAAATACCTAGTTGTCTGGTTAGACTGTAAACTCTCCTTCCAGACTAAATCTGTAAACTCTCCTTCCAGACTAAATCTGGAAGGATCTGGAATTAAATCTAGAATTGGCTTCCTATTTCGCAATGAAGCATCCTTCACTCATGCTGCCAAACATACCCTTGTAAAACTGACCATCCTACCGATCCTCAACGATGTCATTTACAAAATAGCCTCCAACACTCTACTCAGCAAATTGGATGTAGTCTATCACAGTGCCATCCGTTTTGTCACCAAAGCCCCATATACTACCCACCACTGCGACCTGTACGCTCTCGTTGGCTGGCCCTCGCTTCATACTCGTCGCCAAACCCACTGGCTCCAGGTCATCTACAAGACCCTTATCTCACCTCGCTGGTCACCATAGCAGCACCCACCTGTAGCACACGCTCCAGCAGGTATATCTCTCTGGTCACCCCCAAAACCAATTCTTCCTTTGCCCGCCTCTCCTTCCAGTTCTCTGCTGCCAATGACTGGAATGAACTACAAAAATCTCTGAAACTGGAAACACTTATCTCCCTCACTAGCTTTAAGCACCAGCTGTCAGAGCAGCTCACAGATCACTGTACCTGTACATAGCCCATCTATAATTTAGACCAAACAACTACCTCTCCCCCTACTGTATTTATTTATTTTGCTCCTTTGCACCCCATTATTTCTATCTCTACTTTGCACATTCTTCCACTGCAAATCTACCATTCCAGTGTGTTACTTGCTATATTGTATTTACTTCGCCACCATGGCCTTTTTTCCCCCCTTTTACCTCCCTTATCTCACCTCATTTGCTCACATTGTATATAGACTTCTTTTTCTACTGTATTATTGACTATGTTTGTTTTACCCCATGTGTAACTCTGTGCTGTTGTATGTGTCGAACTGCTTTGCTTTATCTTGGCCAGGTCGCAATTGTAAATGAGAACTTGTTCTCAACTTGCCTACCTGGTTAAATAAAGGTTAAATAAATCAACATGTCGACTCCAATCATGTTGTAGAAATATTTCAAGGATGATCAATGGAAACAGGATGCACCTGAGCTCAATTTCGAGCCTCATAGCAAAGGGGCTGAATACTTCAAAAATGTCTAAACTTGTTTTGTCTTTATGGAGTACTGTGTGTAGATTTGAGGATTTAAAAAATATATATATTTAAGCAATTTTAGAATACGGCTTTAACGTAACAAAGCGGGAAAACTAAAGCGGTCGGAATACTTTCTGAAGGCACTGTATGCATTTATTAGAATTATCTGCATTTCACTAAATCAGTATGAATTCAAAATTACATTCAGTTGAAGAGAAACCTTGATGTATCTAAAATGGCATTAGCAAGTTCTGAAAACAGTGTTAAATTAATTTATATTTTGCAGTCTCGACGAGTATCATTTGCCGACCCAATCCAACACCAGGAGCTGGCAGATGACATTGACCGTCGCAGCCCGATCATCCGATCCAGCTCCCCAAGAGCCAAAACTGCCAGCAGCAGCATCACGCAGCCTAAGGTATATGCTCCACTAGTGATGTTTATTAAATGTCATTTTATATACTTTGCACATAATCCTTATAGGCTTGATTTAGGGTTAAGAATGTGCCACTTGGACTTTCGCGTAAATCATTCATCGTCATCAATGGGAGACAATGTGTAGAATATGTTAGTTAATCATGCAGATATCAAGTGAGAATACCACTCTATAAGTGGCCACAGATTAACAGAACTTTGCCTTTATTTTGTTTTGATGTCTTACATTTTGACTCTTAGCCTAACCTCTGCTCTATATTGCAGTATATCACAACACCAACAAAGGGCCTACTGATTCTTAGTCCACGCAATCTCTGCAGCCCGGGGTACAAGAGCTCCAAGAAATGCCTGGTATGTATCCCCAGATACACAGGAAGTACCCAAGTTATTTTCAGATATGATCATAAATGCAACACGGTTTACCTTTTAAATCCAAATTCAATCATTTTTAACCAAATGTATCCGATTATAGAAACCTTATTATCAAGAACAAGGACATTCATTTTACTGCATACAGAAATGCATGATATCTCAAAGTGCATGATTGTTGTGCATCACATTTTTGAAGAACAAGTGCATGAGTCCAATTCCTTTGATCAGTGGCTGACTTGATGAATGTTGTTTCAGATCTCAGAGATGAGCCAGGAGCCAAGGCCCATCCCTAAGGACTGTGTGTACCCGGCCCTGGTCAGCTGTTCTACGCCTGTGGAGGCGGTACTGCCTCAGATCACCTCCAACATGTGGTGAGGACATAAATCCCTATATGATAGAACATTTTTCTGGCTGGCTAAATCTGACATACTAGCTAGGTTTCCATCCAATTGACAATAGATTTTCATGTGAATGTTCTAAAATCTGCATAAAAACAATATGTGCATTTTCACACCAGAGGTTTCCATCAAATTGACTTGTGGATAAAATGCAGTGTGTTGATAACGTAGTGTACATAAATTTATTTTGCGGTTTAATGTACCCCCCCCCCCCCCAAAAAAAAATATCCTACATGTTGATGATTATGGACAAGAGAGCGAGATTCTTTTTAGTTGTCAAACGGCAGCCAAGTATCGATCATCGGGTCACCAGAATAAGACCCTCAATATTTATTGAAAGCAGCATCAAGCTCATCACTGTGCACTTTCACCCTGTGAAGTTCATCATAACATATTTCATCTGTAGCTTAACAAACGGCATGCTTTCCTGAGTCGTAGTGGGAGGACCAGACAACATATCGCGTTTACTTCAATATTGTCGCATAAAGGCGTTTCCGCCATTTCTCGCTTAATTAATTTTACCAACACAAAGTTCCCATGTAGTCTAGCATATTGTTTTGTCGACATTTGGAAGACAATTTTCTGTTTCCATCAGGCCTGTCTTGACATTTTTTATCCGACATTTACTTTACGCATTAAAAGGTTGCCAGAAATGTTGATTTATTTGCATTGTCCCTGTCAAATAAACCTAATTAAAGTGTTGCTGACATCCAAAACTTTATAGTGGACCGTTTGGGATCTTTCCCCCCAGACATGGAGAGATTTATTTTTTAATTTTCTCTCTTCCTATAGGCCTCGTGGTTTTGGTCATCTTGTGCGTGCCCGTAATATCAAAACGGTTGGAGACCTCAGTGCTCTCACACCCAGCGAAATCAAGAACCT
This sequence comes from Salvelinus namaycush, assembly GCF_016432855.1. Taxonomy (NCBI): domain Eukaryota; kingdom Metazoa; phylum Chordata; class Actinopteri; order Salmoniformes; family Salmonidae; genus Salvelinus; species Salvelinus namaycush. The sequence continues at coordinate 22,544,002 of NC_052319.1, read as the reverse complement.
TCCCATTCGCTCGCCAAAGATCTCTAATGTGAAGACAGCACTTAAAACATACCACGAACAGCAGGTAATGCCTAAAACTTTCAAAACTAACTTTCCACCACCTTCTAAAAAAATGAAAATGAAAATAATCTCTTCTGTTCACCTTATCTTACCAGATAAATAATTGTCCTACATAGATTATAACTGCAGATAAAACCCACCTGAACGGGCTGTATCTGACTGTTTGCCTTGCCCTTGCTTCAGCGGAAGGGCCGTAGTGATGAGTTGAAGAGTTTTGAAGAGATGGAGAACATGACATCAGAGCTGGAGGAGCCAACCCTTCCTCAGAACCAGGAAGAGGAGGACAAGACTCCTGGAGAGGCCCTTGGTGAGTTCCTACCAAATACACTACACTTTGGAAAAATGTCCTAATGATAATGGTTTTGTTGGTGCCAAGCAATTTGAATTGAATATTTTACTTTAACAATCAATCACATTTCTAGCCCTTTTAAAAGCAACAGTTGTCACAGTGCTGTACTCTAACCCAGCCTAGGCCACAGTTGAATTACTGTTTTATTTGTTTTTAGATCACAATGCCGCAAAACATTTTTCTATAAACCTTCAATCTAGTTTAAGCGATCTGTAGTATTACTAATACCGCTCGTCTTCAGTATGTCATACATGGTCTTCTCTCTGATCCCTGCTGTAGCCACAGAGATGTTGGATGTGCCAGTGTCCATGGAGCAGGGTCCAGAGGAGAGACTGGACCAGAGCAGGCCTGACCACCAGAGGCCTGAGGGGGATCTTCTGTTGGAGGTGGAGTCCCTGGGAGCTCGTCTAGCTGGGGAGGAACTGAGCCGCTGCTCCCCTGACCAGCTTGTTCAGCTCCATGATAAGCTGGGAGAGATGATGAAGAATGTAGTGGTGCAGCTGCAGAGCAGACTACTTTCTCAGAACAAGGACAGTGGACTCTGATCAAAACGGTCTACGGGGTTTGGATTGCCCGACGTGACGTCAATTGAGGGTGCCTATTGACATTAGTGTTTGAATTTTTAGAGATTTTTTTATATGGGTGGCCAGGCCCCTCAGCCCCCATGGACTTCGAACCTGAACACCCCAATCGCTGTTTTTCCTATTACACTCTTAACAGAGTTAATCAGGACTGTGCTACAAGTTGACTAGGATCTATGTTTTTAACTCCTGTTGTCTTTGTCCTTTTTCCATGTCCTGATGGGTGAGGGAGGTGTTTTATAAATGCTCACTACTTTACTTATCTTTTTAGCCTGAAAGGTTGGGTGATGATGATTAACTGTCGCTATGGTAAGAGTGAAAGGGAAGCATGGTCTCTGATTGGCTGTTCCAAGACTTTGCCATGAATTGACTTTTTATCAATAAATACTGGCCAGGAGGGTGGCACTTTTTACATTTTGCGTACATAAATAAAGGATGCGAAAACGTATGAGGGTACTTTTTTTTGCGTACTTAAGTAAAGCATGCGGACCCTTATGAGGGCAATTATTTTGGATGTATAGGGGGATGGAAAGTGTAATGGTCTATTTTTACGCTTACAGTCGGTGGGCATCATATTTTGAATTGATGACTCTTAAGGGCTTTCCAGACGAGCAGCGGGGGGTGGAGTGGCCCATTCATTTTCAATGGAGCTAAAACAGCCTACGTGGTGATATGTTAGCACGTACGTGCAACAGCAGGACCAGGAAGCTAACTTGCCACAGGCCCAGCCATTCAGAATGAGTTTTTCCCCACAAAAGGGCTTTAATACAGAAATACTCCTCAGCAGCTGGGATCTTTAAATTAAGGTAATGAAAAATGGGACAAAAAATGTACATTGAGTTTATATTTTTGTTCATTATTTATTTTTGGTCTATATAAACTTTACTGGCTCATCTTCACAGGTTGTGTCAATATCAAAATGATTATTGATATACCTTGAATCAATAAGCAAGTTGCTGTAACGAGAATAAATATTTTCCATAAGCTCACGCCACAGCTAGCTTTATTTGTTTTTATTTAACTAGGCTTGTCAGTTAAGAACACATTCTTATTTACAATGACGGCCAAACCAGGAAACACTGGGCCAATTGTGCGCCGCCCTATGGGACTCCCAATCACGGCCGGATGTGATCCTGTTGCCAGTGGTGCTACCGAATTGGAACCTCTTCTATAGTGCAACTGGATGGTGCGTTGTCAAGGAGGGTGATAGTGTGTTGACGAGGCTCGAACCTGGGGCCTTTCTGTCGTGTTATGGACAGTTTATCCTGAGTTGTACTCAGGACGCTTTACTGCAAAGCACTGACGTCAGTTTCACTGCTACCATGTTCTCCGGTTCTGCATTTTGAACTGCAATGTAGCTAAATCGAAGTGAGGAGGCCACAAGGTACAGAAATAGGAACACAAGACGGCACTAGTGCAGAGCGTGGTGTGCTTTATTAGCTACTGATTAAAGGTATATGTCTTCCTTGACCCCCAGACCTCGGTACTTGGAAGAAACAAAACACACATGCAACTAGTGGCCAGCCTTCAGGAGGGAAGAGGCTGATCTTTTACAACTTCAGAACGCACAACTCTTCAGAAACGGGTGTGAAACGCTCTGAACGTTGTAGATGGAAATACAATGAATAGAGCTGACATGGTTCCCTATTCTCTGATGAACAAACATCTGTTCTACACAATACATTTCTCTGAACTTTCTGTAATGTTACATCCTGAACAGACCCATGGTTTAAGGTTAGATCATTGAGGCAATGGCACACATCCTTTGTATTTTTTTTCTTCATCAACCCCTTGTAGACTTAGGTGATAATACAACTTTATTCTCTCCATACGTTCTCTTTTACATCACAGGAAAGTTTGAATTGCATGTAGCCCATCTCTTGTGTGAAAGTTAACTTTAAAGCTTTAAGAATATTTAACTGATAAATACATTTGCCTGCAATTTACACAATGGGATTTTGTCATATCATTGTTATTGCAAAACAAGGTCTAACATTCAACAGTAGTCTATATATTGGTATGTTTATTTCTACGTCATCCACAGGGGATAATGAAACGGGCGTCAACAATTTCATGTAGACTAATAATCGTTACACAGCTACTAAAATCTAATTTAAGCACTAGTCTACACAAAAGGTTTACGAAGTGACCCAGGTAGGGGCAGAGAGCCTAGTGGATGTCTCGCACACTCTGGAGGAAGGATTGGGGGGGATGGGCGGGCCTTGTCTTTAGATAACCTCAACATAATTGGCCGGCAGCATGCCAGTCTTGCCTGAGCGCTGCACGGTGCCGTACATCCAACCTTCATCGATGGCCTGCACGTTTACGATGACATCACCGTCCTTAAAGGACACCTCGTCACTGTCGGCAGAGGAGTAGTCATACATGGCACGCACCGTTTTCTGAAAGGGACAAAAAAAAATTTTTAGTCATGGTAGCTGATAAAGAAAGCAGTGGATGGTTTACTGACATCTTTTTTTCAAATCCATTTTTGGAACAAAATAGTGCACAACATCCCACCAAATGGATTTAGCCAAAAACTCCCAACACAGGACTCCTTGTTTTTCGGGCATCTCCCTTCCCAATGCGGAGGCAATAAAATGTCTAATTCTGTTTCACAGTCAGTCAACAGCAGCAGCCAATAAACTGAGGACTGGTTGCCATGGTAATGACACATGGTACATGGGTACAGTACTCACCCCAGTGGTGGAGGGGTGGGAGGGGACAGAGGACACTGTGGTCTGCTGGGTGGCTACAGAGGAAGACCTCTGCTGCAGCTCCACGGTCTTGGTGTGTGTGTAGCCTGCGGGAGATAGGAAAGACAGTCAAGTCAGCCATCAAAGTTAGTTATGGATACTTCTATCAAAGAGGAGTGGGCACAGGGTACTGACTATACTAAGTATTGATGAGGTTTGAATATATAGGTCTTAAATCCATATGGACACAAACTTCAAGTGGTCCAAAGTGATTTGGTGATGTGATATCTGAACTTGGTTGTGATTGAGCAGAGGAGGACCTACTACAGTAGACCTACCCATAGAGGGGAGAGTGAAGCCATTGCTGTACAGCGACATGTGGTGTCCTGGGTCCTCAGACACCTCAGACTTCTCATCGCCAACACCACTCATAGCACTGGTAGAGCGGGAGTGCTCCTTGCTGCGTCGCTGGGCTTGGACTGTCAGATAAGGAATGTCATGGGTTGAATCATTTTTGTATTTTAAGCTACAGGTAACTGCCAACATATTGGAAACACGTGAGTAAATGAGGGTTCCGTAGTCCCCGCCACGTAATTGGCCGGCAGCGTGCCAGTCCCCTCCAAGCTCATCACAAACCTGGGGACCCAGGGACTGAACACCTCCCTCTGCAACTGTATCCTGGACTTCCTGACGGGCCGGCCCCAGGCGTTGAGGGTAGGCAGCAACACCTCTGCCAAGCTGGCCCTCAACACAGGGCCCCTCATGGGTGTGTGCTTAGTTCCCTCCTGTACTCCCTGTTCACTCACGACTGTGTTTCTAAGCATGACTCCAACACCATCATCAAGTTTGCTGACGACAAGAAGGTGGTAGGCCTGATCACCGATGGTGATGAGACCGCCTACAGAGAGGAGGTCAGAGACCTAGCAGTGTGGTGCCGGGACAACAACCTCGCTCGCCCTCAATGTCAGTCAGACCAAGGAGCTGATCGTGGACTACAGGAGAAAGAAAGGAGCGCATGCCCACATGGACAGGTCACATTGATCTGGTACTGGTACTCCCCATATATAGCTCCATTCTTGGGTATTTTATTCCTCGTTTTAATATTTATTTTTATTTCACCTTTATTTAGCCAGGTAGGCTAGTTGGGAACAAGTTCTCATTTACAACTGTGACCTGGCCAAGATGAAACATACAACACAAAGTTACACATGGAATAAACAAAGAGGGCAAGGTAAACGCCAGTAAATACACAGCCATTCTGAGTGATCACCTTCAACCTATGATTAATCATTTCTATCCTGATGGGAGTGGATGACAATGTCCCCATCCACAGGGCACACATGGTCACTGAATGGTTTGATGAGCATGAAAACAATGTAAACCACCATCAACAAAACACCAAATGATGGAATTGTTACGCATTCCTCCTGACAGAGTTCAACACAGTTGTAGAATCTATGCCAAGGCGCATTGAAGCCGTTCTGGCTGCTCGTGGTGGCCCAACGACCTATTAAGACACTTTGCTGGTGTTTCCATTATTTTGGCTGTTACCTGTATAACTAATTCAGAATTCTTTAATTTATATGATTTCCTGTAATATAAATCATGTCATGCTCAGGCGTGTCTCACCTGACATCATGTGCAGACTCCTGGACTGAATGTTGTCCTCAGCAGGGTCATAGTCAAACACAGAGCCGGGATTGGTGCGCCATACACGTAGATCTGAGGGTGAACAGACAGAGAGGTTTTAATGGTCTGCTGGGGTTTCCAATACCTGCAATTTTCTTAATTGTCCATGTACGTATTCTGACCCATTCTGCGTTAAGAAGTACATCGTATATCTAGGCCTGGATTCAATTCGACCGCGCTTGTAGATAATGTGGCTTTTAAAGGCTAAATTAGCGCATTGATTTTAGGTAAGATTCAGTTGGGATTTACATTTAAATGTCAAGCGCGCTGTAGCCAGCGTTGGAAAAAGAACACAATTGTCATACTTAAGTAAAAGTAAAGGCACATTCATAGTAAAAATCAACAAGTATTTGTTTTTAAATATACTTAAATATCAAAAGTAAATGTAATTGCTCAAATATACTTATGTACAAAAGTAAAAGTATAAATTATTCAAAATTCCTTATATTAAGCAAACCAGACAGCCCCATTTTAGTTTTAGTTTAGTTTTTGGATAGCCAGGGGCATACTCCAACCCTCAGACATCATATACAAAATAAGCATTTGTGTTTAGTGAGTCCGCCAGATCAGAGGCAGTAGGGATGACCAGGGATTTTCTCTTGATAAGTGCGTGAATTGGACAGTTTTCCTGTCCTGCTAAGCATTCAAAATGTAACGAGTACTTTTGGGTGTCAGGAAAATGTATGGAGTAAAAAGTACATTATTTTATTTAGGTATGTAGTGGAATAAAATTAAGTTGTCAAAAATAGATACCCCAAAAAACGACTTAAGTAGTATTTGAAAGTATTTGTACTTTCCACCACTGGCTGTAGCACGGTTTCAGATTGATTCACGGCACTACAGTGTGTGTGTGTGTGTGTTTTATTGGGTACCAGTGACAGTCTCCTGTTCGTGCTCCACGACGCGTCTCTTCTCCATCTCGACCACGCGTCTCTGGATGCCACGGTAGTTGATGTCGCTGAACTCCTGGGTGTTCTTCTTCACACGGTCCATGACAGGGTCAGAGGTAGTGGGAGTGAAGCTGCCCTTAGTCCTTTCAAAGTCCTCGTGGTATTTCACCTGGTGGACACAGCACTGGGATGGTTTTACATCGGTAGGGAATGCGTCATCAACTTGGTATGGCATGTGTTATTTCATTTTAATAAAGGACTAAGTGGAAAGCCTAGTTCAATTTAAGTGGTATGGTTTAACATTGGTACGAATTATGACAGTTATACATTTTTGTCTGGCATCAGTTATTACATATAAATTACTCTTTACAAGCTTAATAACATGTAGAAAAACCAGAGACTAACTCCAGAAATGTTGCGTTGAGTTTCCTTGACCCGTCTCATCTCAGGTGTGTCCAACACAAAGGCAGCCTTGCCCTGGACCTGCTTACGGAAGCTGTCAGAGTACAACACCTGTGGGATGGCAGAGAGGACAGCAGAGGAACAACGTGAGCACCAGAGTTAACAGATAGGCCCACTCTAAGAAGAGCTTATTATTGGGACCTCCGACAGATGATATTAGCAGGGAGGTTCAAACATTCAGAGTGGGTGTGGATTAAGAGGGTGTGTCCCAATTCATAAGGGGGTTAGGAGTGTGTTTTCCTATCCTTAATGGGGGTGATAGGAGTGGGAGAAAGTCAGGGGAACAGGAGGAAGTTGACTAGTTTCAACAACAAGGGAGAGGGTTAGCGATGATAATATTGACAACACATCACAGCTGGTGGGTGGTATTAAAATAGATGAGGAGAGTAGAGGCTGACTACTGTGTATCTGATTAATATGGTTAACTAAAGCCAGAAGAAGAAGGAGTTAGAGAGGGTTAACGTGGGTTCTAAAGGGGCACACAGGTCATGGAGAATGGCTGGTGTACCGAGCTAATCTGTTCTTGGTTCCGTTTCGCTCTCTCCATCTCTGGAGTGAACACTTGGGGTGTTCCTTTAGCAGAACTGTCTTTATACAACACCTACAGAACAGAAACACAATGCCCCCCAAGGGACAGTAAGACACACTGCAACAACACAGACAGCAATCACACAACCCAACACACACACACTAAAACATCTGTAGCCTCCACAGCATGGCAAGGATGTTAGTTGCCACACTAAAACAGGAGATATAATAACACAAAACTAACAGAACACTGCTGTGGAGAGGAGATAAAAACTTGTGGAAAAAAGGTTATGGAAAGGGGAAAATGGAAAAGCAAAAACAGGGAGCCACATCGTAGAGGGTGTTTTTGGCTGAGGTTGGAATTAAGGGAGAGTCAAAGGTGATTTACTGATGTTGGAAGGTGGATGGATGGATAGATAGGAGGGAGAAGGACGGATGTGTTAAATTGGGATTTTTGATTGTTGATGACGGGCTGTAGCTCAGGGAGCTCCAGCCTGAACCGATGGGCATCGCTGATGCAGGAAGATAAAAGGAGTATATGAGGGTTGATAATGAGGGTCAGGAGATAAAGAAGACGGTTTAAGGAGGTGAGGGATGGTCAGGTGAGGGAGGGTCATGCTCAAATGTCAACTAAACCCAGTGAAAAACACAGAAACACGTGTTGGTGGGTTCAATGGTTTCCTCTAGTACCGAGCTGATGTTCTTCTGCATCTCACGGACCCTCTTCACCTCTGGTAGGTCTGAGACGGCTGTGCCCTGCCCCAACGAGTCCTTGTACTTTATCTACACATCAGATCAGCAGCACGGGTCCCATGCAGAGTAGAGGAGATGTCACAATGGACATACACACAGAGAGCAACCGTAAGCCAGAGACAGACAGCAGCTACAAATGGCATTGAACTCATAATAGCACAAGGACAAGAGCAACTACAGAGGAATAAAGCTAGAATGAACACACAGGACACAGCAACAACTTCAGCAACAGCATTTTGGGCCTCACCTCTTAGATGGAAACATGTCATCACAGAGAGGGGTTCCCCCACAATATATTGTTCAGACATAGTTACATGTTACCAGAGAACTTGACATTGTAAAATCATCATCTACTTGCTTAATTTTTGGGAAAAATGTTTAACTGAAACGAGCTACATTAGTATTATGACTACATGATAGGTTTGATGAGATGGTGATAAAGGATTGTTTAATAGGGTATCTTTCACAGATAACAGTTTTGAGGTGGGGTGAGATTGGAAAGGGTTGGACAGGGGAATTAAAGAGGGGTTGGAGTTGTACAGGGGCTTGAAAAATAGGAGCAGGACAGACAGGAGTATATGGATGGTAGATGGAAGGTAGGTAGGTGGATCACACTATAATACAATGTACCGTGCTAATGTGTTGCTGATTGCGTTTAACTCTCTCCATCTCTGGGGTGTCTGACAGAGCTGTCCCTCTTCCCAAATCCTCTTTGTACTGAATCTTTAAACAGTAACACGAGGACAACCAGTCAGAAAGAGGGTTGATTGCCCATTCAAATAATAACAAAGGATATTGTAAACTTATGATGGCCGCCATAAAATGCATGCAAAGGTTTGGGTTATAGTTAAACTACTGTTCTGAAATCTCATAGCACTTCAGTAAAGAAACTGAGTAGAAATAAAATCAAAAGATTTTTTAAAAGTATGATGAAATTAATAGAATCAAAAAATGAAGAAGAAAACTCTAAGAGCAATTTGTCGGGTGGGACAAAAACAGATTGAAAAACAAAAATATAAGGGGATGGTTCTATTTGGGCCTTAAGTTTGGAGGAAAAAGGATGTTACGTTATTTTGTATTCAGGAGGAAGCGCTAGGTTTCATCTTAGCACACAGAAGTCAAAGGTCATGAGAAAAACCACTGATAGTTTAGGGGGCATTATTTGAGGTCAGTTAGGGGTCATATGACAGAGAAGGTATGAGTTTTTTGGGAGTTTGTTGGTTGGGAAATTAAGCGAGGCTAGATAGAAACTCTAATACCGAGCTGATGTTCTTCTGCATCTCACGAACCCTCTTCACCTCAGGTAGGTCTGAGACGGCTGTTCCCTGACCCAACGAGTCCTTGTACTTTATCTACCATAGGGGTTCCATGAGGAACACAGAGACAAAGCAAGACAGATATAAAGCACACACATACTGTACATACATACAGCAGCAAAGACGAGGGCCTCACTGAAAACAGTGTCAATGCAGCTGGCGTAAAGCACAAGAACGTTCACATGTAGGTAAAACAGTCATGATTGTTAACAGCAGTTAAGTTTACAGCATATACAGTTTATAACACTATACTTAATGTAGCTGAATAGGAAACTTCTGAGCGAATGAAAGTTCGATATTTGGTTTAGTTTATTACAGATCTTAGATGTAATGAATTATTGTTTTGTTTGATGACTTCTGTTGAGTCTGCTGGGACAATGAACTCTGAGATTAGTATAAACTCTGCAGAACGGTGTTGAAAAGGTGGAAATTAAAAATGGTTGCCATTATGCAAAGATTAAACCATTATATGGTCTAGTTTTTAAAAATATGGGAACTGTGTTGGTGGTGGTGTGGGGGTCAGCATGGAGCCTATGGCATGGAAGTGTAGCCTGAGTGAACATGGGTGGAGAGGAGAAGAAAAGCAGGGTCACACTATAGTGTACCGTGCTAATGTTTGTCTGATTGCGTTTAACTCTGTCCATCTCTGGGGTGTCTGACAGAGCTGTTCCTCCTCCCAAATCCTCTTTGTACTGAATCTTTAAACAGTAACACAGGACAACCAGTCAGAAATAGGGTTGATCGCCCACTTAAATACAAACAAAGGATATTATAAACTTATGATGGCCGCCATAAAATACATGCAAGGGTTTGGGTTATAGTTAAACTACTGTTCTAAAATCTCACAGCACTTCAGTAAAGAAACTGAGAATACATAAAAAATAAAAAAAAAGTATGATGAAATTATTTGAAACAAATTGGAGAAGAAAAATCTAAATGCAGTTTGTTTGTCTGGTGGGACACAGATTGAAAAACAAGAACTAAAAGGGGATGGTTCTATTTGGGCCTTTAGTTTGGAGGAAAAAGGATGTTACGTTATTTTGTATTCAGGAGGAAGCGCTAGGTTTCATCTTAGCACACAGAAGTCAAAGGTCAGGAGAATAACCACTGATAGTTTAGGGGCATTATTTGAGGTCCTGTTAGGGGTCATATGACAGAGAAGGTAGGAGTTTGTTGTTTGGGAAATTAAGCGGGGCTAGATAGAAACTCTAATACCGAGCTGATGTTCTTCTGCATCTCACGAACCCTCTTCACCTCAGGTAGGTCTGAGACGGCTGTTCCCTGACCCAACGAGTCCTTGTACTTTATCTACCATAGGGGTTCCATGAGGAACACAGAGACAAAGCAAGACAGATATAAAGCACACACATACTGTACATACATACAGCAGCAAAGACGAGGGCCTCACTGAAAACAGTGACAATGCAGCTGGCGTAAAGCACAAGAACGTTCACATGTACTGTAGGTAAAACAGTCATGATTGTTAACAGCAGTTAAGTTTACAGCATATACAGTTTATAACACTATACACAATGTAGCTGAATAGGAAACTTCTGAGCGAATGAAAGTTCGATATTTGGTTAAGTTTATTACAGATCTTAGATGTAATGAATTATTGTTTTGTTTGATGACTTCTGTTGAGTCTGCTGGGACAATGAACTCTGAGATTAGTATAAACTCTGCAGAACGGTGTTGAAAAGGTGGAAATTAAAAATGGTTGCCATTATGCAAAGATTAAACCATTATATGGTCTAGTTTTTAAAAATATGGGAACTGTGTTGGTGGTGGTGTGGGGGTCAGCATGGAGCCTATGGCATGGAAGTGTAGCCTGAGTGAAGATGGGTGGAGAGGAGAAGAAAAGCAGGGTCACACTATAGTGTACCGTGCTAATGTTTGTCTGATTGCGTTTAACTCTGTCCATCTCTGGGGTGTCTGACAGAGCTGTTCCTCTTCCCAAATCCTCTTTGTACTGAATCTTTAAACAGTAACACAGGACAACCAATCAGAAATAGGGTTGATCGCCCACTTAAATACAAACAAAGGATATTGTAAACTTATGATGGCCACCATAAAATACATGCAAGGGTTTGGGTTATAGTTAAACTACTGTTCTAAAATCTCACAGCACTTCAGTAAAGAAACTGAGAATACATTTAAAAAAATAAAAAAGTATGATGAAATTATTTGAAACAAAAATTGGAGAAGAAAAATCTAAATGCAGTTTGTTTGTCTGGTGGGACACAGATTGAAAAACAAGAAAACTAAAAGGGGATGGTTCTATTTGGGCCTTTAGTTTGGAGGAAAAAGGATGTTACGTTATTTTGTATTCAGGAGGAAGCGCTAGGTTTCATCTTAGCACACAGAAGTCAAAGGTCAGGAGAATAACCACTGATAGTTTAGGGGGCATTATTTGAGGTCAGTTAGGGGTCATATGACAGAGAAGGTATGAGTTTTTTGGGAGTTTGTTGGTTGGGAAATTAAGCGGGGCTAGATAGAAACTCTAATACCGAGCTGATGTTCTTCTGCATCTCACGAACCCTCTTCACCTCAGGTAGGTCTGAGACGGCTGTTCCCTGACCCAACGAGTCCTTGTACTTTATCTACCATAGGGGTTCCATGAGGAACACAGAGACAAAGCAAGACAGATATAAAGCACACACATACTGTACATACATACAGTAGCAAAGACAAGGGCCTCACTGAAAACAGTGACAATGCAGCTGGCGTAAAGCACAAGAACGTTCACATGTAGGTAAAACAGTCATGATTGTTAACAGCAGTTAAGTTTACAGCATATACAGTTTATAACACTATAAACAATGTACAGTTGAAGTCGGAAGTTTACATACACCTTAGCAAAATACATTTAAACTCAGTTTTTCACAATTCCTGACATTTAATCTTAGTAAAAATTCCCTGTCTTAGGTCAGTTAGGATCACCACTTTATTTGAAGAATGTGAAATGTCAGAATAATAGGAGACAATTCTTTATTTCAGCTTTGATTTATTTCATCACATTCCCAGTGGGTCAGAAGTTTACATACACTCAATTAGTATTTGGTAGCATTGCCTTTAAATTGTTTAACTTGGGTCAAACGTTTCGGGTAGCCTTCCACAAGCTTCCCACAATAAGTTGGGTGAATTTTGGCCCATTCCTCCTGACAGAGCTGGTGTAACTGAGTCAGGTTTGTAGGCCTCCTTGCTTGCACATGCTTTTTCAGTTCTGCCCACACATTTTCTATAGGATTGAGGTCAGGGCTTTGTGATGGCCACTCCAATACCTGACTTTGTTGTCCTTAAGCCATTTTGCCACAACTTTGGAAGTATGCTTGGGGTCATTGTCCATTTGGAAGACCCATTTGCAACCAAGCTTTAACTTCCTGACTGATGTCTTGAGATGTTGCTTCAATATATTCACATAATGTTCCTTCCTCATCATGCCATCTATTTTGTGAAGTGCATCAGTCCCTCCTGCAGCAAAGCACCCCCACAACATGTTGCTACCACCTCTGTGCTTCACGGTTGGGATGGTGTACTTTGGCTTGCAAGCCTCCCCCTTTTTCCTCCAAACATAACGAAGGTCATTATGGCCAAACAGTTCTATTTTTGTTTCATCAGACCAGAGGACATTTCTCCAAAAAGTACGATCTTTGTCCCCATGTGCAGTTGCAAACCGTAGTCTGGCTTTTTTATGGCGGTTTTGGAGCAGTGGCTTCTTCCTTGCTGAGCGGCCTTTCAGGTTATGTCGATATAGGACTTGTTTGACTGTGGATACAGATACTTTTGTACCTGTTTCCTCCAGCATCATCACAAGGTCCTTTGCTGTTGTTCTGGGATTGATTTGCACTTTTCGCACCAAAGTACGTTCATCTCTAGGAGACAGAACGCGTCTCCTTCCTGAGTGGTATGACGGCTGTGTGGTCCCATGGTGTTCATACTTGCATTCTATTGTTTGTACAGATGAACATGGTACCTTCAGGTGTTTGGAAATTGCTCCCAAGGATGAACCAGACTTGTGGAGGTCTACACATTTTTTTCTGAGGTCTTGGCTGATTTCTTTTGATTTTCTCATGATGTCAAGCAAAGAGGCACGGAGTTTGAAGGTAGGCCTTGAAATACATCCACAGGTACACCTCCAATTGACTCAAATGATGTCAATTAGCCTATCAGAACCTTCTAAAGCCATGACATCATTTTCTGGAATTTTCCAAGCTGTTTAAAGGCACAGTCAACTTAGTGTATGTAAACTTCTGACCCACTAGAATTGTGATACAGTGAATTTTAAGTGAAATAATCTGTCTGTAAACAATTGTTGGAAAAATTACTTGCGTCATGCACAAAGTAGATGTCCTAACCGACTTGCCAAAACTATAGTTTGTTAACAAGAAATTTGTGGAGTGGTTGAAAAACGAGTTTTCATGACTCCAACCTAAGTGTATGTAAACTTCCGACTTCAACTGTAGCTGAATAGGAAACTTCTGAGCGAATGAAAGTTCGATATTTGGTTAAGTTTATTACAGATCTTAGATGTAATGAATTATTGTTTTGTTTGATGACTTCTGTTGAGTCTGCTGGGACAATGAACTCTGAGATTAGTATAAACTCTGCAGAACGGTGTTGAAAAGGTGGAAATTAAAAATGGTTGCCATTATGCAAAGATTAAACCATTATATGGTCTAGTTTTTAAAAATATGGGAACTGTGTTGGTGGTGGTGTGGGGGTCAGCATGGAGCCTATGGCATGGAAGTGTAGCCTGAGTGAACATGGGTGGAGAGGAGAAGAAAAGCAGGGTCACACTATAGTGTACCGTGCTAATGTTTGTCTGATTGCGTTTAACTCTGTCCATCTCTGGGGTGTCTGACAGAGCTGTTCCTCCTCCCAAATCCTCTTTGTACTGAATCTTTAAACAGTAAGAGGAGGCAAAAAGTAGTGAGCGACGATTAGCCTGACACAAAACATTTCTAGATGGCACATGACAGAAGCATTACACCGGTTGGCTAACAGTAAAATAATTACCATATAATGGCACTTCAGCATTTTACAAACCAGAGGTTTAAAATGTAAAAATGTTATTAACCTAAAGGTTAAAGCTGCTAATTATAGGAAAAATACAGCAACCCTGGGCACAGACGTCAATTCAACATCTATTCCATGTTGGTTCAACGTAATTTCGTTGAAATGAAGTGGAAACAACGTTGATTCAACCAGTGTGTGCCCAGTGGGAAGTTTGTCTAGGATTAATCTCGCACTATCTATCATAGTTAATATCTATATTATCTACATCAAAAAGGGCTGCATATCAGGGAAGGTTAACTTTCAGTTCAAAAGAGAGTAAAAAAATAAGCAAAGAAATAAAAATATCAAGAAAGGGGAGGTATAAAACAAAAAGGTAAAAATATGTTATTAGAAAAGGTAAAAAATATTTTTTAAAGATACTCATGTAGGTATACCGAGCTGAAATTCTTTGTATTCTCTTTAACACGTAGCATTTCAGGGGTGTCCTTTATTGATGACACTTTGCCCTTAACGTTTTTAAGGTGGTCTGTCTGGTACTGAAGCTACAGGGAAAAGAGCACAAGTGCAGTTAAAATGTCTCTCAATAATAACAAAAAAAATCAAGAAAAGATAGAAAAAGAAAACAAAAAGAGAAAAAAGCAACAACCATGATAAAACAATGGCGCTCTAATGAATATGTGAAACATTACAAACGCAATACCTTTTTTACTGCCGATAGTAAAATGGATAAACCGCATGGTCTACTCTACACTGAAAAAAAATCACCTCTTTACTTTTGTTTATGTAATATGCCATTCTCTAATTACATAGATTCAACTATGTAATTAGCTGCTGTTCTTTCCAAAAACAATAAAAAGCCTTGAGCCTGGCTTTTCTGAATTACATAATAAACATAATGTACAGTATGCTGCTGGTTTTCATTAGTTCAGACAGCACAACACAACAGATGTTCATAAAGAAACAATGAACATATACTGTAAATGTATATAAAGTATTGTAGGTAATACTTTGAAGACAAGACACCGAAGACACACAGAGAGCCACCTTGCTGCCACTGACTGGCATGGGTGATGATGAACCTGAGATCTGGAACCTGGGCCTTGGTTCCAAACGGAGGATTCTAAAACAGAAGGTTCTAAAAGGGTTCTACTTACAGTGCTGAAGTTTTTCTGGTTCTCACGGACTCTCATCATCTCAGGGGTGTCCAGGACGGGCACATAGTGAGACATGGTATTCTTAGCCTCCTCCCTGTACTTTTTCTGTTGGACACAATACACACACACACACAGAGAGAGAAGTCACACAACACCTTGGTCATTCAACTCTGATGTCAATATATTCACAGCATATCAATCTATATCCCTCATATCAATGCAAAGGTAATCTACATAGTTTGTGGAGAGTTTATTAACATGGTTTGTGGAGAGTTTATTAACATGGTTTGTGGAGAGTTATTAACATGGTTTGTGGAGAGTTATTAACATGGTTTGTGGAGAGTTATTAACATGGTTTGTGGATAGTTATTAACATGGTTTGTGGAGTTTATTAACATGGTTTGTGGAGAGTTTATTAACATGGTTTGTGAAGAGTTATTAACATGGTTTGTGGAGAGTTTATTAACATGGTTTGTGGAGAGTTTATTAACATGGTTTGTGGAGAGTTTATTAACATGGTTTGTGGAGAGTTTATTAACATGGTTTGTGGAGAGTTATTAACATGGTTTGTGGAGAGTTTATTAACATGGTTTGTGGAGAGTTTATTAACATGGTTTGTGGAGAGTTATTAACATGGTTTGTGGAGAGTTTATTAACATGGTTTGTGGAGAGTTTATTAACATGGTTTGTGGAGAGTTATTAACATGGTTTGTGGAGAGTTTATTAACATGGTTTGTGGAGAGTTTATTAACATGGTTTATGGACATCCATAGTCATTTGGAGCATTCCTCTTACCTGGCTGACCATGTTCCTGATATTCTGTGCGTGGAGGATGTCAGGGGTGTCGATAACACTAGTGTAGCTAGCCCTGTCCGCCTCAGCAGTCTGCTTGTACTTTTGCTGAGGGGCACAAACTGCGGCTCAGAAACACACTCTTTGTTAAATAACAACTACATGCACTGATGAAGAGTGGTCTTTCAGTATTCTTGGTATAGTACACAATTACCGTATTGAAAGAAATTGACATTGGGATATGGTTATGATTATAATATGCATTTGTTACATGAAAAAGTCCTTCTCTGGTAGTTATCTAAAAAAGATTGCAATAATGTACAATGCTGAAAATAATGCGTAGTGCACATATTACAAAAAACAATGAATGGACTTAATGCACATATCACAAAAAAAGGATGGCTTGGTCCAAGTACCCAGCCCCACTGACCTGGCTGAGGATGTCTGTAGCATTCTTAGCCCTCATGAAGTCTGGCGTGTCTGTACCCAAAGCCAACATTCCTTTGCCCTTTATCTCTGTCTCCAATGTCTTCTTGTACTCTTTCTGCAAACAGCCACATTACACACAGTCAAGTCAAACAATTCTTTATTAGAGTATTCAAATATAGCTATTGGATATTATATTAGGAAGGAAAGGGATGTCTACTCATTTGTTTATGGGCTGCAAAACCAAAAATGGCAAAAGTTAAAACAGGTTAGCACAAACAAACCAACAAGAAAATGGGATAAATCAAGCTACGAGGGAGAGAGACAGGAAGGGTCCACTCAGAGCTGAAAGACAGAAGAAGGTTTAGTGTGAATCTCAGTGAGGTAGTGTAGGTTGTTTCAGACACCATATTATCTGGTTAACCCGGGGAACTACTAGCCTGGTCCCAGATCTGTTTGTACTGTCTTGCAAACTCCTATGGTCAATGTCACCATTGGAGTTGGCACGACAGCACAAACAGATCTGGGACTAGGTTGGAGGAATGACACTACTAGCTCGACAACTGCGTTGTAAACACATTAGTGATGTCATCCTGCGTCAAGAAAAAACCCAATCAGCTGTCTGGTTAGTTAGGTGATGAAACAGGAAGAGGAGGAGGAGAAGGAAGCAGAGGAAGGGGGGGGTGAGAGAGAGATGGGAGAAGAAGACTGTTCCATCTGTAGCAGTCCTACCTGACTCAGGATAGCAGTAGCATTCCTTGCTCTCAAAAGCTCCGGAGTTTCCTCAAAAACAGTTAGCCCTTTACCCTTCACCCCCTCCTCTAGATCCCTCCTGTACTCTTTCTACAGGGCGGAAGGAAGAACAGAGAGACTGCAGAGAGACAGGCAGGGCAACACAGGCAGGGCAACACAGACAGTATACGGTACAGTACATGCTCACCTGGCAAGTAATACCGCCCCCCCATAGATCTCAAAGTCACCAAGTCTCCCCTTCAAATTATGACAAACCAGTTGTGGTTTGGTTGACATGGATCAACAAATATTGACTTGCCAAGTCGGACATCATTTATTTTTATACAATACGTATTTTGACCAATAGACATTAAATTGGACATTGGAAAGACATTGGTGAGTTTGGTAAGCAGCCTGATAAAACAAAAATCAAATTTTATCAGATAGAACAATAAAACAAAAAATACCCACAGGACATTTGGTACAAGACAGTTTGTTCATGAGACTTTTTGCCAAAAGCACTCATGCTTGCATTTCATTAGGGCATCGTGCAGAACAAACACAGGAAACAGGGTTCTTTAAAAAGCCAAACCAGACAGAAAAAACAGACAAATGAAGACAGTTGTTTTGAAGGAATGGGTGGGAACTACAAAGGTCACAATGTCAACATAGATGACAGTTCATACCGAACACTAATAGTGCAGACATGGCAATAAAACAAAGTCTATAACTAAAACAGTCACGCAGCACTACTATGGTACTATGAAAAAGGGTGTATTACGTGTAATAGTAATAGAGTGTATTATTGTTGGGTGGTGAACCATGCAAGCTAACCACAACTAACCTGGGTGTGACAATTTCTTGAGGAGAAAAAGTCACACATGGGGGATTAAAAGAAGGAGGGTTGTGGTGGTTATGGTGGTCTTAGTATGATTATCAGAGGTGGGTGAAGAGGAGGAGGAGGGGTACAAAAGGGAGTCGACGTCTGTTCGTTACCTCGCTGGCTATTTTGGTGGCGTGTCTGACATGTAACATGGCAGGGGTGACCTCCAAGCCTGAGAGGTTCTTTCCCTTTATAGACTCCTCATATTCCTTATGATAGTCTTTCTATTCGCCACAAAGATAAGACAAGTGACAGACACAGCTGAGATACATGCAAGTCTCATCACAATGCAAGCCTCACCTCAGTCTTACTGCTCTTCCTGAGAACAACTCAGTGGTGTACTGCTCTATGTATGACGACAGTATGCCTCTGGTGTGTGTAATGTTTTTTGTACAGATATTAAAATATTTGAAACCTTTATATTTATACATGTATAATCCTGATATTTTATGTATGGACCCAGGTTTTCAGCAGTCACTGGTTTAAAAAAATGTCCATATAAAAAAAGTATCTACGCAGTCCGGTAAGTTTCCTGTTTTGTGTCAGTCAGTCTGTCTGTGCACTAGCAGGGAGACATGATTACCAGACAGACATCCAGTACCATGCCTTAACCCTGGATCATCAGAGGAATATTTCACTTTCTGTACTTACACAACATCATGTGTCAGTGTCACACAAGACTACCATAAGCCATAGTCCCAGCGCTTAACTTTCACATCAAATTACACATTGGAAAAATCACATTTCATAGACATTGTAGTTACACTTTTGAAGGACAGACAAGTTTACAGAATTTCCAAATATAACAGAAGATCCAATACAATGACAGACAAAAACAACAGATTATTCCATACATGTTCTCTTTGGAGCATCAGCAAAACTCTGAACTGCAAAGTAGAGGTGTTATTGTATGAAACAATTAGATATTGGGTTGAAACTATATAATGTGTATTTACCGCGCTCTGCATGTGCTGGGCCTCCTTAGCCGACACATAGGTGGGGGTTTCGAAGTCCAGCATAGCCTTTCCTCTAGCCTTCTCATATTTCTCCTTGTACTTCACCTGTGGATGGACATACAGGAGTCAGACAAATATATAGGCTCTTAATTAATTTATTGAATAAAGTTGACTTACTTTATTCAATAAATATGACTAAATAGGCCATTTAATGTTATCCTTGAGGCCTAAACGATACCAACTGCTGTTGTTATAACATCATAACAGTTTAACAAGGTGTTTTCAAAGCACAAACTGACAGGGTTTGTGACAGGTCTGTTTCAATATAGTGAACTCTGGTCCAGATATCGTGTCCATCTAAGACTTCTAGAGGGAAAAATTACTCCACTTAAAATGGGAGCATGGGAACCAATTTATAATGATTGCAATATAAACCTCTCAGGTTTAATGATGGAATGACGAGTGGGAGATTTTATGGATCAATTAAAAAATGACTTACATAATAACACACAGGCCAACCAACGCTTCCAGTAAAACTGTTTTTACAAGTCCACCAAGCCCTGACAAGTAAACAATACAAACATTAACTCTGTTTCATTGTGTTCCACTATTTAATGATTTTACATGTTGGACACTATTTAATGATTTTACATGTTGGAGAAGAAACCTGGGAGAATTTAGATTCACAAGTCACAGGATGAAGCATTTCACTGTAAGGTCTACCTACACCTGTTGTATTCGGCGCGTGCGACAAATACAATTTGATTCGATTTTGAAATGGAATATTGGAAAGATGATTTTCAAACTGAAAGTTGCCATCTCAAACAAAGGAAGTTAAAACCCGGTGATGTCAGTAGGACAGGCCCATCGGTCGTCCCAGTCATCGGCCACTTACGTGACTCTGTAGTTCTGAAGCCTCCTTGTGATGGAGCTGTTCTGGTGTGTCAGCGATCATGAGGTAGTGACCCTTACTGTCCTCATGTTTCTTCTTGTACTGGTACTAAGAGGGAATCAATGCCCAGTAAAGCAGCTCAGTACAACAACGTGGGGAAAAATAGCCACTGCCGTTAGCTCCCTCAATGCCACCCATTTAAAAATATATATTATTTTAAACAAGAATGTTTTATAAAAAAGTTAAGGAACGTGAATAAAAAGGGATGAAAAGAATGCAACGAAGAACAATTAGAAAAACAAGGTAAGGCAGAGAGTTCTAGAAGACTAAGTTATGATATACTAAGTCATGTTTTTAATAAAACATATTTTTAAATGATCCAGCACATGATACCATGCTAGAGACCATGTGAAAAAGAAAACACTAAGACTATAGATGGATGAAATAAGAGATGGAGAAGGTTACAGCGGGTGCTAGTACAGGAAGTTTGGAGGTCAACGGTGAGAAGGGTCAGGGTCACTACCAGATGATGTCCTTGAGGATTATGGGTAAAAGAATATGATGCAAAAATTCTGATACTACAGATCAGTGTTTTACTATATCTCATACAGTATATACACAGCAGGACCAAACTGGTTGAAATGACATCATTACAACCACATTACAACTACTTATGGTTGTAAAGTGATCGTAATGAAGTTATTTCAACCAGATTTGCCTGCTGAGAGAGAGCTAGGGAAAGCCTAATTATATGGAATGACTTTCTTGGAGGGTTGTGGTGGTGAGGTGGTTGGTTGTTGTGAAGGCGGTGGTTATGCAGAAGGGATGATGGTGATGATGACACTACCGGGTAGGAAGACGGTGGTTTTGGGAGTACAAAGGGTTATGTGCA
The DNA here is from genome assembly GCF_016432855.1 of Salvelinus namaycush. NCBI lineage: Eukaryota > Metazoa > Chordata > Actinopteri > Salmoniformes > Salmonidae > Salvelinus > Salvelinus namaycush. Next base: position 22,522,935 of record NC_052319.1, on the reverse strand, counting down.
GATTGTCTTACGTCACTGGACAGCTTGCTGGTGCTCAGGTTGTGCTGCATGGACAGAGACTCTGCCATGTCTGTTACAGGTGTGTGCAGCTTCTTCAGGTCACCCTTGTACTTCACCTGTGAGATGAGAAGACGGACAGAAGAACATCATCGTATTATAGAGAGCTATTATATGGATATATTATTATAATATAGTGTCATTATATATACATATATATATATATATTATTATAAAGTGTTATATAGCATTTCTCATGAACTGCTTGGTCCCGGTTGCTTTGTATATCTTTGATAAAGACCTGTGAGTAAAGAGATCTTAGCCCGTACGCAAATGTATCATATTAAAAGAGTACTACACCTACTTGGGAGAGTGGAACACGTACCTCACTAGCCAGCTCGTGTGCATCCTTCTGAGTCTTGTAAACCACACTCTCCTTCATGTCATACTTTGGCCTGAGCCCCTTCTCCTTGTCAAACTTGGCCTTGTACTGCACCTGGAGGGATATCATATGGCAGTGTGTGTGTTAGTCTCAGTCTGATTGTGTCTGTGAGGCAGGTAAGCCAAGAAAAACACAGCGAGAGTAAGATTAATGAGGAGAAAAATACAGTATTCGGTCACATAATATAAAAAGGGCTCATGGCTTGTTCATTGATTTTAGAGGGATCCAAATTCAGAATTTCTAAATCTAGGTAACTCCTTACTGTACTGTTTTAGTAGCCCTTGTTATACAGCATAACCAATTGAAGTCAAAAACTATAGGTTGCCTTCTAGGATTAATTTGATATAATGTATCTGGTGGGTATAACAAATGAATAAATAAGCATTCTTTCTTACTTTCAATGAGTCAACTAACCTCAGAAGGCAATTAAGACAACACTAAGAAGAAACAACTGTACAAACAGAACATTGACTTCATATACCGTTGGAACAGTATGTATGGTAGTCAGAAATAGAAAATGAGGGAGAAAGTGATGCTGGGATCCCATTGCTGAGAGTCTGAGATAGACTCCTAATCTGTAGAGGAACCAGCTGACGAAAAGTCAGGGAGAGAGAGAAAGAGGGAGAGAGAGGAATGAAGAGTGTGTAAATCCAATAGAAATGAGAAAAAAATCAGTCTAATTATAATCATGCTCCAAATGAAAAAGCAATGACAGAACTGCTGGCAACCCAATAAAATTGTCAACTCTGCCTCCTAGCGTTCAGTGTTATCTATACTATAGAAGAGTTGTGAATAAGATACTTTAGACAGAAGCTTTGATACAGGATTTACAGTCTTCGTGGCACAGAGACAATTCTGTAGAACGATGCAGCAACAATAACCCTATGACATGCTATCACTGTAGGGCCCATTCCAGAGGAGACAGAGACATTGACTAACCAGATGTCCCGGCTTTTCTGACATTGATCATTTAAGATGTTGATTCAACTGAGGGAGAAAAGGAAAAATGAAAAGGAAAAAAGCAATAGAAAACAATATTTTCTGTTGACTTTTAGGAAAATAGTTATTGCATCACTATGCTGCCCTACCAAGCAAAAAGGCAGTAACTGCTCATTTGGTCTAAAATTAGTTAATGCCATTTTTGCTACATTAAATACATGCTTAATCATGTGGACAAGTATCCTGCCTCTATTGTATTGTGTTTTGGAGAAAATGTGGGTCATGTTAGCAGTAACTGCATAAAGTTACTGTGAAACCAAGGTATATAAAAGCCATTTTTCTCCACGCTATGAGCAGTTACTGACTTTTTGCTTGGTAGGGCAGAATGCATGTCTGTGTTTGCAAAAGCTTGCGATGGGAGAGAGAAAAATAAGATAGCTACAGGTATAAGGAAACAAAACACAAAACAAAAAAGACAGGAGGAAAAATCTAAACAATAAAATGGAGTAAAAACTATAACAATCAAGAATATTGGCAGATATTATAGAATTATAACACAAATGAAAAAACGTCATCTTGAATTATGGAAGCAGAGGAGCCCCAACAGATGCTACCAGAAATCAACCAATCAGTGAGTCATTCAATAGGAGAAAGGAAGTCGCAAGACACAGACAGGAAGTTGCAGCCCATTGGACCCTGTCCCAGGGTTTGGTGTTGACCGTACCTGGCTGGTCAGCTTGGACACTGCAGTAGCCAGAGCGATGTCTGGACGGTGGGTCAGTGAGCCTCCATGGGCAGCCTCCTGGCGAGCTTTGTCACGGTAACCAATCTACCAGACAAAATACACAAACCATCAGTGAGTAACAGCTCAGCACAGACTGTGGTGATTTGACTTGATGCATTGTGATGCTGTCATGCTGAGAGTGTAAACATGCATATTCAACTCAGAAAGTTAAACGAATACAACATTTCGCCAAACAGGCTAACAGTCTTCATCACTGTGTAGGCTATTCATAGTGTACTAAACACTCACATTGCTGGTGAGCTTGGAGGCCTGGGTAGCCTTCATGATGTCTGGGCGCATAGCCACAGAGGTGTAGTTGAGCTTGGCCTTAGCGCCCTGCCTGTAGGCAAACTAGAGACGGAGAGAGGAAAGAGTGAATCCACCACATTGAAAGACTGATATTAAAGGCATGACATAGAGAGTGAAAAGCCACTTTGTGACTACTGCTGATGTAAAAATGAATACTTGATTAATAACGACCAATTATATCAAGCAAGCATGAACTGTTGAATGTCTTTAATATAGGAGATATAGCGATGTATTTTTCTAGGAGAGGATGGTTAGTGACTTACATTGCTCTGATTCTTGGCTACGTCCATGGCGTGCTGCACATCGGGAGGCACACTCATGTTGTTGTACTTGGACTTGCCCTTCTCCTTCTCAAACTTCTGCTTGTACTGTTTCTGTGGACAAAATGGCGGAGACAAAAATGTCAAAGGTAACAAATGACTCAGGACTGTTTAGTCTTGGGAAGTCTCATTCACTCTGTGTGAGAAATCTAGAAATGGAGGTTCAAGCCTGTATACCAGCTCCAACTAAACAGCTGATATGGAGAGTAGGGACTGACCTCGCTGACCAGTTTGCCCATGTCCTTGGCGTGGATGGTATCGCGGGTCGTGGGCAGAGTGTTGAATTTGCTGGTCTGATGATCCATCTTGCTGGCCAGTTTGTATTTGCTCTGAGGAAAGAAAGAAAACAAAACTAGTGTCAGACAGGAATCTGATTGGGTGTCGTACAAACAAAACTAACATAGTGTACAGTAGCTTCGTTCATTAAAACAAGTGTTCTTGAAATATTTTGTAGCAAATTCCTTGTTCAGCTATAAGGTCTACATTATGACATTTACGATCTATCTATGATAACTATACTGTAGGTTAGTAAAGACAGCCAATCACTGGCAGTAATAAACATTACATAGTAAGTATCTGTAGTGTTTTCTGCTTCTTACCTCAGACGCCAGAATGCGCACTGACTTGGCATGAAGGTTAGCAGGAGTGTCCAGAACAGTCTTATACTGGCCTTTTGCCTTCTCAAACTTCTCTCTGTATTTCACCTGGTGGACAGAACAAAGCACAACAATTAACACAGGTTCTTTTTTTCTTAAGATTAAAATGTCACGTGTCAGAATAGAATAGAATCGGATAGAACAGAATAGAATAACTTTCTTTTGATTGATGGGTGGCAGGTAAATGAACAACTACTCACATTGCTGAAATCAGCATTCTTCTTAGCCAGGACGGCTAACTTGTCGTCCACGATGGACATCACACAACCCTTCATCATCTCCTTGTCATACTTGTATTCAATCTGAGGACAGCCAGATACACAACAGGGGTTGACCAGAGGTGCCATGTCAAAGATACAAGGTGTCAGTATAGAAACCTGGGATGGTGTTACGTGTGTAAGTCATGTACGTCGCTATTGTCTAGATTTGTTCTTCATGGACTCTTAGACGATTAGCCCCATTGTGGGCTAAAATACATCCAAACAAACAAACAAATGTCTGTAGTGCATCACTCACATCACTCTGCTGGAAGTTGGCCTTGGCAGCGTGGACAAAGTCAGGTCTGTCGACAGTCCAGATCCACTTGTTTTTGGTGGCCTGGTACTTCTTCCTGTAGTCCAGCTGGAAGGAGACAAATCAGACAGGAACAGAACAGTGAGTGAGTGAAGGGCCTGTCTCAAGCAACCATTCAAGTGGGGTAGAACACATCAGGTATAATGCCTGTCCTTAACAAGCCACATTCTTTATTTTTATTCGTACATGCATTTATTCATTCATTCATTTATTCATTCATTCATTCATTCATTGATACATTCATTTATTCAGAAGTGGCTTTCAGAAGTAAATGGATACAAGGAAAAGAGGAGTACTAGCAGAGAGAGACTCACATTGCTGATGTTCTTGTAGGCTTCCTTGGCAGCACGGATTTCAAAGGATTCAGGGTCCATGTTGATCTGGGCCTTGCTCCTCTCATACATCTCCTTGTACTTCAGCTGAGTGACAAAGGAGATAAAAACACACTCACATACAGTACCAGGGCTATGACTGTACCTGCCTCCATCTTAGAGGTTCAGTTGTGAGAGGGAAGGAAGGTGGCCATTTTGAGAGTGTAGAGTACATACCACGCTGGTGATCTCCTTGACCTTCTTCATGTGTGTGCTGTGTGGAGTGTCATGGCCCAGGGTGTAGCCCTTAGCCTTGTTCTTGTTATACTCCATCTTGTAGACATTCTGGAAAAAGTGATGAGAAAATGGTGCAAGTCTAAATTATTCACATATAGTGTTATGTAGAGAAATACACAGCAGTAAGGAAACAACACATTTATTTATATTAATTATTTGTTTATTTATTTATTTGTATATCTTTATTTTTGTAATAACTATTTATTTTATAAGGAGAAACAGTGACAACAAGTGCAATAAAAAGTATCTTTAATTCAATGTTGTGTGGCCAAGTGAACTCACGTCTAATATGGCTTTGCTGCGTTTGTGGCTCTCATGCTCAGGAGTCTCCAGGATGGAGGTGAACTTGTTCTTAGCGCGCTCATACTGTGCCCTGTACTTCCACTGTGGTGATGGGGGCAGAACACAAGAGTTAGACACTCACACAGGAGACATTACTGTCAAATAAGTATAAATTTATATATTATTAACAGTGTTTAAATGATCTATTGGTTATCTATGTGCTTTGCATATTGATTTTCAGTAGGCTATATGAGTTTATTTTACATGCCTTTATCCATTCTTGATCAAATGAAATGTATTTTCAAAGAAATGGTGATTCTGTGAAACAACTACAGCACATGTCAATGTAATGAATGAATGCAATAGGAAGACACCATGCAGAGGTTGGTACATGCTTAATGGAAACAGGTAACAAACTGAAATGATGTGGAAAGAGAGTTCCACAAATACACAGTTTGAGAACGAAAACAGAGACAAGGGATACGTGCTACTGATAGTCTGTTAGGGCACAGTCTGTCATTTTCTCATGGATGATTTTCTCCAGCTGACATTTGATGTCCTGATCAGCTTGTCTGTTTCTACACTATGTCCTGACCAGCTTGCCTGCATCTACACTATGTCCTGATCAGCTTGTCTGCATCTACACTATGTCCTGATCAGCTTGTCTGCATCTACACTATGTCCTGATCAGCTTGTCTGCATCTACACTATGTCCTGATCAGCTTGTCTGCTTATACACTATGTCCTGATCAGCTTGTCTGTTTCTACACTATGTCCTGATCAGCTTGTCTGCATCTACACTATGTCCTGATCAGCTTGTCTGCTTATACACTATGTCCTGATCAGCTTGTCTGCATCTACACTATGTCCTGATCAGCTTGTCTGCATCTACACTATGTCCTGATCAGCTTGTCTGTTTCTACACTATGTCCTGATCAGGTTGTCTGCATCTACACTATGTCCTGATCAGCTTGTCTGCTTCTACACTATGTCCTGACCAGCTTGTCTGTTTCTACACTATGTCCTGATCAGGTTGTCTGCATCTACACTATGTCCTGATCAGCTTGTCTGCTTATACACTATGTCCTGATCAGGTTGTCTGCATCTACACTATGTCCTGATCAGCTTGTCTGCATATACACTATGTCCTGATCAGCTTGTCTGCATATACACTATGTCCTGATCAGGTTGTCTGCATCTACACTATGTCCTGATCAGCTTGTCTGCATATACACTATGTCCTGATCAGGTTGTCTGCATCTACACTATGTCCTGATCAGCTTGTCTGCTTCTACACTATGTCCTGATCAGCTTGTCTGCATATACACTATGTCCTGATCAGCTTGTCTGTTTCTACACTATGTCCTGACCAGCTTGCCTGCATCTACACTATGTCCTGATCAGCTTGTCTGCATCTACACTATGTCCTGATCAGCTTGTCTGTTTCTACACTATGTCCTGATCAGGTTGTCTGCATCTACACTATGTCCTGATCAGCTTGTCTGCTTCTACACTATGTCCTGATCAGCTTGTCTGTTTCTACACTATGTCCTGATCAGCTTGTCTGCATATACACTATGTCCTGATCAGCTTGTCTGTTTCTACACTATGTCCTGATCAGCTTGTCTGCTTCTACACTATGTCCTGATCAGCTTGTCTGTTTCTACACTATGTCCTGATCAGCTTGTCTGCTTCTACACTATGTCCTGATCAGCTTATCTGTTTCTACACTATGTCCTGATCAGCTTGTCTGTTTCTACACTATGTCCTGATCAGCTTGTCTGTTTCTACACTATGTCCTGATCAGCTTGTCTGTTTCTACACTATGTCCTGATCAGCTTGTCTGCTTCTACACTATGTCCTGATCAGCTTGTCTGTTTCTGCACTATGTCCTGATCAGCTTGTCTGCTTCTACACTAT